>NW_028221153.1:922500-1583188 GCF_045865225.1 Trachurus japonicus | reverse complement strand
AGGGACAACGAGGAGTTTTGGAAAAGCGAAGCGTTTTCACACTACATTTATGAGCCTCCGCACCGTAAAATTCTTTGACCGGCGCAAGACAGACTCATGTTTTCATTCATCAATAATTAAAGTCAGAGGTTCAAAGAGGTTCACATACCGTCGTAGTTCCCACCATAAACGGCGATTCAGCTACGTTATTCTCATGACTCGTTGCGAAACTGAAAGTAAAGAAACGCTGGTCGGCTCGACCAGCATCTCCGCCACCACTAATAATAACAAAATAACCATAGAGACAGAATGATATATTTATCGAAAATGGGCCCATTAACAAGTGTGGGTAGCGGAGATTCATCCACATTAACGTGAGACTTTTTTATAACCGATTAGAAACTCCTCGTTGTCCCTTTAATGTCAAGTTGTCATGACAAAGCCCTTTTCTAGTAATGTCACTTTGATTAATGTCAAGTTGTCATAATAAGGACATCCCAAACTATGTCCAGTTGTCGTTACAAAACCGAATGACACTTAATGACAGCAGTCATAAACGCTTATGACATTGACATAATATTTATGACACGTTCATGACACTGTTATGACACTCTTATGACGATGCTTCAAGTAAAGTGTTACCCATATTGTTTATTTACTCATCTAAATAACAGTAACTCCTATAAACCTAATTCCATAAACCCTCTCTTGTGTAACTTACTCTCAACAGTTAACTTGCAGCTGGTGTCGGCGCGGCCAACCACCAGCTTGTAGTGTCCTTCGTCGGAGGCGTAGGTCCTGTTGAAGACCAGACGCTGCTTGGATCCTTTGGCCACCATCTGGATGCGGTCGCTGGGCAACAGAGGCTGCTCGTTG
Organism: Trachurus japonicus; assembly: GCF_045865225.1. Taxonomy (NCBI): domain Eukaryota; kingdom Metazoa; phylum Chordata; class Actinopteri; order Carangiformes; family Carangidae; genus Trachurus; species Trachurus japonicus. Next base: position 1,582,333 of record NW_028221153.1, on the reverse strand, counting down.
TGGAACCACTTCACCGAGCTGATGTCCTGAGCAGAGATCTTGGCCTCCAGGACGACCTTGGTGCCTTCAATGGCTTTGGTGTCCTTCAGTGGGACCAGCACTCCAATGGCTGCAATGCAGATTTAACAGTTTTATTCATCGGGTTCTAAATTCTTTAAAAAGCAGAATGCATCTGAAAGTCATTTTAGGCCAAAAAAGGGAACAACGTTAAACAAATTGCAACAGAAGCAAACTCAATTGGTTTTGTATCCTCAACATGTCCTGAGTGAGGGAAAAAAAGCCCCGAAGAATCCCATTAGGGGAAAGTTTAGAAAAAGACCCAAATTTATACGCATATAAAAACATTTTTTCATGTGAATATGGTAAAATTTTTAACCTTTAGATATCTCCATGAAAATGAATGAGTTGATTACTTACATTAAGACAAACAAAAAATGTATTACAGGTTTTTTGAAATTCTTTGAAACATGAGGAAATTTGCATAAATTTGCATAAATTCCACCACAGCAACTTCATATACATGTGCCGTCAAAACGGTGGAATTTATGCAAATTTATGCAAATTTGCTCATGTTAACAAAGAATTTCAAAAAACCTGTAATACATTTTTTGTTTGTCTTAAAGGGATAGTTCAACATTTTGGCAAATTGGCCCATTGCCATAATCGCTATAGTCATAGCAGTAGGTTCATTACCTTTAATTGTAGGTGTAAGCTATTTTCAGTACGGCGGAGCGCAGCAGCTGGCTGCTCAGAGCTACGCTATGGAGGCTAACGGAATTTCTTGGTTTCCCTCATTAAACTCATCAAATTCAACATCCCAAAACTCCACAGCGCTTTTGTAGACAAGTTGTGAGCTGCACAACCACCACGCTATGAGATAATGACGGAACGATACGAAACGGAGCCGTTTTCGAGGTAAATACAGGGTAAATACGGAGACTGCTTGCTGAAAAACTGTCCCTGAACGCAACGCGCATCAGCGGTTTTGTATGAATTTACCTCGAAAACGGCTCCGTTTCGAATCGTTCCGTCATTATCTCATAGCGTGGTGGTTGTGCAGGTCACAACTTGTCTACAAAAGCGCTGTGGAGTTTTGGGATTTTGTATTTGATGAGTTTAATGAGGGAAACCAAGAAATTCCCTTGGCCTCCATAGCGTAGCTCTGAGCAGCCTGCTGCTGCGCTCCGCCGTACTGAAAATAGCTTACACCTACAATTAAAGGTAACGAACCTACTGCTATGACTATAGCAATTATGGCAATGGGCCAATTTGCCAAAATGTTGAACTATCCCTTTAATGTAAGTAATCAACTCAGTAATTTTCATAGAGATATCTAAAGGTAAAAAATTTTACCCTATTCATGTGAAAAAAAAAGTTTTATATGCGTATAAATGGGATATGTTTGGGTCTTTTTCTAAACTTTCCCCTAATGGGATTCTTCTGGGATTTTTTCCCTCACTCAGGACATGTTGAGGATACAAAATCAGTTGAGTTTGCTTCTGTTGCAATTTGTTCAACCTTTTCTCATAAAATGACTGGACTATGAAGTGACTTACTCTGTATGACCAGCTTGGCGGTGGTTGAGATCTCCTGAGCAGGAACCACAAACGAATACATCCCATAGTCGTCCTTGTGGGTGTCCTCAATCAGGAGCTTGTGGATCTGTTTGTCGATAACGATGTGGACGCGGTTGGAGGCTGTGATTGGCTGGCCGCCCTTCATCCAGGTTCCCTCGACGTTCTCCTGAGAGAACTTCACCTCCAGCTGAGCGATGTCGCCCTCACAGATCGTCATGTCGGTCAGAGGCTGGATCAGCGTTACGGGGCGCACTGAAACATCAAGCAAGCAACAACAACTTGCTCAGTAAATGTTGTGACAACCCGCTTGTACATTTTACTGGTTTATCCCCAGAGGACCACTGCACTGCAAAAACTCTACATCTCTCCAAGAATATTTGTCTTATTTCTAGTCAAAATGTCTAATTTCTAGTCAAAACTAATCTCTTTCCACTTTAAATAAGACTCATCACCTAAAATTAACTTGTTTCTAGATCATTTTCACTTGTTTCAAACTAATTTTCACTTGAAATAAGTAGAAAAATCTGCCAGTGAAAGCAAGTTTTTTGTGTTTGTAATAAGAAAGAAAAACTTGATCCACTGTCAGATTTTTTTTTGCTTGAAATAATTAAAAAGTGTCTCTACTTTTTAAATGTGACGAGTCTTATTTTAAGTATAATTAGATTTATTTTGACTAGAAATGACATTTTGACTAGAAATAAGACAAATATTCTTGGTAGGATTTTGAATTTTTGCAGCAACAACAACAACAACTTCAACTATATTTACTTCAAAAACTCACATTTCATTTTAAGTGAGGCACTGGTCTTCAACTCGGCCACTTTGAAGGTGTATTTTCCTTGGTCTTCCTTCTTGACGTCTTTGACTGACAGTGTGTGTCTTCCACGGCGGGAGGACATGACATATTTACTGCTGGCAGAGAGCAGCTTCTCTCCAAAGAACCAGCTGCCTTCGGCGTCTTCACGGGTGATGAGACACTCAAACTCTGCAGAGTAGGTCTCCGGCACCTCTGTGCTCTCCAGCTGCTTCAGCAGTTCCAGAGGAGCTCCTGTTTGTTTGTAGAATAATACAGGTGAGACATCAGAGTCTGGTCCCAAAATCAATGTATATTTGGATACAACAGTTCATTCAGAAATTTTATTTTTTTATTTAACCCCTTGAGAGGAATGCTCTCGTTTTCGAGGGGGTCCTAATATACATTACAAACCAAAAAGAGACAACAACACAGTAAGACAGTAACAGAAATACATATTAGACACCTCAACAAAGACATTATGGAGCAGGTAAACTTTCATGTGATTAGCAAGGATGTGGTCCCATGTGGTACACTGCAAAAACTCAAAATCTTTCCAAGAATATTTGTCTTATTTCTTGTCAAAATGTCTCATTTCTAGTGAAAACTAAACTCTTTTCGCTTAAAATAAGACTGATTTTATATATATATTTTTTTATATTTAAGACTAATGTACTTGTTTTTAGATCATTTTCACTTGTTTCAAACTAATTTTCACTTGAAATAAGTAGAAAAATCTGCCAGTGAAAGCAAGTTTTTTGTGTTTGTAATAAGAAAGAAAAACTTGCTTTCACTGGCAGATTTTTCTACTTATTTCAAGTGAAAATATCCTTGTAAAAAGTGTCTAAAAACAAGTTACTTTTAATGTGATGAGTCTTATTTTAAGTATAATGAGATTTGTTTTGACTAGAAATTAGAATTTTTTTACAAGAAATAAGACAAATATTCTTGGTAAGATTTTGAGTTTTTGCAGTGTATAAGGTATATTTGTAAGATTTGCTTCACGACAAGAAGAGAAATTCAAAGACAAAGAAATGAAGTATTTTAGGTGTGAAGCACCAGTGTGAATCAGTAGAAGTGCTATGTGTCCAACCTACCTTCGACAATCAGCTTGGCAGTTGTTCTGACATCATCGTCTATAACCACACAGGAATATTCTGCATCGTCCCTCATGCTGATGATCAGCACGGAGAGGAAGTGGACCTTTCTGTCCGAGTGCATTCTGTATTTGTCTCCGGAGAAGATCTCCTCGTTGTTTTTCATCCATTTGACCTTGACAAAAGGCTCGTTGGTCTCACACTCAAAGGTAGCCATGGTGTCCTTCTCCTTGGCATTAGTGTCCTCCAACTTCTGTGTGAAGGAGATGACTTGCTTTGCTGCAAAAGGGATGACAAGACATTCATTAGAGCAGTGGTTCTCAACGTGGGGTCCGGGGACCCCTAGGGGTCCTTGAGAGATCTGAAGGGGGTCCCCAATTTATTTCTTGAAAATTTACCACTTTTTCTAGATTTTTTAAAACTTTTTTGTTTTAGAAATTTTACCCCTTTTTTCTAGAAATTTTTTATTTAGAACATTTTTTTTACGAGAAATTTTACCACTTTTTTTTAAAGAAATTTTTTATTTATTTATTTTTTTTTACTTTTTTTTTGAGAATTTTTACCACTTCTTCCTAGAAATGTTTAAATGTTTTTGGAGAAATTTGACCACTTTTTTCCAGAAATTTCTCTATAATATTTCCAAAAAATGGCCCTAATTTAAAAGTATAAAAAAGTAATGTTCTTCAGTCTCAGAACAAATATTTGTGTATTTCTGGTGTTTACTACCAAAAATAGAACTAATTGTAACAGAATGTTTTTCACCGTACATCATTTCTATGAGGTGTCTAGAACAACATACTAAAAGTCCTAAGAAATCCTAGTTGGGGAAATATGTTTAATTCTCATTGATTTACCGTATATAAAGTCTATTGTGCCAATAAGGCCAGACAACAATACACCCCAATGGGGCTGTTTTTTTCCTTTACTGCTATCATAATGAAACTTTACACAATGAAAGTATCTATGAAATGTAACATTTCTTGTATTACAAGTTTCTTTGAAAATGAATTTGAATATGCAAATGAGCAATACACTAATGGAATATGCCCAAAATATACCCGAATGGGCTTGTTTTTTTCCTTTACTCTCACCACAATGAAAGTATACATGAAAAGTAAAATTTTTTGTATTACAAGTGTCTTTGAAAATGAATTTGAATATGCAAATGAGCTCAACACTAATTCAGTTATGGTCAAGAAGCCATAAAGCCGCAAGCAGCAAAAACAGGGGCCAAGTTCTCAGTCCCGCTCATATGTTGTTGAACATAACAGCATATTTAACATAACATCACACACAGGCGTTGAAACGACTTTAATGTATTCTGACTTTCTTCTGATGTTCTCTGCAAATTGGGGAGAAGGCTTGTTCGCTAATAAAATTGGGGTGTATTGTTGTCTGGCCTTATTGGCACCATAGACTTTATATGGCCTACAGTAAATCAATGAGAATTAAACATATTTCCCCAACTAGGATTTCTTAGGACTTTTAGTATTTTGTTCTGGACACCTCATAGAAATGATGCATGGTGAAAAACATTCTGTTACAATTAGTCTGTCGGAAAACGCTATTTTGCCTGGACTAATGTGCCTGTGGAAATACTACATGGAAGTGTTAGACAACTGTGTTACCTTGCACCAGCAGGAAAGCGTGGCTGGAGGTCTCTCCGGCTTTGTTTGACGCTTTGACCATGACGCTGGCGGAGTCCTCTGCTCTGACGTCTCTGATCACCAGTTCACACACGTGGTCTTCAGGCCAGAACCAGTAGACTCTCTCAGACTTCTCCAGCTGAACTCCATTCTTGAACCACTGACACTCGGGTTCTGGTCTGCCCACAACTCTGACTCTGAACTTGACCTCGTCTCCCTGTGCCACCGTCTGGCTCGTAATACGCTCTAGGATCTTTGGAGCTTCCATACTCGCAGAGAGTTTGACTCTCTCTGGTTTTAGAGGTTTGGCTTTAAGTTTGAGCTCCTCCTCCTTCTTCTTCCTCTCAGCTTCCTCCTTCATCTTGGCATGGTGGAGCAGCTCCTCCTTTGTCTTTTTCAGCAGATCCTCATAGGATTCGTCCCTCTTACGGGACTTGAGCTCCACTGCGGTAATAGACTCGTAATATCCTTCTTCAGTCCTGCGTTTGAATTTGGTCCTCAGCTCCGCGGACTCCTCTGTGGATTTCTCATGGACAATTCTCTGTGCTTTCTTAAGCTTGACCACTTCTTTCAGATGAGAATCCTCTGCGTGTTTCTCAACCTTCACCACCTCAAATGGTGTTTTTCCGGCCTCGGGTGCAGCTTCAGCGGCCTTAGCCTCGGGAGCGCGGCGCAAGTGAGTCCTGAAGTCCTCTTTTTCCTCGATCTCCAGCTTCACGGTATGCTCCGCAGAGCCCAGGTTGTTGTCCGCCACCACTTTGACCTCTCCTGCATCATACGATTTGATCTCAGTAATCTCCAAGTAATAAATACCGTCATAACGAAGTCTGTATCTCTTGCTTTTACGAATAAGCTGTCCGTTAAGGTACCAGTTCACCTTGGGTGATGGGTAACCGGTCACTCTGCACCGGAATCGTGCAATTTCACCCTCTGTCACCTTGACTGGTTCTGGAAGAAGGACAATCTCTGGTTTCATTTTCTCAGTTTCTTCCTCTGCAGTGACACCATAAGGTCCGCCCTCGTGAGCCAAGCGCTCCATCTCGTCAATCCTGTGCGCTCCCTTCCTGCCTTCGGGAAGCTGCGATTCCTCAACAAGACCCTTCTCGTCCTTGACGATCAGCGTGGCCGAGGTCTGGTCGACTCCAAACTTGTTTGTGGCTCTGCAGGTGATAACGCCGCTGTCTCTAGCGTAAGCGACTTCGTAGTCGAGGCTGCAGTAGCCAAACTCATTGACCATGCGCATCCTGTTGGCAGCTTCCAAGGGTTTTCCATCATGCAACCACTCCACAACCATGGTGGGGTCGCCGATAGGGGTCAGTCTGCACTCAAAGTGAGCCGGACCGAAACGCTTCATGCGAACAGATGTCAGTTTCTTCTTGAACAGAGGTTTCTGCTGCTTCTCTTTGTCGTACAGGTCGCCCTCCTCCCACTGCTCCTGACCGTATCGCAGATGAAGAGGTTCCACCTCTGGGGCAGCGATCTCCTTGGCCTTGTAGGTTCCTTTGGGAATAATGAGCTTCCTCTCTGGTTCGGGCTCAGCATAGTCCACCTCAACGTTGACTCTGCAACGAGTCGTGTCTCTACCAGCCTTGTTGATGGCTGTCGCTGTGTACCAGGCGCTGTCTGAGCCAGCTGCTGAGGGAATTTGGAATTTGGCTTCTCCTCTGGTTCCTTCAATCCTAGAACATGGATAATATGTTTTATTAGAGTTAGTTTTAACATTTGTGGTTTTGTACTACAAATAGGGGTGTAACGGTACACAAAAGTCACGTTTCGGTACAGGGATCACGGTACGGTACAGTTTCGGTACAACAGACACTAACCTATTGAATGTAAAACAAAAATCTGTCTTGTGTTATAAAAAGTAAAAAAAATAAAAAAATAGAATATAAAATTGAACTTAATTGTTAATTGTTATCATGCCATTCATTAGCCTAATTCTAGAGGAAAAAAACTTGCACTTGACAACTGGCAACTATTATGAAAAAAAACAAAAACAAGAAACTAACATCAATGTTGGTTCACACAGTTGATTTAGACTAGTTGCTTTCCAGTTGCTTTATTGATGTTTCTGGTCTGTGTTCATGTCAAGAGGCTTAAAAGCAGCGGGATAAGTTGTTACACACAACTTGTCTTTTTCCTTGGATTGGAGTGAGGACTCGACTTTTTTTTTTTTTTAATATTCACTCAGACGTATTCGTCGTGTGACTGTGTGCACCGAACCGTGACCCCCGTACCGTGACGGCACGGGACGAATACATATACCGTTACACCCCTAACTACAAATAAAAATTACAGTTGCTTCGAGGACTTCCATTCTTTCAGTCAAATTTGCAGTGTGAGTGCACCAAATTTTTCAGCCATTTGTGAGACATACCTGATGTTTGGGTGCTTGTGTGGTGTGATGATGTCACTGTTCTTCAGCCACACAATGTCAGGCAGGGGGTTTCCCATGGCTTTGACGGCCAGTTCAACCAGAGTGCCCTGCTTTACACTGATGTTCCGCAGCTTGTCGGTGAACTGAGGTCGTACTAAGGTCTCTTTAGCTGAGAGAGCAAGGGAAGAAAATGTTAAGGAAACTCAAAGCCACATGGAATCTGGTTAGATATTTCATAACCCCTAAGTTAAAATGTGTGCAAACAGGGGAGACAGCCAGGGGACTGTGTTGGAGGAAGTGTGGTGAACAGCTAGCGGACCATTTTCATATATTCTGGCGCTGCCCAGCTATTCAGCCATATTGGCAAAAGATCACGCAAGTAGTACAAAACATTTTTGGTGATGAAATTAATAGCTCCTTTTCTACAGTCTACCTGGGTAATATTGCACCCCATATATTGGGGCGAGACAAATATCTTTTAAAAATATTATTAGCAGCTAGTAAGAAAACCGTAACTGGAAGCTGGCTACAGACCGTCACCACACCTCCAGCAGAGTCAGACTGGATCAATATTGTGACTAATATCCAAAATATGGAAAGGATGACCTTTTCGTTAAATCTACAGACTGATAAATATTTGCACTATTGGGAAAAATGGATTGTGTAGCTACATGTCCAAAAGAGATGCTCATTGAGCCATCATTGTAGTTGTAACTTAACCAGTATAACGTTTGAATGAATGTATAGGTGACCAACTGTTTGTTCTATGTCTTTCTGTATGTTGTCTATGTTCCTTTTATAAAAATGAAGTACAAAAAAAAAATAAAAGAAACTCAAAGCCACAAAGCGTCCAGCTATCTCCTTCTATCTAAAAGTAAATGCAATCTTACCATCAACAGTGAGAGTGACAGAGAGGGACGAGCGTCCGGCTCTGTTCTGAGCAACAACTGTCCATTCTCCAGAGTCGTGTGGCATGGCCGGGACAATGATGAGGGACTGAGTACCATCCTCTTTAATCACTATCTTGTGGGTGTAGTCGCTGACCACTTGTTGTCCTAGGAGTATGATGAACAGATGAGTGAGACCACAGAACTTTTCTTCATAAACATACTCGCAGTGTGTGAGCACATCATCTGTCTTTTACTCACCATTGTGGAACCAGTAGGTGTCGGGCATCGGTCTGCCGACAACCTTCAGGTCGAACCTGGCAGTTTGCCCCTCTGAGCATTTACAAGAGGAAGGCTTCATGACAAACACGGGTTTGTAGAGTCTTTCCAGCTGAGCCTCGTCTGTTTCTTCCAGCCGGCGGGCGGGAGAACGTCCAGGAGAACGGCTGGAGGAGCGACCGGGTGAACGGCTCAGAGAACGAGGAGATGTGGACCTGAGGAAGCAGGGAACATAATCAGTATGAAGGTTTAATGATTCTAAGGGTGAATTCCAGCCCCCCCTTAGCCCTAGCCCTTGGCCCTAACCCTTCGTTTTGCGCGTTCACGTGAAGTGGTAGGGGTGTCCCGATTCTGGTTCAGACGAGGGTTAGGGGGAAGTGGTCTGGCTATCTCGCCCTCGAAATGGAGATTTTTCAGGGGCACACTACAAACCGAGGGCTATGGCAAGTTTCCCAGAATGCATCTTGCAGCAACCGGCAGCTGTTTTATTTCTCGCTGTTATTACGTCATTTTGTTAAGTTTTAATATTTTTTCATGTGAGACAGTAGCTGTTTAGATCCCAGTGTGCGGTCGGTTTATCCACATGAGGCTGTTTAGACGTTTGCTCCCATGTTTTTGGGAGAAGTGAAGCTCCACCTGTGGAGCAGATCAACGGCTCGTCACAGAGACACCACCCGTCCAGAGAGCTTGTCAGCCGGCCAACCTCCGTCGTCATCCCAGGGGAGAAAGACGATCGCTAATTAACTTACCCGCAGGTTTTTAGAGGTTTACCGCCGGCTGGTTTCATTCTTTTTAGGAGATAAATGCTGGTCTCATTGATGAAATGTAACAATTGTCGCATTAGTTTGTTTGAATTAAAAGTGAAGCTTCATGTGTTTTGGACACAGGAGCAGCACTGCCTCGGGGCTCTGTAGCCTACATACAGAAATCACCACATTTACATCAATAAATAAATGTTTTACAATGAACCGATTAGTCTTCATTACATTTTATTTTATTTTATTAAGTTAACGTGATTTTGAATAGAGGATTTGTGGCAAAAGCTCGTCAGGTCTGCTTATGTGAAAGCAGCAGAGACGACTGATGACGCATGTGATTGTTGAAGTGGTGTCCCAATTCGTAGGAGTTGACTTTCAACCCTACTCCTTGTAGCTCTGTTTCAAGGGGCAAGGGGTAGGGATGAAAAATAGAATTGGAATTGGGCATAAGCCTTTCCTCAGCATCTTTAGTGAAACCTCACCTGATTCTCTGCACTGCTGGCTGTGGTGTGTATCTCTGTGGTGCTGCAGCTCCGGACGCCTCTACGTACAGCTTCCCAGAACTGACAGAATTTCCCTTCAAGTTGGAAGCAAAGGCGGTGTATACGCCCTCGTCCTCCGGCAAAACAACGGGCAAACGAAGACTAGCTCGTCCATCCTGAAGAACTTCCATCTGGTAACGGTCGCCAGGCCTGATGCGCTGGCCGTCTTTGAACCAAGCGATCTGGCAGGAGACAATGTCATTGATAAACCACTCTGTGTTTCTGTGAAAACTGCACATTTGAATCCAGGGGGAAAAGCTACACTGCAAAAACTCAAAATCTTACCAAGAATATTTGTCTTATTTCTAGTCAAAATGTCTCATTTCTAGTCAAAACAAATCTCATTATATTAAAAATAAGACTCATCACATTAAAACGTAGCTTGTTTTTAGACACTTTTTACTTCTTTCAAGCAGATTTTCACTTGAATTAAGTAGAAAAATCTGACAGTGGATCAAGTTTTTCTTTCTTATTACAAGCACAAAAAACTTGCTTTCACTGGCAGATTTTTCTACTTATTTCAAGTGAAAATTAGTTTCAAACAAGTGAGAATGATCTAAAAACAAGTTGATTTTTAAGTGATGAGTCTTATTTTAAGCGGAAAGAGATTCGTTTGACTAGAAATGAGACATTTTGACAAGAAATACGACAAATATTCTTGGAAAGATTTTGAGTTTTTGCAGTGTAGTTCTTAGATGGCTCGTACCTTGGGCAGAGGCATTCCAGTCATCTTGCAGTGGAATGTGACGCCCATTCCCTCCATGATCCTGTAGTTTTTGACGGGAGTGTCGAAGGTCGGCTCCACGGCCTCTGTGGGGGCGGCGGTCACCATCAGCTCTCCGTCCTCTGTCACTATTTCTCTGTAGGTAATCTTCATGATGCGCAGCTCAATCTCTTGGATGATCCGCAGCTCGATGGCAGAAAGATGGAATTCCTGCAGATGTGAGGAGAGATTTTGTGACCGTCAATCACTGACATTCAATCAATCGCCATCAGTTTCCATAGCTACTTTAACTCTGACCCCTTCCACACAGTGCTGAAGCCTGAAGTGCCTCAAAGCCCCACCGCCAATTTGTGGAAAATGGAGTACACTTAAAGGGACAACGAGGAGTTTCTATTTGGTTATAAAAAAGTCTCACGTTAAATGTGGATGAATCTCCGTTACCACTTGTTAATGGTCCATTTTAGATAAATCTATGGTTTTGTCTCTATGGTTATTTTGTTATTATTAGTGGTGGTGGAAATGCTGGGCGAGCCGACCAGCGTTTCTTTACTTTCGGTTTCGTGGCGAGTCATGAGAATAACGCCGCCGAATGTGATCGTCTTCCAACCTCTGACTTTAATTCTTGATGAATGAAAACATGAGTCTGTCTTGCGCCGATCAAATAATTTCACGGTGCGGAGGCTCATAAATGTAGTGTGAAGACACTTCGCTTTCCCAAAACTCCTCGTTGTCCCTTTAATTACTATTATTATATACTTACTTATAGTCTGTCAAAAACAGATATTTGATTGGACTAAGGTTTACCTTTAATCAGCACAAAGCTTTTAAAATCTGTTACCTTTAAATGTGACGGGGCACATACAGTTAGGTTTTGCCCCATTTGCCCCATTGCTCCCCCATGACTCTGTGCTCTGCTGTACGTACCTGTCCAGAGATAATGGTTGTGGTCATCTGCTCCATGGTGGTAACAACAACCGGGGGAACATCTCCCACTTTAGGTTCCTGCACCACAGCGGTCACTTCAGTCATAAAGGTCGCTTCTTGTTTCTTCATGTAGGCTTCGTATTCCTCTGTTGGCACAACAACGGATTCAATGTTTTATTCAAATCAGTTTCTGTCTCCTTAAACTTGAAAAGTTGAGATACACAGTATGTGGCTCCTCAGATAACTTTGAGAACATTTGGAAGCCATTCATGGACTATATTAGAAACAGGCTTTAATTCTCCTCTTTTCTTGCTTTTTTGTAAATGTATGTTTTTGGTATTTTGTTATTATTTGTGTGAAACCTTGGACGTCATGGGACGCAAGACAAATTTCAGAGTGATCTGACAATAAAGTGTAATCTTATCTTATCTTATCTTATCTTCTTAATGCACCCCAGATGTAATGGACCTTTACTACTTAACATCATGTATACATTTGCCACATAGCCCACCATGATGTACTAATCTTTTTCTTTTTCATTTTACGCAACTGCAATGTCAATGTTTGTCTGTTTTTTGTTCTTGCTTTTTGTTCTTGTTTTTCTTATTGTTATCATGTCTATTTTTGTATATGTTTTTTCGTGCACAGTCCCTTTATGTTGTGCTGTTAAACTTCTCTTTAAAAAACCAATAAAAATATTATTAAAAAAACAAACAAATCAGTTCAGATGCTTGTTGACTTTACTGGTGAAGAAATGGTGGCATACCTTCCTCCATCAGACTGACAGAGGCGGACACTTCTCCAAGCTGGTTCTTGGCAAACACAGCGTATTCTCCAGCATCATCAGCAAAGGTCATGGAGATCTCCAACCTGCACTCTCCGGTCTCCTTTTTGTAGGCAACTTTGTATCTGATGGACAAAGAATGGGGGAGGGAGGGACAGTTAGATAGATAGAGGCTATTCAGTGAGGACTAGTGACCCCCACACACAACACTTCTTTCCTTCTTTAAAGACACAACACAAGCAAACATCATTTGGATAAGTTATCTATTGTTAGCAGTGGTGGACAGTAACGGAGTAAATTTACTTGAGTACTGTACTTAAGTACATATCCAGAGGATTTGTACTTTAGATTTCTTTGGTACTTATTACTCTTACTTGAATACATTTCCAAGACAAATATTTTTTACTTTTACTGGAGTTAATTAGTAGTACGGCTGAAAAGTACTGGTTACTTTCAGGTCTTTGTCTAAAATCCTATTGGACACAAGCTGTGTTTGTCTGTGAAGGAAACCCTAACCCCTAAAAGCAGCACATCAGTGCAGCTGAGCAGCAAAGAGTTCATTCTCACTAACAAGAGTTAAAAGCTCCTTACATTCATTTACAAACTATTAGAGTCATTCACTGATGTGGAGAATAAGACATTTACTCTGACTCTTACTTAAAACTTAAAACTTAAAACTTAAAACTTAAAACTTAAAACTTAAAACTTAAAACTTAGAACTTAAAACTTTATCTATTTTATTTCATTTTACTTTTATTTGCTCTTGCTTTTAACTCTGTTTTTAGTGTTTTGTTTGTTTTTATTCTGTTTTGTCTTTATGTAAAGCACATTGAGTTGCCTTGGTATGAAATGCGCTGTATAAATAAAGATGCCTTGCCTTGCCTTAAAGTAAATTTAAAAGCATGTACTTTTGGATACTTAAGTACCTTCAAAAGCAAGTACTTTTTTACTCTTACTGGAGTAACATGTCGACTGAGCTACTTTTACTTGTAACGGAGTACATTTTGACCAGTAGTATTTGTACTCTTACTCAAGTATTGGGGTGGAGTACTCTGTCCATCTCTGATTGGTAGTCTCGGCCATCGTAGCTAACGGTTGGTGCAAGCTGGAGGCAGAGGATGAATCACACAAACCTGTATCCGGTAGTGAGCGGGACGCCGCTCTTCTTCCAGATGATGTGTGGTTTGGGGCTTCCGCCAACCTGGCATTCAAATATGACACTTCCTCCCTCCACCAGCTTCTGGAGGGTGGGTTTCCTGACGAAGAAGGGGGCGGTGGCAGCAGCATCCGACTCAGCGGTGCTCACCTGGGACATGGTTTCTTCTTGGGCCTCTTCAGTTACTCTACAACCACAAATATCAGTAGTAAGTCTCAACAATGTGAAAACAAACAACTGCACTGCAAAAACTCAAAACCTTTCCAAGAATATTTGTCTTATTTCTTGTCAAAATGTCTCATTTCTAGTCAAAACTAATCTCTTTCCACTTAAAATAAATAGACCTAAAAATTAACTTGTTTTTAGATCATTTTCACTTGTTTCAAACAAATTTTCACTTGAAATAAGTAGAAAAATCTGCCAGTGAAAGCAAGTTTTTTGTGCTTGTAATAAGAAAGAAAAACTTGCTCCACTATCAGATTTTTCTACTTATTTCAAGTGAAAATCTGCTTGAAAGAAGTAAAAAGTGTCTAAAAACAAGCTGCTTTTAATGTGATGTTTCTTATTTTAAGTAGAATGAGATTAGTTTTGACTAGAAATGACATTTTGATTAGAAATAAGACAAATATTCTTGGTAGGATATAGGAGTTTTTGCAGTGCAATGAGTGCAGTGAAGCATCTAAAAGCATCTCTGAGGGACTCACATTTTGATTTGAGCAGTTTCAACATGTTCGGTGACAACAGCAATCTCCTCTCTGCTCTCGATGTCCTCGGACACTGAAAGACCAAGATACAGTTAGTCTCAATAGATTGCCACATTGTGCCAACAGTATCTCTGGGCTTAGTCAGAGGTTTTTGCTGCACTGACCTTGGACGAGCAGGTAGCAGGAGGTGCTGACGGTTCCCGCCTCGTTGGTGGCCGTGCAGGTGAAGCGTCCGCTGTCTTCAGCGAACGCCTCGCGGATCACCAGCCGGGCAAATCCGCCCTCGTAGGTGATCTGGAAGTCGATGGAGGTCTCGATCTTGTAGTCCTCTCTGAACCACATGATGACCGGAGCGGGCTGACCGCTGATCTGGCACTCCAGCGTCACCGACTCACCCTCCGTCACGTTTGTGTTTTTCAAGCCCTACGAACCAGACACAGCACTTAGGAAATGTTTGACTAATGGGAAATGTCACCTCTCTAAAGCTGTGTGTAGATAGCTGGATGTGAATGTTGGAGCAGACTACTTACAGACACCAGTGTGGGCGGGACCACGCCTTCACCTGCTGACGGTACGGCTGCTGCTTCCACCACCTGTCGTACAGTCACACATTCATTAGCAACAAAACCCAAACCCAGCAAAAAAATAAATGCAGCTGTTTCTAAAACCACCAACATGATGAACACAACATGACAAACACACACACAGGACACAACAGTGAACTTCCTGTTCATGTCCAACACGAGAAGACAACACAGCACAGAGAGATGGAAGGAAGGAGGCTGGATGAGCTGAAGAGGTGAGAATGAAGTTGTCAATAGCATCGAGAAGCTGTTAATGTTTTTATTAGATTCATGTTTAACCTGGATTTTAACAGAAATCAAGAAAACCGGACGTCTGAAGAACTAGACTTCACTACACCAACACAACTTTTCCCTTTACTCATGTTCTGTCTAGTGAGTTGAGAGGACACAAATGTAAAAATTTGGTTCCTAAAACCAGAAGGGTTCAGGCTGTGGGGAGCTCCGCCCACACTGCAAAAACTCAACATCTTTCCAAGAATATTTGTCTTATTTCTTGTCAAAATGTCTCATTTCTAGTCAAAACTAAACTCTTTCCACTGAAAATATGACTCATCACCTAGAAATGAACTTGTTTTTAGATCATTTTCACTTGTTTCAAACTAATTTTCACTTGAAATAAGTAGAAAAATCTGCCAGTGAAAGCAAGTTTTTAGTGCTTGTAATAAGAAAGAAAAACTTGCTCCACTGTCAGATTTTTCTACTTATTTCAAGTGAAAATCTGCTTGAAAGAAGTAAAAAGTGTCTAAAAAAACAAGCTACTTTTTATGTGATGAGTTTTATTTTAAGTAGAATGAGATTTGTTTTGACCAGAAATAAGACAAATAATCTTGGTAAGATTTAGAGATTTTGCAGTGCATTAGATTTTGTCCAGTCAGTGATGTGGGGAATCGTCAGCAGCAGCAGCAGATCTCCTGCTCTTTACTAATGTCTTGGATGGATGGTCTGAACTTATTTGTCTTATTTCTAGTCCAAACAAATCTCATTATACCTAAAATATGTATATTTATACATACATAGTTACACATAAAAAAGTAGCTTGTTTTTAGACACTTTTGACTTATTTCAAGTCTATTTTCATTTGAAATAAGTAGAAAAATCTGCTAGTGGAGCAAGTTTTTCTTTCTTATTACAAGCACAAAAAACTTGCTTTCACTGGCAGATTTTTCTACTTATTTCAAGTGAAAATTAAATTAGTTTGAAACAAGTGAAAATGATCTAAAAACACTACATTTTTTAGGCGATGAGTCTTATTTTAAGTGGAAAGAGTTTAGTTTTGACTAGAAATGAGACATTTTGACAAGAAATAAGACAAATATTCTTGGAAAGATGTAGAGTTTTTGCAGTGTGCACCCCCCACTCATCAGGTTTTCTTGTCCTGTTCAGGTCCAGCCCCAAAAGAACCAGACTACAAACCTGGACTGTCCAGTCCTCATACACTCTGTCCCGGCCCCCACCAGAGCTCACCGCCCCCATCTGTAGCTCGGAGCCAAGATGACTCTGATATTTCTCAGAGAAGTCTTTGTAGGGGAACGGGACGGGCTCTGGCGTCGCTCCGGTCTCCGCCGCCCCTCTACACGGACTGGGAGACTTGACTGGTTTGATGATCTTTCTAGCGGCGGCGGAGGAAGACGACAACTCTTTCTGCAGAGTGGCGATGGCCGAGCCCGCGATGGAAACCTGGCCCACCCAAAGAGGAGGAAGAGGAAGAGCCACACCGTGATGGAGAGAATAATACGTTGGCTTCTTTTGTTGGTTTGGTTGGTGTTAAACCACAGCACAGGGAAGGTGCTACAGCTCGTTAGTTATATTATTAAAACTACAGTGGGAAAAAACGAAGGGATGAATTTTAAATGAAGCCGGATTAATGAGTGGTTTATTGATTATTGATTAAGGGAGCGGAGAACAACAAAAGAGTTAAAAGCGGATCCATCGTGTTATTTGAGGGACAGTATTTTTATCACTACAGTACAGGTCACAACAAGTTTGCATCTCAGGCAAGCAGTGATAACCCTAACCCTAACCCTGACCCCCCCTCCATGCAGCATTAAGCCAATCACGTCTTTGTCCAGCTTCCTGTCACATGTTGAACGTGGAGCTGTGATCAGAGAGGTACTCATGATGCAGCAGCAAATATGGAGGGTGGAGTCACTTTTACTGCCTACAACTCTAACCTAACCCTGATATTGTTAGCTATGGACTCTTACAGGTTTAAAATGAGTCAATCTTTAGTGGACTTTGTGAAACTGACAGTTCTGCAGATTCAGTCTGATATAAAGATTTATCACACTACTGTAACAGTCTTCACTGTTTCTTTCTTCCCATGTACTCTGCAAAGTGTGATGTATGGAGCCATCTAGTGGAGAAACAGTGCACATGTACCCAAACCCTGACTGGATCTGTTGTTAACTCAGACTGATCAGCATCAGCTGGAGATGAAGTCGATTACTAAATGAGCTATACTCTGAATCCAGATGACGTCATCGCTGTGAACTGTAACTATTACAGGATGCACGGATTGACGGGTCGGCGGTGACTAAGTAAAGGGCTGGGGTGAAGGGTTAGTCATCCTTGCTTTCTGTTATTCCTGACTGTTCTCCTGCTTGCCCGACGTTGCCTCTCTTACCTCAGAGCTAGACTCGAGTTTGGGGACAGAGACTTTAGAAACTGTGAAATGTGGCACTGGGGACGGGGCGAGACCACGAGTGTCCACGTGGTAGGAGGAGATTTCTGTTGCTCTCTGAATCTGGAGTTCACACAACAGAGTTCACAAGAGCGTTACAACCTCAGCAAGAGTTTCACACAGTAAATATGGACAGTTTATGGATGTGCCGACGAGCTCGTTGGGAGATTTTAGTTATCTGAGAGCACTGGCAAATAATTTTGGGAAATTGATGGTAACACTTTACTTGAATAGGTATTCATAAGATTGACATAACACTGTCATAACCATGACATAACAGCTGTCATAAACATCAATGAATACTTCTGACAGCTGTGGTTAAGTGTCATTCGGTAAGTTATGTCACTTTTAATGCAAAGTTGACATTGTTTGAGATGTTTTTGTTCTGACAACTTGACATAAAGACAATTTAAACTGTCATAGCAGACCTAATGGACAAACTTTAAAAATGATGTCAAGTTCTCATAACAAGGAACATCTCAAACAATGTCAACTTTGCATCAAAAGTGACATAACTTACCGAATGACACTTAACCACAGCTGTCAGAAGTATTCATTGATGTTTATGACAGTGTTATGTCAATCTTATGATATTCAAGTAAAGTGTTACCGAAAAGAAAATTGTTTGCCAGTGCAGAAACTAGAGAGTCTCCTGGTGCTGCAGCCTCTGACCTGAGGCAGTGGCAGCGTTGGTTCATGTGCAAACTCCTGAGCAGTAGTGAGCATCTGTCCAGCCTGCACCCTCATCGTCGTCCATTGTTGATCAGCCACCATGGCGGCGGCGGCGGCGGCCCCACCTTGCTGCCTTATCTCTACCTCCACAGCCTCCTCCTCCTCCTCGTCAGCTCCACCACCCTCCACATCCACATGCACCGGCTTGCGGACACGAGCCAGGTCGACGGCGGCCACCACCGTGGCCACCGCGCCGGCTCTTTTCCCTCCCCCGGCCTGGAGACACAACCAGCAGCACATAGATATCAGCACATCCATGGCAACACAGAGATACAGGGACTGGCGGGGGGACACTAAGCAGTTCCTTCAAATGAATCCCTGGTGCCTTTGTTTGATTTTGATTTAATACTTGATTAAAAGAATGGTTCACCCAAAATTCAAATTGCATTATCATGATCTCCTCCCCCTCATGTGGACTAAGAGCTGGGAGAAGTTTCAGAGTCCTCCGTGGCTTCTCTGAGTTACAGGGGGTCTCGGCGTAGCAGTGCATGTCCATATGACGGTTGCAAATGGATACCAACTGTCTTCGTAACAAAAAGACACACCAAAAAACATCCAAATACCTCCATGCTGCTCGTATGTAATGTCCGTCTTGTATTGAAGCCCCAAAATGAGAAATTGTCCCGAAAAAAATTAAATAAGTCTATATTTCAAGCTTGTTTGCCGGCGCAAATCTCGTGAGATTTTGGACAGACCAGGAAGAGGAGCTTCCGCTACAAAACAAGCTTGAAATATAGACTTATTTAATTTTTTTCGGGACAATTTCTCATGTCGGAGCTTCAATACAAGACAGACATTACAGACAAGCAGAATGGAGGTATTTGGATGTTTTTTGGTGTGTCTTTTTGTCACGAAGACAGTTGGTATCCATTTGCAACCGTCATATGGACATGCACTGCTACGCCGAGACCCCCTGTAACTCAGAGAAGCCACGGAGGACTCTGAAACTTCTCCCAGCCCTTAGTCCACATGAGGGTAGTACTTGGTGAACTAATTAAATAATACATTGCAATGGCATAAAGCTCAGTGTCCACCGGCCTCTGTAATAAAGACATCACACCTGAATGAGTACGTGTGCACGGCAGCGGTGTCACTGTGCTGTGTGGGGGTCATCCCTATGTTCCCCGGGTCCTATGTTCCCCACATTGTATGGGACCGGGGAACATAGAACCTTATTTTAGAAAAAGGGTCCTATGTTCCCCACTTTTCCCCAATACCTGGAAGTGGAGTTGTGACTTTGAGTGAGAAGTGTAATTGTCCCATTGGTTGGGTTTAGGCAATGAAGAAAGGAGTTGGTTGAGTAAAAGTTGAGTAAAAAGACCAGGTAGAGGCTAGACAGGCCAGATAGAGAGAGAGAGTCCATCGACCAGCAACAGCAGGGAACATAGGACCTTTTTTTGAAAAAGGGTCCTATGTTCCCCGGTATGTATTGCGACTGGGGATAGGACCCTTTTTGGGAAAAACAGGGAACATAGGTACGCTCCCGTTGTGTGACAGGATACCGCTGTATGTAAATGTACTCATGTAACATCCTGTTTGACATGCAGTGACTGAAACCGTGAGATCAAGAAACAAAACAACATGAGCAGGAAAAAAGAATAAGAAAAAGAAGTGCTCTGTGAAGAAAAGTGACCCAAAAAAAAAAGAGTCAAAAAAGAGGCGGAGCTTCAGAAGGTACCTGCTCCTCAGGTGGCCAGAGCGCCGGGCGGACATCTTGAACGGCTGATCTTGTTTCATCATCAGACAAACTGGACAACGTGTTGACGTGTTCTCCGTCTTCATGGGTGAAGATGGACGACAGATCTTCACTGTGACACGCTGATGACATCATCACAGGAGGAGCACAACACTTTCTCTCTCTGTCCGATGATGTCGCATCGCTGTCGTCTAAACTTTCACAGATTCCCCCCAAACTATGGGATGGAGGAGGGTTATGTCGCGTCATCTCCTCGTCCTGTCCCACTGCCTTTTGGGTAAAACAGGAGTTGTTGTCCAGTTGCCGACTTGGCGACTCCGACTCCTCCAGTTGTTGGACCGTTTGAGGCTGACAACCAGATCAATAAAGGCTCACGTTGACTTTCACACTGGTGTTAAACTGTGACGAGGTAAAGACACTCAAACGGACGGTGGAGGAAGTGATGGAGAGACGGACGAGGAGACGAAGAGGGGCAGACGTTTTTCAACCAAACCCTTCAAACACTCTGACTCACAAACGTTTCAAGTCACTTCCTGTTTTCACAGTCAAGGAAAATATGAAACATCTGTTATATTTGTGACCTTTACATCTCGGATCTGTTCATCCATGAGTTCTGCTCATGTTTAAACCTACGACAATGAAAATCATGAAAATAAAATAAAAGCATTTTCAACCAGGTCTGGTTGAAAAACAGGCAACGTTGTGAAATGCGATGGTTATATTTGCCGTCGCCATGACAACAACCTGATTGATGCCAGTCACTGTGGCGGTCTTACTGTGCGTTTACACCAAAAGCTTCCAAAGCGTCAAAACGCCGGAAGTCAATTCATTTTCAATGAGCGCCCGGCGACACTGAGCGTCGCCGCACTTCCAAAGCGTCCAAAGCTTCACCAGACGAGAAGTTGAGCCCTGGTTAACTTTAGGGTAATTAGCTATGACCCGGTTCGGCGACAACCGGCGGCAACCTGTCAGAATAGAGATGTCAGTCGGCTGCCTTTTTTTTTCTTTTTTTTGTCCTTCGGCTCCCCAGTGACCAGCGCGATCGAACTTTGACGTCAGTCACGTGACGAGCGGCCAAAGCGGCTGAAAATATTTGCCGTTTTGGGAGCTGTCTTGTCTGACGCCCAGCCTCGAGCGTTTTTGACGCTTTGGAAGCTTTTGGTGTGAACGCACAGTTAGTTTCATCCTCACCATCATGGCGCCGCCACATAGAAAACAAAGAGACGATGTCCTTCTCACACATACACACATATACAGGTCAAAGGTCAACAGAGCAGTTTGATTGGCAGGAAGGACCCTCTTCCTGCCAATCAAACTGCTGGGTGGTGACCTCGGCCCCCCCCTCACCTCTCTGACCCCGGTGACCTGCTGCTCCCAGTGCTGCTCGTGGCCCAGCTGGGTCACGGTGCTGCTGCTGCTCATCACGCTGCTGGTCATCATGCTGGTCATGCTGCTGTAGCTGGCCTCCGCCGTGTAGCCGCCCTGTTTCCATGGCGGCGGCACGTCGGCGCCGGCGACCGCCTGTTTGCGTGCGGTGATGGGAGACTTGACGGGCCTGATGGGGGAGACCGAGAGTCTCGATGTGGGGGAGGCAGGCCTGGAGACGGGGGAGGGAGGTCACGTTAAAGGCTGCCACAAAACCACGAAGCTACGTTTCTGAAGTCATGTATCGAGTTATCAAATAGTAAACAAAATCCAAGTCTGGTACCACTTTACTTGAATGGGTATTCATAAGATTGACATAACACTGTCATAACCATGACATAACAGCTGTCATGAACATCAATGAATACTTATGACAGCTGTCGTTAAGTGTCATTCGGTAAGTTATGTCACTTTTGATGCAAAGTTGACATTATTTGAGATGTTCCTTGTTATGACAACTTGACATCATTGTTAAAGTTTGGCCATTAGGTCTGCTATGACAGTTTAAATTGTCTTTATGTCAAGTTGTCAGAACAAAAACATCTCATGTCAACTTTGCATCAAAAGTGACATAACTTACCGAATGACACTTAACCACAGCTGTCATAAGTATTCATTGATGTTTATGACAGTGTTATGTCAATCTTATGAATACCTATTCAAGTAAAGTGTAAATCCTGTGTCTCAGTAAAAGCAGCGCAGGACTGGAACTCAACACCAGGGTCTATTAGAGAATCAAGCACTCACTATTCTTTTAAAAGAGAGTTAAGGCAATGGTTAATCAATAATCAATCATGTAATCACTAATCATGTAAATCACTAATCAATCATTATTTGTGCTGTTTCTCAATGCTTGTAATTATATGTCCTGTTTTGTTTTTTCCTGTTTGTTTGCTTGTTTGTTAGCTTTTGTTTTCTTGCCTAATGCCATTTATGTCCTACCTTGTAATGTCTGATATTGTTTGTGCTAATGTCTTAGCTCTGTGTGCTAATGTCTTAGCTCCGTGTGCTAATGTCTTAGCTCTGTGTGCTAATGTCGTAGCTCTGTGCGCTACTTGCATGTGTTTCTAGCTGTACTTTCTTCTCTTGCTTTGCTCTTCTTCTCCCTGTCTGCATGTTATATCATCATGCCATGAGCTTTTGTTATGCTGTATGTCAGACTTCTTACCTGTTTTACTTGTTATTAGGAGCTTTTACTAGGTAGATTGTTATGTAAGTTGTGTTTTGAAAGAACTTAATTGTTGCCCCCTTTTTTTGGCTTTTAGGTTGCCTTTAACATCTGGCCAGGGACAACAGAGGAAAACTAGCCTTGTTGGCTAACTCTGGCCCACTTACAGTTTTTCTTTTAACTCTGTTGATTAGTGGTGCACTGTCCCTATGAAATAAACTAATAAATGAAAAATGAAATAAAGGCTCCACCCACCTGACAGGTGTGGGCGTTGGCGCCTTCACGTGTCTGACTGGCGATGGCGACTGTTGGCGTGCTCCGGTCACCTTGGCGACCAGTGAGGCCTGTGTCGGGGACTTGGATGTGGGCTTGGGAGGCACTCTAGGTGGAGTCTTGTGAGCCAGCTGCTGAGCCAGCTCCACTCCCTCCACCTGCATCTGCATCATGGAGGAGGCCTGGAAACTGGCCTCCATCCTCTGAGGACAAACAATTATGGGGGAGGGGAGGGGGGTTAGAGGGGGGGTTAGGGAGTTCTGCATGCTGCTCAGTGATTACTGATACTAGGGGTGGGCATTGCCAAGGGCCTCACGATACGATACGCATCACAATACTTGAGTCACTATACAATATGATATTGCGATTTCCAATATATATATCGTATCGCGATATATTGCTGTATCGATATTTTTGCCCACCCCTAACTGATACTGATCATTATTGATGATTAGATGTCGAGTGTTCGTACCTTCTCCACTCTGGTCTGACGGCTCCCTGAGATCTGAGAGGTTGAAATCACGGTCTTGGTTTTCTTTGCTGGAACGGCTTCTTCACCTGAGCACAGGTACAAACACATCAAGGTGTGAGTCACATGGTCACATGGTCACATGGTCAACACACCAATTGTTCTTTCTTGTGAAAGTTTAAAATCTTGTTCATTTAGAGGTGAATAGTTTCATATTTCATAGCTTTGACACTAATTTGAAGGTCCAGTGAGATAAATGAAACTTATAGTTAAACGGGCACAGAGACCTTAACAGGATGTTTTCACACACACAGCACAAATTCCCTTTAATAAAAAATTAATTTCCTTTCCTGCCTCCATTTTGTGGAGGCTAACCCAGAAGCTAACAAAGAAGCTAGCGCTAAATGAGAAGGTTTTCTGCTGTATTACCTTCTGCATTGGCTGATCGTGTTCAGAAACTTTTACATGTTGATCAAACTCCACCAGGAGGAAGCTCAGTGGTGAGCTTAGTGCTAAGCTAAGACTCATCATCCAGTAGGTGTGAGTTTGTTAAACAGTCTCACCCTGAACCAGCAGTTCGGCGGTAACAGTCGTTTACACGCTAAAAACTCCTGGGTTATTTCTTTAACCCAATTTCTGGGTTACTTGTGTTGGGTTAAAATTATGGTTATTATTTTTCAGAGAGTAACCCATTTTTGGGTTATAGAGCTAATATTTTAACCCAGTTCTTGGGTTGTTTTGGTTATTATACCATTTATGGGTTATTTTTCAAAGAGTAACCCATTTTCTGGGTTACACACTAAAAGCTCTTGGGTTATTTCTTCAACCCAATTTCTGGGTTGCTTTTGTTGGGTTAAAATTTTGAGTTATTTTTCAAAGAATAACCCATTTTCTGGGTTATAAACACATTTATAATATGAACAGTAACCTGTCAAGAGTTTGCCTGCCTGTTGTTTTACTTTTCACAACATTGTAGTCAATATAACCTAACCTTTGGGTCAAGTACTTAAAGCAGAAGTAAGCGATCCGGTCGTTTTGGCTAATGCTGCGTTCTAGGCAGGCTTTTGAAACCGTAAGTTACGGCTTCAAGTCACGACTTACGACTTTGTAGCGTTACAGGCAACCCATAACTCGTGTTTTTCTGACCTGTTGCACCTGTTTTACCTGTGAAAGTCACTATAACGGCCACTCGTAACTTCTGACCCGTTAAGTCGTACCAGATCGAACTGGTACGACTTCACAGGTCGGAAAAACACGAGTTATGGGTTGCCTTGAACGCACCATAACTTCTTGTCAGCCGATGGAGTTAGCAGCCCCCGCCTTCGTCATCGGAAATATCGCTTACTTCTGCTTTAACCCAAAAGTTGGGTCAAAAAGAATAACCCATTATGGGTTATTCTTTTTGACCCAACTTTTGGGTCCCAGGAGTTTTTGTGTGTATCTAATGAACGTCTGAGCGTCTCACCCTGAACCAGCAGCTCGGCGGTAGAGGTGGCTCGTCCACTGCTGTTGGTGGCGGTCACGGAGTATGTCCCAGAATCCTCTGGGAAGGCCTCGGCGATCAGCAGACTGTACAGGTCTCCCTCCTGGAGGATCCTGAAGTCGGCCGAGCTCTGGATCTCGGCTCCCTCTCTGTAGAACTGGACCACAGGTGCAGGGATACCTGCGACTCTGACGTCCAGCCTCACCTGGCTGCCCTGTCTCACTGTGGAGCTCTGCAGTCTCTGTAGGAAGTTTGGAGGCGCCGTCTCCGCTGCACACGGACAGGAGAGGACAGGTGAGTTAGACTCAAAGGACAGGTGAGTTAGACTCAAAGGACAGGTGAGTTAGTCTCAAAGGACAGGTGAGTTAGACTCAAAGGACAGGTGAGTTATAACCCAGCACTCCCACCTGCACTAAGAGATGGTCTCACTAAGAGGTGGCACAGCATGGGGATTAAAACATTTGGCGACCTCTATGATAATAATATACTCAAATCCTTTGAACAATTAAAAGAGTCCTTCAACCTTCCTGCTGCACATTTCTTTAAATATCTGCCGGTCAGGCACTTTATGTGCTCTCAACAGGGTGGGCATCCAACCCCCCTAGAATCTCCTGTAACTGATAACATTCTGAAGGGCATTCAACACTCTAAGGGCATGGTGTCCGTGATATGAAGCAGAATACTGGATCTCCTGACAAATAAAACTCTGAAATCTAGGGCTAAATGGGAGCAAGATCTTGGTTTCACCTTTAAAGACTGTGATTGGGAGGCGCTGTGTAGCTCAGCTCAAAAGTTTTCTTATAATAGCCGCCATAGGCTTCTACAGATTAATCTCATTCATAACATTTATTTCACACCAGAGAGACTCCATAAAATGTACGGTACTATTTCTGAACTTTGTCCTAGGTGTAAGGCCGCAACAGGAAGTCTTATTCATATGTTTTGGGACTGTGTAAATTTGAAACAATTTTGGGATCGTATTCTGGATGCACTCAAGGGCATCACAGGGATTGAGATTCCTCACTCACTAAGATTGATTTTGCTAGGGGATTTATCTGTTTTACCCGCTAACAAGATAAGGAAGACACGTTGTATTAGGCCAGTGGTTCTCAACCTTTTTTGAACCAACGCCCCCCTGGCCATACCATGATCCTCTGACCGCCCCCCTCCCCCCCCAAAAAAAAAAACAATGTTACAAAATTTCGGTTTAAACTTGTTTTCTACACTTATCTGTTACTTTATTCATATTTCACTGCTTTCGTGAAGCTAAGACTCTGGTAAACATATTTCAAGCACCAAAACAGTTTGTCATTTTCAAAAAGCAGACTTCAAATTTCCAGCATTTGACCTAAATTATTTATTTTTTTACAGGTCTCTAGAACAAAAACTGCCCATAATGATGGTAATGATGACGGAGCTGTCCATGGTTACTCAACCAAAAGTCTCTTGACATATCAAACAAAGAAAACTATGGACTATGGAAGTTTTAATGCTCAAAATACAAACAATATCATGACGGGAACCCTATGTTGCGGTTAAAAAAAAAAAAGATTGTTGATTTGGTGCTAGAATGTCCAATTGTGCGTGCAAAATTTTTTTGAGGATGCCCTCAAATCACTTATTTTGGGCACTAACTGGGGACCAAAAAGTTGGTAAAACTGAATTTCAGAAACATTATCTTGGCTAACAATGTGGAACAATAAGGTGGATGTCTTTCAAAAAACTTATTTCACCACTCCATATATTGATTTTTCGTGGCTTCATCGTAAACAAATGCACATGGCCAGGGACTGCTAGCAAAACAGCGGAAAAGCAGCGGACTTGCATAGTTCCACTTTGATTAAACATTTGAAATCCCTAGTTTAATGTTACACTGCTCTCACATTTCCATTGAAGGTAGCTCCCCTCCCCTAGCACAGACTTTTTTTTTTTTTTTACCCCAAGCACGGACTGATGCAGGCAAGGTGCGCGTGTGTGAGTCAGGGTGGAAGAGACCACATCCATCAGAAAGGAGGGGAGTTGTAATTTTTGGAAAAAGGCAATGATGTATTTTTGAGATGGACTATGACATTATTTGTAATACATTTCACTCAATATGACCACTGATCATAGCTAGATGGTAAAATAATAAGTAAGGTAAAGTAACTTAAAAAAAAAAAAAAAAAAACATCCCTCAAATCTGAGGGGGCACCTGCCCCCTCGGTTTCTATTGACATTACGCCGCTGGTAATTTACGGGCTTCCCTCTTTAAACGAGGTGTTTGTGCAAGACGCTATAAAGACCCAACATGCACCCTGTAACTATTAAGGTGGCAGCCAAAAATCACCTTAGATCGGCAGGAAAACCCTGTTGGGTAAAGTCGGGCGGACATGTGCGTGTGCTTCACCTGTAAAGACGGCGCCGCTAAAAAAAAAAAAAAAAAAAGACGGCTCGGGTCACCTGCTCCTCGCAGGGACGAGCAGTCACAGGAGCTCTGCTATTCCTCTTTCTTCAGCCTGTAGCCTACACTAATGTTTGTATAAAAAATCCATCTAACTTCATTCAGTAGCCTATGGGTAAACTATACAAAGACGTGTGTGTGTCATTTAAGTCAGACCGTCTGACGCAGCGCTCCTGTAGTGCGCACTATGGTTGGTTTGAAACGTGTGCGGGAATTTCCCGCATTATGAGTGTTATATTTGCGGGTTAAATCAGTTGAAAAGTAGGTTATTTATGTCGGTTATTTGCACTTAAAAAGTTGGGAAACCATTAAAGTTGAAAAAGTAGAACTCAAATGAACTTTGTAGGAGCCAAGTTGTGGCGCCCCCCATTTTTTTTTTTGGGGGGCTTTTTTGCCTTTACTTGATAGCACAGCAGAGAGGGGGAATGACATGCAGGAAAGGGCCGCCCGACGCGGGATTCGAAACGGGGACGCCTGCGTTGAGGACTGTAGCCTCCACATGGGGTGGCCGCTTTAACCACTGCGCCACGCACCGCCCCTGTGGCGCCCCCCATTTTTGCCTGAGCGCCCCCCTCTCAGCCCTCACGCTCCCAGCGCCCCCCACAAAGTTCAGAACGCCCCCCAGGGGGCGGTACCGCCCCCGTTGAGAAACCCTATATTAGGCTATCCCTAATTGCTGGAAATAAATGTATTGCCATACTGTGGAAAAGTGAAAACCCACCCACTGTCTCAATGTGGCTTAAGGAAGTTGCATCATACATGGCCTCTGATAAAATTATGTTCAATGTGAAAAAGAAACCCCATCTTTTTGAAAAATGCTAGAATGACTTTAAAACATATCTTGATAACTTCTCACAATTAACTGGTTGAGTACTGTCAATGGTGTAGCGGTAGTTGTTGGCTGTTGTACGAGTCTACCTGAGGCCTCACCTGTAACTAGGAGCTCGGCGGTGCTTGTGGCTTGTCCAGTGCCATTGGTGGCTCTGACAGAAAATCTTCCGCTGTGTGCGGCGGTCACAGCGGGGATCCTCAGAACAGCGCGGCCGTCGCTGAACGAGATCTGAACGCCGGGCAAAGCGGCGGCGGAAAGAACCTGGCCATCACGGAACCAGCTCACCTCAGGAACTGGAGAACCTGCAGCGGAGAACCACACAACCCAGAGATCCAGATTAGATTAGCTCAGAGTCAACAACAACAACATGCTATCTGAACACAACGCCTTATTCTGGAAATTAGTCTAGTAATTTTATGAAAAAAGGTTGAACAAATTGCAACAGAAGCAAACTCAACTGGTTTTGTGTCCTCAACATGTCCTGAGTGAGGGGAAAAAAGCCCCGAAGAATCCCATTAGGGGAAAGTTTAGAAAAAGACCCAAATATAGCCCATTCATACGCCTATTCATTATTTTTCTCACGTGAATAGGGTAAAATTTTTAACCTTTAGATATCTCCATTAAAATTACTGAGTTGATTACTTTCATTAAGACAAACAAAAAATGTATTACAAGTTTTTTGAAATTCTTTGTTAACATTAGCACATTTGCATAAATTCCACCGTTCTGACGGCACATGTAGGCCTATATAAGGTGCTGTGGTGGTACCAACATGAACATTGGAATGAGTTGACTCCATCGGTCAACCAACAAGAAACCACTTTAAATTTCAAGATGACTGCAATTTTTCAAGAATCCGTCGCTGCGGGAAGCACTCGTTTTACATGGTAGGCTAAGCAACCTAGCTCATTAAAGCTAAAGTAAACTCCTTGACTTGGTCCGAATATTCAAGACAATACACAGGTCCTTTTATGAACCTCTGGAGTCAACTCATTCCAGTTTTCATGCTGGTACCACCACAGCACCCTTTATACATGTGCTGCCAAAACGGTGGAATTCAGTAATTTTCATGGAGATATCTAAAGGTTAAAACTTTTACCCTATTCACATAAAAAATAATGAATAGGCGTATGAATGGGCTATATTTGGGTCTTTTCCTAAACTTTCCCCTAATGGGATTCTTCTGGGCTTTTTTTCTCTCACTCAGGACATGTTGAGGATACAAAACCAGTTGAGTTTGCTTCTGTTGCAATTTGTTCAACCTTATTTCATAAAATGACTGGACTAAATGTCTCAGACAGGAAGTGAGTGGACAGGAAGTTCCTTACCACTAACTTGAGCCTCGAACGTCGCAGCACTACCCTCAAGTGCTACGACGCTCTGCAGCGGCTGTGTGAACGTTGGCGCCTGTGTCGACATGTTGGTCGGCAGCCTGCAGAGACAGAGACAGAGACAGAGACGTTAATGAGACACTGATGAGAGAGGAAACACAGCAGCAGCAGCAACAGCAACAGTTGGTAGAAGAGGAGACACTGCTGGCATCCCATAATCCATCCCTCTCTCCACAAATAGACACCTGCATCTGTCAAGTCTTAGGTTTCACTCTCCCAAAGCATCATGGGAGCTGTAGTCAAGGATTTACAGCTCCAGTTCAGCTCCTCTCTCAGCAGAGGTCAGGACAAATACAAGTCCAGTTGCCTACGATTCAATTTGCAATATTTATACAGAAAAGCGGGCTGTATGAATAAAGTACATTTACAAAAAATAAAAGTACATTTACATTTATCGTGTTTTAGTTAGTTAGTTAGTTAGTTGATTGATTGGAAGCCTGAGAAGTGCCAACAGAATTTCATTGTACAATTGAACAATGACAATAAAGTTTTCTTGAATCTTGAAACTAACTGTCTTGTGGAAAACAGTGTTTCTCAAAATCTTTCCAAGAATATTTGTCTTATTTCAAAATGTCTCAATTTTAGTCAAAACTAATCTCTTTCCACTTAAAATCAGACTCGTCACCTAAAATGAACTTGTTTTTAGATCATTTTCACTTGTTTCAAACTAATTTTCACTTGAAATAAGTAGAAAAATCTGCCAGTGAAAGCAAGTTTTTTGTGTTTGTAATAAGAAAGAAAAACTTGCTCCACTGTCAGATTTTTCTACTTATTTCAAGTGAAAAATCTGCTTGAAAGAAGTAAAAAGTGTCTAAAAACAAGCTGCTTTTTAATGTGATGAGTCTTATTTTAAGTAGAATGAGATTAGTTTTGACTAGAAATGACATTTTGACTAGAAATAAGACAAATATTCTTGGTATGGTATTGAGTTTTTGCAGTGCATCGTCATTTCAGCCTGTGTAAAGTGAACATGTGTGAGGGTCCACTGCTATAAGTGTCGGGGGGCTTGGGGCTTGTTGGGGTCAGATGACGGACGACGGCAGCTGCAGGTCGGCCATGTGTCGGAGGGGTCAGAGGAAACAGCAGCAGAAGGAAAGTGTGAGCGAAAGAAACTGCTGTCGATACGGAATCTGATCACGGTGGCATCGCCATCGGAAACCGCTGTGTTTCCATGGCGATGGACTAAGAGATGTCAAAGAAGGAGGAGCAGAGGAATGTTACACTGCAAAAATTCAAAATCTTTCCAAGAATATTTGTCTTATTTCTAGTCAAAACTAATCTCATTCTACTTAAAATAAGACTCATCACATTAAAAGCAGCTTGTTTTTAGACACTTTTTACTTCTTTAAAGCAGATTTTCACTTGAAATAAGTAGAAAAATCTGATAGTGAAAGCAAGTTTTTCTTCCTTATTACAAGCACAAAAAACTTGCTTTCACTGGCAGATTTTTCTACTTATTTCAATTGAAAATTCGTTTGAAACAAGCGAAAATGATCTAAAAACAAGTTAATTTTTGGGTGATGAGTCTTATTTCAAGTGGAAAGAGATTAGTTTTGACTAGAAATGAGACATTTTGACAAGAAATAAGACAAATATTCTTGGAAAGATGTAGAGTTTTTGCAGTGTAAAGCTGCAGATAATCAATAATACCGATCGATAACGGGGTTCTGGTTTCTGTTCTGGTTCCAGTCTCACTGTCGCTGCAGCTGTTCTCATCATAAATCTGTCTGCTCTGTCACAGACGTGTGTATTTATACTTGTAGATAAAGTTAAATTGAATGTTTTGTTCCAGTTGTGAAACATGAACCATTAAATCTTAAAAATAAATAATGTCTTCATGTTTCTGTCCAATCAGACTCTGACGTTTAAAGAGAAGAAGCAGAAGCAGAAACGTGTGGAAACATCATCAAACAGCTTCATCACAGGTCGTTAAAGCTTCTGTGTTTTCACAGCGAGTGTGAAGGGAGGGGCTCAACACTTAACCCCCCCACCCCCGACACACACACACACACACACACACACACACACACACACACTGAGTCCAGGTTAAAGCTGATAGTTGTGAAGCTTCTCCTTCACTTTTTTTCTTTGGTTCAAGTTTACAAACTATAAAAGTTTGTGTGATCAACAACCAACATTTAACAACAACATGGATATTCATCTAATGTTACACTGCAAAAACTCAAAATCTTACCAAGAATATTTGTCTTATTTCTTGTCAAAATGTCTCATTTCTAGTCAAAACTAATCTCTTTCCACTTCAAATAAGACTCACCACCTAAAAATGAACTTGTTTTTTGATCATTTTCACTTGTTTCAAACTAATTTTCACTTGAAATAAGTAGAAAAATCTGCCAGTGAAAGCTAGTTTTTTGTGTTTGTAATAAGAAAGAAAAACTTGCTCCACTGTCAGATTTTTCTACTTATTTCAAGTGAAAATCTGCTTGAAAGAAGTAAAAAGTGTCTAAAAACAAGCTGCTTTTTAATGTGATGAGTCTTATTTTAAGTGGAAAGAGATTAGTTTTGACTAGAAATTAGACATTTTTTACAAGAAATAAGACAAATATTCTTGGTAAGATTTTGAGTTTTTGCAGTGTATTGCTTATTAACTTCAATGAACACACTGAATACTACTACCATAACTACCTGAATAATAAAAACAAGAATCATTATAACTATTTATAACTGTCAGTTCTGTGAAAACATCAATTTTCTCTTTCTCCTCCGACAGTGAAAAATAAACATGAGTCATCAGATAATAAAACACCAGTGACTGAAGAAGTAACAGCTGAGAGAGAGAGAGGCTGATGTGACAGCAGCAGGTGTCACACACACACACACACACACACACACACACACACACACACACACACTGCTCCAGACTGACTGCGCTGTAAATGAGGCTCAGTATACACGACTTTAAATGAAGGCAACTAACTAACTAATTAACTGACCCTGTTGCATTTTGCCTCTAAAGTTTGAGACCGTGGAAGTAAATGTTTCATCTACTTGTACGTATGAGACCAGTGAGGTTTTTTATTTGAACACTGGTGAAATGTGGAAGAGGCGACTCTGAGAATCTGGACTCATCGGTCAAAGGTGTTAGACCGATAATGAAAAGGAAATGTGAATATTTGCTTTGTAAGTTGATTCATGTCGTGTGCCACTAAGACTTCTGCTTGGGCCTCTTCAAATATGAAGTTAGGAGCCACTGCACTGCAAAAACTCAATACCTTACCAAGAATATCTGTCTTATTTCTAGTCATTCATTCTACTTAAAATAAGACTCATCACATTAAAAAGCAGCTTGTTCTTAGACACTTTTTACTTCTTTCAAGCAGATTTTCACTTGAAATAAGTAGAAGAATCTGTAGAAGCACAAAAAACCTGTTTTCACTGGCAGATTTTTCTACTTATTTCAAGTGAAAATTAGTTTGAAACAAATGAAAATGATCTAAAAACAAGTTAATTTTTAGGTGATGAGTCTTATTTTAAGTGGAAAGAGATTAGTTTTGACTAGAAATGAGACATTTTGACAAGAAATAAGACAAATATTCTTGGAAAGATTTTGAGTTTTTGCAGTAATACAGTATTACAGTGGCATTAATACTGTAATAATACTGCATTATTACCGTAGCACTACAGTAATAATGCAGTATTACAATGGTATTAATACTGTAGTGATACTTCATTATTACTGTAGTATTACACCAGAAGATCCTCCTCCTCCATACTGCCGTCAGTCACAGACATATTGATCAGCTCCGAGCTCTGATCCGATCGGTCAGATCAATAATGAGCTGATCTGAGAGCAGCAGCAGCAGCAGCAGCAGTAGAAACATTAAATAATGAAGCAGACACTGATGAAAGTATAAATAGAAAGGACTTTAGTCAACGTTCAGTGTGTGTCGTTAAGCAGAGCTATAAATAAAGCAGCAGCAGCAGCCCGAGGTAACATGAAGCTCCATCTCCCTACGGCCAGTGAACGCACCAAATCACCAAAGACCCAATCACCAATAAACAACAGCTTCCTGTTTGAGTCATGATGTTGATATCGATCATGTTTATGTTCATAATGACTTCACAGACTGTCAATAAAGGTTTACTGACCACAACTTCTTCCTCTCCACAGGGAAACGTCTCATCACAGGACTGAATTATTCTGACAAAACATTTCACATCAAAGAGAAAAGTGAAGCAGCTTTTACTTTTACTTTTACTTTTACAGCCCAGAAGGAAAATCTGACCACCAATAACAAGCTGTAATAACAATCAATAAGAAGCACACGATCAATAACAAGCTAATGATCTATAATCAGCTATAATGAAAAATAAAACCTTGGATATTTACTCTTTTATGCTATTTACTCTTTTATGCTTGTAAAAAATCTGGTCTGTTAATTCTTTTTATGCTTGAATATCCTTGTTATTAACTTGTATGTCTTGTTTTTTCTGCTGAGTGTTTGTATAGTTGTGCATATTTGCTATTGTCTTTTAACCTATCTTTTCTCCCTCACAGCCCCCCTCCACCTCCCCCTCCCCCTCAAGAAGCGTATGCCTCTTGTCAGGCCATCATTGTAAATAAGAACTTGTTCTTAATTGATTCTGCCTGGTTAAATAAAGGTTAAATAAAATAAAAAAAAGCTGATGATCAACAGAAGCTGCTT
The DNA here is from genome assembly GCF_045865225.1 of Trachurus japonicus. NCBI lineage: Eukaryota > Metazoa > Chordata > Actinopteri > Carangiformes > Carangidae > Trachurus > Trachurus japonicus. The sequence continues at coordinate 1,548,245 of NW_028221153.1, read as the reverse complement.
CGTGCAACTGTTCCTGCTGTTTTTTCAATGTGACATTAAAGGCCTCGTCAGGGCAGCTGCCGTCGTCTGTCTGTCAGTGCTGTCAGCTGATTGGACGTCATCTCTGCAACCGACCGATCGATCATCTGTCTTTCTAATCAATACTCAATAGTACCAATACACAACCTTAAAATCCAACCCCCCCCCCACAAAAAAAGTGGAAAGTTGGAAAGTTGGAAAAGACGGATCCAGTTTAACTCAGCTGATATTTACAGACAGGAATCTGAGCGACAGATATGGCCGTGGCCAAAAATACACAACCCCCCCTCCCCTCCCCCCCGGCCCCCCCCTGCGGTCTGACTGACAGGCAGCATGTGGACATATCTGAGCCGGTGAAGTGATCTCCGTGCTGCTGATTCCCTTAAAAAGCCATGGGCCCCCAGCTGACGGGCCACTCTCATGCTATCAGCTGCTATTCTTGGCTTTTCTCAGATCGGTGCAGAGTCGGCTGCTGCACGAGGCCCCATACACACACACACACACACACAGAGACACACACATACACATACACACAACCTTAATGTCAAACACACAAAAACACCAGAAGCCAGTGAGGCCCATCAGAGCCCAGACCCGGTCCCTAGACCCGGTCCTAGACCTGGTCCCCATACAGCACATGAGTGGTTACTCACTTGTCTCCACAAGGCTGCCTGGGTCTGATGGGACGGAGCCCGGCTCACTTGACCAGCAACACTCTCCTTATCCAGAAAGATTTTCCAGAAAAATCCAAGATGAGAACGGTGTTGAGCCTCGTTGGTTATCCCCCCTTTTCCTCCCCGAACACACAAAAAACTAAACAAAACTACACAGTCGTGAGGCCGTGTAGTTTTGTTTCCCTTCTCCTGCAATCCCTCCACCCGAGGCCAGGCTGGGAATGCTCCAACTGCTCAGGAGGGCCCAGACGGTGCCGCGGGGTTTTATACCGTGGGGGGGGGCCACCTGCATCATCACCACCCCCCCCGGAGCTCCCCATTGGCCGGCCGGGAACCTCAGGGGGGCATGATGGGACATGGCAGCCATGTATGCCGCCCCCGGCCCTGTCAGTCATCATCGTCGGTGTTGATCCGGGTTTGATCTGGATTGATGTGAGGCGTTGGAGAGCAGCAGCGTTGAAACTCAGACTCTGGTTGTTGTTTAATGAGAGAAAAGAGCTGAAGTTTTTCTGTGTTGAAGTGACCACAGACTCAGAGTCGTTAAATAAGTGCTGACCAAAAGGAGGCAGAGGCTGTCCCTGTCACTCAACCCCCCCACCCTCCCCCCATCCTGGCCGGCCGTTACAACACACCAACAAACTGTGTTTGTTTGCACAACTCAGGAAATCAAGATGCAGCATTTATCACACATCTTTCAATTCTGCAGCATTTATTACATTTATTTAATCAGCAATCAGCTCATCCTAACTGTGCCCCCCTCCCTCCCCTGTGCCCCCCCTCCCCCACCCCGTTGTGGCACCATTTGGTAACAAGGTTTGGTAACAAGGTTTGGTAACAGCCATGACTCAGCTGTCAATCATCCATCAGCAGGAAGCTGCAGCTGACTCTGACTGAACAACCTCCTCTCTCTGAGCTCCAGTCCACACAAACTCAGCAAACTCACTTTTTATCTCCTCTGTTTCCAAATAAATTCACATCCACACCAGTATGTCTAAAAAAAAACTCTGTCCACATGTAATGTAATAAAAACTTGGGGTGGTGATGTCATTTTAAAAAGTTTAAAAAATGCTTTGACCAATCATGGTATAGCATACTGCATTCATGACAACCATCATAGAATAGAATAGAATAAAACTTTATTAATCCCCCAAGGGGGAAATTCACTTTGTCACAGCAGCAACAGATACAAGACAGGCACACAAAAGGTAACCTATCACTAATAAATAAAATAAATTGATAAAAATAAATAAAGGCTTATGAGTTAGTAAAGTGCTTGGATCTCTGTGTGTGTGTTCGTGCATGTGTGCGTGTGTGCTCACGCTCAAGCACTATTGAACAGTCTGATGGCTGTGGGGAGAAAGGAGCGCCTGAACCGCTCCGTTCTGCACCTGGGAGAGTCGGTCTCTGGCTGAAGGTGCCCCCCCCCCTCAACCACAGCTCCTCATAGAGGGGGTGGGAGGGGTTCTCCAGGATGTTGTTGATCTTGACCTTTATCCTCCAGACTGTCCAGTTTGCGGCCCACCACACTGCTGGCCTTCCTCACCAGCTTGTTGATCCTGTTCCTCTCTCCCTCCTTGATGCCTCCACCCCAGCACACCACAGCGAAGAACAACACACTGGCCACCATGGATTAATGAAACGTGGCCAACAGTTTGCTGCACACGTTAAAGGACCTGAGCCTCCGCAGGAAGTACATGCGGCTCTGTCCCTTCCTGTATGCAGCATCTGTGTTGTCCTTCCAGTCCCGCCTGTTGTTGATGTGGACCCCCAAAAACTAACAGGAGTCCACTATCTCCACCTGCTCCCCCTGGATGGTAATGGGGGTTGGGGGCCTCCCGTGCTTCCGATAGTCAATCACCAGCTCTTTGGTTTTGGTGATGTTGAGCCTGAGATGGTTCTCCTCTGACCAGTGGACAAATCTCTCCACCACACCTCTGTCCTCCTCCTCATCGTCCTTGCTGATACATCCAACAATTGAGGAGTCATCTGAGAACTTCTGGAGGTGACTGGTGCTGGAATTATGTCTGAAGTCTGAGGTGTAGATGGTGAAGAGGAACGGTGACAGCACCATTCCCTGGGGTGCACCGGTGCTTCCTGACACCACATCTGACAGTGTCGTCTGGAGTTTAACATACTGTGGCCTGTCAGATAAGTAGTTGGCTATCCAGGCCACAATGTCATGGTCCACCTGCATGGCATGGAGCTTCTCTGCTAGCAGGGAGGGCTGGATGGTGTTAAATGCGCTGGAGAAGTCGAAGAACATCACTCTCACTGAGCTCCCCGGCTCCTCCAGGTGAGAGACAGCCCTATGCAGCAGGAAAATGATGGCATCGTCCACACCAATTCTGGCCTGGTAGGCGAATTGCAGAGGGTCCATGAAACTGCTCACCACGGGCCTCAGCTGCTGCAGAAGCAGTCTCTCAAAGACCTTCATGACATGTGAGGTCAGTGCCACTGGCCTATAGTCATTGAGAGACTTAGGATGTTTCACCTTTGGCACTGGAATGATGCAGGAGGTCTTCCACAGCTGGGGGACTCTCCACAGCTCCAGAGAGAGGCTGAACAGGTAGTGGAACACCTCTGCCAGCTGTCCTGCACATGCCCTGAGCAGTCTGGGGTGAATGTGGTCTGGGCCCATTGCCTTCTTGGCTCTGAGCTTGGATAGCTCCCGTCTCACCTGGCTCGATGTAAAACGTGGGGGCCTGGGGGGTGGGGAGAGGTCATCGGGATGTTAGGGTGTGAGGAGGCTGTGCCACCTACTGCGTGGAGAGCGAGGGGGAAGAGAGAGACTAGTAGCAGCCAAGGCAGGGGAGAGGGCAAGGGGTGTGTGACTTGAGCTGTTGGGGGAGTCCTGTCCCTCCAATCTAATTGGTGTTGTTGACTGCGTCAAACCTGTTGAAGTGCAGGTTTAGCTCATTAGCAAGGTCGAGGCTCCACTCCACAGCTGGACCAGATGCATTTAGCCCTGTTATCTCCTTCATCCCCCTCCACACCTCCTTGGCATTGCCCTGCTGAAGCTTGCTCTCTAGCTTCCCTTTATAGCTGTTCTTGGCCCTTCTCAGCTCTCTCTTCAGCTCCTTCTGGACTGATCTCACCTCCTCCCTGTCTCCTGCCATGAACGCCTTCTTTTTCCTGTTCAGGAGGATCTTAATATCCTTGCTTTGTGTTGTAATGGGGCGTTCACACCAAAAGCAATTTTTAAAAAAAATTGCTTAAAACGCTTGTATCACACTGCTTGATCATTTTTGGATCATCGCTTCATTCGTGCTTGTCGCGCTTGTTGCCTGAAAAAAACAAAAAACCGCTCACTCATTTCTCTCTTTTCACGTCGATCATGGCTTCATGGTTGATGTAACCAACGTTGCTGCACTGCACCTACTGTACAAATCCAAGAAGAGCCTGTTAGCTCGGGTTAAAATGAAACATAAAGTAAATATCCTGCATAGTTCTCCTCTGTGCTACTCTGATTAGAGCAACGTCCATAGCAACAGAGTGTTACTCCGTTAGGGAAGTGACGTCACGTCGGGATAAACTCGTCGCCTGAAAAGTTCAATTTTTCCAACTTCCAACTCACGCCAGACGCTCCATCCGTGCTACCTTATTACATCGCGTGTTACCACACCATTTCAATTATTTTGAATGTAGAGTTGCCACTCAATTCACATCTGTCGCTCTTGGTGTGAACGTCCCATTAGGCAGTGGTTCTCAAACTTTTTTTTTTACATCGAAATACACAAATATTTATTCTCTGAATAAGGTCACTGCTTTTAGGTAATATTTCAAGACCCACAGAATATTTTGTACTATGAATCTGAAACCAGCTCAAAGGAAAGAGGAGACTCTCTATTTAACTAAGGAAAAATCCATTTGTTTGTACCTTGTTCCATTCTTGATTTATCTTAAGTTGAATAGAGCCTGGTTGCACCAAAAAGACTTTTTTTCTAGAAAGCTGAGAAAAATAAATTTTTGTGAAAGAATCCATTTTAATTTTGGCTTCAAAAACATGTAAGACGTCTGAACATTTCATTTCACATGTGTGTGTGTTTCATTGTACAAAAAAAGCAAAAAACAACAAAACTACAACAAGTAGGAGTCCTACTCTGCAGAGTGATGTCTGCTTTCCTACTTCTCCTGCTGTTGCTGCCCCCTCATCCTTCACCCTCTCCTACTTCTCCTCCTGCTGCATCCCCTCCTCAGAGTCGCGACAGCGTCCCCCTTTACCAGCCGCAGAAAAATGCGTTTGATGTATATACATCAATGGCACTCAAGTGTTGGATTTTGATTGAAAACTCTGTTTTCACCTTCATGTGTGGAGAAGGAAACTGAGTGTTTGGTTGCACAGTTTGGACCGGGGGAAGGAGCTCTGAGAGCGGGGCAGCATGTTGCTGCTGGAGGAGCAGGTCGGCAGAGCTCATTATTATTCATTCTTATCACATGACATACGGTGCGCTTGCTGCATGCGTGTCACACCTACGGTGTCGCTCAAAGTGGCCTGAAACACACACAAAAAGGGCTGACACTCATTGAGTTAAAGACCAAAAACACTGTTTAGGTGGATGACTGGCCCAAACACAGAGAAAAGTATCGGTTTCGGCGACATGGTCTGAAGGTGCACTCACACAAGGTACCGTGCCCAAGCACGTTTGCCCCCTAAAGTCCAGATTCTATTGCTAGTGTGAGTGAAGTGTTCCGTGCTTGAGTACGGTATAGGCTACACTTGGTGACGCAATGCGCTTCGGGTTCGGTCTCCATCACGTTTCTGCAACCGTGTGTAAACAACAGTCACTTAATGATAACGTTGCGCCATGTGTATGTCAACATCGCTTTGAGTAAACTTCAAGATGACCATGACAACCGGTCAAACAGTTAAAAGGCGCCATTCTTTCTGCAGTCTGGTTACGTGTGCAGCCGCCGTGTTGGTAAACAAATAATCCCTCTATATCAATGTATGTGTCAGAGGCAACCGTGCTTCAGCAGCTTGGGTTGGAGGTAGTGTGAGTGTGGGCGAGCGGGGGACAGGGGAGGGGGGGCATTCATGCTTCAGCACGGTACTATTCGAACCCAAGCGTGACCGGTTGTCATGGTTATCTTGAAGTTTAATCAAAGTGACGTTAACTAGCGATGTTTACGGCGCGACGTAATCGTTAAGTGACTGTTGTTTACACGAGGTTACAGACACGTGGTGGAGAACAAGTCCGCAGCGCATTACTGTAGCATTCCTGGCCAAGCGTACCGTGCCCAAGCTCCACCTCTCCCAACCGAGCCGGGCCAGGCACACAACACTTCACTCACACCAGCAATAGAATCCGGACTTTAGGGGGCAGACGTGCTTGGACACGGTACGACTGCCTAGTGTGAGTGCACCCTGAGACACCTCAACCTGCTGAGGCTGAATCATAATAATAAGGATGTGAATTAATTACATCATGGAGTTGCAGAAAGAAGTGACGGTGCAGACAGGACATGTCTCTTCTCCTTGACCTGATCCTTCCTGAGAGACAACATCTAACCAACATCTGTCTGATTAACATCTGTCCAAGGAAGTCTACCGTACTCAAGCACGGTACACTTGCACTCACACAGCCATAGAATCTGGACTTTAGGGGGCAAACATGCTTTGGCACAGTACGACTGCCTAGTGTGAGTGCACCTTAATACATTATATAGATCCATTACACACAGAATGAAACGTTTCATCTCTTTATTTATTTAATTTCTTTTAATTGTAATGATTAAGACTTATGGTTTATGAAGACCTAAAATTCAGTATCTCAAAAAAATTTAATTACAAAAGACCAATTAAAAAGTTGTATTTTTAATATTGAAATGAAATGTTAGCCCTCTGAAAAGAATGTCCATCTATATGAACTCTATTCGGTTGGGGCTGTTTGACTTTAACTTGTGGAAATGGACTTTTCCATGATATTCTACTTGACTAGTAGTAGTGGTACGTTCCTCCTGTGTGGCCCAGACCTCTGGTTTAATAACAGTCAGTCCCAGTGTGAGTGTGTTTGGACTGGTTCTGGTTCTGCTTCTGGTTCTGGTCCTGGTCCTGATTCTGGTTCACGTTCTGGTTCTGGTCCTGGTCCTGGTTCTGGACCTGGTCCTGGTTCTGGTCCTGGTTCTGGTCCTGGTCCACTTCAGAGTCCACTCTGGTGTGGATGTGTCACATGGAGCCCGTTCTCTCTGCTGAGCCATTTCTGTTCGGGGGTTTTGCAACAGCGAGCGTGTGGGCTCAGGTGTCAACAGAGAGGACAGCTGCAGGACTAAATCCTGCTCAGAGACACTGTCCTCCACACTGAGCAGCAGCGCCCTCTACAGGCAGACACCAGCACTGCAGCAAGCAGGAGCACTGGACAGTAACTATGGTGACTGCTCATAGAGACAAGGAAGACAGGTTTGATTCCCTCCTGTGTTCCTGTGTGAAGTCTGTGGCGGAGAGGAGACTCTCTAGGTGTCAGCCTCAGACCAGAGATGACTTCAGTGGTTCAGGAGGTGAAGTCTGACTGTGGAGACATCTGGTGGCAGCTACAGGGAACTACACATTGCTACTTTACACATTGAACAGACTGTACTTAGTAAACCTATTGCCTTCACTATATATTCAATATCTTACCAAGAACATTTGTCTTATTTCTAGTCAAAACAAATCTCATTCTACTTAAAATAAGACTCATCACATCAAAGGCACCTTATTTTTTAGACACTTTTTACTTCTTTAAAGCAGATTTTCACTTGAAATAAGTAGAAAAATCTGACAGTGGAACAAGTTTTTCTTTAACCTTTATTTAACCAGGCGAAATCAATTAAGAACATGTTCTTATTTACAATGATGGCCTGACAAGAGGCATAAGCTTCTTGATGGGGGGGGGGGGGGGGGGGTGTGAGGTTAAAAGACAATAGCAAATATACACAACAATACAAACATTCAGCAGAAACAAGGCATAAAAGTATTCTTCTTCCTTATTACAAGCACAAAAAACTTGCTTTCACTGGCAGATTTTTCTACTTATTTCAAGTGAAAATTAGTTTGAAACAAGTGAAAATGATCTAAAAACAAGTTCATTTTTAGGTGATGAGTGAGTGATTATTTTAAGTGGAAAGAGGTTAGTATTGTACGGAAGCCGAGAACGGCCACGTCCATAATATTTTTTTTCAAGCCACACTCGAGCGGAGCGGGGGAGAGAAAAAAAGTGATTTACTCTGTGGGAGACCTCCCACAACGGAGTGGGGGAGAAAGCAAGTGGGACACATCTGCCCAGTCCCTGAGCAGCGCGCGTTTCACAAACAAGCCACAAAGCAGAGTGTAAACGTCACCTGGTTAAGCATCTTGGACAGCTGCAAGTGTTTTGGAATGGAGAGCTGTCCCCACAACAGAGACAAATAAATAAGACTTATAAATCCACACAGACCTTCACGACCAATCACAATGTGCCACGTCGCAAGGCGCAAGGACAATTCTGGCAGCCCAGACACATTAGGTACCTGCACCAGCAGACCAGATGTCATTTTAGTGGATGAAAGAACAACAGTAGAACTTGCAATATCCTTCCGTTCATTCACATAGCACTCTTTCTACGTTATTGTCGTTCACACACACAGACAAGCGTGCATGCATGACAGTAGTGCACGGTCAAAGTGAAACTCATTAAACTTAAAGTGCTGAAAGCGTGTTTGGAGGACACGATCCCTAAGGATTTAAGAGAAAGCTTTAGATAGAGTACATTCCTCTTCAATCAGTTTGCAGTCATTGTGAATGAGTTTCACCTTTGGTGCAAATGAAAGTGACAATAGTGCAATGTAATGGCAAAAGTAAGACAACTGTTCAGAAAGAGGAGGTTTTACATATGGTAGCTTCACACAGTTTCACTCTCCTCACATTATGTTCAGTTATATTAATGAAATCTGGTACTTTGTACACTCTCTATATAACAATAAAAAGACTTGGAGCAATTATGTCGGTGTGTGTGCATACAGTAAAACAATAACAATAAGAATGAAGGGAGGCAATTATATCAGTGTGTGCATACAGTAAAACAATAACAATAAGAATGAAGGGAGGCAATTATATCAGTGTGTGCATACAGTAAAACAATAACAATAAGAATGAAGGGAGGTCATAGTGTTGTAAAGCAAATATACCTTGAGTAGTTAAAGACATATTACTGTATACAAGTGACTGATAAGAGGAACTACTGTCAGCATCATTGTGTTATTGTCTGTTATTTTGTGCTGTGGGTCCATGGAGAAAAGCACAGTGGATCTGCTTCAACCTCTCAGCATCCAGGATCAGCTGGTGGAACATGCTGACTCAACAAGCGTCTCCACTTGCTCAGAAAATGTTTAACTTTTAATGTCAGCAAAGACATTTCAATTAGTGGTTTATAGATCACCTGTTGGATCATTTGCAGTTACAACATCAAATCATGGTTCAGCTTCCTCATTGCCAAACATAAAGCAAAACTCCTCCTTGTAATAGATCAGGCCAGCAATATAACACAAACATGTCAGCAACACCCACTCCAGTTCGCGTACAGGTCAGGTAGGGGGACTGATGATGGGGGACAGCTCTCCATTCTGACACCCCACTGTTCGGACCCCCCCCTCACCCCCACGCAGCTGTCCGTGGTGCTGAACCGGCTGACGTTGTTTACACTCTGCATTGTGGCTTGACGTGCGCTGTTCAGGGACTGGACAGATCTGTCCCACTTGCTTTCTCCCCGAGTCCGTTGAGGGAGATCTCCACAGAGTAAAAGAAATAAACTTTTTTTTCCTCTCCTCCGCTCCCCTCGAGCGCAGCTGAACCCGGCTTGAGCCTGCGAGTCTGCTGCAGCGCTCCTGATGACAGAAGCCTGGGGGAGAAAAAATAATTTCACGTTGGTTGGGTTTAGGCAATGAAGAAATTAGTTGTTTAAGTTTAGTAAAAAGACCAGGTAGAGGCTAGACAGGTTAGAAGCATAATGAACGTTATGTCATTAATATGAAGTATTTGCTTGTTTTGCAGTTAATTGTGCACATGATCTGTTTGATCCTAAAAAGGAAAAAAAGGATCAATGTGCAGCCTCTGTTTCCTTTCTGATTGTGTCCGTTCGGAGTGGGAGGGGGGGTTCGGAATGGAGGGCTTTCCCCAATAGCCTTTTCGGAATAGCGGGATCTTTAGAAAAAATAGAAAACCCCGCTATTACGATGAATGGAAGTCTATTTTCGGAAAGGCGAGGTTTAACCCTGATGATGCACTATGCACTTTACTGGACACAGTGCTTGCACATTTAGAGGGGGCTAAAACTTTCACACATCTTATTTTTTATTGATTTTTCTTCTGCTTTTAATTGTATTCAGCCACACGTTTTAGCAGAGGTTAAAAAATGTACATGACATTGACTCTGGAATTTTATGCTGGCTAATGGATTTTTTAATGGACAGATCTCAACATGTTAGGGTCAATGATGTTTTATCGGATGCTCTTATCTCCTCCACTGGTTCACCACAGGGCTGTGTCCTCTTAGCTTTTATTTGTTTTATATACCAACATGTGCCAAAGCCAACAGCAAGGTCGGTCTATTTGCTGATGACTGTTATAGTGTCTCTTTTAAACTCAGATGACCAAGACCATGTCCCTGTGGTGTCAGATTTTACGAGCTGGGGCAAATCATCATTTTTAGATATCAATGTTAACAAGACCAAGGAGATTATCATTGATTTTAGGAGAAAACAGGATGTCATCTCCCCCGTTATATATATATATATATATAAATGGTCGGGCAGTGGAAACTGTACAAAGTTATAAATACCTTGGAACTGTTATTGACAACAGATTAGCCTTTGAGAAAGAAAGCTCACCAACACATGTATTTTTACTGCAAACTCAGGCACTTTAATGTGGACAGCACCTTTATGAAGATGTTTTACTGAATCTGTTCTTACCTTTTCTTTTATCTGTTGGTATGGGTTTTAAACTTTTTTTTAACTTGCCATTATTACATAAACACAGAGCCAATAAAGGGATACGCCAACATTTGTTTTTCATGTCTTGCCTCACTCCAGAGTCCATGACCAGCAGATAGACATAGATTCTTACGACTGTGCATGCAGTAACAAGGGAGATACGGGCACTGACCACTAGATTCCCCCAGGCCCAGCGCATAAGACTCCACCGGCTCTCTCCCTCTTTCACTTTTCTCTTTCATTTCCAGCACATAGACTCCACCGCAGCTGCCCCTCTTTCACTTTTCTCCTCCATTTCCTTCAGCTTGTCTTCAGTAAACTCGGTCTCAGACTGATAGTGGCGCCCATCAAAATTAAACCAGTCGTCGTTGTTCTCAAACTGCGTAAACTCAGCCGTGTTGTCCCTTCCAGGCTAAGCTAACAGATGTTTGATGCCTCTATTATGGGCTGGGACCCTGTTTGTACTGTTGATGACGTTTGGTGCTGTTCTGAGCATTATGTGGCTGTAAGTGGCTTTTTGATCGGTTGATAGTGGATCCGTATGCTGCGCTGTTTGTTATGTTGCGGTCATTGCTAAAGTTGCTACAACTACAGAAGCTAGCGGTTAGCAGACTTCATCTCTCGGGGGGGGGGGGGGCTAACTTGGTGTCACAGTGCATTGGACCATGGGTTAAATTTACGCTGGAATATCCCTTTAAAAACTTGGGTTAGGAACTGGGGCCAGCTGCAGAGAGGATTATAGCCTCTGGCGCCTGCTCTACCCACTGAGCTAAAAGGCACCACATAAACTCTATTACTTTGTACACTATCTAACAATAAAAAGACTTGGAGCAATCATCTCAGGCTGTTGTCCATAGGATGTAGAGCATGTGAGAGGCATAAACCCTTTCTGCACGTACACTACCAAGGTTGTAATCATTTATCATCTCTCAATCATCAACACAGGTTGTGTACATACCAAGTGACCGTTAAGGGAGAGTTCAACATTTTGTCAAATTGGCACATTGCCATAATCCATAGTCATAGCAGTAGGTTCCCTCCATCATCTTCTGAGCTAGAGGAAGTGTCCGGGGAGAGGGAAGTTTGGGTGTCTCTGCTCCAACTGCTGCCTCTGCGACCCAGACCCGGATAAGTGGAAGATGAGCAGTAGGTTCATTACCTTTAAAACTAATAATAGTTCACCCAAAATTCAAATTTCACTCATTATCTACTCACCCTCATGTGGACTAAGGGCTGGGAGAAATGTCAGAGTCCTCTGTGGCTTCTCCAAGTTACAGGGGGTCTCAGCGTAGCAGTGCATGTCCATATAACGGTTGCAAATGGATACCAACTGTCTTCGTAACAAAAAGACACACCAAAAAACATCCAAATACCTCCATGCTGCTCTTTATGTAATGTCTGTCTTGTATTGAAGCCCCAAAATGCGAAATTGTCCCGAAAAAAAATTAAATAAGTCTATATTTCAAGCTTACACTACAGAAAAATTGTCAAAACTTTACCCGGCCAAATTTGATGACAAATGTAACAGATGCTCTCAGACTCCATGCAACCTTACCCATATGTTCTGGGCATGGCCCAGGTTGTCTGAATTTTGGCTACGATTTTTCAAAACAATTTCAGATATACTAGACATAAATCTAACTCCGACTCCACATATTGCTATATTTGGCAAACCTCCAGACAACCTTCGTACCACAGGTATCCAAAACAACGTTATTGCTTTTGCCTCTCTTATCGCCCGCAAAATAATTCTGTTGCTATGGAAATCACCTCAGCCACCATCAATCAAAGTCTGGTTACATGACATTTTAGGTCTCCTGAAGTTGGAGAAGATAAAATTCTCCCTCCGAGGCTCTTCCGATAGGTTCTTTACTCATTGGAGACCGTTACTTAAATATTTAGACAAATTACCAGCTCGGGAAGTTTCTTTGTAGAAGCCTATTTGTGACCATTTACAAACGTATCCATTTGCGCCAGCGGCGGCTGCCCCCCCTAAAAAAGCTTTTCTCTAAGACATCCCAGCATGACAAATCTACTTTGAGGTTTAAGGAGCAAGCAACCATTGATACTACCTCATAATGACTAGCACTAGCACTTTATTTTTGTACTTTTAATTTAATATTTTCTGTGTTGTTATTTGTGGTTTTTCTCTTTATATGTGATCATACCTTCTTTCTTTCCTTGTGGTTTCCTATATATTTTTATTGTGTTGGTATTTCTTTTCAATTAAATACTCTTATTTATTCTTTTATTTATTTAGTTATCATTTCTGTTTTAATTTTTTTTTTTTTTTAAATTAATTAATTAATTAATTTTTTTCCCCTTCTCCTTGAATTAATTTATCAATTTATATTTTATTTTGAGAGAGTGTGTGGGTCACCCTACCTAAATATGACATACTTACCCTCAAAATTACCGGGGTGGACGGGGTGGGGTGGGTGAGTGGGGGGATTGTTCGTTTATGTTCATTTATGTTCTTGAATGTAAAAAAGAAAAAAGAAAAAGAAAAAATACTATTTGCATGTACCTTTGTATTTCATGCCTGACAATTGATAAATAAAAGTTATAAAAAAAAAAAAAAAGTCTATATTTCAAGCTTGTTTGAAGCGGAAGCTCCTCTTCCTGGTCCGTCCAAATCTGGCAAGATTTGCGCTGCGTCAGTGCGATTACTGATGCCAAGCTTGAAATATAGACTTATTTAATTTTTTTCGGGACAATTTCGCATTTCGGGGCTTCAATACAAGACACATGGAGGTATTTGGATGTTTTTTGGTGTGTCTTTTTGTTATGAAGAAAGTTGGTATCCATTTGCAACCGTTATATGGACATGCACTGCTACGCCGAGACCCCCTGTAACTCAGAGAAGACACGGAGGACTCTGAAACTTCTCCCAGCCCTTAGTCCACATGAGGGGGGAGGCTCAAGAGATTTCTTGGTTTCCCTCATCAAACTCATCAAATACACAATCCTCCTCCCCACCTGTTTAGCCAATAGAATTAATTACACACAGAGCAAAAATACAGCCTATGTGTTTGTAATGGAATTGCTTTATCCTTTTCTGGGCGGGTGGTTACAGACTAACAATGACCAACACGCCGGACTGTCTTGTTTTTCTTTTTAATTATGTCATAAAATCTGCAACCTAATGGGCTTTATGCACAGCTCCACTACCTCCTGAAATAAGCCAGCTCCTTTATTTCTTGTCTTCCATTATTGGAGCAATTGATTAATCCAGGTGTGCCTGACCATTGTTGTGAGGTCAGACACACCTGGATTAATCAGTTGGTGCAATTATGTACGACAGGAAATAAAGGAGCTGGTTTATTTCAGGAATTAGTGGAGCTGTGCATAAAGCCTATTGGGACTTCCGGTCTGTGCAGAGCCATGTGAAGACGTGTTCGAGTCGAGCTCTTCGGTAAACTTTTAAAATTTCAAGAACAACGCTTTAATTTCAATGCACATTTGATCTGGGCTGAGGCAATTTCTGTCTCTGTTTGACTGAGAGGGTAAATAGCTGGTCAGCGACCTACTTCCAAGAATGCCTAAGCACGCTAAGAATGTCGAAGCTCAAGAAGCTAACGAAAACGCTAATGCTAATGCTAGCGCGCAACAAGCAATACTAGCAGCCATCAGTAAACTCCGAGAGGAAGTCATGGGAAAAATTACAAGCACTGCGTCTGCCCACTCGGACCAACTTCGCGGGCTACAGGACACCGTGGAAAAGATGAGAACCACGGTGGAGGATACAACGAACCGGGTAACAGAGTTAGAATCCGCGGTGAGTGGCCATTCCGATGCTATCAGCACCTTGGAGGCAGAGATGCTTGCAGTAAAAGGAGAGATGTCTACTCTAAAGGAGCGGTGCGAGGACCTAGAGGCGAGGTGTCGCCGCTGCAATGTCCGAATTATGGGAGTGAAAGAGGGACGGGAGGTCGGCGAAAGAATGTCCAACTTTGTAGCACGTCTGCTGAAAGAGGCACTGGCCCTCGACAAGCCACCGCTCTTGGACCGAGCGCACCGGAGTCTCCGCAGCAAGCCCACGGCTGAGAACGCACCGCCTCGGGCGATAATTGTCCGATGCCACTACTTCGAGGAAAAAGAAGCTATTCTTCGCAAGGCAACGGAGCGCCGTCCGATTACAACAGCGGCGGGTGACAAGATCTCGGTCCTCCCGGACTATACTCAGGCGGTGAGTAAGCAGCGGGCGGCTTTTACTGAAATAAGGGCGCTGCTGCGAAACTACGAGCAAGTCCGCTATGGTCTCCTGTTCCCGGCCACACTGAGGATTACCACCCCGAATGGGAAAGAAGTTCGTTTCAAGGACCCGGGACAGGCTAAAGACTTCATAGTGAAAAACCTGACACCAAAAGTGGACTAGACATATAAATGATGGTGAGAGGCACTCTCTTTTCTCCTTCTCCCACTCTCAGTTTTGGGTCAAACTGTGAACAATCAAACTGCATTTCATGTGTTTACATAAAGGTATTATGCCCCCGTTTGAGCCAGGCTGTCATGGTAAGCTCATTCACTTTACATTTGAAGGCAATTGAGCCGGATTTGGACTTGGGCTAGGTTAGTCTTGGTCTTTTTTTTTTTTTCTTTTTGGTGTTTCGTTTGTTCTGAGGCCACTGTTTATGGCAAATGAGGTTTTGAATATGTTGTTTGATGTTAATGTTAGAAGAATGTCTTGCACACCTTTTTATGTTTGTTTGCCTTTTATGTTTTGCTTTTCCTTTACACTTTCTTCACTGGGTCATGTATATCGGGCTGGGTTTTGTACTTCTCTCAAGTATATGTTACAGGAGGACGGCTGTACAGGTTTCTGGGGCAGATGGATCAAAAAGACATGCAGGAGAGCAGAAATTTGGGCTCGTTGGCAACATCGAATAGGTCATTCTTGTTATGACTACGGGCAGCAATAAGGTATCTGGGGTTGGGATCAGAGTTGTGAGCTGGAATGTGCGAGGGCTTAACCATCCAATTAAACGTAACAAGGTGTTCCCTCATTTAAATAAATTAAAGGGCGACATAGTGTACTTTCAGGAAACACACTTATTAAAAAAGGATCAGAACAGAATTAAAAGAGCAGGTTTTACACAAATCTATCATTCCTCTTTTAACTGTAAAGCTAGGGGTGTGGCAATAATGTTACACAGATCGTTACAATTTAAGGAACTTAATACAATTCAAGACAAAGATGGACGTTATGTAATCGTACAAGGAACTCTAGGTAACACACCTGTAATATTAGCAAATATTTATGCCCCTAATTGGGATAACAGACAGTTTTTTCAAAATATATTCTCACTCCTTCCTGACCTTGACAGGTACAATTTAATACTTGGGGGGGATTTCAATTGTGTTCTGCATCCAACACTAGACCGCTCTCATCCAAGTCACAACACTGGCACTTCATTAAATAACTCTGCTCAGTGTATTAATGCATTTCTGCAGACCTATGGGATGGTGGATCCTTGGAGGTTTAAACACCCAGCATCAAAACAGTTCTCTTTTTTTTCCCCACCACATCAGTCATATTCCAGAATCGATTACTTTTTATTGGACCGCAGACTTCTCCCCTTTTTAATTTCGACAGATTACGAAACAATAGTAATATCAGACCACAGTCCCGTAATCTTAAATCTCGGATTCCCAGACATAGTACCTCCCAGGCCACTATGGCGGCTCAATACAAGACTTCTGGCAGATGAGGAATTTGTGCAGTTCATCAACACACAAATTGATTTTTTTCTTGAGACAAACAGTTCACCAGATATAAGTTACACCCTCCTATGGGAGTCATTTAAGGCTTTCATAAGAGGACAAATAATTTCCTATAGTGCAAGTCGCTCTAAAAGAAATTTGAAACGCTTGTCAGACATTAGTGACAGACTCAAATCAATTGATCAGTGTCAATCAGTCTCACCATCTGCAGATCTTTTGAGGGAAAGATCATTACTCCAAGCTGAATATGACCTCTTGATGAATGAAAGGGCCATAGACATGCATTTAAAATCACGACAGCAATATTTCGAATATGGAGAAAGAGCCAGTAAGATGTTAAGTCATCAGCTAAAACAAATGGCTGCGGCAAATTACATATCAGCAGTTAAGGATAAGGACGGTAACACTGTCACAGATCAATTGGGAATTAATAATCAATTTAAGACATTTTATGAGGAGTTATACACCTCTGAACAGTGTGAAGAAGGGCTAGTGGAAGATTTCTTTAAGAAGTTTAAGGTCCCTGTGTTAGAAGATGCAGACAGAGACAGTATAGAGGGGGGAATACAGCAAATGGAAATAGAACAGGCAGTTAGAAAAATGAAGTCTGGGAAATCCCCAGGGCCGGATGGATTTCCAATAGAATTCTATCGAACTTTCTCACTGAAACTCCTCCCTTTCTTATGTAAAGTTTATGATGAAGCCTTCAACGTCCAATCCCTTCCTCCGACAATGACACAGGCGACCATCTCAGTGCTTCTCAAGAGGGATAAAGACCCATTGCAATGTGAATCTTATCGTCCAGTGAGCTTGCTTTGCTGTGACTATAAAATATTAACTAGAATATTAGCAGACAGATTAGAGCGAGTACTAGACAAAATCATTCACTGCGATCAAACAGGGTTTATAAGGGGTAGACAGCTATACAGTAATCTTCGCCGAATATACAATGTAATGTATCTTCCAGGGAATGATAATGTTCCGGAGGTTATTATCGCATTGGATGCGCACAAAGCATTCGACAGAATCGAGCATAGATATTTACTTTCGGCCCTCAAAAATTTTGGATTTGGAGCTTCTTTTTGCTCCTGGGTGAATTTACTGTACACCTGTCCACAGGCGGCAGTTAGGACTAATAACAATATGTCGAAATATTTCCCCTTATTCAGAGGAACTAGACAGGGGTGCCCCCTATCCCCCCTACTCTTTGATATTGCCATTGAGCCCTTGGCTGTTTCACTGAGATGCGACAACACTTTGACAGGAATTAGCAGAGGAGGACACATACACAAACTTTCGTTATATGCCGATGACCTCCTTCTTTTTTTGTCTGACCCCAGGAACGCCATCCCAAGTGCTCTGAAAACTATCACGGATTTTGGATTAATTTCAGGATACAAAATAAATATGGCAAAAAGCCTAATCTTCCCAGTCAATGATAAAGCTAGCCAAATGCAACTGGAGATGTATCCATTTAAGATAAGTAAAGATAAATTTACCTATTTGGGAGTGTCGGTGACCAAACATTATAGGGACTTGTTCAAACATAATTTCAAACCAGCTCTAATACAGGCGAAAAAAGACATGGAACGATGGTCAACACTTCCTTTGTCAATGGCAGGACGCATAAATTCAGTAAAGATGGTAATAATGCCAAAAGTCTTATTTCTCTTCCAAACTATTCCACTATTCATAGAAAAGTCATTTTTTAAAGAACTGGACAGAGCTACTTCGTTGTATATATGGAATAAGAAGATACCACGTATCAGAAAGGAGTGCTTGGAAAGGAGGAAGGAGGAAGGAGGGTTAGCCTTGCCAAATTACATGCATTACTACTGGGCAGCTAACACTTCCAAGTTGAACATTCTGATGTGGCCTCCTGAAAGTGAACAAATGCCCCTTTGGGCACTTATGGAACAGCGTTCCTACAGCCCAATAGCACTGAGCTCCTTAATCTGTGCTCCACTGCCAATGAGTAAAAGATCGCTTGGGCACAACCCAGTAACACAAGGGTCGCTTAAGATATGGAAACAGTTAAGAATCCATTTTAGGTGCAAACAGGGCCTCCCTTTAGCTCCCATCTCGGCAAATGCCCTCTTCCCACCATCTCTGATTGACACAACTTTTCAGCTCTGGACAAGGAAAGGTGTAGGCTTGGTCAGGGATTTCTTTAAAGAAGGTCATTTCATGTCATTTCAGCAGTTACAAACAAAACTTAATATTCCACAATCACATTTTTTCAGATATCTGCAGGTCCGAAGCTTTATCAAAAAACACTTTTCTCCTTCTCTTCAAAATCTACAGAGCAGCTGGTTGGAAGAATGCTTGAAAGCTGATCCTTTGCAAAGAGGATGCGTGTCTGTTATATATGAGCTTTTGCAGGGGGCAGCAACCCCCTCTTTGGACCATATTAAACAGCAGTGGGAGACAGAACTAGGTTTTGATCTCTCTGTAACAGAATGGAGGAGGGCAGTTGGTTGGGTGCATAACTCATCTATTTGTATCAGGCATGGACTCCTCCAATTTAAAGTCCTGCACAGACTTCACCTATCACCTAGCAGGCTTGCCAAAATGTTCCCAGGAACAAGTGAAATCTGTCCTAGATGTAAATGTGATCCGGGCACCCTTAGCCATATGTTTTGGGGCTGCACAAGGCTAAAAATCTTTTGGGAGGGGGTTTTTGACACAATCACTGCAGTGTGGGAAATAACAATTCAACCAAACCCTGTCACAGCTTTATTTGGTGTGGTGCCACTGGACTGCAGGATTTCAGCCACCCATGGCACAGCAGTGGCCTTCGCCACACTTCTGGCACGGCGGACTATCCTGCTTAAATGGAAAAAATCAGCACCCCCTTCTCATAGGCGATGGGTGATGGACATGATGGCTCATCTCAGAGTGGAACAACTAAGACTTATAACCCAGGGCTCGGAAAGAAAGTTCAAAAAGCTTTGGCAACCGTTCCTACTATATGTGGAGAAGCTCCCTGTTGAATAAATAAATACAATGACCCTGTGAACTTATTATTATTATTTTTTTTATTATTATTGATTTTTTAATTTGCTTATCTATTTGTCGGTTGTGGGTAAGATGATTTGCATTGTATGTGCAGCTATTTTTGCTCTTCTTTGTCAGTATGTCTGTTTATTTTGTTTACTGTCATTAACACTAATATTTTTGTCAATTAATATTGTTTATTTTCATTATTATCATTTTTTATGGATTGTATGGTATGTGTGAAGCATTTGTGTTTCTAGATGTTCCTGAGTTTCATGATGTTCTTGTGCTGTACGTGCAGCTGTGTGTGTTAAGTAAAATCCAATAAAAACATTCAAATAAAGCCTATTGGGCGTTCACACCAAACGTGCCAGATGTAAATCCAATCGCTTGAAACACTTATATCGTGCCGCTTGATCATTTTTGGATCTTGACGCTTGGAGAAAAAAAAGACGACGCGTGGTGACTGTTGTGGTTAGGGGTGGGACTTTTTGTCGACAAAACGACAAAAAATCGACACATGCTCCCCTCGACAAAAAAAATGGAGTGTCGAAATATCGAGGGGGCGGGGCTTGTGGGATTTCCATGTGTAAATTGCATTTTGTCTTTCAATATTTCCTATTCAAATAAACAGCAGGACGTGCCACTTTTCCCCTAATGAAATAAAATATTTTAAATGAAACAAATCCACTTTTTCTAAATGGGATAGCTACTTGACCCTCATTCTGCTTCACATGTGACGGATGTGCGCGCATGCTGACAGGCGACAGAAGGTGCGTTTCCATTACCCCTTGAAATGCGCAAAACCTAAATATCGAAATTAAAAACCGGTAATGGAAACACCTATATTTCGAAAAAACTCTCAAATATCGCAACAAAGTTTTTACGCTCTCATGAGGTGGTTTTTGAGACGTATCGATACAAACGTGTATCGCAAAAGTGTAATGGAAACACTTTTTTCGCTTTTCTACACGTCACCAGCGTCACCGGAGTTGTGTGTGTCCACACTGTGTTGGTTTATGTAACTTGAGGGGACAAATGAACCACATGTTTATTGTTGACCTGGGCATTGTTTCTCATTAAATTAGAAAAACCTTTTCTATCATTCCCCTTTTCCGTGCATGGTTGAAGGAGACTGGCTCGCATCCATGCTCCACTCCCTCCTGCGCCAAAATGTCCCCTCTAGTCACATAAACCAGTACGGGTGTGTGGACACACAACCACCACCTATATTGTTGTCAGCGCCTCATCACTGCTGGTGTTTAAAAGGCTCCGTTCTTTCTGCAGTCAAGTTAAAGCGCACATCCGCCGTGTTGTTAAACAAATAATCCCTATATATCAACGGAGGCAACCGTGCTTGATCAGCTTGGGTTGGAGGTGGTGTGAGTGCGGGCCAGCGGGGACAGGGGAGGGGGCATTCGGGCTTCAGCACGGTACGGAACAACTGGCCCGTGTGAGTGCGCCCTTATTTGTGGCCGCTGCCAGCGCCACACGGGCTTTGCCTTTCAGTAATCAAGCGCTGTTTTCGTCTTTGTTAAAAACAGTAACAGCAACAGCTGTCGGCAGCTGAGATCGCTGTGCCGTCACCATAGGAACGCAAGACGCATTACGGCTCATTCGCAAAATACCTTTCAATGGAAACACCCGCAAATAGCAATTGCACTTTTTCGAAGTTTCAGAAATATCGCTTTTATTTTGCGAAAATCTGTAATGGAAACGCAGCTACTGTCAAGAGATCAGCTGTTCGGGTCTGCAAAAAGGGCAAAACCATGGGCAAAACAGGTGGATGCAATGGTTGCATTCTTCGTAGAGGACCGCGGACATGCACAGAAGAAAAAGAAAAAAAAAACCCGAATGCGTGCTGCCTCGTCCGCTCGTGCCGACAGCATCGTTAATAAACCACAAAAAAAGCCCCCCAGCCCCCCCGCATGCACATCTGCTGCTGTAAAAAAAAAAAAAAAAAAAGGGCCGACAAATCGACAAAAAGTCGACACATGGGCCTCGACAATCGACAATCCAAATCCCGTGTCGTTCCCATCCCTAGTTGTGGTCCACTGACTGTTCTGGAAACGCTGTGTGCACAGTGGATAACTCTTCGTCGGTGAAGTCCAGACGTTGCACATCAAGCACAGTTAATATTTCAATGTTCCTGATGCTCTTGCACAGAAACCATGCATCATGTATCACAGACACACACAGCAGTGAGTCTCCTCAGCTCTGTTCAGCTGCTGGCTCGGTGTCGGACCGGGTGCCCACATACAGCGATGAGCCTCCTGCTTAGGTCAGGGAAGTCATATGGGGATAAACTCGTCGCTGACTGGATGCCTGCCGCCTTAAAAGTTCAATGTTTCCAACCAACTTTATTCACGCTCCTCCAGACGCTTCAGACGCTCCATTCTCGCCGCCGCCGCCTGAATCACATGTCATCACACCATTTACACTGAATGTAGAGTTGCTGCTCAACTCGTGTCTATCACGTTTGGTGTGAACGCCCCACATAGAAGAAAATGAAAATGCAGTTTGGATTATTTCTCTTGAGTCAAATAATGCAGCTATGACCTTGAAATAAAGGGTTAGGGTAAGGCCTTTCTGCTAATGCATTTTAATTTTCAAATTTGACATTTCAAATTGAATTTTGGTACCTGGAGGATGTTTTGAAAATTAAATCTTAAATGTCCTTTTCTCTTATTTTAATTAAGTCACAGAATGAGCAGTCTTGAAGAAGAAAATGAAAATGCAGTTTGAAATATTGATTATTCATTTTATTTATTAGTCAAAAATGCAGCTATATTTTGAAAATGAAAAAGCATTTCTGTTAATCCATTTCAGTTTGAAATACAGACACATTTGAAAACAGTGACAAATATGCTGTAGCACCAGATGAACAAAACAGAAACCTGAATCAGACTTACAAATTTGATGATGGAGCACAATTAAATAACAATTGCAACATAACAATTGAAAAATAAGGTATTGTGATTAGGAAAGCATATTTTTTTCTGTTTCAATTCACTTTATCACTTTATTATATATTATAATGGAAGTCAAAAGTAACTTTGAGGCTTTAGCATTGTGATCTAATAACTAAGCTGCAGCTGTTGGCGTCATTGGCAGCATGAACTCTGATTTCTCGAGGGAAAATGTCCCAAGTATCCTTCCCAGGAGCGTGATTCTCCCAGTCTGGTTGGAGAGGAGGGTTGTTTAGAGCCATCAGGCGACCCAACCAGTAGCATTCAGAGAGCAGATGATCTAAGGAGTACTGGACTTCCTGTTGAGAGAGAGAGAGAAGAGTCTGTGAGGAACAAAAGGTTCAACTTTACATCTGCAGTCCTTTACACTGACTGATCTAACAAGTTAATGATGGCTCTACTGTACATAGCTTGAGTACATCTACTGTGTGTGTGCTGATTGGTGTGAAGTGTGTGATGATACCAAACTAACCTGAGAAAAAACTCCTCTCTCAGAATCGTACAGAAACATCTGAAGACGCTGCACAGCCAGGCCTCTGTTCTCTTTGACCTGGAACAGAAGATGGTTGTTACGGAGCTGCAGTAAAGCAGCTTTAATAACACATTTCACTTCTGGAACGAATAAAGACTAAGTCTAGTGACCCAGTGTTAGACAGCAGTCTTCCTGCTCTGTACCTTCTGAGGTGTCAGTCCACCACCACCCTCAATCCATCCAGCCACTTCATCTATCTGCTTCTTCTTCATCTCCATTTCTTCTGCTGCATCTTTAAACGCTTTCTATAATCATCAGGGAGAGAGAGAAACACTGTAAAACTTCAGTTCAACACTAGAGACTGAGTCATCTCATCTCATCAGACTCTACTGTACCTGAATATGAGCTTTGATGACCTCTGGCTTTTGTTTCTGTCTCTTCAGCTGATCTTTGATGTCAGGCCACTCATGCACTCTCAGCTTGTCATACATCTCAGTCAGTCTGGTTTTACTGACTGGACTGTTCATGCTCTCAGTGTTTCCTGTCTTTATTGAAGCACTGACGTCCTCTGCAACTCTGCAAGGATCAAAGTTTAAACTTATCAAATCCACAAATAAATAAATGAAAATAAATCACATTCAGTCTGAATTGTCCATGTTTGACATCTGAGGCTCGCCAGTTACTTTTTAACCCTGAGAAATAATGACAGGAAGTGATGATGTCTGGAGGGTTAGCTGCTGCTACCTCAACAGGTCTAGGACCTGTATGTAACTGGAATGTGATGTTTGCTGTGTGGTCAGTACCTGTCTTTGAGTGACTGGAGTTCTTCCTCTTTTGCTTTACGAGCAGATCTGTGAGGTTAAATATACAACATGTGAAAAACATCTTGTTCTGCTGTTGCATAGTAATGAAGCATCTGTGAGATGAATGTATGATCTAGAATAAACACTTTTCACTAATTGAACATTTGAGTATTATGAGCAACACTGGTTTCAGTGGAACACTGGGAACTTCTTAAAGAATCACTATGCTCCACTCCAATAGCAGCTACAGCCTGAGTCAGGGTCCGTGTACGTTTCGTTAGTTTGATTTTTCCTTTAAACCGAACTGTCAGAAAACAAAAGTAAGCTGGTAATTTGGTTTTCCGTTTCAAACCAAAAACCAAAAAACCAAAATTCAGGCTGTTTTTTTTTTTTTTGTAAAACGAAAAAACAAGGAAACCAAAATCAAATTACGGTAAAATTTTGATTGTCTTTTTGTTTTTGATCTTAAACAACACATTAACGCCGATGACAGACCGGAAGTGTCGGAACTTCAAAATAAAAGCCCAGTGAATTGCGTTATAGACACAGACTGTAGATGAGGGCCTATAAAATCTTTTTTTTTCTTTGTAAATGTTGTGTTTTGAGCACATGGATACATTTTCACAGCTGTGTTTATTTTTACACATGAGCGACAAGCTGGTCGTTAATTAGTTCATCTTCCTCATGTACTGTTCTCCTCGCTGCGCTGGGTCTCTGTCTCCGCTGCTGTAGCACTTTGCTTTGCTTCCATTCAGTCAGATCATTTTCACAACGTGTTCTGCGGCCCGTCTCCGGTCCCAACCCGGCTCGGGACAGGCTGTCCCTCTCTGAAGCAGAGGGTGAGGTCAGCTTCACTCCCGCATTAACGCCGATGACAGCCTGGAAGTGTCTGAACTTCAAAATAAAAGCCCAGTGAATTGAGTTATAGCCACTGTACTGTAGCCTATATAAATAGCCTATGAAATCTTTTTTTTCTTTGTAAATGTTGTGTTTTGAGCATACGGATACATTTTCACAGCTGTGTTTATTTTTTTACACATTAGTGGCCAAGCTCATCATTAGTTCATCTTCCTCACGTGCCTCGGTCTGTCCGTTGCGCACGCTGCAGCGCTTCGCTCCCAGGTCAGTCAGAGCATTTTCACAGCGTGATGAGGTCAGCTTCACTCCAGTAAGTCTTCACAGACAGTCCACAAAGAGTTTCTGAACATTTCCTCCTCAGTTTGTCCCAGGCAGCGGCAGATAGTTTTTTTTTTTTTTTTTTTTTTTTTTATGGCTTGAACGCCATTAGGCTATATGAGACCCGCCTATTAATTGAATACCGGCTGATTGATTGATTTGTTATTTGAGGAATATAGCTATATTATGATCTGCTGCAGTAACGTTCGCCACCTTGTGGAATAATGCTGCATGGGGCTGGGTGATAGACCAGCTCTTCTCAGAGACTCAACCCGACCCTGAGGTCTCCAACCCCGGGCATATTTGGCAGGTGGCAGCGGCCCCTTTATGGTTCTTTTCTACTCTTTTCAGTCACATGAGATCCAGTCCCAGACCTCGGCTACAGTCCAGGATTTCATCAGGCTCCCTTCCCGGCACAGGGCACTCTAATTGGCAGCTTAGATGAGGGGAATCGCCGTGCGTAATGGTCGCGCATAATGACAGCTCCTCGCCGGTGAAACACAAAAAACTGCGCTACTTCTTGCATGTTTGTCTCATGACATGGTGGAGCCGTCACAGAAGTCCGCTGTGAAAATGATCTGACTGAATGGAAGCAAAGCAAAGCGCTACAGCGCAACGGAGACAGAGACCCAGCGCAGCGAGGAGAACAGTACATGAGGAAGATGAGTTAACGATCAGCTTGGCTATGTGTAAAAATAAGCACAGCTGTGATAATGTATCCATGTGCTCAAAAGACAACATTTACAAAGAAAAAAAAAGATTTTATAGGCCATTCATCTACAGTCTGTGGCTATAATGCAATTCACTGGGCTTTTATTTTGAAGTTCACACATTTCCGGTCTGTCATCGGTGTTAAAGCTTCAGTTGGTAACAATTATTCAGTCATATTTGCTGGAACTGTCACTATATTCTGCTGGTCAGACATTAAATGAGTAATTTAGGACAAAATCCAACTCCTCTGGCTCCACCTACAGCCTGTAATCGTATTTGCCAAAATCCACCGCGCCCGACGATTCTCCACCAGTCAGGTAGAGGGAGCAGGAGGAGCAGCCAATCGCCGCTCCTACACGTCGTGCTATCGATACGGTACATCTTCTGTGGGTGCGTTTATGGCTACTTTGTGTGTGTCTGTGTGTGTGTGGGGCGCTTGGCAGAGGTTCATAAAGGGACCTGACGGAGTATTGTCTTGAAATTTCCGACCAAGTCGCGGAGTTTACTTTCACTTTCGTCAACTTACCAACTGGAACTTTAATGTGTTGTTTAAGATCAAAAACACAAAGACAATCAAAATGTTACCATAATTTGATTTTGGTTTCCTCGTTTTTTCGTTTTAAAACCAAAAACCAAAAAACCAGCCTCAATTGTGGTTTTTTGGATTTTGGTTTGAAACGGAAAACCCAATTACCAGCTTACTTTCGTTTTCTCACAGTTCGGTTTAAAGGAAAAATCAAACTAACGAAACGTACACGGACCAGTCAGCACCACACTGACACCACTTTAACATTACGTTCAGAGCTGGATGAAGGTGAGAACTACTTAGTAGTTGTCAGACTGAGTCCATGTGGTGTAGGTTATGTAATAACTTTGCCCTAATATACCACTGTTAATATATCCATAACAGATAGGGAACACGGAGCCAACTTGCAACCGTCTGCACTTGTTTATTGCAGTTCTCAGACAACTCAAACCAGTCAACATCCGGGCATTTCTGTATTACCATATGACCACTAGATGGCGGTGGTTAAACACAAACTGTATAACATATATCAGCTAAGCAGTTATAGTATCAATATACTACACTCCTTCCCCGTAAACTATGAAGTTCCTATTAAGAATAAACTCATAACTTAAATTTATCTTTGCTACAGTAAATTAATTATTTTACTTAGAAAATTGTAACTTAATTATTACGGCTAACACAACCATTAGACCCAGAATTTCAGTCTTTTACATTTCAGTCTCAGGAACTCTTTTTCACATTTTTGTATGAACAGGAACTCTTTTACTTTAGGAACAATGTTCCTCACTACTGACTGATCACAAGTTCAGTCGTTTAGGAGGCGCTCTTTCTCTCACAGGGTACCTGCGCCCAAGCACCTCTGGGGAACTGGCTGCTCGTTTGGCAGGTGTAACTGCCTTGTCACAGGCCACTGAGCCTGGTGAAGGTGTTACAAGTGTCTCTTTAGTCTGCATACGTTTCAATGTTGTCTCTTCAGGTGAGTACGGGCTACCACCTACTGCTCCAGGTGTGCCTTTCCCCCCCAAGTCCGCATGAACCACCGCAGGGTAGTTGTTTGTGACGTCCAGCTGCTCATCCGGAAACTCCAATGTCCCTGGACTGGACGGTCGGTTGTACAGCAGATGGTCGATGTGGACTGAGCGCCGGCTCACTCCGTTCCATACCAGGTAAGTGACTGGTCCGAGTCTTTTTTCCACTGTTCCTTTCGTCCACCTCTCCTTTCCTCCGCGGAAATTTCGGATCAGGACTGAGTCACCCTCAGACAGATGTCTCAGCTTGGAGGCGGTTTGATCATGGTAGTCTTTCTGCTTTTGTTGTTTTGCTTCCACCACTCGAGCAAGATCTGGTTTCAGTAAGCTGAACCTGGTCCTGATTTGACGTTTGAGGAACAGTTCAGCTGGTGCGCATCCTGTGACGCTGTGTGGTGTACTCCGGTATGACATCAGGAAGTTTGCGAGCCTGTGCTGCATTGTTATCGTGACATTTTGTTTCTTTTCATCGAGCACTTGTTTCAGCAGTGACGCTTTCACTGTCTGAACCGCTCGCTCTGCAGCTCCATTGGAAGCGGGATGGTAAGCTGGTACCAACGTCTGTTTTATGCCGTTGCTTAGCAGGAATGTCTTGTACTCCTGCGAAGTAAATTGAGGACCGTTGTCGGAAACAATCTCCTCAGGAAGACCGTAGGAAGAAAAGATGTTCCGCAAAACCTCAATCGTTTTGGCGGCTGTGGTTGTTGCCATGGCGATTACCTCAAGCCATTTCGAATGACTGTCCACTAATACTAAGAAGTGGTGTTGATCTTTCTCTGCAAAGTCAATATGTATCCTCTGCCAAACCCTAGTCGGCCACTGCCAGCAGTGTAGTGGTGCGGCTGCTGGTAGTTTCCTTACACTCTGACAGGCATCACATTGTTGTACTGCATGTTCTATTTCACTGTCTAACTGGGGCCACCACAAGTAGCTCCTGGCCAAGGCCTTCATCTTGCACCCTCCAGGGTGGCCTTGGTGTAGATCATGCAGTAGTCGCTCTCGGTGTGCTGGTGGAATGATAACTCGAATTCCCCACAGAATACAACCTTGTTCCACAGACAGTTCATTTTTTCGGGTAAAGTATGGTTTCAGTCTCTCATCCTTAATATGACTTGGCCATCCGGACCGAGTCAGCTCCAGTACCTTGCATAGGACTGGGTCCTTGAGAGTGCTCTGTGCGATCTCTGTGGCCTGCACGGGGAGCTCATCCACTACTGAGAAATAGAAGATACTGTTCTCCTCCGCTGTATTATCCTTTTCCTTCCCCGGCAGTCTAGATAACGCATCTGCGTTTGCATTCTCTGCTGACGTTCTGTACTCTATACTGTAGTCATAAGCCATCAGTCTCAGCGCCCATCGTTGCATTCGTAAGGCAGCTAATGTGGGAATTTCAGACTTGGGTCCCAAAATGGCAAGGAGGGGCTTGTGGTCAGTTATTAAACTGAACTTGCGGCCATACAAGTATTTATGAAATTTGGTCACGCCAAAAATTATGGCCAAAGCCTCTTTCTCTATCTGACTATATTTACTTTCTGCCTCTGTCAATGTACGCGACGCAAAGGCGATAGGTTTCTCATCCCCATTTTCCATTATGTGAGACATGACTGCCCCTATCCCATAAGGGGATGCATCTGAAGCTAATCTCAGGGGTTTCTTGGTGTCATAGTGAACTACTACTGAGTTCTTCACTAACTGTTCTTTTGCATCTTTGAATGCTGCTGCACATTCAGGAGTCCATTCCCAATCAATTTCCTTCTTTAGAAGTTGATGTAGCGGCTGCAGTACAGTCGACAGGTCTTTCATGAACCGACCGTAATAGTTTAACAGCCCTAAAAATGACCGTAGCTCTGTGACGTTTGTAGGCTGGGGTGCATTAACTATGGCGGCAACCTTTGTCTCAGTGGGGTGCAGTCCCTCCCTATCTATCAGATGTCCCAGGTATTCTACTTTCTCCTGCATGAAGTCACATTTTGCTCTTTTCACTCTCACCCCGTAGCTCTCCAGGCGGCTCAGTACCTCCTCCAGGTTCCTCAGGTGTTCAGCTCTTGTTCTTCCTGTGACCAATATGTCATCCAAAAAGCAGGTCACGTGCTCTAAGCCTTGGAGGATCTGGTCCATCACATTCTGAAACATAGAAGGCGCACTAGACACTCCATATGAAAGTCTATGATAGACATACAGTCCTTTGTGAGTATTTATTGTCAAATACTTTTCTGAGTCTTTCTCTAACTCAAGCTGTTGGTAAGCATGTGACAGGTCTAACTTGCTGAAGAGAGTGCCCCCAGCCAGTGTGGCGAAGAGGTCTTCAACGTTCGGTAGTGGATAGCTCTCCTCTTCCACACTCTGATTTACTGTGACCTTATAGTCTCCACAGATACGAATTGACTTGTCTGATTTGGGTACCACTACTATCGGCGCAGCCCACTGACTATGTTCTATCTTTGAGATAATGCCTGCTTTTTCTAGCCGGTTTAACTCTTTCTCAACTGCATCCTTTAGTGCATATGGCACTGGTCTGGCCTTCCTGAAGACCGGTTTGGTATTTGGCTTTACTGTGATGCTGGCCTTAAACTCACGAATAGTGCCAAGCTCCTCAGAAAACACTGCTTTGTATCTTTGCAACACTGCCTCCACATCTGCGTTATTACAGCCCCCTGCTGGTATAACTGAGAAGATGCTGGCCCAGTCTAGTTTGAAGTTTGTGAGCCAGTTACGGCCAAGGAGGGCTGGTCTGTTACCCTTCACGATCACTAGGGGTAGATCACCACTCTGGTTCCCATATTTTGCATTGACAGTCACTTGTCCCATCAAGGGAATGTTCTCACCGGAAAAGGTTGACAGCTGCACTTTACTTTCTTTCAGTGGCAGATGAGAGAGATGCTTCTTATACACTATTTCAGAAACAAGTGTTACAGCAGCTCCTGTGTCAAGCTGCATCTCTAGAGGAGTTCCTTCTAATTGGACATGTACTGTAATTTCCTTCTTTCCATTTCCAACAGTATGTGTGGGATACACGGCGTTCATGGGATATGACCCAAACAGTTCATCATCACCATTTCCTGTTGTCTCATTTTTATTTTCAGTTACATACTGTGTATGTCCTTGCCTATTTTTAGTTTTACACATCCTTGCTATGTGTCCTACTTTTGAACACTTGTGGCATGTCTCTGTTTTATACCTACATACCTGCGCTGCATGATTTCTACCGCCACATCGGTAACAGGGCTGGTGATTTTCTGTTCTCTGTGGTCTGGAATTGTCACTTGTGCCTTTACCTTTCCATTCGCTGGTGGCTGGTTTGCTTTTCCACACACCTTTGCTTGTTCTCTTGTTGTCAATCCTATTCACCGTGGCAGGTCCTTTCATTTTGCTTGCGAACTCCAACGTATTCCTCGATGCCATTTCCATTGATAAAGATAGTTCACATGCTTTTGCAAATGTCAGATCTTGCTCCGTGAGCAACTTTCTCTGAATAGCCTCCACTCTCAATCCACTAACAAATCTGTCCCTCAGTGCTTCGTCTAAATGGGGACCAAATTCACAGTGGGTGGACAGCTGCTTTAACGCCACAACATAATCCGACACGGACTCATTTTCTTGCTGATTCCTTTTTTGAAATTTGAATCGTTCCGCGATAACTAGCGGTTTCGGTTTGTAATGGGATGATAGTTTTCCACTTAGCACTTCATAGGAGAGGCTACTTGGCTTATCTGGTATGCAGAGGTTTTTTAATAGTCCATAGGCTACTGCACCTATTACAGACAGGAAAACGTTGGCTTGTTTATCGTCCTCCACATCGTTTACGATCATCCATTGCTCAAACCTCTCGAGGTATGACTCGAAGTCTTCTTGACCTTCCTTGTATTCGCCGAGATTTCCGATGAACATGGCCATGCTGCTCCGTCGACGTTAGCTTAGCTAGTCTTGCTAGCGCTAGTTTGCAAAGTTCTGTTACCTCCGTGTAACGCCTTAATTTCCTCGCACTGCAACTGGAATTCCCTTCCGACTTAAAAGGGATCCCATCCTCGTCGCCACTGTAATAACTTTGCCCTAATATACCACTGTTAATATATCCATAACAGATAGGGAACACGGAGCCAACTTGCAACCGTCTGCACTTGTTTATTGCAGTTCTCAGACAACTCAAACCAGTCAACATCCGGGCATTTCTGTATTACCATATGACCACTAGATGGCGGTGGTTAAACACAAACTGTATAACATATATCAGCTAAGCAGTTATAGTATCAATATACTACAGGTTACACACTGTGGTGGATTTAAAAACTGGTCTATGCATCTTTAAAAGTCTTTTAGGAAATATATCTACTACACCTCTCCTTGTTAAGTTCCTTTTTGTAATATTCATCCATCCCACCAAACCTGTTCAAAACATGAAGTGAAGGTTTTGTTATTGACTGATTCCAGATCTGTGGAGTAAAACTACATCAACTGAAAAAGTTTCATGCTATTGAACACAAACTGTCAAAGGGTCAAAACCTGTTTTACAAGTGAGATTAGAAAAATACTTACCCTGCCCCTTGAAGCTGCAGTTTATAAACTTCTTCCAACTCGGACACTCTGTGTTTTTAAAACAGCACCAGTTAAATGGGTTAGTTAAGTGAGAACTGGAGCACAGATTCATTAACATCATTCACTCTGTGAACATTCATGATTTATCAGATAGTTATTTCTAAATGGTCTGCCAGGTCCATTCATTTTACTGACTGATTTTACACAAGATTTTTGTTCTTAACTCATTGAGTGCCAACCACGTAATTTCTCGTTTTTCGTTCCCATGCGTTGAGTGCCAAAAACGAAATTTTTCGTTTTTTGCTTTTTTTTTAAATTATGAAAATAGACACTTTAATACACATTATATGTAAATTTGGGGACTCTACGACGAGGAGAACTGAAATAGATGACGATCAAAGTCACATGACAGCTCATGATCTGGAAGTTTTTATCATAACTCAGCTTCTGCAAACGGAGGTCTGCATGTGGATGCAGCAGCTGCTCCGCCCCCCCCCGCCCCCGATGGTGGTTTTGTGAATAGAACAACAATTGTTGTGTATATTTATCTTATACGAGCCCTTTGATCCAGAAATGTGAGTGTGAGAAGAGCGACAGACACAAACAGCGCACCTTTCATAAAAGACGCTCTATCTCCTTTTCTAGAAAAAAAGGAGGGATTTTGGTGAAACCCAGCCATGTTTAGCTTGACTTTTCTCAGGAACGGAGGCACGTAGAAACAAACGGTTTGTGGCCATTTGAAGGATAAAGTTAAACCTTTCAAATGAGCTACAGTATGTGTTGGTGGCAATAATATAGAATACACTATGGCTCTAAAATAAAAAGTCAAATATGGTCTAATTTGCCGGTACACTTGACTAAAACTTTGGAAAGGAGCGCGGCACTCAATGAGTTAACAAACAAAAGAAACATGTTATCAGTGTTGAGTTGCTTGAGTCAGAACTTGTTGGATCTGGTTTCTTACAGTACCTGGCCGTGACTGCTTCCAGATCAGATCTGGCTGATTCCAGATCAGATCTGTGGAGTAAAAAAAAGTGTGAAAACATATTGAACAAAGTGGTGAAGGGTCAAATACAGTAAAGAAAACACACACACACACACACACACACAAAACTGAATATCTTTAAAATGTTTTAGACAAACACTGACCTGGTATTTTTAAGTTTCTGTCCAAAGTCATCCAACCCAGTCCGACTGTTAAACACATGATTGATGGTCAGTTAAAACACTTCTATGACTACATGTTATCACAATCACTGATCCTGTGAACTTGATCTAATCGTCTTGGTAACAAACCTGCTTGTTGGATATTGAGCCTTTGGTGTAGGTCTGCTGTAGAACAGAAACACATGTTGTCATGTTTTTAGGGTCCGGGCAGCTAAGCTGCCGGGACACTATTGTATTCCTAGGAATTCTTCTTCTTTCTTTCTTTCTTTCTTCTTCCAAGGAAGTCATACTTCCCATGGGCGAAAACTCACCAAACTTCACAGAAACATCCGACCCCATGCCAGATTCACTCAACTCCAAGGACATGTGCCCCCCCCTCCTAGGGGGGGCACAATAAGCGTTTAAATTTAAAAACTTTAAAAATTCCTACCAAACCAACGGTAGATGCTACAGTGTTGAAACTTCACCACAATGTAGCGTCAATACTGCTGAAACTTTTGTCCACTTAAACTTATTACAAATTATGAAGTCCATCACTCTGTTTTTTTCGATAACTGTAAAACTTTTAAAATGTATCTCCTCCCACAATTTTTGCTCAATTGACACCAAACTTGCTACAGAGCATCTCCAGACTGTCCTCCACAAAACTTGTTTCTCGGATTTTTGATTAAGCAAAAATTGAGCCAACAGTGCATGAAAACGTTTGACTGTAAACACTACTGTAAACATATACCATCAAATTCTTGCTAAATACATTTTCAATCTTCCTGAAAAAAAATGACAATATTCTGGAGTCATGGTTGATGAAGTTTGGCAAATATCAGAATTTTAATTAAAAAACTGAATTTTTGAGAATATTTTGAATTCTGCTCTCATGGGAACAACTGCAGCCAATGTGAGTGTGGAATTTATAAACATCATATTTTCTCTTATGAAGCAAAACACTTATCATTAAAAACAAATCACCAACATTTCCATGCTGTCAATATGCAATTTATGTATTATCAGATTTTTGTTTGGATGACTGAATTTCTGACTTTTGACCATTTCATCACAACAGCTGCCCGGGCACTGGCTCACCTGAGTGGATAAATGAAGCTACACAGCAGGTCTCACTACCAGCTAATTAGCTCAGTGAGTTAAGAGCTGGTTCTTGGTGTCAGAGATTGTGAGTTCGAGACCCAGCAAGGGTGATGATGATAATGACAGATCAAATGTCAGATGTCCTCAAGCTATTTTGCTGTCTAAATGCAATTTATGTATTAACAGATTTTTGTTTAGATAACAGAAATCTGCGTTCACAACAGCTGCCCGGACACTGACTCCCTGAGTCTATTTGAGAAGACACACAGCAGGTCTCACTTCCAGATAATTAGCTCACTGAGTTAAGCGCTGGTTCTTGGTGTCAGAGGTTGTGAGTTCGAGACCCAGCCAGGGTGATGATGATGATGATGACAGATCAAAATGTCAAATGTCCTCAACATGAAACACAAGACAATTGTCCTAATGGTGGCATCACAGCAAGCTTCTAAGTTTAAAAATCCAAATAGCTTGGACTGGACCATGTGCGAAGGCTCCTAACATCTTAGACTCATAGTAGATGTTTGACAAATACATATCATTATTTTACCTCAAAAACTGATTTTTCTTTTTCTGCCTACACGACAGTGAATGGCTTACACAATTTGTGAAGCCACTATTGATCTGCCACTTGTCAGTTAGCTCAGTGCGATAGACAACGGTCTTTGGTTCTAGAGATTGTGGGTTCAATCCTCAACTGGTGCAAATTGAACATTATAAGGTCAACTGTCTTGTCTTCCTATTCTCCTGTTTGTTGCTCAGAATTGCCTAAATTTGCCCAAAAGTAGCCCGGACCCGACCCATCGCTGCGCAGCAGCTATAATTGTTGTTTGAGGTCTTAGAGTTTGGCTAATGAAAACCACGATTGAAAAAGCAAATACTGCCTGTAAAGTAAAACTAAAAACTAAAACTACTGAAGTATTAGTGAATTGTGTTCATATTCCTTAACAGTTTTTAATATCACATTAAAGATCAATAGAATTCTAAATGAATTCTAACATTAGAAATTCTAAAATCTAAATGACTAAATCTGACAAAACAATTATGTGTTGCAGATTTTTGTCAGTTGATCTAAAACAACAAATCACAGAGAACAATGAGGCTTTACCTCTGATCCTGTGAATATGCTGCTGCATGATCATTACCCCTGATGCAGAAGAAATAAAGGAACCTAACCATTCAGACACATTAACAGACTAAGAATACAAATGCAATCGTTTTAAATAACAAACACTTAATTAAACCATAAATACTCTAAACAGTGCAAAGATCTAAATCCGAACACAGTCTAGTTGAGAGAATTGAATTTACGAATTTGATATATTTACCCATATTTGCTTTGACGTCGATTCATTTTGCCTTGTTGCTTTGCTGTTGCTCCGTCTCTAGGTGGAATGAGGCTAAAGTGAAAGTTACACCAGTATTTATATGTGATTCCACAAACTGAGGAGGTGTGGATGGGAGTGTTCTCAGTCTGCCCCTCCCCATGCAAAGCTGATAAATACAGTTTAACTGCTGCATTTCAGCACTCTGATCCTTCTCCTGCTGTGAAGATGGGCGACTCGTACGTCATCGCAGTTGACTTCGGCACTGCCTTCAGTGGGTATGCTTACAATTTAACACCCAGAGGAGAAGAAGTTGATCTACAGTTAAAGCGCTGGGGTGAAGAGTTTTCAAAAGACACCCCAAAGACCCCAACCTGCATCCTTTTCAATGAACATGAAGAATTTCTCAAGTTTGGTTATGACGCCCAAATGGCTTATGGTGACATGTGTGGTGAGGAGGCAAGAAAACACTTTTTCTTCAGTTGCTTCAAGATGTCCCTCTACGACACAGTAAGTACTTCTTCATGGTTTATGATATTCTATGTATTTTTGTAATATATAAATCAAACAGATTTATATGTTATAATGTAATTCTACTCTTCTAGTAACTTCAGATTGTCACATAGATTAACAAAGTCATTGTCAAAAGTTATTGGACTCTGTGGCTCCGATAAAAAATGTGCAGCCCAAGCCTAAACCTGAGCCCTGGTTTAGTGAGGAGACTCATGCAGCTAGACGGGAGTGCCGCAAAGCCGAGCGGAGGTGGAAGAAGGACAAGCTGCAGGTTTCCTTCCAAATCTCATCGAGTTAAATCGCCACAACCCCCGTGTATTATTTAAAACAATTGACACCATTCTTAATGCCCCACAGCCTGTCAGCTTGGAGGCATCCCTTGAGACTTGCAATAGCTTCCTGGACTTTTTTATCGATAAAGTTGCTACTGTAAGGGCTCTCATTTCAGCTCCTGCATCGGACCCCTCTGTTCCTGTTCCTTGTTCTGCAACTCTTGAAATGTTCGAGCCGGTGTCGTTATCATTTTTAGAAGACCTGATTGGCCACCTTAAACCATCAGGCTCTCCGTATGATGTGGTCCCTCCTGGTTTTTTAAAAGAAGTTTTTCCATGTTTAGGACAGTCTGTCCTGTCCATTATCAATAGCAGTCTGTCCTCTGGTGTTGTTCCTCAGTGTTTTAAACATGCTGTGGTCCAGCCCCTACTTAAAAAACCTGGCCTTGATGGCAGTGTGCTGGCCAATTTCAGGCCTATCTCTAAGCTGCCTTTTATTTCCAAAATTTTAGAAAAAGTTGTGTTCACTCAACTGACGTCGTTTTTAGATGAACATGATGTCCTGGAGGTCTTCCAGTCAGGTTTTAAAAGTCTGCATAGCACCGAGTCAGCTTTGCTTAGAGTGTTCAATGACATCCTCTTGGCAAATGACTGAATGTTATTTTGGTTTTATTAGACTTGACTGCAGCGTTTGATACTGTGGATCACAACACCCTAGTGGCTCGGCTACGCTACCTAGTGGGTATACGTGGTACTGCACTAGACTGGTTCAAGTCATATTTAACCGGTAGATCAATGAGTGTGAGCCTTGGAGACTCGAAATCCAGCTCTGCTCCACTGCCATATGGGGTTCCACAGGGGTCGATTCTAGGACCCTGTGGTGGCAAAAAATGTTGTTTCTTCAATAAAAGTATTTAAAAAAGGATAACTGGACACGTCAGCTGTCTTTCTTGAGTTTTAATAAAAGGCATTCATGAATGGAGTCACACACACAACCGAACAGGAGTACAGTCAGTGAGTGAGTGGCCTGAAGACGTTCTCAGGGCGCTATCTTTATAGTTCCCAAAACACATTTGAACAGCAGACAAAATATATGGCTGTGATAGCTGTGCCTGGCTTCACCGCCAGGACACAACTCCCCTTGTAAATTAACACAGAGCACCGGTCTGACCTTTAACCTGCTCTGTGTAGATTCAGTGATTTGTGTCTGGTGTATGTCACACAGGTATCAGGAAAGGATTAGCTGAGTACCACTTTCCACAAGGTGAAAGGAAGTTCACTTAGTTAACATGGTTATACAACCCTTGTAAAGCATACAATGGGTTACACCAAAATTTCCCATTACAACCCCTACTTTTCTCACTGTACTTACTGCCACTGGGATCCGTTCTGAGGAAGCATGGCATATCCTTTCATTTTTATGCTGATGACAGTCAGATTTATGTGCCTCTAAAAAAGAAAAATGCCTTCTTCCTCACACCACTTCTGGCATGTCTTGAGGACATCAAAGCCTGGATGGCCCTCAACTTTTAAAATTTTAATGAAAAGAAAACAGAAGTGATGGTGTTCGGTCCCAGTGGCTTCTGTGAACCCCCCCCCCCTGTTGACTTGGGCCCTTTGGCAGAGTTTACAAAGCCAACAGTTTTAAACTTGGGTTTTAAGATGGACAGTGATTTTAAATTGGATCGACAAATTAGCTCTGTGGTAAAGTCCAGCTTCTTCCAAATTAGACAGCTGGCAAAGGTCAAACCACTCCTCGCACATCAGCACTTTGAAACAGTAATCCATGCCTTCATCACATCTCGGCTGGGTTACTGTAATGCACTTTATTTTGGAGTTAGCCAGTCCTCCCTTGAACGTCTCCAGTTGGTGCAAAATGCGGCCGCACGCCTGCTAACTGGAGTACGTAAGAGGGAGCACATCACCCCCATCCTGGCCTCCCTCCACTGGCTGCCTGTGCATTTTAGAGTTCATTTTAAGATTCTTGTATTTGTTTTTAAATCTTTAAATGGACTGGCCCCTTCTTACCTCTCTGAGCTTCTTCACCCCTACGCCCCTGCTCGGTGCCTCCGGTCAGCTGATCTGCTGCTCCTGGAGGTACCAAGGTCCAAACGGAAGCTCAGAGTGGACAGAGCTTTTTCAGTTGCCGCTCCAAAACTGTGGAAGGAGCTTCCCCTCCACATTAGACAGGCCTCCTCACTGTCCATTTTTAAAACTCGTCTTAAAACCCATTTTTATTCCTTGGCTTTCAGCACAGCATGAGACACTACCTCTGTTTTAGTGTTTTATGGTCTGTTCTATTCATTGTTTTTTATTTTAATTGTTTTATTTAAATTCTAAATTGTTTTATTGCTTTTAAATTGTTTTAAAGGCAATAGACCATTATTATTTTATTTATTCTTCTGCTAATTATTTTATTTACATATGTTGCATTATGTACAGCACTTTGTTTCAGCTGTGATTGTTTTAAAGGGCTCTATAAATAAAGTTGAGTTGAGTTGAGTTAAAACATGTCACACAGGTGTTAGAAATAAGGTTCACCCTATAAACACATGTGAACATCTTGTCACTCACTGACAGAAACTCAACAGGAATGTGAGAATCAAAGCTGCAAATGGGCGGTCGATGAAGGCCCTGAAGGTTTTCACAGCAGCTTTACGATACATGAAAGAAGACGCCCTGAAAACTATCCAGACCAACACACAGGGGAGGAGGTTCAATGCCTCTGACTTCACCTGGGTGCTGACTGTCCCCGCCATCTGGGATCCTTCAGCTAAACAGTTCATGAGAGAAGCTGCAACTGAGGTAACGCTGAAAACATCAAGTGTTGGTAAATGTGCAGTAAAAGTTTTGGTTTTGAAAAAGACTGATGAGTTTTTCTCTTGAACATCCAGGCTGGTATCGTGGTCAAAGGAAAGGGAAACAAGCTGGTCATTGCACTGGAGCCAGAGGCAGCCTCAGTCTGGTGTAAGAAGCTGCCAGCTGAAGGTTTCATCGCACAAAACCAGGGAGGACACACACTAGACCAGAAACCAGGAACACAATATATTGTTGTTGATTGTGGAGGTAATGTGTGTTTATTGTTTTTCTTGTTTTATTCTTGATTTTACATGTTAAAAGACCAAACCAACAGATGAAGTTAAAAGTTAATCAAGACTCGATAAGTAGTAGCAGTAACACAAGTAGGGGAGCGCCGGGTCGATTGATACACTTTTCATTTAAACGTCTTTTTCAAAGATGACGTTATGTACACAAACATTTTTATCATGTGATCAACAACTCACATGTGTATTCTCTTAGTTACAAGTGTAATTTAACACATATGTTGGATGATCGCGCTGTTTTATAACTTTGAACGTAAGTTGACATGTGTCCCACCTATGCAGGTCGTTTGAGACACAGAGGAGGGACGGTTGAAACAGCGTTTTAAACAGAAACTACTGTCATTACTCTCGTTTTTATGCAGCATATCGGACAACATACTAGTGTACTCGTTATTGCCAAAATGTCACATAATTTCTCACAATATGAATAAGTCAAATAAATATTTTTGTCCCGTGCGTAATTGTCAAGATCCGCATTTCGATTAAACTCACCTTTCTTCTTTTGTACGAGTTGTTGGACGACTGCATTTTCATTTCATTGACTTATTTCCCTGTCCTAAGTCATGTTTATGGATACACAGTTGAACATATTGTCATTTTACCCTCGGCATTTTCCCCTCACTTTGCTGAATATCTGTCTGATTCATGTCATAAACACGTTTTCTTCATTAAAAATATGTGGTGTTTATTAAAAATACATGTTGTTCATTCAAATCGGTTGTTGTTCATTGCAAAAACAATTAGGCTATTTATTCAGTGATTTATACAGATATTGACCGCGCAATGTGACCACAATCACTACGCACGGTGGCGTGAGGGACATTTGAAACAGCTGTATCAATCGTCCCTGCAGCGACTACTGACACTTCAACCTGTTTTCCTCTAAACTTCAAAACTATGACATTGCATAGTTTAGGACCTGTTTATGTACGAATTCATCTGTTGTTAGGTCGTATTATTATTGCATGAAACACACAATACAACTTTTGATCACAAAAAAACTACCGCACGTAACATTTTAC
The DNA here is from genome assembly GCF_045865225.1 of Trachurus japonicus. Taxonomy (NCBI): domain Eukaryota; kingdom Metazoa; phylum Chordata; class Actinopteri; order Carangiformes; family Carangidae; genus Trachurus; species Trachurus japonicus. The sequence goes on along the minus strand of NW_028221153.1, from coordinate 1,508,183 downwards.
TTTCCGTAGTCAAAAACCGGTTCGCGCTAATAACTTTTGAATTGCGTGACGTCATTTCACAAGCTTTCCCAGGATTGGTCGGTGTTGAGTGCTGAAGGTAGTGACCAAATCTGACGGCTCAAGCTTGTGTGGTTTTCGAGGAAATCGCTGTGTATCAATTGTCCCGTGTATCAATCGACCCGGCGCTCCCCTAGTAGTAAAACAAGCATAAAACATTCTCATAAAAGTAGTATCCACATTAAAACCATGGAGCTTTTGATTAAAGTACATCCGCTGGTGAGCCTTCTTACACAGTGAGTCAACGTGGGCTTCAAAGGTCAGCCTATCATCAAGTATGGTTCCCAAATATTTGTACTGGCTCACAACCTCCACATTTTCCCCAAAGATCACTGCAGATGTGGTAACTGTTCTGTTTTTTTCTAAAAAAAAAAGAAAAACCCAATCATCACATTATGTGGTCGTCTCATCCTCCTTTCCCCCTCTCTCGCCCTCAAAGAAAAGAGCTTGTCGCTGAGAGACAGCCTGTTTTCCATTAGTAACACCGTTTATTTATAACGCTGTTATTCCCATCACTGGTTTTAAACCATGAACCAAGACTTATTAGACTCTAATGGTTCCGAGCTGGGCTTCAGTTTACCTACTGAATCTGGAAGTTCCTATAATAATTTGTTGTCGTGGGTGAAAGTGTCTGTAACATGGTGTTTGTACAGTTATTGGTCAGATTCTTTTTGTGTTGCAGGTGGAACTATTGACATAACTGTTCATGAGGTGCTGAAAGGAGGAGCCCTGAAGGAGCTGCACAAGGCCTCAGGAAACGACATGGGAGGTCAAACTGTTGACAAGAAGTTCAAAGAGTTCCTCAGAGAAATCTTCTGTGATGGTGTCTGGGATGAATTTGAGAGAGAGTTTCCCAGTGAGGTTCAGAGAATGATGTATGATTTCACAGTTCTCAAAAAAACAGAGAAAGATGTTCAGATCACCTGCCCACGTAAACTGGAAAGATTAGCTGAGGGAAAGAAAAACATGGAGCACTTCTTTGAAACAGTGCAGGGAGCTTCCTGGGATGATGGATATATCAAAATCACAAAGGGGAAGATGAGGTCCTTCTGCATTGAGTCTCTCAACAGCATCACCAAAAGTCTCAGAGAAATCTTAAAGAAAGACCTGAGCATTGAGTTCATCCTGTTGGTGGGGGGCTACGCTGAAAGTGAGATCCTACGTCAACACATTATCAGTGAATTCAAACTAAAGTGTAAAGTGGTGTGTCCTGCTAGGCCCCAAGAGGCGATTGTGAAGGGAGCTGTGATGTTTGCAACAAACCCAGCTGTGGTGGCATCTCGCAAAAGTGCCTTCACTTACGGGATCGCTGTCGGAGAGAGGTTTGACAAGTCCAAGCACAAGGCAGAGAAGAAATTCACTACCAAGGACGGAGACTGGTGTAACGATATCTTTATGAAACTTGTAGATACTGGGGAGGATGTGGGCTGGGATGAAACCAGGAAGCACACCTTTACACCTTTAGAGGCCGATCATACAATTATGGGTTTCAGATTTTATCAGACAGCTAGAACAACAGCTCCATTCTATGTGGATGAGTGGGGAATGGAGGATATCGGCTCCTTCTCTGTTGACATGCCAGATGTTACAGGTGGCACAAATCGTAAAGTCAAACTGGAGATCAGGTTTGGCTTCACAGAAATGATAGCAACTGCTACTGACAAGAAGTCCAAGTCAACAGCATCAGTCACGCTGGACTTCATGACTCAGGAATAAGAAATGTTTTAGAAAACACAGTTGGTGAGAGCTGGGTCAGACAGTTTTAGAATCACTGGAAGTGTCTGTAGTCAGAGATTTACATTGATCGTTTTTCTGGTTTTATGATATATTTTATTTTAGTGAGTTAAGTTTTGTTTTTGTTGTTTAATCACAGAGTACCTTTAAATCAATATATATTTGGGTGAACATATTGACCTGAATATGTCTAATGTTTTGTGTAATACTGATGAGGCAGTACTTTCCATGAATAGTGAAGAGGTGTGTCAGGGATCTATAGAACAGATTCTATGTGGGCTACATATTTATAAGGTTTTTCATTCTGATTGTGATACAGTACAAAATATGTAAAAATAGTTTTATGAAAACGATTCATAAGCCATTTTTTCTGGCAAAAACAACAGAATGCAACATAGTAGCTGAAGCAGTGTACAACACAAAGCCTTAACTTTTGTGTCAATTTGAGACACTTAGATTTGTAACTAAGACATGTGATCTTATAAACCTTTAATATATTGGACAGATGATTATTGATTATTGTTGCGTTCATGTTGCTTATGGAGCTAAATGAGATTTGTTTATGAATAATTTTATTTGTTTTGAATATTGTGTAAAATCAATAAACTAAGAAAAAAAGAAAAACAGATGGTTGTTGAATTTCATGAGCCTCCAAACACCTTTAACCCAACATGGCTCTACATGTGGGAGTGTTATGGAGCCTGGAACAAGGCAGAACCTCATCACTACACAACTCAGACTGAACTTCTCCACTAACTGTTATGAATCCTGGATCATCCTCCAGAGCCTCAAAGTCAATAATGATGATCTTTAGACAGGTTAAGTTCTCCTGGACCTTCCTGGTCAAGTCCTCGGTTCCCTCACTGCATTCAAGTCACTTTTGGATTCAGTTAAAATGTAAAAAAAAATATATATATATATATATATATATATAGCCTATATATAATAATAAGAAAAGAAGAAAAAAAGAAAAAAGATATGTATGTATGACAAATATTCTTATTCTGTGGGTAATGGGGGCGGGACTAGATAAGCTTTTGCTTCTCCCGCTTTTCCCTTTCGGCCATGTATTGTATTATTTGATGATGAAGTGTGATGATGATGATTTAAATTGACATGCCCGAAATAAACAAATTGATTGATTGATTGATTGATTGACAGTCGGCTTCTCTCAGAGGGTAAACAAACCCACTCACAATTTTAATCATATCCTTGACTTAGTACTTACTTATGGAATAGAAGCTGACCATGTCACAGTTCTTCCTCAGAACCCCGTCTTGTCTGACCATTCTTCAACTCATTGAGTGCCAACCACGTAATTTCTCGTTTTTCGTTCCCATGCGTTGAGTGCCAAAAACGAAATTTTTCGTTTTTTGCTTTTTTTTTAAATTATGAAAATAGACACTTTAATACACATTATATGTAAATTTGGGGACTCTACAACGAGGAGAACTGAAATAGATGACGATCAAAGTCACATGACAGCTCATGATCTGGAAGTTTTTATCATAACTCAGCTTCTGCAAACGGAGGTCTGCATGTGGATGCAGCAGCTGCTCCGCTGCTGCTCCGCTCTCACCCGCGAGGCTGCAGCAGCTGGGAGCTGAACCAGGAAGCTCTCAGCCCACTGTCCCGCCCGGTCTTCATCTGGAGCAACACCGTGTCCTCCCCAAAGTCCTCCCGCCGTAAAATCTGATGGTCTCTGGACCAAAGCAGACCGGCACCACCGACCCGTACCACAGACGGACCGCGACCACCGGCGGGACCGGTGTTCGCGAGCCGCTGTGGCCGGCAGAGCCTCACGTTCCGCGGCGAGAGGCTGTGACACGGCACGGTGCGTCTGTGTTATTGCTGTTTAGTGGCGCCCCCCCCGCCCCCGATGGTGGTTTTGTGAATAGAACAACAATTGTTGTGTATATTTATCTTATACGAGCCCTTTGATCCAGAAATGCGAGTGTCTGAAGAGCGACAGGCACAAACAGAGCAGCTTTCATAAAAGACGCTCTATCTCCTTTTCTAGAAAAAAAGGAGGGATTTTGGTGAAACCCAGCCATGTTTAGCTTGACTTTTCTCAGGAACGGAGGCACGTAGAAACAAACGGTTTGTGGCCATTTGAAGGATAAAGTTAAACCTTTCAAATGAGCTACAGTATGTGTTGGTGGCAATAATATAGAATACACTATGGCTCTAAAATAAAAAGTCAAATATGGTCTAATTTGCCGGTACACTTGACTAAAACTTTGGAAAGGAGCGCGGCACTCAATGAGTTAATAACATTTGAATTTACTTTAACAAATTATATCCTACCTGGGAAAAAATCCCGCTACAGTAGATGTCTATCTGACACTGCTGTTTCTAGATTTAAAGAGCTTATTCCAGCAGAGCTTGCTGCCACATCCTGTAACCATATTATGGGCAGTTATGCTGGTTTCACCCCCACACAGGTGGACTATCTTGTGGATAGCACTGCAGCAGCACTCCTTGGGACACTTGATGCTGTAGCTCCCCTGAAAAAGAAAGTTATCAACCAGAAAAGAATAGCTCCCTGGTACAGCCCAAACTTGCGCGCTTTGAAACAGAAGACCAGACAGCTGGAAAGGAAAACACATTCCAGCCAACATGAGGAGGACCGTCAAGCCTGGAAGGATAGTTTATTAATATATAAAAAAGAACTCCGTAATGCTAGAAGCAATTACTATTCATCTCTAATAGAAAAGAATAAGAACAACCCCAGGTTCCTTTTCAACACTGTGGCCAGGCTAACCAAGAACCATAGTGTTGTTGAGCCATCCATCCCTCCAACTCTCAGCAGTAATGACTTCCTAACTTTCTTTACCGAAAAGATAGTTAATATTAGAACAAAAATTGCCAGTAATGGAGCACAGATTATGGTACCCATAGAAGCACCTCCCAGACTTGGTACACACTTGGACAGCTTCTCTCCCATCGACCTGTCAGACTTAACTTCTGCAATTACTTCTTCCAAGTCAGCCACATGTCTACTGGATCCAATCCCGACAAGGCTACTTAAAGCAGAAGTAAGTGATATATTTGTGTTAATATAAGTCTTAAATAGTTATATCTTCCGACAGCAATCACTTCTATAGAGTGTTTGGTCTGAAACACGGGTCTGTCAGTCACTCTGCTCTGCTCTGAGCCGAAGAGAAAACATTTATCGTATCCTACAGTTTTTATCCAATGAGGAGAGAGAACGGCATGCAGGGCTGTGTGTGCAGCCAAGGGACGCCGTGAATGTGGCGACGTAGGGACGAGGACTGTTATGGTGCGTTCAAGGAAACTCGTATTTTTCCGACCGTGAAGTGGTACCAGTTCGATCTGGTACGAGTTCACCGGTCGGAAGTTACGAGTGGCCGTTATAGTGACTTTCACAGGTAAAACAGGTCGGAAAAACATGAGTGGGTTGCCTGAAACGCTACAAAGTCGTAAGTTGTGACTTGAAGCTGTAGTTTACGATTTCAAAAGCCTGCCTGGAACGCAGCATTAGCGAAAACGACCGGACCACTTACTTCTGCTTTAAGGCTGTCTTCCCCTTAATTAACATTTCTTTTCTGAACCAAATCAATCTTTCCTTAGCCACAGGCTACGTGCCTCAGGCCTTCAAGGTGGCTGTCATTAACCCTTTACTTAAAAAACCTTCTCTTGACCCAGATGTCCTAGCCAACTATCGGCCTATATCCAACCTTCCTTACATCTCTAAGATCCTTGAGAAGATTGTCCTGGAGCAGCTACATGAACATCTGCACAGCAACGAGCTCTTTGAAGCTTTCCAATCTGGATTCAGAGAACACCATAGCACTGAAACAGCACTTGTCAAAGTCTCTAATGATCTTCTTATAGCTTCAGACAGAGGTCTTGTCTCTGTTCTTGTACTTTTGGACCTCAGTGCTGCATTCGACACCATCGACCACAGCATCCTGCTACAGAGACTAGATCATGAAATTGGGATTAAAGGACCTGCCCTAAAATGGTTTAAGTCATACTTATCTGACAGGTTTCAATTTGTTAATGTTAATAACGACCACTCAGGGGTCTCAAACTCCCGGCCCGGGGGCCACATCCGGCCCGCGGCCCCCCTACATCCGGCCCGCGTCTTGACGTGAAAAGTAAAGGCTGTCAACGTTAACGCCTTAATGCAAAATGCTTTTAACGGCAGTATTTTTTTTAATGCGCGATTAATGCGCTAACCTCGGGCCGCTCCGTAGTTTGGGGAAACAGAGAAGCTGCTTCTCCAGACATGACCACAGGTAGGCTGTGTGTGCATGTCTGTCTGTGTGAGTTACTACGGTTACCGCGACGCTCCCGTCCCCCGGATATTTCTGCAGCTGGATTCACATGATCCGGCCAGACATGAAACTCATGGACTGAGTCGTCGTCCTGCTGCTCTGCACGTCACACCGACCATCGTGCATTTACTGTGAGGAGTCGCTCTGCCCCGTGTCCCGGTGTCTCATACACAAACAGTGATAATCCACTGCAACATGTTGCTGTTGCTGTTGTTGCCGTTGTTGTGGTTGTGCGCGACGTAGAGCTGCCACTTCGACTAGCGAGCTGTTATTTTTTTCCCCAATCTCCCGTTCATTCAGCCTGGTGAGGGAGGAAGGGGGGTGGTGTGGGGGGCCTTATGATGTTACAGAAAACCTGCATATGTTTTTTCTCCTCATGTTCCTACACTAGAGAACTTGTTCTTCTTGTCACCAAACGAGGCTGCTCTCTCTCTGACAGCTGATTTTTAAATACCACCATGAAAATGGTATTTGGAAAGCATGGAAAGCATAAGAAACGTCCAGATATGGATGTTTCTTATGCTTTCCATTCATCTTGCTGGTATTTCAAGAAAAAAAGAAAAATACTATGTGATAAACTCAGGAAATTAAAGGATTAAAAATTGTAATCGTTTGACAGCCCTAATTATCATACAATATTTGAAAATAAACCCCGTTTTCAGAAATATTTGTGATTTTTTTTATACTCGTCTTGAAAACTTTAGTGGCCCCCCACTGAGATGACAGTGCCAGCAGTGGCCCCCAGCTCATTTGAGTTTGAGACCCCTGACTCAGAGTATAGCAGAGTTACGTATGGTGTACCGCAGGGTTCAGTCTTAGGGCCAATCCTCTTCATTCTTTACATGCTCCCATTAGGTGGCATCATCCGGAAGCACTCAATCAATTTTCACTGTTATGCGGATGATACGCAACTCTACTTGTCCATGGAGCCAGATGACAGAAGCCGCCTCATCAATCTGCAAGACTGTCTGAAAGACATTAGATCCTGGATGTCCTCTAACTTCTTGCTACTGAATTCAGATAAAACTGAGGTCATTGTGTTTGGACCTAAACATCTCAGGGACACGTTCTCTAATCAGATCGCTACTCTAGATGGCATCACCCTGACCCCGAGTACAACCGCGCAGTATCACTAATGTAGCCCTTTTAACCTCAATATTAGCAGGAAACCACATTCTCTAGGTTCAGAAAGCTGGACTCGAAGTAGAAGTTGAACAGCGATCATTTATTGCATCCACAACAGTCTTATTTTGCAGTGCATGGAATTAGAAAACCCCCCAAAACAAAATACAAAATAGAGCTCTTTAATAAAAAAAAATAAAATAAAAAAATAAAACAAAGTTCAAAATAAATTGTCCGTTCCTTCTTTTTTCAGAAGAATAAAGTTCAGTTCTGTGTGTGTGTGTTTATCAGTCAGTTCTTCTACTACCCGGGTAGATTTTGTGGTGAACGATCTTATCTGTATCAGAGTGCAGTAAGTAGAAGTCTTCTTTGGAGTGGATCCCGTTCTCCTTTCTCTCGATCTCCTGGCTCGCCACTGAACCGGCAGGTTCAGAATTCTTGCTGGTCAATCTTTGTTCCGGTAGAAATAAAAAACCAGTCTACACAGAAGGTGTAGAAACACATTCAATTAATACCATGTTCATATTGACTTTTCTACTACTTCTTCTCTGACTTCTTCTCTAATTTCTCAGAATATTTATAATCAAATTTAGTACATACACAGTTTAAATCATCATAAATGATAGTGTACACACTCATAGTAGAGTTATTTTAACTTAACTATTCCTTATGAACTCATATTTTAACATAAATAGACTTAATTGTCTTTTTAAGCAGTAGTTATATTTTTAAACAGCTTTTTAAATGAATATTTATCTTTAAACTTAAATACATTTATCTTTTTTAACCTTTTAAACCATAAATGAATTTAATTAATTCACTCTTTTTAATCATCATGAGTAATTAAACAACCACAATGAAATAAATCACCTTTTGTACACAAAACAGTACAATAGCATGACATTCTTAAAGCTTACCATCATATCCTCATTTATTTCCCTCATTCAACAAGGTGGTGGCCCACTAGCTTAGCCGGCTACACCATTAGCACCTATACTACCTGCTTAGCAGGCTACCTGAGCTAGCATAGCAGCGCTAACCGCGATTAGCATTAGCACGGCATTACCGATCTTTTTAAAGTTATTTTTCTCACATAACACAATGATACAACCATACCAAAGTGGATGAAAACATTAGATACTAACTCTGACTGGTTTTATTTTGTTTCAGTAAGCAATATCTTCACATGAGCTAATTATCAACAGGCTAATACCAAGGCCTAGTACCTTAGCATCTTAGCATGTAGCTCTTAGCTTACCGGAGTCCGAACAAGGGCTTAACACGGTCGTAGCGGCTCCTCTCTCTCTTTCCACAACATTCACAGACTCTTTCCTAATAAACGAAAGGTTTATCAACACACTGTGCGAAGAATAATTGTGAATTGATGCGTGTTTCATCACTTTTCATACCTAGGTCCGGCAGCTCACTAGCAGGTGTGTTGCTCGGTGGGATCGGTGTATCGGCAGTGAGTGTGGCTCTGTGTATGGGCGTGAGCAGTGCGTGCTCAGAGCGTGCTCAACGACAACAAAAATGAATGCGGGGCTGATACGCCACCTAGCGGCGGGACACGGGAACTACATTTAAATTACATATGGGCTTCGTAACCATATGGGTTACACTAAGATTAGGAATATCCTCTCCCAGAGTGATGCTGAGAAACTAGTACATGCATTTATCACTTCTAGGCTAGACTACTGCAACTCTCTCCTGTCAGGATGTCCGAAAAACTCTCTAAAGAGTCTCCAGCTGGTCCAGAATGCCGCAGCAAGGGTTTTGACAGGAGTTAGGAAGAGAGAGCACATCTCTCCCACCTTAGCTTCTCTCCACTGGCTTCCTGTAGGATTTAGAATAGACTTCAAAATCCTTCTGCTGACTTATAAGGCTCTTAATGATAAAGCTCCATCCTATATGAAAGAACTAATCATTCCTTACTGTCCTACCAGAGCACTCCGCTCCCAGAACGCAGGTCTGTTAGTGACTCCCAGTATCTCTAAAAACAGACTGGGAGGTAGAGCCTTCAGTTACCGGGCTCCTTTACTGTGGAACCAGCTCTCTCCATGGGTCAAAGAGGCAGACACTCTAACTACATTTAAGTCTAGACTTAAGACCTTCCTTTATGACAGGGCTTTTAGTTAGGGCTGGTTCAGGTAGCTCTGAACCATTTTATAGCTACGCTGCTATAGGCTTAGACTGCTGGGGACACATCTGGTTACACAGAGCCCTCTCCTTTCCTCTCCTCTCCTCTCCTCTCCTCTCCTCTTCTCTCCTCTCCTCTCCCCTCCTCTCCTCTCCTCTCCTCTCCTCTCCTCTTCTCTCCTCTCCTCTCCTCTCCCCTCCTCTTCTCTCCTCAGTATATTTTTGAACTGTCATTTTCTGTTGTACTTTGTAGTTTGGCCTCTGTGTTTCCGCAGACCCACCGGAGCTCCATCTCTCTGCAACAGCCGCCGCCTGCATCGCCCCCCTCCCACCCTTTCCCCCTCCCTTCCCATGGACCAGTCTGCCACACAGTCCTCCCATCGAGCTGACCGGCTCTCCCTGCCCCCCCCTCCCCTCACCAGAGACTGCCTTCATCAACTCCTGCTAACATTTCCATATTTCGCACATTCTGTGACATAAACTGTAAACTGTTTTCTTGTCTGTAACAACATCTATTGCACGTCTGTCCGTCCTGGGTGAGGGATCCCTCCTCTGTTGCTCACCCTGAGGTTTCTCCAATTTTTCCCTGTTAAAAGGGTTTTCCATGGAGTTTTTCCTCAGTCAATGTGAGGGTCTAAGGACAGAGGATGTTGCTACGATGCCATGTAAAGCCCTTTGAGACAAACTGACTCCATGTGAGCTGTGTGAATGTGGCTGCTGCTTCGACTGTTGCTGGTGCAGCAGAAAGTTTCAATAAAGTTGTAGTTGGGTTCTTGAGTTCTTTTGGTTTGGTGGCTCTGGGGTTACTTGTTCAATACCTTTGAATTAACTCATTTTTTTTGCAAGAAACTATATTTGCCTGTTTGCCCTCTTCCCTTCAGGAAAGCGTCTGAGAGGCATCAAGGCACGCACCAGTTTCTCTCATTAATTCATTTGTTATTTTATTTCTATAAGATACATTTGATTTTACTTATTTATTTTATGGTGAGGTTTTCAATAAGCCTACCTAGGGTTTCTAACCTCTCCAGCACTGTTTCATTGTAGTTTATCATATATTATCTATTGTATATTTTCTTCCATGTGATATACTCCTTGTTTGTAATATTTTAAAGTGCAAACAATAAACAAACTTACCTTAAAGGGCAAGAGAACCTGTCTGGAAACCTATGCTCTGTGTGTGTGTGTGTGTGTGTGTGTGTGTGTGTGTGTGTGTGTGTGTGTGTGTGTGTGTGTGTGTGTGTGCACTGTTGTTCCTATCTAAGAGGGGACATCGGCGTCGTTACACATTCACCAACAGGGGACCAAGCAGCCAACAGGGGACTTTTTTTAGGTCCCCTGTTGGACATGCTTTAAATCAACTTAAAATCATGTGAAAAACCTTCTGGTTAATTTTTTTAACTTTAGCCAAGAGGGGACCTGAGTGTGTGTGTGTGTGTAAAATACCATATTCAGCAGTGCCCCGGCAGGCTGGAGCAGGGGTTTTAACGACTCATTCACACACGTCGTTTCTTACACTCCTCCATAGTGTGAACGACTTGCAGCCCCGGCAGCCTTTCAGACTGTAGAGAGGCTATCAAACAGGCTCCTTAGTGAAGAAACCAGTACCTTGAAACATAATTTGTTATTCTTTGTAACAAAATATAAAGGTTCCGTTTTCATGGATGTCTTAAGTTTAAACTCAGCACTGTATTAGGTATAATAGACATTTTAAAATATTGAAAAAATTGATCACCCATAACAAAATTTTAAATAAAATGGTCATTTAGATAATTTCTGTTGAATTCTGATTAAACATTAAAAATAATTGACCTTGCTATTGTTGCTTGTCCAGTTTTTTTAAGCACAGGGTTTCAATTTTACAATATACATGTGTTCTCAATCTGTATAGGAATTATTAGTTGACTTACATTGCAGAAAAAGGTCCACACTTGGTTTATATGGAATGACAGGGGTCCACTGTTGGTTGATGCATAATGACACACGATCCCACTTAGTTAGCATGGAGTGACATACACACTCCACCATGTATGAATAAGAAAGAAATAAGCAAAGGTGATCATCCGTAAGAGAAATTTTTCATCAAAACACAAACATTTCTAATAAAGTAGCACCAATGTTATCTTTGGGGAAAATACAGAGGGTTTGGGAGATCATCAGTTTGTCAGAGATACAAGGGATAATTCATTGAGAGGATTAATCTCACAAAGTCCCTATGTTAAACTATTGCCAGACACATTTCTACAGTCTATTAATTTTTCACTGTACTGGTGTTTTATACTACTTAACTGCATTGTTGTAATGGGAAAATACTTAAACTACTCACAGTTTGACATGGCCTGATGACTCAGAGCCACAAAAAGTTACTTTTTGGCCACGTACATCTCATATAGATCAAGCTCTGTTGGGGCCACCTATGGTCAGACTTTTACTTTTTAAATGCATGTGATTTCAATTAATTTTAATGTATTTGCGTCATAAATCTGTATAGGAATTATTTGTTGATTTACGTTTTAGAAAAAGGTCCACACTTGGTTTATATGGAATGACAGGGGTCCACTGTTGGTTGGTGCATAATGATACAAGTTCCCACTTAGTTAGCATGGAGTGAAATACACACTCCATCATGTATGAATAAGAAAGAAATAAGCAAAGGTGATCATCCGTAAGAGAAATTTTTCATCAAAACTTAACACAAACATTTCTAATAAAGTAGCACCAATAATGTTGTAATTATTTTTAAATGTAGGGTGCACTACTGCAACACATATATCTACAGTCTATTAATTTTTCCCCTACAAGAGTTTTATACTCCTTGACTGCACTGTTGTTATAGGAAAAATATTTGAATTAAAACTCAGGGTTTTAGGTCATTTTAATGTACTTGCATCATGAATCTGTATTTATGAGGATGTATTTTATTTACTGTTTTACATTACAGAAAAAGGTCCACACTTGGTTTATATGGAATGACAGGGGTCCACTGTTGGTTGGTGCGGAGTGACACCGGGCGCCGGCTGGTCCCACTGTGGCAGACTCATTAGTTTGTTTGAATTAAAAGTGGAGCTTCATGTTTCACATAAGCGCAGCGCTGCCTCTGGGATCTATATAGACTATGTTCAAATAACGCCACATTTACATCAATAAATAAATGTTTTACAATGACCAAGTCTGCATTACATTTTATTAAGACAGAGACCAAGCTAGTGGACTGGTAGCTCCGGCGGCGCTGGTAGCTCCAGAGGTAGGGGCAGCAGACGCTCGTTGGCATTCTTGAAGTATTTATAATATTACTGTGCACATGGGAGGAGTTATGAAAGTAGGGACGCCAGTGCGTCACGGCGTCCCCCTCTGTAAGCCCGCCCTTAAAAACAAAGACCACTGAAGCAGAGTGAAACTGTGAAACCCTAACCTCTAAAATTAAGCACTGCACAGAAATGAGTCTTTTTGCATGTTTTTATCAATAAATTTCGAACACTTTTAATATATTTTGAAACAAAACTCCAACTTCACTTTCCAGGGACTTTAACGGCCTGGCCCCACTGTATTTATTTGAGCTACTTTATTAGAAATGTTTGTGTTAAGTTTTGATGAAAAATTTCTCTTAAGGATGATCACTTTTGCTTATTTCTTTCTTATTCATACATGATGGAGTGTGCATTTCACTCCACTTACTTACATTCAAAACAGACTGACTGAAACATGGGTACATGCAATATAGAGTCCCAGAGCATTTTTATGAGCTACCATTCTCTGCCAGAAATGTTGTCTGGGAACAACATCTTACTTAACATGGCACAAGAAATTAGGATTCATCAGATTGTCAGAGATACAAGGGATAAGGCATTGTGTGGATGGAATAACCCCAAATAGCTCAATGTTGAACTGCTGCAACACAACTAAAAAAAGTTGACAGTGGTGTGGACCGTGTCTGAGGAATATAGTTCTTGCTAGGGTTGTTCGGTATACCGGTACTAGAGTGGTACCGGGGTACTGACGCATTTAAAACGGTACCATACTGCGCTTAGATGGGGCCGGTACTTTCATTTTGCGCCGCCGGCAGCGGTGACGTCGCCACGTGAAGTCGCCGCATTGTAATTTGAGCCGCGGCGAGCGAGCCACAAACGAAGCAAGGTGTTGTTTTTATTACCGTTACAGCGCCACCTGTCCATGTGCCTGTGTTTGTGTGTGTGTCTGTGTGTGTGCCCGCGCTGCGCACGAGAGAGACGGCCGCCACAGATTCATTAATTAATGCAAACACTGCTGGTTGATAAGTCTCGTTTTTACCGCGGATCACCACTGGCATTCTCCCTCTCTATCTCTCTCTCTCTGTGTGAGTGAGTGAACACAGCGAAGGAGCGCAATAAAATAAAAACAATAGTTGTGTGTTTGAGTAAAATGAACATTTGTGTTTCATTCTATAAACTACTGATAACAATTTCTCCCAAAAATTACAACTGGTCAAAATAACAAAAAAAGATGCAGTGTTTTCAGACCTCAAATAATGCAAAGAAAACAAGTTGATATTTTTCAGGGATGCAAACAGCGCGCCGAAAAGCGAAACTCGCTTTTTTCATGACCAATTAGATGACTTGTGTGAATCGTTCAGATCCGAAGAGTTTTTGTTTTGAGGGGGGTGGGGGGGGGGGGTCTCAGCGTCTCAGCTGGGGTCAGTAAAATGTTTTTCTAACAGGCTGATAGTGACAATCACGTGAGGCAAACTCATTCATGGTCTCTGATTATACTGATAACAGCCGACCTCCAATGTAGACGCGCGACATGCACGCACGTTACCCAAAGTGGCGACACCGTTTTTTCCCCCCGTGCACGTCCATGGAGCTGTGCGCCGCGGACGTGCACGGTTCCCTACGTTGCTGTGTCAGGCAGGTGTTTCCCACGGAGCTCTGCCCCGTTTCAGAGCTGAAGGAAGCCCTGAGTGGAAAGACGTCGCCTCCGCGATGTAGAATGTGTTCAATTCAAAAAGTGAAACTAACACATTATATAGGCCTATATGTCCATTACACACTGAATGGGATGTTAAATCCCATGTCTTTATTTCTTCAGTTTATTTTAATAGTAATAATTATGACTAACATTCAGTGAAGACCTAAAAATCAGTATCTCCAAAATTGAAATATTGCAATGGTTTTTATTTTTTTAAAGCATTTTTAATATAGAAATGTTGGCCTTCTGAAAACTGTCCATCTATATGCACTCAATACTTGGTTGGGGTTGAACTACTGGAAATGGACTTTTCTGTGATATTGTTAATGGTGAGCCCCCCCCCCGCCAGACAATTGCTCTCTTTTTTGGTCCTGACCCGTTTGCATCCCTGTATTTTTAAACAGACCACTAATGTTTTAATTTAGGAAGAGTTCAGATTAATATAGATGGACATTTAATCCTGCAGCAGCAGTAACAGTTTACTGATTTACTTATTATTTACTGATGCATATGTTATAGTTCTAAGATTTTCTATTAAAATAAAGCCAATAATGACATTTTTTGTATTCTCTTTTTATTTGGAAAAGTACCGAAAAGTATCGAAAAATATCGAAAAACATGTTGGTACCGATACCGGTACCAAAATGTTTGGTATCGTGACAACACTAGTTCTTGCCGTGTCCTAATTGTCCTTTACAAAGCTTTGTAAGGCTTTGCGTGTGTTTTTATATTTATGCGTTCCTTTTTTTCCCTTGATTTTCTAAAAACCTTTTAATGAGTAGTTTAACAGGGGGGTTTTGGGGTTATTCCGTCCACACACTGACATATCCCCTGTATCCATGACAATCTGATTAATCCTAATTTCTTATTCCATGTTAATTGTTGTTCTCAGACAGCATTACTACTAGCAGATAATGGTGGCTCATATAAAGGCCCTGTCACAGAATATTATAACAGGTAATTACACACCTTCACAAAACTCATCAAAGAACTGACAATTCTTTAGACAAAATGGAATATTGCTGGTACACCCACTCTTTACAGTTGCCACAGAAGTTGAGTCACCAAAGGCCATAGGTGCGTAGGTAGCACATGGCCAACCTAAAACCTGGGAATACCTGTGTCTCAGTCGGTCTGTTTTGGATATAAGATATTGGTTGAAAGAAGGTAGAAACTCTGAAGCCCAACCTGAAAATACCTAACGACCATCGTCAGCTACGACAAACCATCCCCCACACTGCCCACACTCAAGGACTGACACAGGTCATCTGGCACTCACTCCGCTCTCACTCCATTCACTCACTTCTCAGATCCCAGTTCAACATCTCTACCTTAAAGTTAGGATCTGTGAAATACATGAGTGCTGGCGACTTAACTACTTCAATGTAGAGGAATGTTTTGTGCCCACATCATAGACTGAAACCCCATTAAAAATGTTCAACTCTACTTAGAAAACTGTGTGTAAATGTAATGAAGTCACATTGCTTACTACAACATGCACAAGGTTATACCTAGATAATAATTTATTTTTTTTTTTTTCAAAGGAGGTTAGATCGAAAGCAACTGGACTTAGTTATTTAGACTAGACAAATAATTATTTAGACTAGACAAATAACTAAGTCCAGTTGCTTTCGATCTAACCTCCTTTGAAATACTATGACCTGGGCAAATGAGAATATGCACCGCCCTAGATAATAAGGAATATACACACTTGTGTTTAGCTGGGTACTGAAACGAAAGAAAATCATTCGGAAACAACCAAAATAGATAACAAATTAATTACTTAAAAATATAAATAAATTAGATAACGTTTTACCATCTTCTGAACACAATTAATTGAATTTGTTTATAATCCACTTCAGATGCTATGAATAAGGTAATATGGGATTGTTGAATGTACAATCCACACATCCTGAAAGCAACCAGACCCATTTCTGCTGAGCACCAGTGTGAACTGAATACAGCTTTTATTGTGTACTTCCCACTTAATGTAAACTCTCTGATCCTGTGCCAATCCTGTACCTTTTGACAACTTTAAATTAGGTTTTAATTCATACACCAATTTCATCTATAGATGTGTATGACTATGTGATACAGTGTGTAATATACAGAAGGAAAAACACAAATTTAGTTTTAGTTTTCATTTTTGTTGTGGACCAAAAATATTCAGACAGGTATACATGAACTCCAGTAGAGCTAATAGTTTGGTAAGTAAAAATGTGTGTTGCAGTAGTTCAACAGTGGGTATTTTGGAGTTATTCCATCCACTATAGCTGATTTATCCCCTGTATCTCTGGAAATCTGATTAATCCTAATTTCAGACAACATTTCTACTGGCACACAATGGTAGATCATATAAAGGCTGACAAAATATTATACTGATCACAAGGAATCACACACCTTTACAAAACTCATCAAAGACTTGACAGGGTGGATTATTGCTGGGACACCCACTCTTTACAGTTGCCACAGAAGTCCATAGGTGTGTAGCACATGGCCAACCTAGGACTGGGGAATTCCATTGTCTGTTAGTCTGATTTGGATATAAGATCTTGGCTGAAGGATGTTAGTCTTTTCCAGGTTGCCCTTCAGAGTTGCTAACGACCATCGTCAGCTACAAGAAACCATCCCCCACACTGCCGACAGTCAAGGACTGACACAAGTCGTCTGGCACAGATTTAAAGCCCTCACTCACTTCTCAGAAGCCAGTTCCACATTTAGAGTGGAGAGTGGAGGTAGAGTTAAGCCTACCACACACATAAAGATAATCGGGCTGATTTTGCCACGATTTTCCTCCTTCCGACCAAAGACAAAAATCGGCCGATTATCCTAAGGTCTTAAGATTATTTTATGAGATTCTCTTGTAGTGTGTGGTGTGTTAAGAGTCAAAATTCTCACAACAATTGCCTCGGAAAACGTTTGGCGCCGATAATCGTAAATATTAAACATGTTCAATATTTACAAATCAAAAGTCATCTTGCGTGTGGAAAGCTGGTGTTGTGCTGAGAAGTGCCTGCTTGCCAAGCTCTGCATGCTGCTCGCGGCAAGCCACTTCTCGACACAACACCGACAATCCCACAGAGAGCCACGGTGCAGCCCTGGCATTACATGAGGTTCACACAGACATTCCCGCATACACGGGAGATTTCCTGATAGCTGATAGCAAAGACGGTAGCGATCATAGCCAGCAACAGCCAGCAATAGAGCAACCATGTTTAAACGATCATGTGACCGCCGCTCACAGCCGCTTTACTGCTCGGCGTCCGAAGCCACAGACACACAGACACACACAGATGGTATCGTTGTAAAGGCTGAAGTGTCCCGCTTTCATTTTAAAAAAATTACATCGCTCTCATTGTCCATTCCGGAAATAGACCCGAAAGAGTAGCTACAACAATACTGATCTCTTTCTGTGTTTTCTGACCGGAGGGTCAAGATTCTGAAAAATCTTAATGTGTGTGGTGTTTGGAATATCACAGCACACCACACACAATACGATCAAAACTGTTCAATCACAGATTTTTTATCTTCATGTGTGGGGTCTTTCACAGATAAAAAAAATTGGTTAAAATTTAGAGAATCTTTATGTGTGTACCAGGATTTAGGATCTGTGAAATACATGAGTGTTGATGACTTCACTACTTCAATGTAGAGGAATGCTTTTGTGTCCACATCATAGACTGAAGTCTATGGGTGGGAATTGAGAACCGGTTCCTCTTCAGAACTGGTTCCCACGTGATCATTTCCTTGGGATTGTGTGCGTGCATGCTTAATGATTCCGCTAATCGATTTTGCTTTTTTTCCTTTGCAAATGTGCATGTTTCTAACCCAACAACACATGCCGTGTTCAGGTCAGAACGAAGGCAAACACGGCGTCGAGACAGAAGCGCCCTAAAGTGTCGGGGTAGATGTGATGTGACAAAAAATATTCAGATTTATAAAACACTGCATACACACACTTGCAAGTAAAGTGCCTACAAGGCACATACATACTGTAGATAGTAAGGAATATACACACTTGTGTTTAGCTGGGTACTAAAACATCAAAAAATCATTAGGAAGCAACCCAAATGTGTAACAAATTAATCACTGAATCAGATTGCCATTCTACTATTTGTTTTCAAAATGAATTTGATTAGAATTAGATTTATTGTGTACCTCCCACTTAACTCATCGAGTGCCATTGACGTACATATACGTCAAACGCAGTTTTCTGCGGCTGGTAAATGGGGACGCTGTCGCCCACACTGTGAGTAATTTTGGGGCTTCTGGGATGTAGAACGAATGAGACTGTAGATCAGAGCAAGAAGTGAAGAAGAAGGAGAAGACGAGTGCGATCGCTACGGAGATAAAAAAGTTGGAAAAAGTTTCTATTTCAAGAGAAAAACGACGGGCAGAGCCTGGAACAAGTGTAACGTGGAGCTGTGATGAAAAATTTCTCTTACGGATGATCACTTTTGCTTATTTCTTTCTTATTCATACATGATGGAGTGTGTATTTCACTTCATGCTAACTAAGTGGGCACTTGTATCATTATGCACCAACCAACAGTGGACCCCTGTCATTCCATATAAACCAAGTGTGGACCTTTTTTTTTCTGCAATGCAAAACAATAAGTAAAATGCATCCCTATTAATATAGATATAGAATGCAAGTACATTAAAATTGATTGAAACCATGTGCTGTTAAAAAGTAGAAGAGTGACAATAGGTGGCCACCACAGAGCTTCATCTATATGGGACATTAGGTGACTACAGAATAACACTTTGTGGCTCTGGGCCATCAGACCATGTTGAATCCTGAGTTTAGTTATTTAAAGTAGTTTTCCCATGACAGCAATGCAGTCAAGGAGTATGAAACTTCAGTAAGTCAAAAACTTGACAGATTGTAGAAAGGTGTGTTGCAGTGGTATAACATATTACTTAGTGAGGTTAATCCATCCTCTAGAAGAATTATCCCTTGTATCTCAGACAAACTGATGACCCCCCAGCGCCTCCTTTGTTTTCCCATACATGTTTTATTGTTGAGCCATAAATGTCAATAACTGAAATATTCCCTTAAGTATCTTGATAGGTTGCCATTGAGTTTTCACAGTACACCCCATGTTTTAAAAACAACTACAATGACAACTTCACCAGTGATACTTTAGTTTAAATATGTGTGTTTGTGCGTGTGTGTTGTGTGTATTAATAGTTACAAATGTTTGTATTAAATTTAGATTAAAAATGTATCTTAAAACTTAGCAATTTCTCTCATTTCTGCTTATCCACCCATGCTGGAGTGTGTATGTCGCTCCGTGCTATCTCAGTGGGAGCTTGTGTCATTATGCCCCAACCAACTGTGGACCCCTGTCATTCCATATAAACCAAGTGTGGACCTTTTTCTGTAATGTAAAACAGTAAATAAAATACATCCTCATAAATACAGATTCATGATGCAAGTACATTAAATGTGACCTAAAACCCTGAGTTTTAATTCAAATATTTTTCCTATAACAACAATGCAGTCAAGGAGTATAAAACTCTTGTAGGGGAAAAATTAATAGACTGTAGATATGTGTGTTGCAGTAGTACACCCTACATTTAAAAATAATTACAACATTATTGGTGCTACTTTATTAGAAATGTTTGTGTTAAGTTTTGATGAAATATTTCTCTTACGGATGATCACTTTTGCTTATTTCTTTCTTATTCATACATGATGGAGTGTGTATTTCACTTCATGCTAACTAAGTGGGCACTTGTATCATTATGCACCAACCAACAGTGGACCCCTGTCATTCCATATAAACCAAGTGTGGACCTTTTTCTGTAATGTAAAACAGTAAATAAAATACATCCTCATAAATACAGATTCATGATGCAAGTACATTAAATGTGACCTAAAACCCTCAGTTTTAATTCAAATATTTTTCCTATAACAACAATGCAGTCAAGGAGTATAAAACTCTTGTAGGGGAAAAATTAATAGACTGTAGATATGTGTGTTGCAGTAGTACACCCTACATTTAAAAATAATTACAACATTATTGGTGCTACTTTATTAGAAATGTTTGTGTTAAGTTTTGATGAAAAATTTCTCTTACGGATGATCACTTTTGCTTATTTCTTTCTTATTCATACATGATGGAGTGTGTATTTCACTTCATGCTAACTAAGTGGGCACTTGTATCATTATGCACCAACCAACAGTGGACCCCTGTCATTCCATATAAACCAAGTGTGGACCTTTTTTTTCTGCAATGCAAAACAATAAGTAAAATGCATCCCTATTAATATAGATATAGAATGCAAGTACATTAAAATTAATTTAAAAAAAATTAATAGACTGTAGATATGTGTGTTGCAGTAGTACACCCTACATTTAAAAATAATGACAACATTATTGGTGCTACTTTATTAGAAATGTTTGTGTTAAGTTTTGATGAAAAACATTATCTTAAGAATGATCACATTTGCTTATTTCTTTCTTATTCATACATATTACATATTAATGTATTTCCTATTACTGTAATTGGTTGAAACCAGATGTATTGAGCATTTTGACTATTTAAAATTGAGATGATAGTAGGTCCCCTCTTGGACTGCTAAGAATGACAGAGGCAACACATTTATGGATGAGTAAAGACAGACAAGCAAATTATCTTTGTTAAGAAAAAAGGAATTCATTAATTAAAGCTGGTTTTAAGTAAATGTTGTTGCTTATACTGCAGAACTTGATATTAGTGCATGCAGCCATGTTACTTCTGAATTTCATGCAATTCAATAAAAAATATTTACTCTCAAATGTGGCCATGATTATTTATATAAAGTCTCTGTAATACAAATTTGTATTACAGAGACTTTAAAATAAGTAATGATAACTCTAAAGTTATATTATCCATTCTTGAAAGAAACTGAGAAAGTCATCACAAAGACTCATTAGGTGAATGGGTCGTTTGGTGAATGAATGGGTGCAGACAGCTCCACTGCAGTATGTGGAGGTCCACTCTTTGATAGGTAAATGTCGCTCAGAGATCCAAGTCCCCTCTTGGCAATTTCTTTAAAAATAATTAAAAGTCACATTTTCAGTAATATTATGGTAAAACACCTTAAAAGTCAATTTTATATTCCATTTTTGGTTTTTCAAAATAAGCAGAAACATAAGACCCCTCTTGGCAGCTTGGCCTGACAGGTCCCCTCTTACCCCTATTGGTGTGTATGTGTGTGTGTGTGTGTGTGTTTTATTTACATTGTAGGGAAGAGAAGAACGAGGAGACGAGTTGGTTCAGTTTGATGCAGCATGTCGCTGGCATAATTTCTTTCTTTCTCCCTATCTATTCTATCTATTACTCAAAGACAGAATGTTATTCCAAATGGACAATATTAGTGAAAAAAAAATGCACAAAAAGTTTTATAAGTTATTTGAACGGTCCAATGCTGTCAAACTAATAATACATTTAAAAAAAAAAAAGATGCAGTGACAGCTGCCTACGGCAACTCCACTTGGACAAAATTCATTAGCGCACTGCACTGATTTGCTTACAAGTTTATCACGTATTCACACCGTGATAAACACCAGTCACCACGGCGACAGGCTGGACCCTCGGTCACACACCGACAACCACACACACAAACACACAGCAGCAATCTGATGTAAACATCCGTATTAACTGTAATAGCGCCATCACCATAAAATAAGACGGTAAATGATCATCACATCTCTAATCTGAGTCTCGAGCTGAGCAGAGGAACAGCTGATCAAACCTCTAAGAAATGTTTCTTACCTTCACTGGTGACGTCCAAATCAGTCAGCAGCAGCAGTCATCAAGCTCCAACAGGTTAATAATCCATTGATATTATTCCCGTTTACATAGCGTTCCTCGCGGCCAGCGTGTTTCATTCATTTGCATTGTGTGAAAAAAAAAGTTTTAGCTAATGTTAGCTAAAGCTTTAGCTAACATTAGCACCAGGAGCTGAGTTGCACCAGGAAGTGACACAAAAAGGAGTGTGTGTTGGTATTTGAACAGGTGATAGTGATACGTTAATATCAATGCAAAACAAATAATAAACGCGGCGGTGCGTGGCGCAGTTCGAATCCCGCATCGGGCAGTCCTTTCCTGCATGTCATTCCCTCTCTCCTGTCTATCTCTACTGTGTGCAATCAAATAAAGACAAAAAGCCAAAAACAAATAAACATCAACAGCTTGACTGTGCACTTGTTTATCAAAATAAGGCGCCGTAAAAATAAAAAACAAAACAAAAAGAAGAGTCCAAGGAATAGAAACCGAGCTCTCCTGCTCAGTATTCTGGTAAGTTCAGTTCAAGAGGATCCAATGTGTGTGTTCTGTGTATCAGTGTTGTTTTCGTTAACGATGACGATGATGAAATATTTTGTTGACGCCCCTTTTTTTCATGACAATAACGAGACGTTGAGGAGATAAATATGGCTCTCTGATGACGAAAACATGACGAGACGTGTGTGAGTTTTCGTTGACGAGACGAGAACGGACGTAAAAGTTAGTGGTAGAGTTGTGTGATCGCCTCTAAATTCCATATTATGGATTGTCGTTACTCTAAGCTTCACATGATTTAGCAACGGCTCTGTCAACATGTAGAGCGACGCTGCTGAGACGAGCCGCGGGCCGCGGTGTGCCCGGTGCTTGTGATCAGAGCGGCAGAGTGCAGCAGACCAGTGATCAGCTCCGGTGACCGCGGCGCTGACCGGTGGATGGTCAGACGTTCACATGCATGACATTTCTGCTTATTGTGCGTGTAATCTGTCAATTAGAATCAACAAGTATCTGCAACGCTGCTGCATCCCATCCTGACATGCAGCACATTCTGCTCAACACAGCTGCCGTCACTCGACCAGAAGATATATGCACGCATTTTAAATATAATCCAGCAGAAAAAAAACTGAATGCACCACGCTACTTACCACTTTATCTGTGTGTAGGCTAATGCATAATCCTTACACCAGACAGTATTTGCCATTGGGTGGAAACATTAGGTGTAAAACGATTCCTTTACTGAATTAATTTGTTAAAAGACTTTTTTTTTTTTTATACTAAAACTAGACGAAAACCTTGTTGAGTTTTCGTCGACTAAAACTATCACATATAGAAATGACTAAAATTGACTAAAACTAATAAGTATTTTCGTCAAAAAGACTAAGACTAAGACTAAATCTAAAATGCCTGCCAAAAACAACACTGCTGAGTATCAATGTCAATTCAGTCTCTTTGTCCTCAGTGTCTTTGTACTATTACTACTACTACTACTACTTCAACCCGGGTAGGTGAGGAGTGTGTGTGTCTTATCTGTTGTCAGAGTGTGAGATTCAGATGATGGAGTCGTCGAGGAAGGTTCTGCAGCTGGCCACACCGCGTCTCCAACTCTCTCTCTGAACCGCTGGGCTGGGCTCGCCATCTCAACCGGCTCTTTCTCTCTATTTCTCGGACAGTAGTTCAGAAAAACCAACCTACACAGAAAATGCACAGTTGTAAGGAACTTAATCTGATTCTGTCTCATCATATTCTCACTTCAAACATATAATATTTCACTAAAAATCAAGGAAATACATTAATACACAATAAATGAATTATTATAAATTAACACAATTAGTTTTAACCATAAATGTAATCAATTATTCATGATTTATCATATCAACAATAGTATTTTTAACAGACACATAAGCCTAATTTATGCATCCTTTTTAACCTCTATTTATCTTGTATCGTCAGTTTTTAACTATTTTAATTCACCTTTTTAATATTAAACTCTCAAACATCAAATTAAATACGGTTTTTATACTCAAAAGTGCAATTTCTTCATCAAAAAATGAAATAAACCACACCTTGAATGGTACTGTTAGCCTTTGCAGTGGAGCAGTTCAGATGGCATAAAAAAATAAACTGCATCTTCTCATTGCAAACCGCATGGAAACTTAGCTTTAGCTTAGTGATTAGCATAGCGATTAGCATAAACTAAGCATAAACAATAGACAAATTCATGGTGAAATAGAGTATAATACTGGTGTTGAAGTAAGCCAATGTAATAACAACAGAGAAGTTTTCTTCATCCTGCTCCTTTTCATTCATGGTGACAATGTGTGTACATTATGTAATGTGCAACCATGTGTAGGATGTATACCATGAATGGAATAAATCAAAATGAATGAATACAGGGTTACTTACCTGATTTTTCATGCTGGTTACAGTTATCTTTTTTTTTTAATTTTCTCTCAAATTCCTGCACTGCAAAAACTCAAAATCTTTCCAAGAATATTTGTCTTATTTCTTGTCAAAATGTCTCATTTCTAGTCAAAACTAAACTCTTTCCACTTTAAATAAGACTCATCACATAAAAATAAACTTGTTTTTAGATAATTTTCACTTGTTTCAAACTAATTGTCACTTGAAATAAGTAGAAAAATCTGCCAGTAAAAGCAAGTTTTTTATGTTTGTAATAAGAAAGAAAAACTTGCTCCACTATCAGATTTTTCTACTTATTTCAAGTGAAAATCTGTTTGAAAGAAGTAAAAAGTGTCTAAAAACAAGCTGCTTTTTACGGAGCCCTTGATATATCATGGAATAAAAAATATATAATTTGTGGCCACGAAATAGCAAGTCGTTCCCACGAAATAGCAAATCGTTCCCACGAATTAGCAAGTCGTTCCCACGAAATAGCAAATCGTTCCCACGAAATAGTAATTCGTTCCCACAAAATAGTAATTCGTTCCGACGAAATAGTAATTTGTGGCCACGAAATATTAAGTCGTTCCCACGAAATAATTCGTTCCCACGAAATAGAAATAACGTGCGCACGAAATACTATTCCTACTCCTGGACACATATGCGCCGATTCCGGCCACCCACTGACCAGGTTGAGCACCCACTGAGGGGGCACGCCACCAGATGTGCATTTCTCCGTGCCTCGGCCCCTCAGCTGTGTGTCTGTGGGTAGCTCGTGTGTGCGTAGCCTGTGTCAATGTGTGTATTAATCCCTCTGTTCAGCATCTCTGTTAAGACGAATAGCTAAACACAAATCGCCGCAGAGCGCGAGCCTGGCACAGAGGTGCGCGCTCTGGCGCATCTGGCACAGTCGGTTAACGGGACCGAAAGGAAACTGGCTCCGCTCCGTGGCTATTTCGCGTCCAACGTCTATGTTAAGCACATGTTGTTATTGATATTGTAGCGTCAGACCCGACGTAACTACAACATAACACAAACTTATCTGACAGCTCTCACTTCTTCCTCTGCTCCTCCTCACTCACCTACACACACACACAGACACACACACAGACACACAGGACTCTGTTCCTCACAATCACCCCAGCCCCTCAGTTTCTCATCCAACCATACATTACTGCGGGGTCTTTACAATATTTTCAGAGCGAGGGGGAGGAGGGGGGGTGTCCTGTAGACTATAGACTATTGAGAGCCAGGTCGCTGCAATAAGGGGATCACCGTGGTCTGTAATGCGAAGGAAGCCTATTCTTGGTGGGCGGACCTAAGTTGCCCTTTGATCAAGTAGCCTATTGCCTATAGCGCACAACTTCTTTCAGCGGTGACTGACTGTATATAAAATGACATATATAGGCTATAGCCTAATATATAATAAGCTCCTGACGCTCAGCTCCACTGGACTTTCAAAGTAAAGGTGACGCAGCTGTAAATAGGTTAAAATAATGAAACAGCGGCACTTATATATATTTTATGATTAAACTCTGAACATAACCTGGTCGGGACCAGGCGCATATGTGTCCATGAGTACATTAGTATTTCGTGCTCACGTTATATCTTATTCGTTCCCACGAAATAGTAAGTCGTTCCCACAAAATAGTAATTCGTTCCCACGATTTAGGTATTTCGTGGGAACGACTTAATATTTCGTGGCCACAAATTACTATTTCGTGGGGACGACTTACTATTTCGTGGGAACGACTTGCTATTTCGTGGGAACGACTTACTATTTCGTGGGAACGACTTGCTATTTCGTGGCCACAAATTATATTTTTTTTATTCCATGATATATCACGGGCTCCGTAGCTTTTTAATGTGATGAGTCTTATTTTAAGTAGAATTAGATTTGTTTTGACTAGAAATAAGACAAATATTCTTGGTAAGATTTTGAGTTTTTGCAGTGTGTAATATTGTCGTGATATCATTGAATAAGACTCCATATGTGGTGTTTATCATCTGCTTTAATAACAGAAGAAGCATGTTGGTCGGTTGTTGTGTGAACCTATGTTGTATGATACATCACAGACATGTCAAAGACGGTTTTTCTTTTAGATATTGTGGCCATGTATTCTACATGATAGTTAAAGTTATAGAAGGATGTTCATGCTGATCTGTCTGAGTTATTGATGATGATCAATAATCAGCAGAGCAGCTGTGTCTGTCTGTAGCTGTAGTGTTGACGAGTGTCCAGCAGAGGGCAGAGCGTCACCATGGAAACCACCTCCATCAGACCGACTTCACTGTTAGAAACATGTTTCACTTTACTTCCTGTCACGTGATCCGCTGTGTGTGTGTGTGTGTGTGTGTGTGTGTGTGTGTGTGCGCGCCCACACAGTGAACCATGATGGTGTGAAGAGGGGGGGTCAGTGATGATGTCACAGGCGTCAGTGATGATGTCACAGCTGCTGTCCATCAGCATCAACAAACATTTATTCAAAGTGTAAAATGAGCTTAGTCTCTGATCTCCACCCTGTGACCTGGACTGGATTTATTTATTTACACATCAATCATTCTGTGATTGATAGTTTTATATTTCTATTCTAGTTGATTCTGTTGTATTCTACTGTGGGCTGCATTAGTTTGTTTTTGAACAGTGAAGCTTCAGGTGTAAACTGGACAGAGGAGCAGTGCTGCCGTTCGGGGCTCTGGATGTGTTTCAAATATGTTTATTGGGAAACCGATCACATAACAGAGAAAGTAACAGTCGACAATTATGTTTCCTTGTTTTTTTTTTACAAAAGATGAGAAAGTAATCCCTGACAAAAAGGACTAATGACAAAAATGAAAAGCGAGTAAACAGGCAGAGCCCTGCATCAAGAAAGCAGATGAAACAAAACAGACAGGACAAAAAAAACAGTACAGTCCCTCCCAACACCCCCTAGGAGTGCATCCAACTAGGGACTCTTTCGAGATGAGAATCCAAAGGTTGCCAGATTTTATCAAAGTCCCTCAACTTGTCTTTCAGAATAAATTGAATTCTCAGGCTCTGGATGTAAAAAGGGGAGCATACATCAGTCCGACTGCCCAAAAGTCCGACGGCTCATTTCTCCGACTACCCATTCTACAGTGTTATGGTTAGGTTTAGGGTAAGGTTAAGGGTTAGGGCTACTTACTGTAAGTCGGAGAAGTGGGAGGTCGGACTAATGGACGCAAAAATAAAGAAATGTATGGTCGGAGAAATGGGTAGTCGGACAGACGTCATGCGCCCATGTAAAATCACCACATTTACATCAATAAATAAATGATTTAGCCAACAATGAACCGATCGGTCTACATAAAGAATACTACAGACTAGAGGGAAATTCAGTGCTTGTTTTTTCATTTTGATTTATGAAACACATTTTGCGGGCCGAGCATGAAAACGAAAAGCAATTCCTTTTTGTTTTTCTTTTTAATTATGTCATAAAATCTGCAACCTAATGGGGCGTTCACACCAAACGTAATAGATGCGAATCCAATCGCTTGAAACGCTTGTATCGCGCCGCTGGATCATTTTTGGATCATTCGCGCTTGACGCTCAAAAAACAGCGACGAGCCATCAACCAGATTTGTTACCAAGACGATTAGATCAGTGATTGTGATAACATGTAGTCATAGAAGTGTTTTAATGACCGTCCATCATGTGTTAACAGTGTGACTGGGATCGATGGATTTGGACAGAAACTTAAAGAGACAAGGTCAGTGTTTGTCTAAAACATTTTAAAGACATTCAGTAGATATGTGTGTGTGTGTGTGTGTGTGTGACTATGAGCTGCATCCTGTGTCAGTCTGATTTAGCTGTGTCTGTGTTTATAAACATTTAAACGAGCGCCAGGTGGATTATTTATGAAGTTAACGAGCTCTGGCCTGAGAATCACAGAGGTTACCACGGCAACTCGAGGTGGTTACCACGGCGATAGGGGCCCCCCAGGCTGAGACAGACAGAAACGTGGAGAAAAAGAGTGATTTTCTGCCTCTGCACCGGTCTCGCAAAAGGCTTAGGGTGACAAAACGGTAACTCCTATCAGAACAAAACACAGATCAACGGTGCTCTAAGGACTTACTGAACACGTTTGTTTTCTCTGGTCCAAACAGTAAATCCGTGGGTGTCACGTTTCCATGACGACTGACCGGAAAAAGAGTGTGGTATGTCATGTGTACGTGACTCCAGATGTAAAAAATCTCGGAGAATAAAAAAAATAATAATCTGAGAAATAAGGCTAGAGTTTAACAATGGAGACACCAGGCAGTTGTTTATTTATTTTTTTATTTTTTTTTATTGCAAACAGTTGATGTTATTTATTTAAATATTTTTTATTATTATTATTATTTTTTTGTGGTTATTGAACAGCATTTCAAGAGTGCCTTTCTGTAAGACTCTGCTATAGCTGGTGTTTACATTATAAGAACAGATGATCATATTTCCAAATTTCCAGTCAACTTTTAACATTGATCTTAAGGCCTTATGGAATCACGCCTTCTAAATGCTACTGCTCCATTAATGAATCTGTTACGTACAGGGCCCTGCCATCAGTGAATGGTCAGGGTCAGGCAACCTGTCACAAAAAAACACGCTTCACGAATCAATTCCCATCCCTAATCAGTAAGGTAGGATGTGAACCAGTTAAAAACAGTACCAGAGAGGCTGACCAGGTTCCTCATTCTATTTAATAAAATGTGATGGTCTACTTGTAACCCGGTCAAAAAAGATAGAGAAATAAATAATGGGTAAAGAAAAGCACTCATTTATTATATTTTTTTATATTCGTTTAATTTTTTTTTTTTGTTAAAAGAATGTAAAAAGTAATAGTTAAAGCAGAAGTAAGTGGTCCGGTCGTTTTGGCTAATGCTGCGTTCCAGGCAGGCTTTTGAAATCGTAAATTACAGCTTCAAGTCACAACTTACGACTTTGTAGCGTTTCAGGCAACCCACTCGTGTTTTTCCGACCTGTTTTACCGGTGAAAGTCACTATAACGGCCACTCGTAACTTCCGACCCGTGAACTCGTACCAGATCGAACTGGTACGACTTCACGGTCGGAAAAATACGAGTTTCCTTGAACGCACCATAACAGTCCTCGTCCCTACGTCGCCACATTCACGGCGTTCCTTGGCTGCACACACAGCCCTGCATGCCGTTCTCTCTCCTCATTGGATAAAAACTGTAGGATACGATAAATGTTTTCTCCTGGGCTCAGAGCAGAGCAGAGTGACTGACAGACCCGTGTTTCAGACCAAACACTCTATAGAAGTGATTGCTGTCGGAAGATATAACTATTTAAGACTTATATTAACACAAATATATCACTTACTTCTGCTTTAAATGTAAAAATATACATATGTTTAGGTTTTACTTACCTTTCAGCCACCACGAGGAGCAGAGAGGAGAGAGAGAAAAACAAGGAGAGTATGTACAGCAGCAGGGCCGCCCCTGCCTACACGCAGAACACGCACAGTGCGTAGGGCCCCGCGATCCAATAGGGGTCCCGTTTTGCACAACCGTGGGGCGCGCTACTAGATCAGCTGTCAGCACGAGGCAGGAGAAGAGAGAGAAGAGACCTTTTTTTTTTGTAATCTGACACCGCATGCACCATCACTGCAATGATTGACAGCAATCGATCTGACCAATCACAAAACAAGAGGAAACTCGTGCTTCTCTCGAAGGTGGGTATTTGTTGAAGTCATGGAATAGTATACAGCCATGGTTGAAGTTAGTGCTAGGCCGTATTAACGGCGCCGATAACGCCGTTAATGTCCGTTAATGGTGTTAACGCTGTTAAAGGACAATTCCAGGCGAATTCAACTCAGGGGTGTATTTTCATATCATTTTAGGTCTAAAAGAAGGAATCTGAAGATTTTCACTTTAATCACTCCTGTTTTGCGTAGTTGCGTCTGTCCCCGCATCGACACGGCAGCGATGAATGGGAGTGGATGTAAGTTCCGCTGTTTAGGCTGTTTACAGCCCTCAAAACCGCAATTTTTTTCCACAGACAGCATCAGATGGAGACTCAAACATGCACCGAGAAGTTTATTTACTTCAACAAGCCGACATGTTTGTAAAACTAGATCTAATTCAAAGTCTCCCAGAGTCTCGCGCAAGACCCAGTTGCCGTGCTTGGTGTGTTCAGGTGCAGTGGGAAAAGCTCCCGTTTGTGTCATAAACACAGGAATATCAACTCTTTACTTGCTTCAAGTAAAAAAAACTTCTCGGCGCATGTTTGAGTAGCCACCTGACGCTGTCTGTGGAAAAAAATGTACACTTGAAGCAAGTAAAAAGTTGATATTCCTGTGTTTATGACACAAGCGGTAGCTCCTACTGCACCTGAATACACCAGCACTGCAACTTCGGGCTCGCGCGAGACTCCGGGAGACTTTGAATTAGATCTAGTTTTACAAACATGTCGGCTTGCTTGCAGTAAATAAACTTCTCTGTGCATGTTTGAGTCGCCATCTGACACTGTGGAAAAAAATTGCAGCTTTGAGGGCTGTAAACAGCCTAAACAGCGGAACTTACATCCACTCCCATTCATTGCTGCCGTGGCGATGCGGGGACAGACGCAACTACCGCAAAACAGGAGACATTAAACTGAAAATGATGATATGAAATATACACCCCCGAGTTGAATTCGCCTGGAATTGTCCTTTAATGGTGTTAACTAGTAAAAATATGAAACTTTGTGGCATAAGCAAGCACTAAACCTCCATGTTTAGCACAGTTGCTGCTGCTACTCAAGAGGTAGGAGGAGAGATGCTAGCCTCCAGTCCATTTAGCTAGAGTCCAGATGTGGACTGTGGTCTGGAGATGAAAGTAATTTTCCATCTGCCCTTACCATTTATTAAATGTCTTGTTAACACCTTTGTCTGCATATGCATTCACCTCTGTTGAAAGGCAGTGGTAAATTTATCAGTTGTTGGTCGTATTTTCGGCTAAAGTTTATAATCTATTTTATCACCACACAAGGATTTGGCTAATGTTATTTTAATGGATGTAAAATGTCGCCATCTGTTGGTGAATTTAATCTATGACAGGCAGCTTTAGAGGAGATATTAGAGATAAATATTGATAGAAATTAGTGTATTTAATACTTCAGTTAACAGAAGGAACTAAATTTGAATGTAGCTACATTTTGAAATATCAGTCTCTTTGGTACTGAATTAGTATGTTTTATTAGGATTGTAGTTGTGGCCTATATAATAATAATAATGATGACAATAATGACAATAATAGTAATAATAGATAGCAATTAGCAATAGTGTTTTTAAATTAAATTAGTATAAGTATAGAAGTAGTAGTACTGCCAGTATTAGTGGTTGTAGTTTGCATTATAATCGATTATAGTAGGGCCCGAAGACATTTTTTCGCTTAGGGCCCCATTTTGGTCAGGGGCAGCCCTGTACAGGAGTAACTAAAAAACCTTAAAAACAGTAGTAAAAACACGCTATTGGTTAAATAAAAGTAGCTTAAATCAGATAATAAATAGAACAGTTCATAAATAGGTTATTACAGTATACTTACCTACCAGTATTGATTAACCTTAAAGAAAGTGATTTCTTAAACTTAAAGAACTTGGGGAGCGCACCTCAGTAAAATAGACCTGACGTCTAGAGGGCACTACGTACTGTATCGAAGCCGGCGGTTAGATCCAGTAGTAGCCTACCAGGACTGTGAGTTTGATTATCTAAATTGCACCTGATGTCATTTAAAAATGAAGGCATGATACTCAAATGATGAGTAGCTGTTAAAAAAGACTTTTTTACACTGTTCGTGTGCATGGTGTTCTTTAAGCAGTAAAAAAAAAAAGTTAAAATTCGGTGGGGAAGCCTCAGTGAGAACAACAGGTGCATCAGTGCCAAGCCATGTCTCTGTAAGGAGAATGCTGTCCAGATTATTTTCTAAAATTATATCATTTATGATAAAAGATTTGTTTAAGAGAGAGCGCACGTTCAGCACAGCCATTTTAATGTCTGCCACTCCTACCCCCCTCCCAGTCACAGGTTAACCTAAAAAATTAAATAAAACTTTGGGTCATTGCATGTCCTTGTGTTTCCAGAGAACAAACTGAACAATGAAAGAGGGACTTATCAGTAGGAATGATTTAGTTTGGAATGTGTTATCATACATTCCTTTGTTTGAGGAAACATATTTCAGTTCTTCACCGACTCTGATCTTATTAAAAAATTCTCAGACAAATACCAGAGTTTATCTGCAATGAAAAACAAGTCAATCAATCTTTAATTACATAATTAGTTAAAGATTGATTGACCCCTGCTGTGTTTAATATGAAAAGGGTTTTAACATCATGCCTATTTTAATGTAGGCACCAGGTGTAACTACTCAAACTACTCAAACTAACAGAATTCTCACTCTTTATTTCACAACGCATTGAACCCTGACCCTATAGATCAAATTTAGCTCTAACCATTAGCTGACACATTTTTTCTAGTGCCAGTGCTTTATACAGTTTCCCTTAATATTTGAAGGTTATTACACTGGTACACCTTAATTTACAGGGCTATTCTATGCAAGCTGTCGTCCTACCTCTGCTCTAAGTTTATTGCTGTCCAGATGACCCAAAGTGGCTTGCCTTGCAGTGTGTGTACAATAAAGGCTGTTCCCAGTCTGCAGCAGCCTGCCTTTGAATCTGCCCCACCCCCTCTATACAATACAAAATGCTTCAACTTTACAGTGTTAATTTTAGAAAGCTGTATCAGAAAGCATACAAACCTGAAGATTTGGCTGTTTGCCATTTTGGTTTTAATTTGAAGGCTTTGAAACTCCAGTTAAAAACCGGGGGCGGAGTTTACACAGTAAATAAATGCACTGTGACTGCTGCTCATTGGCACTTTGACTTTTCCTCATCCAGACTGTCACAATGGGTGACTCATTCATCATAGCCATAGATTTTGGCACTGCATACAGTGGGTATGCTTACAGTGTGACATCCAAAGAAGAAGATATCTTCTTGGTCCGGTGGGGCAAGGAGCTCGGATTGGACACCCCAAAGACTCCAACCTGCATTCTTTTCAACAAAGAAGAACAATTTCTCAAGTTTGGTTATGAAGCTAAAACTGCATATATCAACATGCGTGGAGAAGAAGCAACAAACCACTACTTCTTTGAAGCCTTCAAGATGGCCCTCTATGGCACTGTAAGTAAAGGTCATCTACCTAACCATGAAAAGCCTCCTACCCTTTAGCCGCGTTTCCACTGCAGGAGTTCCTGGTAAAAGGAGGGGGTAGGAACTTCTACAGGAACCGTCCTCTCTCTCGGTGGCCGTGTCTCCACTGCAGACAGGACCCACCGGGCTCTTATGGCCACGTGCAACAGTTTCCATCATTGCGTGGTCGTTGTGCAGCGTTTTTTTTTGTTTTTTTTTTACTGCTCTTGTTGTTGTTTTTTTCTGTCAGTATAGACGCTTTCTTAAAAAAAAAAAAGCTGTCTCAATCGTCACGTAATCCTGCGACCGCCTATTTACCATTGTCTCTTTTTTTTTTTTTTACCAGGCCTACTGCTACTCTCGTCTTTTACTGAGTTATTCTCTCTTTTTTGCGGCCTTTTTTTCGTTTTTAGTAACGTTGGGTGGTAAAAATGCATTTTATTTGGGGGCTTTCTGTTAGTGTCACATGATCCTGCTTTGAGTCTGACCAATCAGCACAGAGTAAATCTCAAGCCCCACCGGGACTTCTTCAGGGCCGATCCGAGTACTACATACCCCCAGGCAGGGACTCCGTTCGGCCCTGTAAAAGTTCCTGTAAGCAGCCCTGTGGGGGAGGTTCCTGCAGTGGAGACACGCACCAACGGGGCCGGCCCCGTAAAATTACCCCGAAGTTCCTGCAGTGGAAACGCGCCTTTTGTTGAAATCTATGTGTCATAAAATGGCAAATGTTGTAATATAATTTCAGTAGGGGACGCTACTGACATTGACACTGACACATAACTGTCAGGTTTAACAGATGTAACTAGGGATGGGATACTACAGAAATACTTTTTGAAAAGGGAGTTGAGCTCAGTACTCAGTAACATCAAATTGTATTAGGTAACAGATATGTTCACTGTTGCCCCAGTTTAAATGAAGCAACTTTTCAATCATTTCAATCATCTTTTCAATCTGCAGAAACTCGACAAGGACGTGACAATTAAAGCTATAAACGGGAAGTCAATGAATGCCTTGAAGATTTTTACAGCAGCACTGAGCTACCTGAAGGAAAATGCATTGACAAAAATTAGTGACTTCACCACTGGGACAGAGTTCATTGCCTCTGACTTCACCTGGGTGCTGACTGTACCTGCAATCTGGGATCCTTCAGCCAAACAGTTCATGAGAGAAGCTGCAACACAGGTAACTACATTTTCATAAGGAGCACTGAAATTATGGAATGCTCAAAGCAAAGAGTAAGTTTTTATTTCACCTCTAGGCAGGTATTATAACAGAAGGAACTGAAGACAAACTGGTTATAGCACTGGAACCAGAGGCAGCCTCGGTCTGGTGTAAGAAGCTGCCAGCTGATGGTTTTGTGACACAAAACCATGATAAAGAAGCACTAGAGGAATGTCCAGGAACCCAGTACATCGTTGTGGATTGTGGAGGTAATGTTTGTAACAGTGTTTGTGAACATTTCTTATTGTACTGAGCCTAATAAATATTTGTTCGACAATGTTTGTTTGTATGTTCTTGAGTAAAGTACAGAATGTCTCATGCTTTTTGTGTTTCAGGTGGAACTATTGACATAACTGTTCATGAGGTGCTGGAAGGAGGAGCCCTGAAGGAACTGCACAAGGCCTCAGGAAACAACATGGGAGGTCAAACTGTTGACAAGAAGTTCAAAGAGTTCCTCAGAGAAATCTTCTGTGATGGTGTCTGGGATGAATATGAGAGAAAGTTTCCCAGTGAGGTTCAGAAAATGATGTATGATTTCACGGTTCTCAAACAAGAAGATGATGATGTTCAGATCACCTGCACTTATAACTTGGGAGAAATAGCTCAGAGAAAGAAACAGATAGATGAGTTTTTTGAAAGAGTGAAGGGTGCGTCCTGGAACAGCGGGTCAATCAAAATCACCAAGGTGAAAATGAGGTCCTTCTTTGATGAGTCTCTAAATGGTATCACCAAAAGTCTCAAAAAAATCTTCAACAAAAACTTCAACATTGAATTCATCCTGGTTGTGGGGGGCTATGCTGAAAGCAAGATTCTGCGTCAACACATTAAGACTGAATTCAGTCTGCAGTGTAGAGTGCTGTGTCCTTTTAGGGCTCAAGAAGCAATTGTGAGGGGAGCTGTAATGTTTGGAAGGAACCCTGAGGTTGTGGCATCTCGGAAAAGTGCCTACACTTATGGCATTGCTATCAGTGAGAGTTTTGATGAGTCCAAGCACAAGGCAGAGAAGAAATTCACAGCTGACAAGCATGACTTCTGCAGTGATATTTTCCAGAGACTGGTGCAAGTTGATGAAGATGTAGATTGGAATGAAAGCAAAGAGTACATCTTTAATCCAGTAGAGGCAAATCAGACATCAATGAACCTTAGATTTTATCGCACAGAAAGAAAAAATGCCAAGTATGTGGATGAGTGGGGATTACAGGATGCTGCTTCTTTTGTTGTTAGCATGCCTGATACTACACAGGGCATGAATCGAGATGTTCAACTGGTAATGAAGTTTGGCTCCACAGAGATAACAGCCACAGCTGTCGACCTAGTCTCTGGGTCAACAGGATCAGTCAAGATCGACTTCATGACCAAAGCAAAAGCATCCAAACAATAGTAAGTTTTTTGCACCACAATGCTACCAACTTTAATCTTTGCAATCAATTATTATGGAGGTGTTATGTGGTTTATACTGTCGGCACACACATGCGAAGGCCGAAAATGTTGTAATTTAACCAAATTTTGTAATAGAAATAGCGATACTCTTCCGCTAGTGTTCTCTGTTGTTGCATTATAACACAATGTAAAATTGATATGGAATGAAATTATCTTGTTTTCTGCGTTTTTATCTTTTTATCACACTTTTTTGTTCCATTCTCATTTTACAAATGAAATGCAAATTGCAAATTACATGAGTAGTACAGATGATAATTGAAACCATAATCAAAAGACAAATCTTTGAGATTAAATGTACAAGAGATTTCTCGTTTATTATTGGTGTAGTTTGTTGATTATGCTGCATCAAAATGTATTATATGTGGGTGTTCCACTTTTTTTTCTTCATCAGATGTTTCTCAGTATACATTTTATGAGAAATTAACACTGACATTAATCAAACTGGTAATTGTGGACACAATACTGTAACATAAAACGTTGTATCATATTTACAACTGAAGTGATGAGTTTACCTGTTTGTTGTGCTGTTGATCAAGAACTCTTTAAGTAATAAAAACACTCTGAGAGGTTTTTTTTTGCCTTTGGTTGTGCCGATAATAACCTCACAGCAAAACCATCCCAGAACACATTTCACCACCATCAACTATCTACTCTGTCCCCTTTCAACCTCCCACACTGGGGTAGACCCCAACCTCTGCTCCAAGTTCCAGGAATTTTCCAGGCTAATGCTGCGTTCACATGGAGTCCGGTAAACGGCAGACGGTAGATGGCAAATGCCGCTGGACGGAACGGTAAAAACAAACAAACTGTCGGACGGCACGGCACAAGGGCAAGACGCGTCACCATGTTGCTACGGCAACGTCAACAGACTCGTACTCACATGTCACATTCGGTTGAGTTTACCCTCGCGGCAGACGACAAAAGTTAAAATATTTGAACTCGGGATGGCATTGCCGTTTGCTGTTGCCGTCCACGGTATTTTTTGCCAGCCCCCAAGTTTTACCGTCGTTCTCTCATCCACTAACATGGAGTCCGGCATGTCGTCTGCCGTTTACCGGACTCCATGTGAACGCAGCATAAGGCTGATAGTGGGGTTCCTGAACACTCAGTCATTTCAAATTGATGCGAAAGCTTTGTTTTCACTTCTAATTTGAAGATAAGGGGCTAAAGAACAATTCTGGTTTGAGTGTCAAGATACCAGGTGAAATTATAAATCTTTGAAAAATGTCTTAATTTTCACACAGTTGCTGTTGTAACCGTTGTCTGCGTTGTGTTGTGTTTGTAAAGGGGGGCGACCCCCATTCCGAAGGACCGCCATTCTGAAAATCCTCAAAGGGCCGTCATTCCAAATTTGTTTTATTTTGAAAATTGACCGGATTCTCTCGTGTTTCTGTGTTTGACTTCCTGCCCGTCACGATCGCCCGCGGCACATAGACCAACGCCTTCGAAATTTCACCCAGGCGCGAGTCTGATGCAGCCGCGGCGCTCCTGCTGAAAAATAAATGTCCTTGCTCTGTGCTTTGGTTGGGTTTAGGCAATGTGGAAAGGAGTTGGTTAAGTTTAGTGAAAAGATCAGGTAGAGGCCAAGAAAGTCTCTGCTAATATGCACCTCCTCCAGGAGTCGAACCCTGATCTCCCACGGTAGAGGCAGGTACTCCAACCACTGCACCACCATAGCTTTTGCTGCATCAGGTGCCAGGTGCCTTAATTGTTTCGATGGCAGACATTTTTTCAGGTTCAGAATGGCACTCCTTTTCAAAAAATAGTCAAGGGCCGTTATTCCGAAACATGAAAGTAAACGTTCAAAATGGCGGCCCTTCAGAATGGCACCCAGTACCCGTTTGTAAGAAGGGCCGACACTCTTTTAGCTTTAGGACTGGACTTTTATTGCCTGCATAACAATATGGAAACCGACTGGTCAGCTCACGGTCAAGCACAGCACTCATTCGGCACAGCTTCATGGGAGAAAGTTAGCAGGTTTAGCTTAGCCTTCGAGCTAAGATCGCTAACAATAAACATTAAACAAAATAAAACCTTTTTAACACATTTTGCAATGCTGTTGCCAGCTTCCTGAGCATATCCTGCTAACTGTAGTAGCCTATTACATTACATTATACAACAGTTAGCTCCGACCGGTTACGACCGAGTAATTTGATTGCTTGGACAAGAGACATTCCATGAGTGCTGATACAGTATAACAGCACTGGGACTTTTTACAGACATTATCACTCCGCTGTTCAGCTGGACAGGAGCTAAGTCAGAGCCCCGCTCCCCATACAGGAGCTGCCCCATCTCTCTGCTGCTACTACAGTTATAAACTGACCTGAAAACTAAAACCTGGACCTGCAGAACTATTTGTGTGGTGGCCTGGGAAAACCCTTCACATGGTGGGATTTTGACATTTTCATTTTTTGATATTTCCATAAACTAGAAGTCTTCATCCCTCCAACTCTCAGCAGTAATGATTTCCTAACTTTCTTTACCGAAAAGATTGTTAATATTAGAACGAAGATTGCCAGTAATGGAGCACAGATTACGGTACCCATAGAAGCACCTCCCAGACTTGGTGCACACTTGGACAGCTTCTCTCCCATCGACCTGTCAGACTTAACTTCTGCAATTACTTCTTCCAAGTCAGCCACATGTCTGCTGGATCCAGTCCCGACAAGACTACTTAAAGCAGAAGTAAGCGGAACGTTTGTGTTAATATAAGTATTAAATAGTTATATCTTCCAACAGCAATCACTTACATAGAGTGTTTGGTCTGAAACAAAAGTTATTTTTTATGCTTTTAGTTTGTGTAAGAGCCATTTATTATTTTGTCATTTGCGCTGATTTATATTGACTAGTAACATGTTT
Source organism: Trachurus japonicus (assembly GCF_045865225.1). Lineage (NCBI taxonomy): Eukaryota > Metazoa > Chordata > Actinopteri > Carangiformes > Carangidae > Trachurus > Trachurus japonicus. The sequence continues at coordinate 1,469,009 of NW_028221153.1, read as the reverse complement.
TGAATGTGCTTTGAGTTTTGAGCCATCTGTGCTGCCGGTTGGGCTTGTGCGGCTTCCGTAGCAAGAGCAGGAAGTGAAGCGTTGTTGTAAAAGAATGTTGAATAAATGAGTGATGGCAGAAGCGACACAGTCGTTTTACCGATGTCTGCATAGCGTTGTCTGCAGCTCCACGAGTATAAACGGTCTCCTGTCATCTCTCATGAGTGGTTAACAGAACAAGAAATTAACAAAGAAGAGAACGTAAGATAGCCACTACATTAAAGCAGAAGTAAGCGGAATATTTGTGTTAATATAAGTCTTAAATAGTTATATCTTCCGACAGCAATCACTTACATAGAGTGTTTGGTCTGAAACACGGGTCTGTCAGTCACTCTGCTCTGCTCTGAGCCCAGGAGAAAACTTTCCTTGTATCCTACAACCTTTATCCAATGAGGAGAGAGAACGGCATAAAGGGGCGGCCCTCTCTGTGTGTGCAGCCAAGGGATGCGTGTGAATGTGGTGACGTAGGGACGAGGGCGGGGACTGCTAACTCCATCGGCTGACAAGAAGTTAGCCAAAACGACCGGATCGCTTACTTCTGCTTTAAGGATGTCTTCCCCTTAATTAACATTTCTTTTCTGAACCAAATCAATCTTTCCCTAGTCAGTTACTTAAAAAACCTTCTCTTAACCCAGATGTCTTAGCCAACTATAGGCCTATATCAACCTTCCTTATGTAGCAGCATAGATGTGCCATCCATGTTATTGCTTGTGTTTAGCCACTAGTGGCGGTAATGAGGTGGGCAGCATAGCAAAGTCTCTAATGATCTTCTTGTAGCTTCAGACAGAGGTCTCGTCTCTGTACTTGTACTTTTGGACCTCAGTGCTGCATTCGACACCATCAACCACAGCATCCTGCTGCAGAGACTGGATCATGAAATTGGGATTAAAGGACCTGCCCTAAAATGGTTTAAGTCATACTTATCTGACAGGTTTCAGTTTGTTAATGTTAATAACGACCATTCAGAGTACAGCAGAGTTACGTATGGTGTACCACAGGGTTCAGTCTTAGGGCCAATTCTCTTCATTCTTTACATGCTCCCATTAGGTGACATCATCCGGAAGCACTCAATCAATTTTCACTGTTATGCGGATGATACGCAACTCTACTTGTCCATGGAGCCAGATGACAGAAGCCGCCTCATCAATCTGCAAGACTGCCTTAAAGACATTAGATCCTGGATGTCCTCTAACTTCTTGCTACTGAATTCAGATAAAACTGAGGTCATTGTGTTTGGACCTAAACATCTCAGGAACGTGTTCTCTAGTCAGATCGCTACTCTAGATGGGATCACCCTGACCCCGAGTACAACTGCGAGGAAACTTGGAGTCATTTTTGACCAGGACCTTTCCTTCAGCTCCCACATAAAACATGTGACTAGGACCGCCTTCCTACATCTGCGCAGTATCACTAAGATTAGGAATATCCTCTCCCAGAGTGATGCTGAGAAACTGGTGCATGCATTTATCACTTCTAGGTTTGGAGTTGGAGTTAGGAAGAGAGAGCACATCTCTGAGGGTCTAAGGACGAGAGGAAGGAAAGAGGATGTTGTTACGATGCCATGTAAAGCCCTTTGAGACAAACTGTTTGTAAAAACTGGCTACACAAATAAAATTGCCTTGCCTTGCCTTGCCTCTCCCACTCTAGCTTCTCTCCACTGGCTTCCTGTAGGGTTTAGAATAGACTTCAAAATCCTTCTGCTGACTTATAAGGCTCTTAATGATAAAGCTCCATCCTATCTGAAAGAACTAATCATTCCTTACTGTCCTACCAGAGCACTCTGCTCCGCTGTCATTTTCTGTTGTACTTTGTAGTTTGGCCTTGGTGTCTCGCACTCTCTCTGTGTTTCCGCAGATCCACCGGAGCTCCATCTCTCTGCACCAGCCACTGCCTGCATCGCCCCCCCCCCCCCCCACCCTTTCCCCTGCTGTTAGACCGGCCTCCCCTCCCTTCCCATGGACCAGTCTGCCACCCAGTCCTCCCATTAAGCTGGCCAGCCCCCCCCCCCGCTGTCCGTCCTGGGTGAGGGATCCCTCCTCTGTTGCTCACCCTGAGGTTTCTACGATTTTTCCCTGTTAAAAGGGTTTTCTTTCTTTTCAAATTCTTTTTATTGATTTTTTATGCAGGTATTGACAAGTGTACAGGATAGTCTTTAGAGGTAGTCACAGTATTGCATGTTCAAACCCATCCCACCCCTCCACTCAAAGAAAAACAAAACAGAAAAAAAAACAGAAACTAAAGAAACAAGTAAAAATAAAATAAAACAAACATAGACACAAGTATATGTGTAAAGGAATGCAAATAATACACGTATGAATGAAACAATAGTGGTATATACACAATAGGAAATCACAGTAGGACAACTGCTATAAAGGTACAGTAGTTCCATTTGGGAGCCTGGTTTGTGGGTCTTAGTGCTGGAATATCAAGGGCAGTGTTAGGAGTATCACGGTTCAATTATAACATCAGGTCTTTGAAAATAAGCAAGAAACTTTTATTCTGATTTACGAATAGAGCAGCGTATTTTTTCTAACTTTAGGCAAGACATGAGGTCCTGTAGCCATTGGGAGTGTGTGGGAAGCTGAGTTCCTTTCCACCTGAGCAAAATTGACCTGCGCGCCAGAAGAAGAGCAAACGATAGGGCAGCGCGTTTGGTTTTTGGCAGCCCCCCGTCTTTCATGACACCAAAAAGGGCCAAGAGTGGATCAGGTTCTATGACAGTGTCTAGGGTCAGTGAGAGGGTCTGAAATACATTTCTCCAGAACTTTTCAAGGCTAGGACATGTCCAGAACATATGGATTAGTGAAGAATTTGGACTTTGACATTTGTCGCAGTTGGGACTGACATCTGGAAACATCTTGGATAATCTCAATTTGGAAAAATGAGCTCTATGTACAACTTTGAATTGGAGCAGGGAGTGGCGCGCGCACACTGGAAGGCTGCTCCACCAACCTGAGAATCAGATAGAACTGAGGTGAGTAACGGTGTGAGCTGCGTAGAGAATTTTTTGTAGAATTCTGACGGGAAGCCGTCTGGGCCAGGGGACTTCCCAGACTGCATGGCCGAAATACCCTTGGATATCTCTCCTGCTGTAATGGGCTGTTCTAACCTGTTTTTTAAATCTTGAGGTGATGTAGGGATATTTAGTTGACTCAAAAAGTTTTCTGTGTCGCTGATGCAGGAGGGGGGATGGGAGGAGTATAATTTAGAATAGAAGTTCTTAAAAGTTTCATTTATTTCGGTTGAATCTGACGTAGCTACACCATTATCCCTGCGAACCTTAGTGATGATTTGTTTAGCCTTCATGCCTCTAAGCTGATTTGCTAGCAGCTTTCCCGACTTGTCACTGTGCTCATAGTGGTCACTCTTAGTTCTAAGCAACAGGGTCTCAGCCTGGTATGTTGAGTGGAGATCGAATTCGGTCCGAAGCCCAAGCCGCTTTTTATACAGTTCAGGGTTGGGTGTCTTGGCATATTGGTTATCCATATTATGGATTTGATTTAAAATGTCTAATCGTTTCTTATTAAGGGTGCTGACGATCTCCATGTGAGTGACCATTTCCTCATCTCTTTTAGCACTGCACTCTGCCTCTCAAGAATCAAGTCATCACGCTTCATTTCATTCCGGAACTTAAAGAACATCAACATTGACACTCTCTGCTCCAACATTCAGTACGTTTACATGACACTTGAAAAAACCGAATTATTGCCTTAATCCGACTATAACTGGACAACTGAAGTGCATGTAAACACCTTAGTCCGACTGAAATCGGAGTTGAGAACTCCGATTAAGACACCCAGATAATGCGATTGGAATTCGATTTTCTCCGTCATGTATACACCTTAGTCGGAGTAGAACTGGACAACGCACAACAGTAGAGACGGCACCAAGTGGAGCAGAGAAGCCGCCCGAACCCGGCAAAGTAAAGAAAAAAACCAACGTCAGCGCCGATTCAATGCATTTCACACAGCGCAACCAGCAAGAGTGTTTTATTAAAAAAAAAAAGAGAGAGAGAGAGAGAGAGAGAAAGGAAGCCCGTATCCTATTCTCAGTGCGCATCCGGCCCAGACTGGCGCGTCTGGTCAGGAACTGCAGTTGAGAATTTATTATTAAGCTTACTAAGTTGTTTATATTCAGTTTTTTACGAGGTGACAGAAAAGTCAACAGGACAGGGGGGCGTATTAACCCGCTGAAACAACGGGTGACGCTGCATGAGGGGGCGGACCCCGTCAGTTATTCGGTTTTCTCAGTTGCATGTATATTGAGACAAGGACAGAAGTCCGACTTGACGCCAAAATCGAAGTTTGAGCATAGCTCGATTAAGCTCTGCATGTAAACGTACTGACTGACACTATTCTGATCCCGGACTGTTCTACCACCTCTGACGAAATGATAACCCTCTACAACACAAGTCTAAACAACATCCTCAACTCCCTCGCTCCACTCAAAACACGCTCTGTTTCCTTCTCCACAACTGCCCCCTGGTATACCCCTCATCTCCGCTCTATGAAAACTAAAGGCCGCCAACTGGAACGACTCTATAAGAAAACTGGACTCACCATTCACAAAGAAATGTACATAACCCACATACGCCATTACAAGGACTCAATCATCCAAGCCAAAACAAATCACTACTCCGCTCAGATAATCTCCAATGAAGGAAACACCAGATCACTGTTCACACTGCTCAACAGAACTCTCCAGCCACCTGACTCCTTACCTCCCACCTGTATTCAACTGACACCTGTAACTCCCTAATGCAGTTTTTCAATGACAAAATCTCCATCATTCACTAACACTTAGATTCAGACTCACTTCCCTCTCTCCCACCTGCACGTCCTCTCCTCCCACCAGCACCTCTGCCACACTGTCAGCACTTCTCTAATTTCCAACTTCCCACTGACCTTCAAATCTATGACCTCATCCGTAAATCCAAACCCTCTACCTGTCAGCTTGACCCCCTTCCCACCACCCTTGTCAAATCTTGTCTCCCCTCTGTGCTTCCCCTCATATCTGCCATCATTCACTCTTCACTCACCACTGGAACTGTTCCCTCACCCCTCAAAACTGCAGCTATCACCCCTATCCTGAAAAAACCTGGCTTAGACCCCAACAACTACAATAATCTCCGCCCCATCTCCAACCTACCTTTCATATCCAAAATCCTTGAAAAAGTAGTCGCCACCCAATTACACACCCACTTAACTCAAAACTCCCTCCATGACCCTTTTCAATCTGGTTTCCGCCCCCGCCACAGCACCGAAACTGCACTCATAAAAATCACCAACGATCTTCTCACTGCAGCTGATTCCGGTTCACTTTCCATCCTCATCCTCCTTGACCTAAGTGCAGCTTTTGACACCATTTCCCACCCCATCCTCCTTCATAGACTCTCCTCCATCGGCATCACCCACACCCCCCTTCACTGGTTCCACTCCTATCTCTCAGGCCGCACTCAGTTCATCCAGCTCAAATCCTTCAAGTCTGACCCCTCCCCAGTCACTACAGGTGTGCCCCAGGGCTCTGTCCTGGGGCCCCTTCTCTTCATCACTTATCTCCTCCCCCTTGGCACCATCTTCCGTAAATACAACATTCATTACCACTGCTACGTGGATGACACCCAGCTCTACCTTTCCAGTAAACCAAACTCCGCACTCCCACCCTCTTCCCTCATCACCTGCTTATCCGAAATCAAATCCTGGTTCACTTCCAACTTCCTCAAATGAAACAGTGAAAAAACAGAAATCCTTCTAGTTGGCACCAAATCTACACTATCCAAAATTGACTGTTTCCCCCTTCTTATCGACAGTTCCTCAGTTTCCCCCTCCCCTCAGGTTAAGAGTCTCGGTGTCATCCTTGACAGCACTCAATCGACTCCGTCCCTCACTCACTCCCAACACCGCCCCCATCCTTGTCCACAGTCTCGTCACCTCCCGTCTCGATTATTGCAACTCTCTCCTCTTCAGTCTTCCTCACAAGTCTCTCCATAAGCTTCAACTGGTTCAAAACTCCGCTGCACGTGTCATCACCAAAACTCCTTCTTCCCACCATATCACCCCCATCCTACAGCAACTTCACTGGCTCCCGGTCGCACTACGAATTAAATTCAAAATCCTTCTGTATACTTTCAAAGCTATCCACAACCTCGCCCCTCCAGTACGCTCCCTCAGATCTTCCTCCTCTCTCCACCTCACTGTGCCCCCTGCTCTCCTCAGCACCATGGGGAGCAGAGCTTTCAGTCGCTCTGCTCCCCGACTCTGGAATTCTTTACCATCTCACATCCGTAACATTGACTCTCTCCCTCTTTTCAAAACAAAAATCAAAACCCACCTGTTTAAAATTGCTTATCCACCCCACCACCCCTCACCCTAACTTTTTCCCTTTTATTCTGCACAGTTTTATTTTAATGAATTTAGTGAAAGGCGCTTTCTAAATAAAATGTATTATTATTAGGGTGAATGCTGAGCTGATTGTTATTCAGTTCGGCCATTTTCTTTATTATTATTATTCTGGGTTCTTCTTTCCTTTTTTGGCCTTCAACTACTTCTTCATACTTCATAACATTCAAACAATTCCTATATCAAAACGTGCGGCTTCTTCAGGAGATTATAGGACCCATTCAACTTTTTTCATATCATTCATACTTTTCAAAATATTCAAACTTTATTGAAATTTTCTCCCCATAGGAATACATTGAAACAGTCTTCAAACTCTTCAAATCTTCTCCTTCTTTGAACTTCATCTGCTTCAACATACTTTCACCTACAGACTTCATTACACTTTTAAAACGTTCGGAAAACGTTCAAGTATTCACGGTACATTCAACTTTTTCATATCTTCTACCATTATTGATCAGTACCCTTCAACTGTTCATGATCATTTTTGACAAAATTAAAATTTAACATGCAAGTCAATGGCACGGAATGTTCAGAGCTAGAGTGGTGACGTCGGCAGCTAGAGTGACAGAGAGTCTAAAAATCCTCTGACACTTTGCTCTCTAACCTGTCGGCACGGCCACAAATTACACTCTAGACACATAATTTTCCCCCACTTTGGTAGACAAACTTGTCCTGTCTCTCACAATATGCGCAAAAACGCAGAGAGGCTAACTGAATTTAAACTCGGAGCCTCTGGGTGCAGCCAGTTCCCGCTCTTCCTCTCATTGACTCTCATTCAAAAGTAGGAGCTGATTTTCTGAGAAAAGCAGAAATGACCTCCTTAACTTACCTGCGACTGTGAGAAAAGTTTTTGCCCTACAAACATTTAATGCACATTGGCTCGCTCAGGAAGGTCTCCTTGCCCCGTTAGTCATGACCACATTCTGATAAGAGGTACGGTTCTCTTTTCAGAGGCTGTTGTTTGGGAGCTGTACCGAGCTCAAATCTCACTGCTCTGCTCTGTGTGGTGCAGACACAGAGAGAGAGACACACACAGACACAGACAGAGAGACAGACAAACACAGAGAGACACTGGCTTACAGCTCATAATCAGCCTCTAAATGAGTTCATATCTTTGAGGGGAATTTTTAAACATCTCTAATAATTTATTTCTCTTACATACATTTCAGTTTATTCTCGTAATGGAGATTTCAGGATTTGGAGCTTCTTCATGTCCTGACTTTTGGCTTTTCCACCTCTTTAACCCTTTACTTTGAAGGACTTGAACTTTTTCTTTTTAATTCCAACAATTCAGACCATTTCTCAACCATTTAAGGACTTTCGCATTTTTCATTCATAAATGTATATCTTCACACTCTTTTTTTTTTTTTTACACTTATCTTAAACAATTCTGGCATTTGCATCCATTCTATATCATTCAGCCTCCTGCTTACAAGTTATAGACTTCAGGTATTGCTTCATCATTATACATATTTGTTCAAGAAATGCTTTCAAGCTGTTAATAATATATTTATTTATTTGAGAAGACTTAAATGTACATTTATTCATACTAATCTTCAAAAATTCAAGTAATTTTCCAAACATTTCATACAAATTTGACATCCTTCTTATAAGGTTTACTTTTTAATATTTTCTCACCTATTTCAGATTTCAACCATTCAACTGTTAAACTATAAATATGCAGGATTTCTACATTTTCCTCAAACTTTTTATTAACATGTTTTACTTTTACCCTTCAGATATGTTGTAGTTATTTTTAGTTATTCTGCCCTTTAACGGATTGTAACTACTTCTATATTATTCTACTTTTACACTTAAGATATTGTTTCATCTATATTAGTAATGGTTCAAACTGTTTTAAATAAATCTGAGTGCACTTTAAAGTAACATTGCGGAGTTTTTCGGCCTTAAAATAATGTTTCCAGACTCATTGCAATGGTAGAAAAATGGTTAATAGGATGAATGGTGCTGCGGCTGCAGCCTGAGCGGGGTCGCGTCGGCTGAAACTGCACTATGTAACTTCCCTGCACGGGTACGAATCACCGCACCCCCTCCTTCCCCCTGGGTGGGTAAAAGCGAAACTTACGGTTCCCCTCCGGTCATTGTTTAATCTACATTAGTAATGGTTCAAAAATGTTTTAAGTAAATCTGAGTAGACTTCAGACTTTCAATTTCTTCATACTGATCTTCAACAATTCAAGTAATTTCCAACCATTTCATACTCTTCATAGTTTTTCATGTTTTCAAGATTGTTTCTTCAGTTTCTTAACTTAATTCAGCATTGTTTCAACATTGTAATCAGCTCATTCAGCTTATTGCTTTCAGCATTCACCCGTATTTCCTTCAGGAAAAATGCATTATTATTATTTATTTTTGTTCGCTATGAAGGAGATAATTTGTCCCCTGGGTTCAATCCTCAACTGATGCAAATTGAACATTATAAGGTCAACTGTCCTGTCTTCCTATTCTCCTGTTTGTTGCTCAGAATTTGCTCAAAATTAGCCCGGACCCGACCCATTGCTGCGCAGCAGCTATAATATTAGACTGGAGACCTCTGTGGAGGTGTTCGTATCAAGGAATAATGATATTTGTTCTGTAATATACTCATCCGATAGTAGAGTTGAATTAAATCGCCAGTGTTTTCTCACTTGACCAGTGCCAGGGAGGGATAAGCCCAGAACAAGGGGGGCATGGTCAGAAATTACAATGCTTTCTAGTTTGCAGAAGCGGGCCTGTGTTAAAAGATTGTTATTGAGGAAAAAATTGTCGATTCTAGTGTAAGTGTGATGAACATTTGAGAAATATGAGAATTCCTTGTCTTTGGGATGTAGAAAACGCCACACATCTGAGAGACCATATTCGGAGAGGAAGGACTGTATGCATTTGGCTGACTTACTGACTGCGGCTGGTCTAGGAGATGAGCGGTCCAGCTCTGGATCTAACCAGCAGTTGAGGTCACCACCAAGTATCAGAGAATGTGAGTCCAGGTCAGGAAGAAGGGAGAAGAAGCGCTCCAGGAAGGCAGCGTCATCTGAGTTCGGGGCGTAAACATTAGCCAAAACCACATTTCTATTAAACAGTTTTCCGGACACAATGATGTAGCGGCCATTTTGGTCTTTGACAACACTAGAAGGTTCAAACGGAATGTTTTTCTCAATTAGAATGGCGGCTCCTCTCGCCCTTGCCTGGAAAGACGAATGAAATATTTGCCCAACCCAGCCTCTCCTGAGTAGAGAACAGTTCATGTCACCTAGGTGGGTTTCCTGCAAGTAGGCAATTCCCACTTTAAGGTGTTGGAGGTGTGTCAGAACCCTATTTCTCTTGACATGGTTATTTAGACCCTTGACATTCCAGCTAATAAGGTTTACATTGTTACTCATTGTAGGTTGTAGGCTGCCTGAGCGCCTTTAACACTGAATTTGATCTTACACATGATCTTATAGGCTACTGTGGTTCCTCTAAATTAAATCATCAATAAATGTGTTTGAATTTGTCAAACTACAGTTTAATTTGTTATTGATCATCCAGCCACATTTAAATGATTTTTTAAAATAGCCAATCACATAAAAGTATAGGCTTAGGCTATATTAAAACTGAGCAGCTTGACTACTGCCTCTGAACCTCTAAAAAAAATACACAATTTAAAATAGTTTTTGTTTGTGAATGTAGGGCCAGCAACATGATGATATTTTGAATGTAATGACAGGAACCCCTGCGATGTGCTTCCTGGACCAGGAGATCTTTGACCTGAAAGCGGTGGAGGCGCAGTACAACCGGGCGCGGTCTATCTCCTGGTTTGGGCTTGGTACTTCTGGAGGGGTTGAAAGCGTCTCTTTTCCGTAGACTTCGGTCAGTAAGCCAGAGAAAAACTGAGGAGGGTTAACGGTTTCAGTGTTTTCAGGGAGGTGGAAAGAGATTTCCTGTGCTGCTCCAGTAGCACCGTCATGGCTTCCACAGTTAGGCTATCGTTAGCTGTCGGTGCGTCCTCGTCTTTGTTGTATTTTGCGTTTTTGGGAGGCATAATGTGCAGTCCGGCAACACTAAACACTCCAGTAAAAGTAGTAGAAGAGGTCAAGTCGGTGTGTTTAAAGAAAGTTGGGGTTTAAATCGGTGGAAACTGAAACTGTGGTGGGAGCCTGAGAATTAGCGTCTACTCCGTGCACGCAATAACCGGAAGTCGTTAAAAGGGTTTTTTATGGAGTTTTTCCTCCGTCGATGTGAGGGTCTAAGGACAGAGGATGTTGTTACGATGCCATGTAAAGCCCTTTGAGACAAACAGTTTGTAAAAACGGGCTATACAAATAAAATTGTCTTGCCTTGCCTTCAGCTATTCATAGCTGTTTGAATAACTGAGATAGCCCTCTCAGATCAAAAGTTATGGGCATTTTAATCTATTATGACTTTAAATAGAACGTTGCTGTTTTAACCCTCTAAAGACAAGTGTTTTACAAAACATTAAACAACTTCTGAAGTAGGGTTGTGCCGATTGGCGATCCAATCGTCTATCGGCGATTGGAAGGACGATCGGCGATGTTTTGTTTTCTTGGCGATTTTACACACACACATACTCGCTACTTTTTTATTGATCCAATGCGCAATCTGTTTGTTTTGTTTTAATGAAGCCGCTTCTCTGGCTGCTTCCAACAGACACTCTGTCATATGACAGTGTTTCACCAATCAAATGCAGCCACTGGCGACGTCCAATCAGACGGAGCCAGGTAGTCATATGGCCGCACACAACATCTCTGTGGTAAACAGGGTGGCCACTCCGCCTCAAATTTGAGGAAACACGTTTAGCTGGTGTTGTTGTGGCTGTGACTAGGCTGCCGACGCCAGCGCTGTTACTGTAGCCTATGTTACAGCCCGACGAGGTGTTCCCTGATATGCCACAAATAAATTACGTCCGCCAGAATAGATTTTTCGGCTTTCGACAACGCAATAGCGTTCCGTTCATTGATCATAGCGCTCTTTCTCACACAGACAGACAGAGAGAGAGAGAGAGAGAGAAGCGCGCATGCATGACAGCATGACAGCAGGGCACGGTAAAAGCGAAACTCATACGCCGACGCCCCCCCCCCCGTCTAACTAACACGTACGGAACGGCCGCCCCCCACCCCCCCCACCCCCCGTCGAACTAACACGTACGGAACGGCCGCCCCCCCCCCCCCGGCGATAGATAGGTCTATCGGCGATCTCCAGGGAGGGCGATTGGGACGATCTGAGAATGTCAAAATCGCCCAACACTATTCTGAAGGCAAGGCAAGGCAATTTTATAGCCCGTTTTTACAAACAGGGAGAGCTGGCCAGCTCAATGGGGAGGACTGGATGGCAGACTGGTTCATGGGAAGGGAGGGCAGGCAGAGAGATGGAGCTCCGGTGGATCTGCGAGACACCAAGGCCAAACTACAAAGTACAACAGAAAATGACAGTTCAAAAATATACTGAGGAGAGGAGGGGTGGGGGGAGGAGTGGAGAGGGGAGGAGAGGAGAGGAGAGGAGAGGAGAGGAGAGGAGAGGAGAGGAGAGGAGAAGGAGGGAGGAGAGAGGAGAGGAGAGGAGAGAGGAGAGGGCTCTGTGTAACCAGATGTGTCCCCCAGCAGTCTAAGCCTATAGCAGCATAGCTATGAAATGGTTCAGAGCTACCTGAACCAGCCCTAACTAAAAGCCCTGTCATAAAGGAAGGTCTTAAGTCTAGACTTAAATGTAGTTCGAGTGTCTGCCTCTTTGACCCATGGAGAGAGCTGGTTCCACAGTAAAGGAGCCCGGATGGTGTTAGGGAGGAATTTGTGGTGATGCAGATGAAGAAGAAGAAGTACCAGAGTCCTGTATGTCTTATGCTGAAGGAGTTTATTTAGGATCGATCGAGGAGAACAGAAGATTCGTCATCACAACATAAGTGCATGAGTCCACCTCAATTCTGAGGGTCAAACAGTAAAACTCAGATTCTTATACTAGAAATGGAACGAGATAGCAAAGGGGAGATGTGTTAACATCCAATTGGCTATAGTACATAAACATGAAGATAAGGATTCACACCAGCTAGGAAATACAAAGTGACATCCAGTGACGGAGAGCGTTATCATCTAACTCTACAGCTGTGTCTGCAACCAGCCAGAGTGAGATTGAGGACGCCAAAGAGAGACCATGGCCTTGGCATGTTCCTCAGAGAGAAAATAGGGCAGATAACTGATCCCAACAGTAATCTAACAGAAAGTCACTATGACACAGAGGGATTGACTATTAACTACACAAACTATCTATAGGGAAGTGAAATTATTCTCCAACAGATGGGAAGGTGAATGTCCTTGAGTGGCCAAGAGAGAGTCCCGACTTAAATCCAACTGAAGGGAGTAGTCTATTGCCGCTCACCACAGAATTTGACTGAACTTGAACAATTCTTCAAAGAGGAATGGATAAATATTCCCAAGACTAGTTGTGGGTTAGGGTTAGGGTTGAGAGATGTCGAAAGAGACTGATTGCTGTGGTTAAAACAAACAGTGGATCTATGAAGTATTAAATTAGGGGACTGATGGCCTTTTCTAGGCTCTTATTCTAGGTTTTAAATGTTTATTCAATTTCAGAAGTCTCGTCATTATTTTCATTAGTTTGATTTGGTAAATTCATACAGGTACAGGGTTAGGGTTATTTGTGCCTGTATACGACAAATAATCATGCTATTTTGAAAGGGATATGATGGTTTTCTATAGGTACTTCCTCACTTTCAAGCACACGACATGACCCAGATACAAATCTTCAAAGTTCTGGAGTACATGAGTCATGACTCGAACACTGTATTTAATGTGGTGTGAATTTGGCTCCAGAACTGGTTAAATTTCACTTTATATCCTCATTCTGATCAGACTGGTGCTGTCCAGAGAACAACCTGTTCTGGGAGACAGACACACCTTGAATAGTTCACAACAGGATGTACCAAGTTTAACTGTAACTCATAAGAAGATGTCAGACATTCTTGATGCACCATGTCCTAATTTGATCTTTGAACATTTCTCAGCATTAAACTCTGGTTGTTTCTATGTGTGCTTCACTTTATATCCTCATTCTGATCAGACGGGCGCTGTCCAGAGAACAACCTGTTCTGGGAGACAGACACACCTTGAATAGTTCACAACAGAATGTACCAAGTTTAACTTTGACTCATAAGATGTCAGACATTCTTGATGCACCATGTCCTAATTTGATCTTTGAACATTTCTCAGCATTAAACTCTGGTTGTTTCTATGTGTGCTTCACTTTATATCCTCATTCTGATCAGACGGGTGCTGTCCAGAGAACAACCTGTTCTGGGAGACAGACACACCTTGAATAGTTCACAACAGAATGTACCAAGTTTAACTTTGACTCATAAGAAGATGTCAGACATTCTTGATGCACCGGTTCCTGATTTGATCTTTGGACATTTCTCTGCATTAAACTGTGGTTGTTTGTGTGCTTCACTTTATATCCTCATTCTGATCAGGCTGGCGCTGTCCAGAGAACAACCTGTCCGGGAAGACAGACACACCTTGAATAGTCCACAACAGGATGTACCAAGTTTAACTGTAACTCATAAGAAGATATTAGACATTCTTGACACACCGCTGAATCACTGTCAGCTTTATGAGACCTCTTTAGCAACCAGAAATCTGCACCAACTGGACCTGCTCTGAGACACATGTCATGTGACAAGTGACAGAAAACCAAAATCACGCCACCAATGTCAGCATGTGTGATCGGCTGTCTGTGTTAAATAACCATAATATAAGTAAGTACCCAAATCTGCTCTGCTATATGTCTGTCTTCAGTTTTGTTTAAGACATTTCATGACCTGCACAAACTGATTATCACATCTTCACCAAACTGACTGAATCTGAAATAATTAACTCATCTTTCAACTTCTGTACTGCTTATCCTCACTAGGGTTGTGGGCCTATCTCAACTGACTTAGGGCAAGAGGCGGGGTACACCCTGGACAGATTGCCAGTCTGCAGGGCTAACATATACAGACAAACAACCATTTACACTCCCATTCGCACCTAAGGGACAATTTAGAGTCGCCAATTAACCCAGGGTACCAGCTGCATGATAATCATGCAGCCAAGCTGATATGTATTTAGTTGAGCTTGATAAGAGGGTTTGGGGGTGGTCCACTAGGGGGAACTCTAGGCATAGGTCAGGGTTAACTGCATAGTTTTGTTCTGTTGTTGTTGTGCAGTCCTCAGGAGTAGTGAGCCTGTTTTCCCTGACTGTATCACTGAAGTGCTATTGAAGCTCATGCATTCTCCAGTCCACTCTCCGGTCGTGTTTATAGATAGAGAAGATCTAATACTGGCGACGAGGCGGATGTGGTATGCTCCAGAGACTGTGGAGACATAAGGACCGTTAAAGGAATCATCACCCGGAAATCGCATTTTTCCTTGTTAAAACATGTATACTGGTGTTGGACCTCAGTGGAAACTTGCCTGAAAACCTGGGGTTTGAAAGTGGCTGAGTTTTTTCGTTTGGGCTCTTTGTTTAAGCCAGAGTAGCTCATGAGGCTGCGCACCACAACATTACGAGATTTTGATTCTGCTCCTACGGTGACGTCACCGTGGAGACTGCTTTCATAAACACACCTCTCTTCCACCACCCCGACTTCCGCCGCGCCGCCATTACGTGTTGTTTTATTTCCCACTGTAGTGCTGTTATTTCGTCACTTTATTAAGTTTTAATTTATTTTTCATGTGAGAAAGTAAGGGTTTAGATCCCCAATGTACGGTTAGTTTATCCAAATGACGGCTGTTTAGAAGTTTTCTCCGCGTTGGGAGAAGTGAGGTGCAGCCAGCTGCAGCCAGCACCAGAGGAGCGGAGGAGGAGTGACTCCTCAACCCGCCTGCAGCGCTCGTTTACCTGGCCGAACGACATCGTCATGCCGCCGAAAGAAACTATCGTTCATTTATTAAGTTTTAATATTTTTTCATGCGAGAAAGTAAGGGTTTAGATCCCCAACGTGCGGTTAGTTTATCCAAATGACGGCTGTTTAGAAGTTAGCTCCGCGTTGGGAGAAGTGAGGTGCAGCCAGCTGCAGTGAGCACCATGGAGGAGTGACTCCTCAACCCGCCTGCAGTGCTCGTTTAGCCGGCCGTTAACAACGTCGTCGTGCCGCCGGAGGAAAGGGTCGTTAATTTATTAAGTTTTAATATTTATTCATGCGAGAAAGTAAGGGATTAGATCCCCAATGTGCAGTTAGTTTATCCAAATGACGGCTTAGAAGTTTGCTTCGCGTTGGGAGAAGTGCAGCTCCAGCGAGGCAGAGGAGCGGAGAGTGACTCGTCAGCAACCCGCCTGCAGCTGCTCGTTAACCGGTCAAACTACGTTGTCATGCCGCCGGAGGAAACGATCGTTAATTAACTTACCCGCAGGTTTGTAGAGGTTTACCGCCGACTGGTTAAATTATTTTTAGGAGATAAACGTTTGTCTCATTGATGAAATAACAATTGTGGCAGTCGTATTAGTTTGTTTGAATGAAAAGTGAAGCTTCACACAGAGCAGCAGCAGCTTTGCACCGGGGCTCTGTAGCCTACGTACAGAAATCACCACATTTGCATCAATAAATACATGTTTTACAATGAACCGATACAATTTTGTTTTATTTTATGAGGTTATAACATGGTTACGGTACACGACAGAGCAGCATAGTATGCGGTTTCCAATACAGCCTGCATGTAGCCCACTGGGCCAGCCACCATTCCGGCTCTGTCCTCCCTGCGTCCAATTAATGCGTGCCTCATTACATATTAATACAATGAACATCCGGACCAGTCAAAACCTCGCGCCTACTCTCACGAGAGAAAGTTGCCATATGAAAAAGTGGCTCTATGTTTGAATAAAAAAAAAAAAAAATGTTTCCAATAAGTTTTAAGAACTGATTCAAAGCAATTTAAGGGGGATTGGATACATAAAAAACCAGGTGATGACTCCTTTAAGAGAACGGTAACAGCTAACAAGCAGCTAACGGCTAACAAGCGGCTAACAGCTAACAAGCGGCTAGCAGGACACGGTAAAGTCGAACTTTTACTAGTGAAGCTACTCACTGTCAGATCATGGCTACTTTCGGGAGGATTGAAGAATTCTCTGGGGATAAGGGTTAGCCTCCAAGCCTGAGGACGTGCTGCAGGCTCAGACACATGCTGTTACATTGGAGAGCCTGGGCCAGGAGGAGTACTTCCTGCATCATACCTCTGCAGACCAGCTGACACACAAGAGGGCGCCGTACACGGCTAAGGTAATCCTGAACAAAGTACCCCTCACTATGGAAGTAGATTCTGGTTCAGCATGCTCACTGATCAGTGAAGAGACATACCATAGCCTATGGCCAGCAGATTCGCCAGCCATTATGCAGGTCACAGGGGTGCTCAAACAGTGGTCCCAAGCCCAGCTACAGGTGCTAGGAAAGATCCAAGTGGAAGTCGAGGTTTTCAAAGGCACACTCTCACTTTTCGTGGTGGGAGGGGAAGGAGCAAGCCTGCTTGGCAGAGACTGGTTTAAACTACTAGGCATCGACGTGACAGGAGTGCACACAATCCAGCACCAGTTGATACAGTCCATGCTGGAGGATTACAATGAGGTGTTCGGGGAGCTGGCGGCCTGCCAGGGACCACCTGTCTCTGTGGCCGTGGACCCAGAGGTAGCACCTAAGTTTTTCAAAGCGCGCCCAGTCCCTTTTGCGCTGCGTCCAAAAGTGGATGAGGCTTTTGACAAGCTGGTGGAGCAAGGTGTCCTGGTTCTAGTGAAGTATTCCAAGTGATTGGGGCGCATGCTCGTGCAGCGACCGGCAGCAAGTACGTCTGTGTCCACGTCTGTGCGTGTTTTAAGTGTTTTTCTTCGGTGATCCTGGCTTTTAATACAAGTGGGCCACGCTCATTGTGCCAATCTCTAAGAAGAATGGGAGCCTCCGGATCTGTGGTGATTACAGATGCACAGTGAACACAGCTGTACTCCCAGATGTATACCCCCTACCAACTGTATCCGAACTGTTCTCCTCTCTGGCAGGGGGGATACTGTTCACAAAACTGGATTGCAGGCAGGCTTACCAACAGCTTGTCCTGGATGAAAACGCAGCGGAGCTACTGACCATGAACACACACAAGAGACTTTTTAGGCCAACAAGGCTGCAGTTTGGAGTATCA
Organism: Trachurus japonicus; assembly: GCF_045865225.1. NCBI lineage: Eukaryota > Metazoa > Chordata > Actinopteri > Carangiformes > Carangidae > Trachurus > Trachurus japonicus. The sequence goes on along the minus strand of NW_028221153.1, from coordinate 1,451,407 downwards.
ACGGCTGTGGCTATTTTCCAGAGGTTCATGGACACCCTGCTGGCAGGAATTCCAGGAGTACAACCGTATCTAGATTATATCCTCATTACAGGGAAATCTCCAGAGGAACATGCAGGCAGGCTGCAGGCAGTGCTGAGTCGGGTAGCAGAGGCAGGACTCCGGCTGCAGAAAGAGAAATGTGTGTTTTGCTGCAACAGAGGTGGAGTTCTTGGGATTCCGCATGGATGGAGTGCACCCCACAACAGAGAAGGTGGAGGCCATCAGGAATGCACCCACACCCAAGACGAAAACGGAGCTACAGGCGTTCCTTGGACTTCAGGGGCCTCATTTATCATTGTGGATACACCTTTTTTTACACCCTTTTCCCCCCGTTTTATGCGTACACACTTTTCTCCGCCAAGTTTGGGATCTATCAAGCCAAAACCTGACGGGGAAAAGTGCGGACATTTACACCCATTTTGACACTGGCGTACCATGATTTACGCCTTTTTTGATGAACAGGAGGAATTGGCAACACCGTTGCTGAGTCAGAGAACTGCAGTGTGAGAGGGAGAGAGGAGCGGAGTACATTTAGAAGAGCACAATAGGATTTTTTGAAGTAATTGTGGTAGTGGTGGACCGTTGATGCTGGCAATCCAACCCGCTCTATAATAACACTAGGCTATATGTTAATTGATAAACAGAGCGGATTGAGGATTTTGCTTTTTTGATTAGGCTGTGTGACGTCCGACAAGGATCAAACCATCCAAGTTTAAAAACACACCAGCAGCAGTGCACACTGATCTGCAGCCTAGACTGTTATTATTCTGTCACCTGAGTTAACGAGGTGCACGTGTGTTTGGAGCTGATGAGAGGAGAGAATAAAGAGTGAGACAATGCGGCCCTGAGGAGGAACTGTGAAGGACTCAGCTGTAATGGAAAATGACCTAAACCGAGTCCAGTATAGAGCCGTAACTGTGTAGTGGAAAGGCGTGCAAAGTAATGGTAACTATCGTCCTGCTTCCTACATTGTTTTAACATCTAGGTAAAAAAAAAAAAAAAGATTTTCTGGGATAAAGGGGCAGATTACATAAGATTCTTCTTCTTTCTGCTACCTTTTGTTGAGATTTGGGAGGTTTTTGTTTTTATTGTAGCTTATTAAAATGCAAGATCATTTTTCTGACTGAATTATTGCCTGATATCGCCGTATCTGCTTTTGGAGAAGTTCCGCTTCTTTCCCCCGTCCTCCGCCCGCCTCGTTGTCACTTTGTTGTCACTTTGTAGCCGCTCCACAGAGCGCACATGGCTAATTAAATATGCACGTGCTGACCATATATAGTTGTATGGGGGCGGAGTAAGAGGTGTGTTCACATGTGCACCATTCTTGGGTCCGGTGTGATTTATTGCGGAGAGTTGTGCGTACGCACAGTTTGATAGATCTGAAAAAGGTGTAAATATTTTGGGTGTACGCCATTTTCGTCTTTTCGCCGTACGCAAAAATGTAGTAGCAGTTTTACACCCTCTTTGATAAATGAGGCCCCTGAACTTTTACAGTTGTTTTTTAGAGGGCAAAACAACTGTTTTGGAACCACTGCACCGACTGCTGGACCATGATACAGCCTGGAACTGGACTGCAGTCCACGATGCAGCCTACAGACAGGCAAAGGAGCTGCTTCATATGAGCTCGCCATATGGGGTTGGGGCTCTGCTGAGCCACGTGGAGCCAGATGGACACGAAGCACCTGTATGTTTTGCCTCAAGAACCCTCACCCCAACGGAACGGAACTACGTGCAGATTGACAAAGAGGTGTTGTCTTTGCTGTGAAGAAGTTCAACCAGTACGTGCTGGGGAGAGAGTTTGTTATCTACACAGACCAAAAGCCACTGTTGGGACTAATGCATCACTCCAGGCCGGTACTACAGATGGTATCGCCTCGCATGCTGCGCTGGAGTCTGACACAGAAGGATCCAGTGCTGTCTCGTGTGTTGCACTGGTTGCTCCATGGCTGGCCGGCAGGGAGGCAGGAGGAGTGTTTCAAGCCTTTCATCCAGCACCGTGACGAACTGTTTGCACACAAGAACTGTGTGCTCTGGGGGAGCAGGGTCGTGGTGCCCCTGGCGACAAGAGCTGACGTCCTGAAAATGCTGCATGATGCTCACCCAGGGATCGTCCATACGAAGGCCCTGGCGAGGAGCTATGTCTAGTGGCCTGGCATGGATAAAGAGGTGGAGAGGGTCATGAGAGCCTTTGAGGCCTGCCAGCTCACTCGTCAAAACCCACCTATGGCTCCGTTGCACCAGTGGGAGTGGACCACCAAGAGGTGGTCGAGAATCCACATCGACTTTGCAGGACCGTTTCAGGGGAAGACATTTCTGATTGTGGTGGACGCCCACTTGAAATGGCTGGAGGTGTCCGTCATGCCATCTATGTCTTCTGGTGCTGTCATCAACATGCTGCGGCTGCTGTTTGCTACTCATGGTATCCCTGATGTCCTGGTGTCGGACAACGGCACGGATTTTCACGTCCATGGAGTTTGAGGTTTTCACCCAGAAAAATGGAATCAGGCATGTGACAACGGCCCGTATCATCCCTCCTCTAATGGCCAAGCTGAGAGGATGGTTGCAAACGACAAAGGATGCTCTGCAGAGGATAGTCGTTGGGGACTGGCAGACTCGGTTAGCCCGTTTCCTGCTGGCCCAACACATCACACCAAACTCACTTGAAATTTTCTAGGGAGCGCTATTCAGCCATTTGACCACGCCCATTCCCAACGACTTTAAAATATCCAATTTTTCGCGAGGCCTGATGTGCATGTTGAAGCCTCCAAAAATGCGATCCTTTTGAGAGAAAAATAATGAAAGAAAGCGGCGATGACGGGCCCTCACCCCATGCAACCGCGGGGCCTGAGGCATCACGGGGCTGTGGCGTTCATGCGTTCAGGGTGGGACAGTCATTACACATGTGAATTTTCGTGGAAATCGGACAATGTTGATGTAAAACATGGCACTTCCTGTTTCCACTAGGGGGTGAGATGAGTGAGATTGCCTATTAGCATATGGAGACGTTGAGGTCGCTACCCTGGACCTGTGTATCAATTTTCATGATGATACGATAAACGTTTATTAAAGCCATCAAAAGGGCAAACGTAATTTCATGGCGAGGGTCGATAGTCGCCACGTCGCCACATGGTCGCCATTACTCATAGCTTCACAGCGTTCATAATGTAGCTTCACCAACTTGTTCTGCATGTTTTAGAAGTGGAATGAAGTTGATTGGGTCAAGTATGTGTCACCAGTACACGTTAAAGGAAAACCTGGCCACTTCCTGTTACCATCGGGGGGCGCTATGAGTGATGTAGGAAATTAATATATCGGGACGTTCAGGGCGGAGCTTTCATCATGTCCAGCAAGTTTGAAGCTGATCGGATAAAGTATGTGGGCGTGAGAGCTGTTCGAAGGTGAAATGGCGAACAAACGAAAAGTCGCCAAAATTTACAAGGCCCTAGAAGCCACGCCCTTTGACCTACACACATTCTTTTAATAACTTTTTATCAGAGTTGCATCTAAATCGATACACGCAGGACGCTGGAGCTGGTGGCTGCCCGGTGCCACTGAAGCAGGACGCCGGTCTGCCAGGAAAGCCTCGCGGACCAAGCTACAGGTGGTGAGCGGAAGCAGCCGGTGAGTCGAACATTGTACAATATGGCAGCGAATCCCACCAGGCTCCAGGTTTTCAACAATAGAAATATATGCACCTGTGTCATCCCTGTAGCCTAGACTTGTTAGAGCCTTAACTGTAAAACTACTTACTTGCCAGGGTATCCCTAGGAGGAGTTCGTTCAAAAAGGTCAAAAGTTCAAATCAAAATGGCCGACTTCCTGTTGTGATTTCACCATGTCGTGAAGAGGATTTTTTGTGCGTCTTGCCATGTTCTATAAGCCCACCAAATTTCATGGGTCTAGGTGAAACGCAAAGGCGGGGCTGATGTTTTGAAAATTTCTAGGGGGCGCTATTCAGCCATTTGGCCATGCCGGTAACACTTTACAATAAGGTACACAAAATTAGAGTAGTTAATGAGGAACTAATGAAGAACTAATGAGGAACTAATGAGTAGTTAGTGAGGAATTGAGGTACACAAAATTACAGTAGTTACTGAGGAACTACTGATTAATTAACTATTAGTTAATGGTCAGTTCTTCAGGAACCCCTGATCAAATTTCAGAGGAGTAGTTACTGAGGAACTAATGAGTAGTTAGTTAGGGAACTAATGATTAATTAACTATTAGTTAATGGTCAGTTCTTCATTAACTCATGATCAAATTTCATAGATAGTTAATCACAACTTGATGATTAGTGAACTAGTTACTTCATCAGTACAGAATCATTACTCAATAACATGTCCAGTAGTTAACCTTTATGACCTAAAGTGACACATAATGAGTGGTTTTTCATTTCTTCATCTTCATCTTTACAATTAGTAGTTCCTTAAAAAAAAACCCCACAGACAGCAGGATTCTTGAGAAGATTGTATTCATTAATTTCAGACCACATACACATCAATATGACCATCCATGTTGCCTTCGAAATAAATATGATAGTTTGTCACATGTTTGGTAGGTTAAATGAATGTATCATGGGGCTGTGTAGTACTGTATACTGATCACACCGTGGTTCACAGTAAAGTTGTTTGAGGTGCACAAAATTTAGAGTAGTTATTTACTATGAAACAAATTTGGAATGAATGAGGAACTCAATATTAGTTAATGGCGAGTTCTTCAGTAACTCCTAATCAAATTACTGAGGAACTAACTATTACTTAATCATTAGTTACCCTTTTTGTGTACCTTAAGGTAAAGTGAGACATAAAAATGACTAGGTAATGAGTACTGAATCATGACTGAATCATTAGTTACCCTTTTTGTGTACCTTATAGTAAAGTGAGACATCAAAAAAACTAGGTAATGAGTACTGGATCATTAGTTAGGGCCACGGGCAATCGCACCGGGCACTACTGTTATTGTGTGGATTTTTTCTTATTATTAGAAAACACTATTGTTCTTCTGTTCGGCCATTTTCTTCCGCCTTTTTACGGTCTTCTTCTAGTCCTTCATACTTTGTGCTATTTCAACAATTCATATATCAAAACGTGCAGCTTTTTTTGAACTTTATCGGCATTACTTTTCTCTTTTTAACTATTTATACTTTTTCAAATATTTAACCTTTTCTGATTTTTTTCAGCTTTATAATGTGTGTGTGTTGCGTCTAACGAGCAGAGCTAGAGTGGTGCTAGAGTGGAGAGAGGCAAAAAAACATTCTAGAGTTTTTCTGGCTAAACTGTCAGCATGGCCACAAATTAAGATCTAGACAAATTATTTTCTCCAGTTTTGTAGCCACACTTGTCTTCTGGCTAAAATTCTGGTCAAAAATGCAAAGAGACTTAGATAATAATTTAAAATATTTTTTAAATGCAGCCAGGGAGCTCTCTGCTCTCATTCAGCCCAATGCATTTTTTTCACAGCAGCAGGAGAAGGAGCTCAACTTTGTAACTTGCTGTTAAGTGCTTTTTAAATCATTTTAATTCACCAAAAAATAGTCACAGGTCACAAAAAAGTCCTCTTCTTTCTTGGTGTGGCTAATTTCTGCACTTTCCTTACCTTTTTTTTAAGCAGGAGCCAGTGATCCTCTTATTAAAGGTTTTCTTTGCTCCTCACATACTGTCTCTGCCTGTAGCCTAGTGGTTAGCTTGCTGAGCTGGAGCCCTGAAGGTTACTGGTTCAAATCTTGCCTCAACAACAATTATAGTGAATTATTTTCCCAGTCGTCCTCTGTTGACTTCTGATAACTTGCTTCATGTTGAAACTGCTGCTCTCAGCCTGAAATTCACAGACATTTTCATTCTAAGTCATTCAAGCTTGACTCTCAAGCTTTCTTGGTGTTGACACAGTGTGTTTCCAACAGGTGCAGCTTTGGGCTCGTTAACTTCAGAGTGAGACAGAGTGCAGCTCATCAACAGACAACAGTCTTTGCAACTGTGTGTACACTGTGGCCTAGAGGCAAAGTCAAAGTCTTCTGATCATGAGATTGTGGGTTCAATTCCTACCTTGGTCAACCATTTGTATGGTCATCACTGCTTGCACTATTTTCACAAAAGAGTCCTCTACTTACTTGTTGTGGCTAATTTCTGCACTTTCCTTACTTTTTTTTAAGCAGAAGCCAGTGATCCTCTTATCAAAGGTTTTCTTTGCCCCTCACATACTGTCTCTGTCTGTAGCCTAGTGGTTAGCTTGCTGGTCTGAAGACCTGAAGGTTGCTGGTTCAAATCTTGCCTCAACAACAATTATAGTGAATTATTCTCCCAGTCGTCCTCTGTTGACTTCTGATAACTTGCTTCATGTTGAAACTGCTGCTCTCAGCCTGAAATTCACAGAAATTTTCATTCTAAGTCATTCAAGCTTGACTCTCAAGCTTTCTTGATGTTGACAGTGTTTCCAACAGGTGCAGCTTTGGGCTCGTTAACTTCAGAGTGAGACAGAGTGCAGATCATTAACAGACAACAGTCTCTGAAACTGTGTGTGCACTGTGGCCTAGAGGCAGAGTGGAAGTCTACTGACAGTGAAGTTGTGGGTTCGATTCCGACCTTGGTCAAACATTTGTATGGTGATCACTGCTTGCACTCTTTGCTAATTCTGCAACAGCGTTCAGCTGCTTTCAGCAGTCACACCATTTCCATTCTTGGAAATGCTTTTTCTAGTTAGTGTGACTGCTGAAGCAGTCACACTATTGTTCTTCTGTTCGGCCATTTTCTTCCGCCTTTTTACGGTCTTCTTCTAGTCCTTCATACTTTGTGCTATTTCAACAATTCATATATCAAAACGTGCAGCTTTTTTTGAACTTTATCGGCATTACTTTTCTCTTTTTAACCCTTTGATGCACAACATATGCACACCCCCTCTAATGCGCAACATGGGTCTAAAATGACCCGCATTCATTTTCCATGTGAATTCATGCTGGGTGAGTGTTTTTTTGTGGTATCTTTTAAAATCAATAAATTTTATGATTGAATCCTCCAAGTATCATTTGAATATCTTGTTTGTAATTAGTACAGGGTGTTATTTCCATTTTTACTTTCTTATTTTATGAACAAATAGACAAAAAGTCTCAGAGAGTGGACCAGTTAGCTAGCTAGCTGTTGACATTTCTACATTCTACTGTATTAGTTAACTACAGTAGAACATGTCAACAGCTAGCTAGGTAGGTAGCTGTTGACATGTTCTAGCTGGTGTCTACAATAGAATATTATTCTATTGTTGTCACCAGCTAGAACATGTCATCATGTTAACAGTTAGCTAACTTGCTAATATAAGGTATTTCCCTTTATGACAAGTAATGTAGCTACTTATTCAAGGTAACTAAAACCTTATCAATTATGCACAGTTATCTTTAATGAGTCATCAAATGTTTCCTTAGGTAAATTGGAATAATTGTAAAACAAGTAAATATGATTATATGTGCTTAAAAAAGAATATTTACTTAAGAAAATGATAAATACTGTGCAGTGATTTCAAAGATATAACATTGAAATAGCCTACTCAGATAGAATAAACTATGGCTAGCTGTTGACCACAGTAGAATATGTCAACAGAGCTATTAATGGGGAAAAAGGACAAGTAATGACTAGTCATTATTGTAATCAAGGAAACAATTGTCTGTTGTTGGTATAGATAGTGAGGGAATGCTAAAATTAAAGTATTCTTGCTATACTTGTTTTTTCAACTGGTCCACTCACTGAGACATTTTTGTTCATTTTTGTTCACAAGTAAGAAAGGAAAAATGGAAATAATGACCCCACTAATAAAAAACAAGATATTAAATAATACTTGGAACATTCAATCATAAAATAGATAGATTTCAAAAGTTACAGCAAAGAAACTATCACTCAGCATGAAATCACATTGGAAATGAATGTGGGTCATTTTAGACCCATGTTGCGCATTAGAGGGGTAGTGATACAAAATGTGTTTTTATTAAAAAAGTGAAAAAGTAAAAAATAAAATAAGGATGTATTATGATCAAAAACAAGTTAATTGAGGAATACCTGGAATTCTATATGATGAAATAAATTTTTCGCAAAGATATAGCACAAAAAAACTCACTCGGGTCTATTTAGACCCATGTTGTGCATCAAAGGGTTAACTATTTATACTTTTTCAAATATTTAACTTTTTCACAAAAAATCTCACATTCATCAAAGTCTCAACCTCTCTTCTTCACAACTCCACTGTAGTGTAGGGGTTAGGGTGGATGCTTGCCAACCCTAAGGTCACTGGTTCGAATCCAAGGGAAGAACTCTTGTTATGTTATGTTGAATTCTGCTCTCCTCCCCCGCCTTCAATTGGTTACAGGTGTTTGTTATCTCCTTGATTACTCATACCAGTTTGCAGCACATCATCACATTACGATGAATGACAACAGTTTTGAAAGCAGTGTGCTCTCTATAGCCGAGTGGCAGAGTAAAGGTTTAGTGATCATATGGTCATGGGTTCGATTCCTGCCTCAGTCTTTTCACTTCATTGCTTGACTTTTGATTCCAATTATTCAGCTGTCATTGGACAGTCTTTGATTCCTCATAGTATAAAGCTCATTGTAACTCAGGTTCTCTGTGGCCATATGGTTAGTGCTCAGCCTGAAATTCACAGACATTTTCATTCTAAGTCATTCAAGCTTGACTCTCAAGCTTTCTTGATGTTGACAGTGTGCAGATCATTAACAGACAACAGTCTCTGCAACTGTGTGTGCACTGTGGCCTAGAGGCAGAGTGGAAGTCTTATGACCAAGAGGATGTGGGTTCGATTCTGACCTTGGTCAAACATTTGTATGGTGATCACAGCTTGCTATTATTATTTGCTAATTCTGCAACAGCGTTCAGTTGCTATCAGCAGTCACACCATTTCCATTCTTGGAAATGCTTTTTCTAGTTTTTATTATTAGTGTGAATGCTTTCAGCTTTCAGCATTCACACTATTGTTCTTCTGTTCGGCCATTTTCTTCTGCCTTTTTACGGTCTTCTTCTAGTCCTTCATACTTTGTGCTATTTCAACAATTCATATATCAAAACGTGCAGCTTTTTTTGAACTTTATCGGCATTACTTTTCTCTTTTTAACTATTTATACTTTTTAAAATATTTAACTTTTTCTGATTTTTTTCAGCTTTATAATGGGTGTGTGTTGCGTCTGGAGACCTGAAGGTTGCTGGTTCAAATATTGCCTCAACAACAATTATAGTGAATTATTAGTGTGAATGCTGAAAGCATTCACACTATTGTTCTTCTGTTCGGCCATTTTCTTCCGCCTTTTTACGGTCTTCTTCTAGTCCTTCATACTTTGTGCTATTTCAACAATTCATATATCAAAACGTGCAGCTTTTTTTTTTTAACTTTATCGGCATTACTTTTCTCTTTTTAACTATTTATACTTTTTAAAATATTTAACTTTTTCTGATTTTTTTTCAGCTTTATAATGGGTGTGTGTTGCGTCTGGAGACCTGAAGGTTGCTGGTTCAAATCTTGCCTCAACAACAATTATAGTGAATTATTTTGACTTCTGATAACTTGCTTCATGTTGAAACTGCTGCTCTCAGCCTGAAATTCACAGAAATTTTAATTGTAAGTCATTCAAGCTTGACTCTCAAGCTTTCTTGGTGTTGACACAGTGTGTATCCAACAGGTGCAGCTTTGGGCTCGTTAACTTCAGAGTGAGACAGAGTGCAGCTCATTAACCCTGTAAGACCCAGTGTTGCAGAATTACAACATTTTTGGTTATCCCCAAAAAACATCTAATTTTTTTTTTTTTTTTTGGTTCAACCATATTAACATGATCATTGGGTCCAGCCCTGTTTTTGAGAGGAACTTCAATTGAAATTTTCACAATATAACTTTAAACTACACATGGTTTACACATTCTAGCCTTCAGCCTTATATTGGATTACATGTTTACATATTTTTATTGTATTAGAAACTAAAGAGCAAAGATATATGCAATATTTAAACATTTTAATTTACTTAATTTCTAACCACCTTCAACACTCAGTATTTTCTCCTTATCACAGAATGCAGGAGTTTCTTACAAAGAAATTTAGTTTGTGCATGTCTGATCTTTCTCTTAGTCTCTATTGATAAGAAAATGTTCCTAGCAATTCATAGTCAAAGCAGGGATGCTCCTGGTGCATTTGTGGCATTGTTCTGGAACAGGTGTTAATGTTCATGGATGTAAGGTGTGGCTGTAAGATGGAGGCTACATGCATTTCCTTTTAGGATGATAATCACAGTCTATAGGTCAGCCATACAGTATTGTATGACCAGTGAAATGTGTGAATAGGCTACTTCAGTGCAATTTGTAAACACTTCAGAATGAAATCAGTCTCCCCACCGCCCCATCTTTCCTGCTGGTCATCTAGAATCTAGTAGGCATGTGTGCTATTTGTATACACCGGTACATTTGTTTCAATTTTATTTTTTCCATTTCAGAATGCCACCACCAAGGAGAGATCCTCGGTACAGTGTGCAGGATGTAATTGCCATCGTCCAAAATGGAGAGAGGACATAGGACATGTGGACATGGATTTCAACGACACTGATGCAAGTGATGAAGAATCAGATAGCGATGCCTGTGTGGACAAAGAAAACCAAGTACCTACTGATTGCCCAGCCAATGTGGACATTGAGCCCCAATCAAACAAACACATCATGCCCCGTGAAAGATATCACTGGCAAAAAAAAAAAAGATTTTATCAGTCCCAATACTGATTTTTCTGGTCCAGCTCTCACTGATGATGTCAACTCCCTCCTCACACCACTGCAATACTTCCAAAAGTTTGTGTCAGAAGACATGGTTGAAGCTCTGGTAACAAATACGAATGAGTACAGCATTCAAAAAGGTATATTGATACCCAAAGCAAGTGTGATGCTGTGAGACTGGGTTGGATGTCTGCCTCTGTTTTTCAGAGGACAAGAACTGCTCCTGGGACTATCACTGTAAATAATGTAAATAAATGTCAAAGTTCTTCTTGTTGGAATAAATGACTCTTCATAACAACACGACTGAGATTATTATTCATGTTATATACTGGTTTGGGAAAAGCAAAACCCTGCAAATGAATCCTTAGTTCTGTATTGCTGTTCAGACAATGAGTGGAAATACAGGAGATTCTGCTCCCCATTAAGCCCAACGTTGCAATATTACAACATTTCCGTAAAACCTTACTAAAACATAACATTTTTGAAAACACTCCATTTTCAGCCCCAAAGGCCTCCTACAACAACATCTGAATGGTTGAATTTTTTTTTTTTTTTTTTGCTTTTTTCTATATTTGGGTTTTACAGGGTTAACAGACAACAGTCTTTACAACTGTGTGTACACTGTGGCCTAGAGGCAAAGTCAAAGTCTAGTGACCATGAGATTGTGGGTTCGATTCCTACCTTGGTCAACCATTTGTATGGTGATCACTGCTTGCACTATTTTCACAAAAAAGTCCTCTACTTACTTGTTGTGGCTCATTTCTCTTTTTTTAAAGCATCTTGCTTCTTGCTTGGTGTGGCTAATTTCTGTACTTTCCTTACTTTGTTTTTTAAGCATCATTGAAAAATCTTACATTCATCAAAGTCTCAACCTCTCTTCTCCACAACTCCTCTGTAGTGTAGGGGGTAGGGTGGCCACTTGCCAACCCCAAGGTCACTGGTTCGAATCCAAGGGAAGAACTCTTGTTATGTTATGTTGAATTCTGCTCTCCTCCACCGCCTTCAATTGGTTACAGGTGTTTGTTATCTCCTTGATTACTCATACTAGTTTGCAGCACATCATCACATTACAATGAATGACAACAGTCTTGAAAGCAGTGTGCTCTCTGTAGCCGAGTGGCAGAGTAAAGGCTTAATGATCATAAGGTCATGGGTTCGATTATATATATCAGAGTTTTTCTGGCTAAACTGTCAGCACGGCCACAAATTAAACTCTAGACAAATTATTTTCTCCAGTTTTGTAGCCACACTTGTCTTCTGGCTAAAATTCTGGTCAAAAATGCAAAGAGACTTAGATAATAATTTAAAATATTTTTTAAATGCAGCCAGGGAGCTCTCTGCTCTCATTCAGCCCAATGCATTTTTTTCACAGCAGCAGGAGAAGGAGCTCAACTTTGTAACTTGCTGTTAAGTGCTTTTTAATTCATTTTAATTCACCAAAAAATAGTCACAGGTCACAAAAAAGTCCTCTACTTACTTGTTGTGGCTCATTTAGTATACTATTTTCTTCTTTTTTTTAAAGCATCATTGAAAAATCTCACATTCATCAAAGTCTCAACCTCTCTTCTCCACAACTCTGTCTGTAGTCCAGTTGGTAAGGTGGCCACTTGCCAACCCCAAGGTCACTAGTTCGAATCTAGGCTGAGCAATCTTGTTATGTGATGTTGAATTCTGCTCCCCTCCCGCACCCTCAATTGGTTACAGGTGTTCGTTAAGAGACGCATTAATTGCTACTGCCACCGTTTGCAGCACATCATCACATTACAATGGCAACATGCTTATGTCTGTGCTCTCTGTGGCGAAGCGGCAGAGTAAAGGTTTAGTGATCATGAGGTTGTGGGTTTGATTCCTCGTTCAAATCTTGCCTCAACAACAATTATAGTGAATTATTTTCCCAGTCGTCCTCTGTTGACTTCTGATAACTTGCTTCATGTTGAAACTGCTGCTCTCAGCCTGAAATTCACAGAAATTTTCATTGTAAGTCATTCAAGCTTGACTCTCAAGCTTTCTTGTGTTGACACAGTGTGTTTCCAACAGGTGCAGCTTTGGGCTCGTTAACTTCAGAGTGAGACAGAGTGCAGTTCATCAACAGACAACAGTCTTTGCAACTGTGTGTACACTGTGGCCTAGAGGCAGAGTGAAAGTCTACTGACCATGAGGTTGTGGGTTCGATTCCTACCTCGGTCAAACATTTGTATGGTGATCACTGCTTGCACTATTTGCTAATTCTGCAACAGCGTTCAGCTGCTTTCAGCATTCACACCATTTCCATTCTTGGAAATGCTTTATTGTTCTTCTGTTCGGCCATTTTCTTCCGCCTTTTTACGGTCTTTAACTAGTCCTTCATACTTTGTGCGATTTCAACAATTCATATATCAAAACGTGCAGCTTTTTTTTAACTTTATCGGCATTACTTTTCTCTTTTTAACTATTTATACTTTTTCAAATATTTAACTTTTTCTGATTTTTTTCAGCTTTATAATGTGTGTGTGTTGCGTCTAAAGAGCAGAGCTAGAGTGGTGCTAGAGTGGAGAGAGGCAAAAAAACATTCTAGAGTTTTTCTGGCTAAACTGTCAGCATGGCCACAAATTAAACTCTAGACACATTATTTTCTCCAGTTTTGTAGCCACACTTGTCTTCTGGCTAAAATTCTGGTCAAAAATGCAAAGAGACTTAGATAATAATTTAAAATATTTTTTAAATGCAGCCAGGGAGCTCTCTGCTCTCATTCAGCCCAATACATTTTTTTCACAGCAGCAGGAGAAGGAGCTCAACTTTGTAACTTGCTGTTAAGTGCTTTTGAAATCATTTTAATTCACCAAAAAATAGTCACAGGTCACAAAAAAGTCCTCTTCTTTCTTGGTGTGGCTAATTTCTGCACTTTCCTTACCTTTTTTTTTAAGCAGGAGCCAGTGATCCTCTTATTAAGTTTTCTTTGCCCCTCACGTACTGTCTCTGCCTGTAGCCTAGTGGTTAGCTTGCTGAGCTGGAGACCTGAAGGTTACTGGTTCAAATCTTGCCTCAATAACAATTATAGTGAATTATTTTCCCAGTCGTCCTCTGTTGACTTCTGATAACTTGCTTCATGTTGAAACTGCTGCTCTCAGCCTGAAATTCACAGAAATTTTCATTCTAAGTCATTCAAGCTTGACTCTCAAGCTTTCTTGATGTTGACAGTGTTTCCAACAGGTGCAGCTTTGGGCTCGTTAACTTCAGAGTGAGACAGAGTGCAGATCATTAACAGACAACAGTCTCTGCAACTGTGTGTGCACTGTGGCCTAGAGGCAGAGTGGAAGTCTACTGACCATGAGGTTGTGGGTTCGATTCCGACCTTGGTCAAACATTTGTATGGTGATCACTGCTTGCACTATTTGCTAATTCTGCAACAGCGTTCAGCTGCTTTCAGCAGTCACACCATTTCCATTCTTGGAAATGCTTTTTCTAGTTCTAGTTATTCTCCGTCCTTTTCCGGACGCTTTTTCGGTTCGCTACTAGTCAAAACGTGCGTCTTGATTGGGATCGGTGTGCTATTACTTTTCTCAACAGTCTACGAATTTTTCGCGACGCAAGTCGTGAAAAACTGCGCAAAATTTTGCATTGAAGTCAATGGGACGGGCGAAAAAAAAGAGCGAAAAAGACCAATCATTGGAGTTTAACAAACGTCTACTGCTCAGGCATACTTTCGCCTAGAGACTTCATTTAAACTTTAAACAGTAGACACAAGTCTTGTGTATTGGTGTATTACTCCACGTTTTGATAGGTCATATAGTTTTTGATCAATCCCTGTTCAATGACCATGATCATTTTGGGAGAAATTATGAGATTATAATGGTTGTGTATTGCACGGAATGTTCGTGTCAGAGTGCGTGACATCATCGGTTAGAGTGGGAGAGATGCCAGAAAAAAGATTTTTTCTCTTTCCACACTGAGCCTGGCCACAATTTACACTCTACACACATCATTTTTTCAGAATTTGTAAGACAAACTTGTTATCTCTCATGTCATGTGCTCAAAATATCAGAGAGACTTACAGAATTGACAGAATAAGCCTCTGTGTGCGGCCACGTCTGTCTCTGCTCCTCATTGACTCCAATACAAATATTTTCTGAGAGAAGCAGAACGGACTGATGTTTTAAAACTGCCATCCTCTCCAAAATATTTATGATGTGTGTTTTGTTCTGATAGGAGTTACCGTTTTCTCACCCTAAGCCTAAATGTGAGACCGGTGCAGAGGCAGAAAATCGCTCTTTTTCTCCACGTTTCTGTCTGTCTCAGCCTGCGGGGGCCCCTATCGCCGTGGTAACCTCTTTGATCCTCAGGCCAGAGCTCGTTAACTTCATAAACAATCCACCTGGCGCTCGTTTAAATGTTTAGAAACACAGACACAGCTAAATCAGACTGACACAGGATGCAGCTACTAACTAACTATGTGTCAAGTCAGTCACACACACACACACACACACAGACTCTAGAGCCAGCTTCATGTGATTACAGTCACACACACACACACACACACAAACACACACACACCTTCATGTGATTAAAACACAGTTAACGTGCAGTTACAGACACACACACACACACATCAAAACACACAGGTAACATACAAATGCGCGCGGAAGCGCGCACTCCTCTCCCACACGGTTACATGCTGCCATTCCGACATACCGCCATTCCGACATTTTACTATTCAGACATGTCACCATTCAGACATACCACCATTCCGACATGCAAACGTCCTGCCATTCCGACAGTTTCGTCCCGGCATTCCGACAAGGCTTTAGTTTCCATAAGGAAATGTGCGTTACTCCGAGTGGCGGTTAGGTGTATGTGTGTATGTTTTTTTTTTTTTTCATGTTTTAACTCATTGAGTGCCAACCACGTAATTTCTCGTTTTTCGTTCCCATGCGTTGAGTGCCAAAAACGAAATTTTTTGTTTTTTGCTTTTTTTTTAAATTATGAAAATAGACACTTTAATACACATTATATGTAAATTTGGGGACTCTACGACGAGGAGAACTGAAATAGATGACGATCAAAGTCACATGACAGCTCATGATCTGGAAGTTTTTATCATAACTCAGCTTCTGCAAACGGAGTTCTGCATGTGGATGCAGCAGCTGCTCCGCTCTCACCCGCGAGGCTGCAGCAGCTGGGAGCTGAACCAGGAAGCTCTCAGCCCACTGTCCCGCCCGGTCTTCATCTGGAGCAACACCGTGTCCTCCCCAAAGTCCTCCCGCGGTAAAATCTGATGGTCTCTGGACCAAAGCAGACCGGCACCACCGACCCGTACCACAGACGGACCGCGACCACCGGCGGGACCGGTGTTCGCGAGCCGCTGTGGCCGGCAGAGCCTCACGTTCCGCGGCGAGAGGCTGTGACACGGCACGGTGCGTCTGTGTTATTGCTGTTTAGTGGCGCCCCCCCGCCCCCGATGGTGGTTTTGTGAATAGAACAACAATTGTTGTGTATATTTATCTTATACGAGCCCTTTGATCCAGAAATGCGAGTGTCTGAAGAGCGACAGACACAAACAGCGCACCTTTCATAAAAGACGCTCTATCTCCTTTTCTAGAAAAAAAGGAGGGATTTTGGTGAAACCCAGCCATGTTTAGCTTGACTTTTCTCAGGAACGGAGGCACGTAGAAACAAACGGTTTGTGGCCATTTGAAGGATAAAGTTAAACCTTTCAAATGAGCTACAGTATGTGTTGGTGGCAATAATATAGAATACACTATGGCTCTAAAATAAAAAGTCAAATATGGTCTAATTTGCCGGTACACTTGACTAAAACTTTGGAAAGGAGCGCGGCACTCAATGAGTTAAGACATGTGTACAGATGTGATACAGTCAGTGGAAGCTTAATAAATAAACAAACACAAAGTCTCGCCATTTACAATCACACACTCCGATGTCAGTTTGTAACAATTTCCCTTACAATAAGGATATAAGGGGAACTGACACAACTGCTGCAGGCGGATCTAGGCTCGCCCTAATGGTGCGTCCAGGGAAGCAATAATCAAAGTCGCTACTTAGTCTGAGTCTCTGTATTTCACTGAACTCAAAACACGCCCATCACAGGCGGCACATAATAAACAATTACACACAGATCAACAGAACCGAGTGGGAATGAGTGTGTGTGTGGGTACGCGAGCGCACTGTCACTGTCCATGCCGGCGTGTATGTGTGTGTGCAGGGGTGCGCGAGCTCACAGCGGTGTCCAAACGGGCCTTTGCCGCCTCTCCTCCCCTCTCACCACGTCACTTCTCCATTTAAACCCTCGGTCCCACTAATGCACTTTTACGTATTACGCACACAATTTACAGAAAAAAAGAAACATTCATTCATTCATTAAAGGTCCGCACGTCCCAGTGCGCAAACCACAAGGATAATTGATAATTTCCCTGGCCTAATACACAATGAAAAAAACCTGGGGAGCAAACCTGCAAATCAACTACCCCAGCTGGCCAGGCAAGTGGATCACTACAAGTTGTTGCAACTTTTGGGAATTTACTCCTGGTAAAAAGGCTTACAAACATGGACCAGGACGGCTCCATAATACGCACAAAAATCCAAAGGAAACGAAAGGTAACTTTTAAAAAAAATAGCAACAGCATGAAGTAGTCAAAATATGTGTTTTACGCATGCCTCTGTGCGTCTGCAGATCAAATTGTCTATAATTAAACTTGGAGCCAGACCCGGCCAGGCTACAGGAGAGATCAAAAATATGCAGGTGTGATGGGGAAACCAGAGTTGCAGTTGGTTCTTGAACACACCCTTGTGTTCAGGCCAACCCCTTTCTACTGCCTCCTGATTAGACTGAGGGCATTTAAGTCACCTGTGACCTCTTGGCTGTCTCTTTGTCTCTCTCTGGCTGCTGTGTGGGCTTCCTCTGACTCTGAGCTCTCCTCTCCCTCTCTCCCCTGGTCTTACTGGTGTCTGCATCTACTAATGAATGAATGGAGTTCTCCAATGTGGGTACTCATTAGCTGGTACCTGGGTTAGCCAGTGCACCTTTTTATTAAGGTCATTGTCAGCTGCTGTTTTGCCTTGCTTTTAGTGTTGCCTTCATTGTTGATTATTGTTAGTCTGGACCAACTGGTGTTTTTGTTGCTTGTGTTAATGTTTGTTTTGCTTTATTTCTTTTAGTGGCATTAGTCGGCTTATAGTGGAGGCTAGTCACAATAGAGTGGTTCCCTTCACCGTTTGTAGTGTTAAAGCGCACCGGGACACAGTTGCAGTGTGCACCATTTGCAGTGATTTGCCGTGAGCACGTGGTGGGTAAGTTGTTGCACCTCTGGAACACATCCTTAGGTAGGCTGCCTCCCTGTAGTTGGCTTCTGTCCACTCCTTTTTGTTAATTTCAGAATAAGTGTCACCAAAATAGTAATTTTAGTGTTTTTATAAAAGAATCCCCTGTTAATAAAATTTGTTATACTTTCTTAATTTGATTCATCTTTTTTTGTGCCACTAATCCCCTTCTTTACAGATATCTCCAGTTATTAATTAATTCAATTGAAACAAATAAATTTGGCTTTATTTGGAAACCACGTCTCTGTCTTGTCTTAGTATACGAACTTGTGTTGTCTGTGAAAGTATTGAGGTCTTATTCAGAGTTTCATAAGATATTTCCTGGGGTGAAACTCCCCAGGTGGCGTTGTTTGGGTCAGGTTCTGGTGGCCTCCAGCCACACATACACCTCGCCACACAGGGGTCCAGGACCCCCATGAGAACCACTGATTCTGTTGAACGTACTGTAACCACTGTGATGCAATAAAAAACAACATCACTGATCTGATTCACCGGCGTAGCGGTCCCTCTCTCCATTAACTCTCTAGCTCTCTCGACCACAGCTGCAAACTAAGTAGCACAGCGCCAATAATAATAATAATAATAATAATAATAATAATAATAATGCATTTTATAATCGAGATGGGATGTGACAAGGGTGTTGACCAGAGTCAAAGTGCTGTTAGAGGAGAGAGATGGGCAGGCAGGGAGGCGGTGATCATTATTAACCTACACATTTAATGACCTTATGTCGGAATGGCGGGACGTTTCCAAAAAAGGAAAGTACCGCCATTCCGACAATGGAAACAAAAATTGTCGGAGTGGTGGGACGTTTTCAATTAATGGAAGTGCCGCCATTACGACAATTAGACGTCAATGTCGGAGTGGCGGTATGTCAGAATGACCCGCGGATACCCTCCCACACTCTAACACACACAGGTAACTTCATGTGATTATACACACACACACACACACACACAGTTAACCTAATGTGGCTACAGCTCCTCCATATCAGTGCTTATAGAAAGATGATCATGTGTCTGTCTGATCAGCTCTGTCTTGACCTTAAGATCGTGGGTTTGATTCCCATGTTGACAGAGATGGCAAAACCGGCAGTAGCCCCGTGGCCCATTCAAAATTTCCCCAGAGGAAATTTTCTAGTTACTCTTTTTGTGTACCTTATAGTAAAGTGAGACATCAAAATGACTAGGTAATGAGTACTGAATCATTACTGAATCATTAGTTACCCTTTTTGTGCACCTTATAGTAAAGTGAGACATCAATATGAGTAGGTAATAAGTACTGAATCATTACCTACTCATTAGTTACTATTTTTGTGTAAGGTACACAAACATTACAGTAGTTACTGATGAACTAATGAGGAACCAAAATAATAATTTGCCTCCATGTGCACCAAAATAACTTTTGTCTTCACAGGCACCAAAATAAGATTTTACCTGCACAGGTACACCAAAATAACATTTTTTTTATGTCCACACACAAGAAAATGACATATAAAAAAAAAAGAAAAAAAGAGAGAAAGAAAGAAAAGAAATTATAGCTGCTGCGCAGCAATGGGTCGGGTCCGGGCTACTTTTGGGCATATTTAGGCAATTCTGAGCAACAAACAGGAGAATAGGAAGACAGGACAGTTGACCTTATAATGTTCAATTTGCATCAGTTGAGGATTGAACCCACAACCTTGGGAACCAAAGACCGTTGTCTATCGCACTGAGCTAATTGACAAGCAGCAGTGCAACAGTGGCTTCACAAATTGAGTAAACCATTCACTGTCGTGTAGGCAGATTTGAAACCACAGTAAAAAGAAAAATCCGTTTTTGAGGTAAAATAATGATATGTATTTGTAAAACATCTACTGTGACTCTAAGATGTTAGGAGCCTTCGCACATGGTCCAGTCCAAGCTATTTGGATTTTTAAATTTAGAGGCTTGCTGTGATGCCACCATTAGAACAATTGTCTTGTGTTTCGTGTTGAGGACATGTGACATTTTGATCTGTCATCGTTATCATCACCCTTGCTGGGTCTCGAACCCACAGCCTCTAACACCAAGAACCAGCTCCTAACTCGCTGAGCTAATTAGCTGGTAGTAAGACCTGCTGTGTAGCTTCATTTATCCACTCAGGTGAGTCAGTGCCCGGGCAGCTGTTGTGATGAAATGGTCAAAAGTCAGAAATTCAGTCATCTAAACAAAAATCTGATAATACATAAATTGCATCTTGACAGCATGGAAATGTTGGTGATTTGTTTTTAATGATAAGTGTTTTGCTTCATAAGAGAAAATCTGATGTTTAAAAATTCCAGTCTCACATTGACTGCAGTTGTTCCCATGAGAGCAGAATTCAAAATGTTCTCAAAAATTCAGTTTTTGAATTAAAATTCTGATATTTGCCAAACTTCATCAACCATGACTCCAGAATATTCTCATTTTTTTTCAGGAAGTTTGAAAATGTATTTATCAAGAATTTGATGGTATATGTTTACAGTACTGTTTACAGTCAAACGTTTTCATGCACTGTAGGCTCAATTTTTGCTAAATCAAAAATCCGAGAAACAAGTTTTGTGGAGGACGGTCTGGAGATGCTCTGTAGCAAGTTTGGTGTCAATTGAGCAAAAATTGTGGGAGGAGATACATTTTAAAAGTTTTACAGTTATTGAAAAAAACAGAGTGATGGACTTCATAATTTGTAATAAATTTAATTGGACAAAAGTTTCAGCAGTATTGAGGCTACATTGTGGTGAAGTTTCAACACTGTAGCATCTACCGTTGGTTTGGTAGGAATTTTTTTAAGTTTTTTAATTTAAACGCTTATTGTGCCCCCCCTAGGAGGGGGGGGGGCACATGTCCTTGGAGTTGAGTGAATCTGGCATGGGACTGAACCTTTGTGCAAAGTTTGGTGAGTTTTCGCCCATGGGAAGTATGACTTCCTTGGAAGAAGAAGAAAGAAGAGGAAGAAGAAGAAGAAGAATTCCTAGGAATACAGTAGTGTCCCGGCAGCTTAGCTGCCCGGACCCTAAAGAAAAGAAAAACCTTTGTAGCTTTCTTGTTTTAATAATAGCCTAATAAAAAATAACAAGTGTGTAGCGTCCCCGGCTAAATGATGGTCACAAATGATGAAACTGATGGTTCACATTCCTTTATTCCGTGGACCGTATTCAGTTGCAGACACACCGTAAGAGCTATGAGAAGAAGAAAATAAAATACAGTTACCTTTCCTTTTACTTCAATGAAATTATTTTTAACTGCTTTTATCACATAAACAATCATGTAAGTTGACTCCCTTTTTATCTATTTTAATCAAAAGACAATATCCAAATGGAGTGCTGTATGACCATGAAATAAATATTTTTAACCGTTTGTTTTTAATCCAATAAACTGTTTTTAACCTTACCAGACCTCACATCAAACAGACAAAATACGTCCTGTTGCATTAATAAAACAACCAACGAGTTAGCTTAGCTTAGCTCCATCTCACTTCAATGTATTGAAGTGAGATGGAGCTAAGCTAAGCTAACTAAGCCGAGCTAGAGCTGGTCCACACATGGGCCAGCTCTGGGCCAGCTGTGGACATACTGTTTGGCCCTGAGCTGGCCCATGTGTGGCCCACGTCTGGCAAACCGGATCTGGGCCAGTAAAGGGCCGTCATTCTTTGCAGTATGTCGGCCAGATGCGGTTTGCCATGTGTGGCCCAGCTCTGGCTAAATGGATGTCATACATTGTTTTTTTTATTTAACACTTATGGTTAAAGTACATTTCATTTCATATTTCAAGTTTTTTTTCCCCTCAAAACAAATACCGTACTACACAAATCAAGTCATCCATATGACACATACACACAAAAAATATATATATCATCATACATCATAAATACATCATGCATCTTGCCCTTGGTTGATCAAGAGTAATGAGTCACTGAGTCCAGTCTTGGCTGTATAGGGTGCTCAACATGATGTTCAAGAAACTGGAACTTAAAGGATTCACCAGTCACCAGCTCTGCTTGAGACTCCTGTTGTTCATCAGGTGTTCAGACTGGCACGATCCTCTCTGCAATGAGAAAACAGAAACAATGCAAAAGTTAAATTGCTGCAGTACTTGAGCATGGTGCCCACACAGAGATAAACTCAGCAATCTGTTGTTAAATTGAGCACCAATGAGCTAGCTAAGACAACCTAAATATGTCTCCTCAAACAACCAGACAGTCACCACATTTGCTACTGTACATAACTGACCAGCTGTATTAGCTTCTTAAAAATTGATTTTTTTTGGCATTTGGCAACTTAACCACTGCTTACCTGTAATCAGTCTTGACAAGACTGGTGTCTGAGTCACTGGGTCCAGACTTGAGTGAAGACAGGTAGGACAGAGCATCATGCGATGTTCAGGAAACTGGAACTTTGAGCAGGTGTTGTCATCAATCCTGCTGTAGATTCCCAGGTTCTCAATCAGGTGTTTACTGTGGATCTGCAACCAGACGAAGAACAACAACAAAGAAAAATTATTATCAGTCATAATTTAATTTTATCTATTTATACCCAGGGGGAAAAGCAAAAAAACAGACACGGAGCATTGTAAAAGGTTTGACACCAGAAATGATATCTAGGAACTTCAAGGATTAAAACCTGGGTGGACAACCCGGTCAACTAGCTGCTGGAAAGCTACAGGGGCCGAAACCTCTTTCTTGGGCTATACAATTAAATAATAATAAAATATAAAAAATACTATAAAATCTGGCACAGAGTATCTTGACACATAGGGGGGAGGCATGAAAAAAAGATTCTGGGGTTTGTTGCAGCTCAATTTTAAGATATCACCCTCAACATCCCAAAAAAGACAAAAAAAGTACTGTTCGCCTGACAAATTCTCATGAAAATTAGCACTTTATGGAGAATGTCTATGCTTAACATTTAACGTGTATATAGAAAACTTCCTTAATTCATAAGCCTTCATTTGAGTCCAAGATAGCCTTTCTACTAGCTACTGGAAAGCCACAGGCTGTCTCCAAACAATGCAACACCTATTGTGAAAAACTACATGTTAACTGGCATGATCAGAAACCATTCTATTTCTGGTCTCCCCAAAGTGAACAGATAGATAGAGAAGACCGTTGGCCACAGCAAGTGGGGCTTTTGAGATAGAAAGGCTATCTTGGACTCAAATGGAAGCTTATGAATTAAGGAAATTTTCTATATACACACATGTTAAGCATACATATTCTCCATAAAGTGCTGAAAAATAATAATTTTCATGAGAATTTGTCAGGCAAACAGTACTTTTTTTTGTCTTTTTTGGGATGTTGAGGGTGATATCTTAAAATCGAGCTGCAACAAACCCCAGAATCTTTTTTTCATGCCTCCCCCTATGTGTCAAGATACTCTCTGCCAAACTTTATAGTTGTATGACTATTAATGCCATTGCAGTACCTAAATATTTGCATTTACATAATTTTGCCAGCAAAATTGCCCAAGAAAGGGGATTTTGGCCCCTGTAGCTTTACAGCAGCTAGTTGACCGGGTTGTCCACCCAGGTTTTAATCCTTGAAGTTCCTAGAGATCATTTCTGGTGTCAAACCTTTTACAACGCTCCGTGTCTGTTTTCCAAAAAACTGGGATTTTGCCCCCTGGGTATTAATAATTTCAATTTAAATGTATTCACTGAAGCTGAGTGTTGATAACGCTGATAACGCGATGTACTGGCCATGCCACATTCCTGCAAAGTAGGCTAGCTGCCTTGCATTCTCCAGCTGCACCATGCTGAGGAGAAGGAAAAATGATTTTGTAGTGTTAAAAAAGTGTACAACTAAGGATGGGATGGTTCTGTACAAATCTGTATGTTGAACACAAAATGAACTCATGTAACTTAACACTTAAGTAATAATGATAATGGACAGAAGTACGGTACATGGATATGAGCGAGGCGGTTTTAGGCCGGTGTATTTTCCCTTTTCCACACAAATACAGAAACGCATAACGTTACCTTTAACAGTAATGATGTTGGCCTCCCTTAGGAACTTCTGCACCTCCAAGAGAGCAAGGCTCCTCTTCAGACTGTCTATCTCCACGTGCTAGCTTCCACATACTTTACTATGATTAGAAAACACAAAAACTCAGGTTACTCTTAGGTCCTGTCTCTCATGCTACAGTAGCAGGTAACCTTACACATGTAGTACATCCACAAAAACACAAGTAAAACATTGTCTTCAATATAACCCCCAGCACAGGCTGTTTTACAGGAAGAATATGATGAACTACAAGCGTTACTCTGACATTACCCAGCAAACATTTTTTGGTTGAAAAGACGTTTAAAAAACGTTTATGCCGACCGTTGAAAAGACGTTCAGAATTGGTTCAAAAGTGAAAATTTTTTCAACGGCTATTTGTGGATGTCTATTCAACGTTCACGTACAAACCATATTTCACCAGGAAATGCTATATTTAAATTTTTCTCCTTATTTAGTGTGCATACACAGTATATTGTTATGGTGAATCATAACTGGTAAATTTTGTAAAAATTTCTCATTTGAAAGCCCCTATTGCAAGACGTTAAATATGGTCTAAATATGAACGTTCATTAAACGTCTACATATAGCCGGTAAAAAAACTTTCACTTTTCAACCAATTTTGAACGAGTTTTGAACATAGACGTTTTTTAAACGTCTATTAAACGTAAAAATGCTCACTGTAATATATAGTTGCTGACTATAGGATACCAATTCAACCACCAGCCTATCTACTTTGTCAACAGTTTACAATAAGGACAAAGGCTACAATAAACTTGAATTTATTCAAATATTGAAAATCAACAGTGTTAAATACAGACACATCTATGAAATATGACAATACAGTACAACAATAACAATCAGACATGGGGGATTTTTCTAGAAAAAAGTAGCTATATTTGAGGGAAAAAAGAGTCACAAAATATACAGAAAAAGTCTTCTTGAGCAAATAACACATTAAAGTCCTTCAAGTAATCTTACTTGAGACAGTAACAGTGTCAGGAAACACAAATGTAAATTGTTACACAATACAGTTACTCATTTTCTATTTAAAATACTGTATTTTAAATATTTAACTATTCCATTACTCCCCAACCCTGCAAACAATAAAAAAAATATCTTCTCTAAATAAAATTGTTTAGAACAAAGGTTGTGGAGTGCAGGGCTGAATCAAAACCACCACGACTAGTCCTCCCTGGAGCCTTTTTCAGGTGGTCTGCCATGGCGCTGTTGACATTTGCATGTGGGGCTGGGATTCAACTTCATGACAGCATCTAAAATATTAGGGAAAGAGTATAGAAATTATGAGATGCAAGGATTTCACTGTGCAACCACTCAGTAATATAGACAAACTTTATTATTAGCAAAAAATTACCTTTAATCACAGAGTACACCACAGTTTCCCTGAAGGCCCATTTTTTGTTGTTGTTTTTGTTTTTCCCCTTCACTTTTACTTGCATACAGTAGCCCATTTCAGTAGGGTGTGCCCTTTTCCCACTGGTCATACTTTCTCTATGTTGTTGTAGTAGGACAAACAACAAAGTTTTGGGCCATTTCATCATCTTCATTATCATCACAATCCCTCATTCACTCCCTCCCCTAGCTTGAAGCCCCCTCGCTTTCAGCTGTCTATTTTCGATGTAAAATGGCCTGAATATTAAATTTAGAAGGCTACGTCGACAGTCCAATTGTGGAATTACATGCAATAGCGAACCAACATTATAAACACACGCCTTAAAGTAGTTGGGCAGAAAGTTTTGTCAAGGCCGCAGCACGAAAACGTTACAAGCTACCATGCTAACCTTACTGCTAAGTTAGCATGCCCGAACGAGCGGCCTCGTCCGCATCGTTAGCAGCGTGTAAAATGAAACAAATGGTGTCATAATTTCTTGTTGGAACATAGGAAATACTGTACAGTAGTACATGCACTTACCAAAAATGCTGTATTTGACGACTCAGGCAGCGTGAGTAGGATCAACTCGTTCGCCGCACTCCTGCTCGCTCAGTGCAGCAGCTGGTTATGGTGAAGTGTTTGCGCATGCGCGTTACAGCAGTACACGGCATCCTCTAATTTTACATAAATTCAAAATATCACCATTGCGATGTACTGGAAGCTTTCTATTAACAGCACAAAGCTCATATATGTCCATATTTATGATATTTTATGAAACATTAAATGCGTTGAAATTACGTTTTCTTTAGACGTAATTTCGACTCCCTCATTTAGAGAAAAAACGTCAATCTAATACAATCTCTTTTGAGAGCTACAACGGAAATGATTATCAACCAAAATTAAACAAATATGTGTTTTGCGCCTCGTTGATGTTGTAACCGCTTTTTAGATGGTTGAAAAGAGGTTGAAAAACGTTCAAACCTTATATCAACCTGGTTTCAACCGGAAATCAACGTTGAAATTACGGTTTGTGTTTGCTGGGTATTGTCAGTGCTGCGGCCAACGGTCAAGCTTTACATTGACCGTTAGCGTTAGCATAACAACCGTTAGCGTTATAAAGTTAGCATAGCGACCGTTAGCGTTATTATAGCGTTATTAGCGACCGTTAGCGTTAGCGTAACGATCGTTAGCGTTAGCCTAGCGACTGTTAGCGTTATTAGCACAAACCATGCTCATTTTTAAATACTTACAGTTCATCTGTAGCTTTTCCACGGACAGTTGGTATCGATCCAACCTGAGAAAGTCCAGTCCGATCCACTGATACTCGTTGCTGAAGCAGTCAGACTTTTTTGCAGACTGAAGCTGGGGCATTTCCATCAAAAATAAAATTAATCCACTTTACTTATGTCGTCTTTGGCTGGGGGAGATATGATCCGACAACAGAGCAGCTTGTAACGGCGCTCTGCCTTTTATACAGTCTATGGTAGCAGCAAACCCCTATTCATAAAGGGGGTGACACCACAGATGTCAATAATTACAGGCCAATCTCAATTATCAATTCCATAACAAAAATATTTGAAAAATTGATTTTTAATGAATTATCCTCATATCTTAATGACCATAACCTACTATCTCCTCATCAATCTGGTTTTCGACCACATTTTTCGACCACCACTGCACTCCTAAAAGTTACCAGTGATATCTCATCAGCATTTGATAACAATATGCATACAGGCGCTATATTTATTGACCTTACTAAAGCATTTGATATGGTTGATCATTATCTTCTTTTGGACAAATTGTATTCTGTTGGTCTTTCTCCTGTTTCTTTATTATTTTTCAACTCTTTCCTTCATCATAGAAGTCAATGTGTCTCTTTCCAAGGTTGCCAGTCTGGTTTTAAGATCATTGATAAAGGCGTGCCACAAGGCTCATCCCTGGGTCCTTTACTATTCTCAATCTTTATCAATGATCTTCCACAAACTTGTTCTCATTGCCAAATTCATTTATATGCAGACGACACAGTAATATACTCGTCTAGCTCTGATATTTTGCAAATCCAGCATTCATTACAATCTGACTTTATTTCAGTCCAAAATTGGTTTTCTTCAAACAAATTACAACTGAATAAGAATAAATCATACACCATGTTGTTTTGCACACGACCCAATTCTTTACCTGCAAGTACTAACTGGTGTATTAGTTTCATTGATGGAACAGCACTAGTAAAAACTGAAGAATTCAAATACCTGGGTCTTTGGCTTGACTCACAGCTATCCTTTAAATGTCACATTGACTCAGTTTCCAAGAAAATCTATTTTCAGCTGAAATCCCTCTATCGGTCTATTGAATGCTTTTCCTTTCAAGTTCGTAAAAGAATCATAATACAACTGATACTCCCAATAATTGACTATGGTGATGTTATCTATCAGAACACCTCAGAAACAAATCTTCGTCCTCTTACTGTCTTGTATAATAGTTTATGTAGATTTATTCTCAGGTGTCCTTATATGACCCATCACTGTCATATGTACCAGTCCTTGAACTGGCTGGCCCCCAAGTCCAGAAGGCATAAGCACTGGTTATTATTTATTTTCAAGTGCAACTACTTCAATTTCCCTCTATATTTGAAACAATATTTGATTCCCTTCAGTTCACAATATAACCTTAGGCATACTGGTCAACTTTTCTTTTTTACCCCTAGAATCAATAAAGAATCTGGTCGACGTGCATTCAAATACAAAGCCCCTGCTGACTGGAATAATCTCCCTGGTTCAATTAGGTCCATATCCTCTCTACATCTTTTAAAATCAGCTTTGTTTACCTACCTTCAAACACCCTGCTCCTGTCTGTGATGTAAGGCCCCTTTGACATGAAGTGTAACTAATCAAATCAACTACTGTATTTATTTTATTTCATCTATTTATTTTTATTTTTTACT
Source organism: Trachurus japonicus (assembly GCF_045865225.1). NCBI lineage: Eukaryota > Metazoa > Chordata > Actinopteri > Carangiformes > Carangidae > Trachurus > Trachurus japonicus. The sequence continues at coordinate 1,422,996 of NW_028221153.1, read as the reverse complement.
GGAGTGTTGTATGGGGGGATTCAGGATCGATAGAGCATTGTAGTGTGTGAGTGTGTGTGAATGGGCGTCTGTGTCTTTATATTGTATCATGTGTCTGTTCTCTTTTTTGTTTGTTTGTTTGTTGTTTGTTCTGCTTACTTTCTTTGTATATTATAATGTACTAAGTATGTTTGTATTTCCGTTGATAACATGGACCCCCTCGAAAATGAGATGGTACATCTCAAGGGGCTATCCTGTAAATAAAGTAAAGTAAAGTAAAGCAAACCAACGGTTGACCCAGCAAATGGGTTACTATGGTTAATCGCTGGGTCACCCAAGCCAGAGCTGACCCAAGCTTCTTCTTATTATTTTTTTTTTATTTTTTTACCGTGTAGGCCTATGTCATGGAGACTACATGTTTGTACAATAGAGGTAATAATGTATAATCCCCGCCCAAAACATAGACACAGCAGAACTTAGGTTTTGGGAAAATCCTTCAGACTAAGGCAGAATATTTCCAAGAAATAAAGGTTTTAGCCTATTTAACTGGATGGGTTGATGCACTAACTCAAAGTAACAAAAATGGATTATTGGGGTGTGAGTTATGGGCCACATACACTCAAACATAACCGGCCCACATCTGGCATGCCATACGGATCTGGTCACCTCTGGACCAACTTCATAGGAAGGGCCATAATTATGTAGTAGGAATAGTAGATTATTTTTATTACATTAAGTTGTTACTGAATTGCCCTCTTTTCGTTTCATTCTGTTACCAGGGTTGGGGAAGCAGGAGGACCCAAATGCAGACCAAAGTTCAAAGCAACAAAACTTTTTATTCAAAAACCAAACGTAAAACAAGACAGAGCTCCAAAGTCCAAACGGAGGGGAAAACACAAAGTATCAACTAAAAGGTCAAGAGGCCTAAGTCCTGGACATCAAAGTATCAAAGGAAAAAAGTACAACCCAAAAACAGAACCAATGACTCACAAGGAACGTAGAACAACACTAGGCTCAGGTCAGGTCAGGTCAGGACAGGACAGCACAGCACAGCACAGTGACGATGACGAGACGAAGACGAATGAACCAACAAGAGACAAAGGAAACACAGAGGTTATATACACACGAGGAAACGAGACACAGGTGGTGCAATTAGACACAGGTGAGACACATGAGGTAATCAACCAGGAGGGCAAACACAGGAAGACAAGACAGGAACTTCAAAATAAAACAGAAAACAACTCAACACAAAGAAACAGACACCAAGACCAGACACAGAGACACAGACCATGACATCTGTAGTGTTTTTGCAAGGTTCAGATGAAGATATGTTGCTTATACTGAAATTTATTCAGTACAACTCGCGACCCTAATGATCAAGGAGTTGAAACCACAGCTCAGGAGGAGGAATTTCCTTCTTTCTGTGCTTGTATTACCAATTGCTTGGTTATAGATTAGGACAGAATACTTTAAGGAGTTATCAGTCCCTTGTGCAGACCACCTAGCCTCGTAAACCCGCCTCTCCCGGAACTGCATTTCATTTCATTCCGAGGGAGAGTCTGGCCTCATCCCCATTCTAAGCATTTGGACTGAAACCCTCAGAAGGCCTTAGAGCCAATCAGCGTCGCCGCTGTGATTGACACAGCACGTTGGCCAATCAGGGACCGACTGGTGCAAAGCCCCGTCACTACACCAACTTGCTGATTGGCTGAATGGGGTTGTCTGTCAACACTACTACTCCCGCCCAGCTCCCGCCCACCCCAGACGCTTGGAGCGGGGATGAGCCCAGACTCTCCCTCAGAATGAAATGAAATGCAGTTCCGGGAGAGGCGGGTTTACGAGGCTACAGACCACCACCATAAACAAATAGATGTAAGTTCAGTGACGGCTGAGCACCAGACTTAAATGACATGGCGACAAACATCATACCAGAAAGGCCGTCGATATGAGCTGGGTATATATGTATAAGCATATCGTCTTTTTTTTTTTAATTGAGCAATATCATCGTGTGTGTGTGTGCATTTTTTTTTTTTTTAACTAGACCCTTCTACTTTTTTTTTTTTAAGTATATTTTTTGGTGTTTTTGCCTTTATTTGATAGTGAGTGAGATAGAGAGGAAAGGGGGAGGCAAAGAGAGGGGGAATGACATGCAGGAAAGGTCTGCCCGACATGGGAATCGAACCGGGGACGCCTGGGTTGAGGACTGTAGCCTCTACATGGGGCGGCCGCCTTAACCACTGCGCCACGCAGTGCCCCTAGACCCTTCTACTTAATGCAGTGTGTAGGCCTAGTTAGTTGCTATACTTTTGTGCCAGTCAGATGGGATGTAACTTTTAGCAACTGCTGTGTTAACCATTAAATGGGTATAATTTATTTATTAGCCCACCCAACGAATTTCACCACCAGCCGCCACTGTGTAAGTTGTTTCATTAGCAACAAAATGGTTTAACTTTAACTTGTTGGCACACTCACTGTTGGGAGCTGTCACTTCCACAAGGATTTGTTTGTTTTTAAGTATTTTGGGGGGCTTTTTCCGCCCACCTTTTTAATTTATAGAGGGGGAATAACTCTGTATATGGGGCACCTGCTCAACCCAGTGAGCTACACTTTGAGACACCCCTCATTGCAGAGGGCTAGTCCTTTTCAAAACCACAATCTCATCAGGAAAAAGTAGCTAATCAGACTTAAGGACAGATGCAGTTTAAACTGCAGCTTCTTAAGACAACATTAATAACTAGAAAATTTCCTCTGGGGAAATTTTGAATGGGCCGCGGGGCTACTGCCGGATTTGCCATCTCTGTCAACATGGGAATCAAACCCACGATCTTAAGGTCAAGACAGAGCTGATCAGACAGACACATGATCATCTTTCTATAAGCACTGATATGGAGGAGCTGTAACCACATTAGGTTACCTGTGTGTGTGTGTGTGTGTGTGTGTGTGTGTGTGTGTGTGTGTGTGTGTGTGTGTGTGTGTGTGTGTGTGTGTGTGTAATCACATGAAGTTACCTGTCTGTGTTAGAGTGTGGGAGAGGAGTGCGTGCTTCCGCGCGCATTTATGTTACCTGTGTGTTTTGATGTGTGTGTGTGTGTGTGTGTGTGACTGTAATCACATGAAGCTGGTTCTAGAGTCTGTGTGTGTGTGTGTGTGTGTGTGTGTGTGTGTGTGTGTGTGTGTGTGTGTGTGTGTGTGTGTGTGTGTGTGTGTGACTGTAATCACATGAAGCTGGCTCTAGAGTCTGTGTGTGTGTGTGTGACTGACTTGTCACATAGTTAGTTAGTAGCTGCATCCTGTGTCAGTCTGATTTAGCTGTGTCTGTGTTTATAAACATTTAAACGAGCGCCAGGTGGATTGTTTATGAAATTAACGAGCTCTGGCCTGAGGATCAAAGAGGTTACCACGGCGATAGGGGCCCCCGCAGGCTGAGACAGACAGAAACGTGGAGAAAAAGAGCCATTTTCTGCCTCTCGACATCGGTCCGTTCTGCTTCTCTCAGAAAATCTTTGTATTGGAATCAATGAGGAGCAGAGACAGACGTGGCCGCACTCAGAGGCTGATTCTGTAAATTCTGTAAGTCACTCTGATATTTTGAGCACATGATGAGAGACAGAACAAGTTTGTTTTACAAATTCTGAAAAAATTATGTGTGTAGAGTGTAAATTGTGGCCGGGCCGAGTGTGGAAAGAGAAAAAATCTGGAGTTTTTCTGGGCTTTCTCCCACTCTAACTGATGATGTCTCCCACTCTGACACGAACATTCTATGCAATACTTAAGCAATATATCACGACAGGCCGTGGTATATGCTCATTATACCACGGCTAAGGGGCGTTGTCGGGCCGAATTCCACTCTACCATTGTTAACCCTCCCCGGAGGTGAAAGTTAACCTTAAACATGTGGATTCAACTACTTTAGTCCATTTTTTAACATCGTAAAAACACCGACTGTCTTTTGCTACGGACTGCAACAGTCCGTTGTCATGGATACATGACAACAACGGGGACAGCTCTGCATTCCGACACCCCTCCACTTCGACACCCCGCTGTTCCGAAATAGCCCCACTTCGAAACACCGCTACTCCGACACCCCCTCCTCCCCCCCGCAGCTGTCCAAGGTGCTGAACCGCGTGACGTTGTTTACATTCTGCTTTGTGGCTTGTCTGTGAAACGTGCGCTGCTCAGAGACTGGGCAGATCTGTCCCACTTGCTTTCTCCCCGACTCCGTTGTTGGAGATCTCCACACAGTAATAGAAATACACTTTTTTTCTTTTTCTCCCCCCCTGCTCCGCTCGAGCACGGCTGAAGCCGGCTTGAGCTCACACGGGCGCGAGGCTGCTGCAGCCACCGCTCGTGCTGACAGCTGACTGAGGGAGATGCTTTGGTTGGGTTTAGGCAATGAAGAAAGGAGTTGGTTAAGTTTAGTAAAAAAGACCAGGTAGAGGCTAGACAGGCTAGAAGCATAATGAACGTTATATGTCATTAATATGAAGTATTTGCTTGTTTTGCAGTTAATTATGCACATGATCCGTTTGACCCCAAAAAGGAAAAAAGGATCAATGCGCACTGCGCGCTGGGGGTTTCCCCCAATAGCCTTTTCGGAGTAGCGGGGTCTTTAGAAAAAATAGAAAACCCCGCTATTACGATGAATGGAAGTCTATTGTCGGAAAGGCGGGGCTTCGGAAGGGCGGGGTGTAACCGACAACAACTTCCATTCATACCAGTCATACGTGCCTGAGGTGGAGTGATAGCCTACGCTGTGATAAGGCTTTAGAATAGTAGCCGTGGTATATGCTCAATATACCACGGTTAACAACCAATCAGATTGCGGGATTTCACCTTTCCGTTTTATAAACAACCATTATAATCTCTTAGAACACGGCTCTCTTGAATACTCAATTCTGATTGGTCAATCACCAATATTCTGCGGTGTTTATTTCTCGATAGACCACCGCTGAGCGGACCGTTGCTAGGGACTCCATAGCAACGGCCGACTCTGCATGTCCGGTCACGGCCGCTGACTGTTTTGCTGAGCCTCCTCCCGGTGCATTTGAAGCCTTTGATAATCAATCAGTGGATCGATGGATTACCATACACGTTACGGTGTATTTTGTGTAGTCGTATCTGTCATAAACAAGAGATTACGGGGCGCGGGGTGCGTTTGTGTCGCAGAGGAGAGGACAGGGGAGGAGAGGAGCTGTGACACGGTCAGAGGCTTTGATGCAAGTTTGATTTTCAGCCACGATGTGGAAATAAGGAGACTCCGGCCTCCACTCCCCCTGTAACAGGTTACAAGTCGTTTATCTGACATCACAATTAGTCCGAAGCTGTTTAATGACGGTAAAAATGAAACATAAAGTAGCCTAAATCCTGCAATAGTATAAAGCTGTACCGGAGTAACCGTAGCTCTAGGACCGAAGGTCTAGGACCGCAGCTCTAGGACCCGTTCGATTTACGTCACAGCGCCCCGACACCCCCAACGTTCGGAAGTTGCTGCGTTACTATGGAAACGGTCACCGCTTTAACTGTTATATTATTCCGCTTTGAATTTTATATTACAAGTTCACATTTTTTTTTTTTTGATCAAGGTCTTTTTTATTTTTCAAATATAACAAATACAAGAAATACAATTCACACATGGAACAAACAAAATTAGTTCCTGTCCAAACAAACAAACTTCCCGTGCCCCCCACCCACTTGTACTGGAACCCAAGAAAATTTCAATACATCCAGATTGACACATACACAGACTAGGTGAATAAAAAAGAAGACAATAACGAAGTGAAAATGAAGAAGAAAAAAAACAAAACAAAAACAAAAACAAAACAAAACAAAACAAAAAAAAAACATACATTTGGGTTACATAGATATGTTAATAGCTGCCGTGCCTTCCACAAAGGAGATAAATGGCTGCCATATGACATAGAATTTTCTAGTGGTCCCTCTTACAGTATATCTAATTTTTTCTAAATGAACATAACTCATAACTTCCCTTATCCATTGGCCATACGTTGGGGGGGAAGCATCTTTCCATTTAAACAGGATAAGTCTCCTGGCCAACAAAGAGCAGAAGGCCATCATACTTAGGTGGTTCCCAGAAAAAGCAGCACCCACCGGAGCCACACCAAATAGTGAAATCAAAGGAGATGGGTGCACTGTTTTCCCACAAATTCTGGAGAATGTCTCAAAGATAGAATGCCAAAGACTGTATAACATAGGGCATGAACAAAACATGTGCAGTAGTGTAGCAGGAGCTTGTCTGCAACGATCACATGTAGGGTCAAAACCTGCCTTAATCCTAGACAATCTATCTTTGGTCCAATGAAGATGGTGGACTATTTTGAATTGAACCACAGTGTGTCTGAGGCATATAGAGGAAGAGTAAATTCGCTGAATAATTTTTTGCCATGTTTCCTCTGAAATCGTTTGATCTAAGTCGGTTTCCCACTTTATTCTAAGGCCGTCCAGACTGTTCATGTTATGTGTATTGAGTAATGTATAAATTCTGCCTATTATTTTTTTTATGTTGACTTTAGATTTCAAAATTGTTTCAAGCAGAGATTCAGGAGGGCTCAGTGGGAAACAGTCAGAGTTGGAAGACACAAACCCTCTAAGCTGCAAATACCTGTAGAAGTGTGATTTGTTAAGGCCATATTTCTGTTGCAGCTGTGCAAAAGAAGCAAACTTATTTTCAATATAAAGATCAGACAATGTACATAATCCACTTCTTGCCCAGATTTTAAAAGCTTCATCCATCATTGACGGGACAAACATATGATTTTTCATCAATGGTGTAGCAAGTGAAAGATCAGTGAGGTTAAAGGTCCTTCTAAACTGGTTCCAGGTTTTAATTGAATGAATAACAACTGGATTAGTAGTGAATGTTGAGATAGGCTGATCCAAAGGTAATTTGGAACATAATAGAGCTGCTGGGGAGGAAGAACCAATGGATGCCCTCTCCAGCCCTGTCCATTCAGTACTATTAACATCCAAGCCATCATCTCTCAACCAGTATAGCAAAGCTCTTATATTGGCAGCCCAGTGATAATACATAAAATTTGGAAGTGCCATACCTCCCATTGTGCGAGGCCTCTGTAATATATTTTTATTAATCCTGGGCTGCTTTTTATGCCAAATAAATGATGAAATATGACTGTTTAATTTGGAAAAAAAAGATTTTGTTAGAAAAATAGGGAGACATTGAAATAAATATAAAAACTTAGGGAGAACGTTCATCTTAATCGTGTTGATCCACAAGTTCACATTTTGAGTTTGAGTGGTTAGGCAACGAAGAAAGGAGTTGGTTAAGTTTAGTAAAAAATATCAGGTAGAGTGTAGACAGGCCCAGGGGCGGATCTAGGTTCATGGGAGTGTAGGGGAGGAAATATTCATCAATATTTAACAATATCTCCCCAATGCGTGTCTTGTCTTTCCGGTGTTAAGATGAGGTTTTCAAAATAAAGTAAAGTAAATACTTATTTAATCTGACTCCATTTAAAAATAACTTTACTCTTTAAAAGTTAAAAGTTAATCAATCATTTAAAATATAAACATTTTAAGAATCAATTCTATTGTTAAGAAATCTGGAATCAATCTTAGTTCAGTGATGGTATAGATTATTAAAACCACTCAGTGACCTTCTTAACATAGAAGAATAGCCCTGATGCCTGGGTTGAAGTATTCAGAGGTATAATAACATGATACTCAATCTTATCTGTCCAACTCAGAGGTTAAGGGTGTGAATAGCGCCCAGTGAAACTTACCATTTAACTAAGATCTTTTAGACTAACTTAGTTCAGGGATGGCAGATATAGACTTAAACTATTCAGTGACCTTCTTAACATAGAAGAACAGCCCAGACACCTAGGTTGAGATATTCAGAGGTCATAAAATATAACTCAATGGTTAAAGGACATGATACTCAATCTTTTCTATTCAACTCAGAGGTTAAGGGTATGAATGTTACCAAATGAAACGTACCATATAACTAAAGACCATATAAATATCCAATAACAGATTCTTAATTATTTAGAACAAAGTCTCAATAAGGCAATATTAGAAATGAAGGGTTAACATTCCAGTTTATTGTGATGTACAAAATGAACAAACTATAGCAAATAGTAACAATACTTAAGAAACAGATAATGCAACACACTCGATGTGTGGGAACTCTGGTAAGCAGATCAACTCAAAGTGAGGTTCTTGCTCTTTCCCTTAAATATCCAACCAGAACAGAAACACCTCTAATTCACATAACAATTGGGACTTTGCATGGAGATACCATTCGCATCTGGAGACCTTTGATCATCAGGGGGTCTTTTCATACTATGACAATGAATCACCTACACCTTTGTACTTCTCGCACTGAGACACTTGTGTGATTAGAGACAGTCATCAAATGGTGAAACTCTAATAAAGATAATTGATTAAATCACTAATAACCAAAAGGTGTAAATACACAAAGAGGTTACATCCAGGCTGAGGTAAAACTTCCATTGTTTCAGAGACAACATTTCAGGGTGGGGGTCTGACTGTCTTACAGGAGATCCAAAGCTTAGCCCAGAGGGAGGAAAGACAAGGATCTGCCTTTTTTTTGTCTTTGTTGCTGACTGTGATAGGCCTACTGGAAATTTCAACATATCAACTTTAGGTAGACAAAAGCATTGTCCTGAAGGATCCACAAACAGGTGTTACATCATAAAAAAAAGAAAATATAAAACATGATCATAAGCTAATCATAAACTAGGCCTACTCAAATAAAAATGATATGGCAGTGCATGTAATCCTGATTGACATCAGCCTCCCTACCCACAGCATTACGCTTTAAAAAAAAAAAGGAAAGAATCTGAATTTAAACTCAATTTGTCTGACTTACATTTATACAACTCACAAAAAGTTAGGGATATTTGATAAGAATATCCCTATAAAAAAGTTCATGCTACAGTGATATTCTATCATGAGGCCTTTTAAGTAGAAGGATGCAATGGTCATTTCTTTTTCTCAAACAAAAGCAGTGGTGGCTATAGCACAACAAAAATCTCAATGCCTCAATAACTTTGTGTTTTCTTGGTCTCATGATGTCACCATGTGAACATGGTGGAGAGGAGAGGGAGAGAGTAGAGGACTGTCTGCAAATTGTCATTGAACCAGAACATTACAACTGAACCACTAAATCAGACGGTGCTTGTGATGTTTGTGGTTAATCACCTTGTTAGAGAACAGCATGTTATTCAATAAGGACTGAAACATTGATCAACTGGACATGTGCATTCAAACGTTTAGAGAAGGTTAAATTAAGTTCACCTGTAAAGGTTATAGTGCATTTTAGGTGCATTCTGAAATTTAATCCAAAAGCCAAACATCTCTAACTTTTTGTGAGTAGTGTATCTCATATAATGCATAGATCTATGCTTTTGATGTGATGCAGCAGCCTGGCTCCATACAGCAGCCTGGCATCTGGCATAGTGGAGACAGGCCTCATCTGACAGCTCAGTGTGACGTAGGCTACGGCCAACGGCCTTTATGGGAGGCAGGCTTTTATCTGAGGGAAGCCTTTATTTCTAAATCCCTCCTTTTATTTTTACACATAGCGACCAAGCTCATCGTTCATTAGCTCATCTTCATCTTCTTCACGTGCTTTTCTCCTCGCTGCGCTGTTGGACCTGTGTCTCTGTCTCCGTTACGCTGTATCGCTTCAATCCCATTCAAGTCGCATTTTTTACAGCGTGCAGCGCGCTGCTGTCCGTCTTCTGTCCATGAATCTATTATAACACATCCATGCTCCGGTCCCGAGCGGGCTCCGGACACGGAGCATAGGCCAGGTCCGACAGTGGAAAGCTGTCCCTCTCTGAAGCAGAGGACGAGGCCAGCTTCACTCCTGTCAGTCTTCACAGACAGTCCACACAAGTTTTTTTTTTTTACCCGGCTTATATTTAGGGCCGGCCTTTTTTTGTTCGTGTAGCCTAATGATTGAATACAGACCATTGGGCTATTTGATTAAATGCGGTAAAAGTAACTTCAAATCACATAATCACTGATAAGTGTGCGTCTCTCCCCCGACGTCCATGAGGCTACACTTCAGGTGCGGTCAGCGGAGGGAGACTGACATAAACCGCATTGAGGTTGTTTTTTTTTGCCCCTACTGTAAAACATTCGGGGCTTTGGCAAAAACATCCGGGGCTTGAGCCCAAGTAGCCATCCCCTAACCCCGCCCCTGGACAGGCCAGATCAGTTTGAGTGAGAAGTGTAATTGTGCCATATTAGGTTTAGGCAATGAATAAAGGAGCTGATTAGACAACAGAAAAAGAATTCCAGCAGTCGATTTCCAGCAGAGGAGGAGAACTATGGATATTTACCTTATGTTTCATATTTACCGTCATTTTACAGCATAATAAATGACTTGTAGCTTGTTACAGGGACAGTGGAGGCTCTCTGCCTTCCACACCGCTGCTGAAAACCAAACCTGCGCTCAGAGCCTCCCCTGTCACTGCTTGTCTCGGTGAAAAAAAAAAAAAAAAAAAAAAAAAGGAGCTTGGTGGAAGTCCGCGACAGTAAACGTGTTTATGACAGATAAGACTACACAAATATACCCATCCTAACATGTATATGATAATATAATATTATTTTTGAAAAAATATAGCTTTTAATAATAATCTACATTATTCAAGCTTTAATTTTAGTAAAAAGACCAGTAGAGTGTAGAATAGAGAGAGTCCAATGTCCAGAAAGTAGTCAGGAGCACGTTTGAGGTGATTTGTAGTCGATAAATCTGACGGCAGTAACTTCAGACGAGATTAAAAATTATCAGCAGGTAACGGCAGTCTCCACTTGGTAGGAAGCGCTGTGACGTAAATCGAACGGGTCCTAGAGCTGTGGTCCTAGAGCTGCGGTCGGTCCTAGAGCTACGGTTACTCCGGTACTGCAGCTTCTCCCTACTCAAATCCTGCGTAGTTTCTCTTTTCTGTGCTGCGCCTTTCAGAGCGGCGTCCCTAGCAACGGCATAATTTTACACGAATAAAATATATTTTAATCATTATTTTGTGTTACATTAATGAATGATTTAGTTGTAGGCCGTGTTCTAAGCGGGATAATGTATAGTTGGTCGGTTGTTATGGAGAAATACATAGTTCCATACAACCTGTCGGGGTTTATTTCTCCATAACAACCTCCGAACTATACATTATCCCTTACATAATTTCTCCAAAAATGATCATGGTCATTGATCAGGGATTGATCAAAAACTATGTGACCTATCAAAACGTGGAGTAATACACCAATACACAAGACTTGTGTCTACTGTTTAAAGTTTAAATGAAGTCTCTAGGTGAAAGTATGCCTGAGCAGTAGACGTTTGTTAAACTCCAATGATTGTTCTTTTTCGCTCTTTTTTTTTCGCCCGTCCCATTGACTTCAATGCAAAATTTTTGCGCAGTTTCGTAAAAATCCGTAAGCTGTTGAGAAAAGTAACAGCATACCGATCCCGATCAAGACGCACGTTTTGATATATAATTTGTAGCGAACCGAAAGTCGTCCAGAAGATGAAGTCGCCCGGGCACTGGTCCCTGGGATCAGTGCCCGGTGCGATGGCCCGTGGCCCTAATGAAGGTACATTAGTAACTACTATGTGGCCAAAATATGGGTTTACCTTTGTCCTAAAAGAGTAGCAGATTCTATGTGATGGTTAGACCTTCAGAACCTTTTTAGTGAATTCAAATGTGAACCTAGTGTTTGTTGATAAGAAAACATTGAAAATCACAAGATTTTCCTGCCATAGGCGCCAATTCTGTGGGTGCTCCTGTGCTCGAGCACCCACTGAACAGGTTAAGCACCCACTGGGGCAGGGCTTAATCTGACCCAACGATTCGAAACTGGTGGGCTACCATATATAGTTTTTGTCTCTTTTCAGGCAAAGCCAGCAGGTGTTTGATGCCTCGTATTATGGGCTGGGACACTATATGTACTGTTGCTGAAGTTTTTGGTGTTGTTTACGTGTGGCTTTTTTGATGCCGGTTGGTTGGTGGAGAAATAGAAAGCAGTGTTGTGCTATCGTGCAGTCTTTGCTGAATTTGCTACAACTAGAGAGGCTAGCGGTCAGCAAATTTGATCTCTCGAGGGGGGGTCTTACTTGGTGTCACGGTGTGTTAAGGGGCTTTCACACCGAACGTGCTGCGCCCACCGCGCAGTATGGCGCAGACAGGCGCAGGCGCGCACATATATGGTGAAAGTTGCCCAGTGACCTAACAAACAAGACAGGATTTGGGCGATACATGTTAGCCAGGATGTAGTTTGGCTTCAGGCTGAGCAGTGAGCAGTTCAACAGCCTGTTAGGGAGAGTTGGACTGAGCCTCAGGAGGTTGACAACTCACTTCATGTATCCGTCACTTCAACTGAACGTCTGGCCATTTGTTTTCACTCTGCAAGCGGCTGTTCTTTTTTCAGACTCCACTACATTCTCTCCTATTGGATGCACCGAGATGTCGTCACAGCACACTGCGCCCAAATTAAAAAAAATTCAATTCGGGTGCAGCGTGCGAGGTGGCATGCGCCCCCCTCGTGAGCCGCTCAGCTCAGCGCAGGGCGGTGCGCTCTTGCTCCACAGTAGCACGTACACAATGAATGGGTTTGCAATTGGCCGCCTGTGCTTTGCGCGTTCTGTGTGAAAGGCCCTTTAGACCATGGGTTAAACTTACGCCGGAATATCCCTTTAAGCATACCCACTGTATGCAGTGCCAAAGTCTATCACTATGTTGTAGGAGTCACCCATTGTAAAACAGGTCCAGCTAGTCTAGGTGAGGAAAGAGTCAGTGGCAATGAGCAGTAGTCACAGTGCATGCATGTATTTCTTCCTTGGTGAGGGTAACACTTGCTTTGCTGTTAGACTGAGCACATCAACCCTGGACAAGAGAGAAGAAAAAACTACAAAATGGGGAATTATGGGACTTGTGGGTAAGGATACAATAAATAACGACCAACTGTTTTATGTCAGACTAAGCTGGATAAAGTGAGGAATGTTGAATGGATTGAAATACTGTCTACAAATTTATATTGTGGTATCTTAACAGACTGCATCTCGGTAAAAGATGGATAAAAGCTGCTTGTTCAGTTTTTATTGGGTGAGAATAACAGGTGTTCTCTTATTTGATCTACCAAAGCTTAAATATGAAGACTGACTTGAATGAATGTGGAAGCCGCGACCGGGGACCAGGGCAGCGACTGTCACTGTGGCAGCAGCCGCTCTACTGACCTGATCTGCTGGGGCAGAGCTCCGTTCTCAGCCCGGGAGATCCCACATGCTTTTAGAGTTTACCGCTGGCTGGTTAAATTGTTTGTTTTTAGGAGATTAATGTTTAGCCTCGTAAACCAGCCTCTCGTGGAAATGCATTTCATTTCATTTCTCGGGAGAGTCTGGCCTCATCCCCCCTGTAAGCGTTTGGGGTGGGCGGGAGCTGGGCGGGAGTAGTAGCAAAGACGGTTTAATATCTTTGGTAGTAGCGTTGACAGACAACCCCATTCAGCCAATCAGCAAGTTGGTGTAGTGACGGGGCGTTGCACCAGTCAGTCCCAGATTGGCCAACGTGCTGTGTCAATCACAGCGGCGACGCTGATTGGCTCGGCCTTCTGAGGGTTTCAGGCCAAACGCTTAGAATGGGGATGAGGCCAGACTCTCCCTCGGAATGAAATGAAATGCATTTCCGTGAGAGGCTGGTTTACGAGGCTAATTAATGTTGGTCTCATTGATGAAATTTAACAACTGTGGCAGTGGCATTAGTTTGTTTGAATGAAAAGTGAGCAGGGCTGCCTCTGGGCTACGTACTGAAATCACCACATTTACGTAAATAAATAAATGTTTTACAATTAACCGATCAGTCTAATACATTTTATTTTGTTAAGTCAACATGGTTACTGTACATGGCAAAGATTATTACCACTTTATGACTCAAAATTGGTCTGTATTTCTATGGGAGTCCTCGCCACTCAATGATCTTGTTGTGTTTAGAAAATGATTGGCCGGTTGTGAATTTGATGCTAGCAATATGATTTCAAAGAAGCTGGGACAGGGTAATGTTGACTGATCTGTTGCTGCAACTCGTCCTTTGTGAACAGTATCCATAAACATCCAGGAACTGAGGAGACCAAGTGCTGTCATTTTCAAAGTGGACTGTTTCCCCATTCTTGCTTGATGTACAATTTAAGCTTCTCGATTGCAAATCATCACATGATGTTTAGGTTTTACACAGCGACCCAACATTGATTAGTTGCACAACAAACCTATTACAATCATATTTCTTCCATTCAGCAAAAGGCCCAAGAATGAAGAAGGTGTCAAATCTAGATGTCAGCAGTGTGAAACTCATCAACGTGAACTCAAAGAGAGGTTTGTTTTTCATTAATGGATCAATCCACCTGACAGACACTTAAACTGAAATGAGTCCCAGTCGCAAACAGTTAATTTGAACAATGGGTCTGTGTTCTGACATGTTTTCACCAGACTAACCACTGATGATGTTTTTATCACAGTTTGACTGAGATGGAATCACTTTACGAGGAAAAGCTTCAAGAGGCAAGGTGGGTATTTTTAAGTCGGACGTCTCCAGAGGTGGTTAGAGTAGTCAAAAATTTTATTCAAGTAAGAATATTGTTACTTTAGAATAATATTACTCAAGTAAAAGTAAAAAAGTATCCATCCAAATATTTACTTGAGCAAGAGTAAGAAAGTACTTGGTGAAAAAACTACTCAAGGACTGAGTCACTGCTGAGTAACCTCTTTTTTTTATTTAAGAATCAGCACATGAATGTAATCAATTACACAGAAATATAAAATAGCAATTAACAAATTTAGATATTGCCAACATCAATAAATGAAATCTTCACAAAGTAGGCCTAACATGAATTAAAAACGTACATATAGTTTCATACTACCCTAACCCTAACCCCAACCCCCTAACCCTAACCACTGACTCCAAGGTTGCAGGTTTGAATCTCACCTCAACAAATTTGTTAGCGAATCATTCCCTCAAACTTCTCATTTGATTCAACTTAAAAAAAAAAAAAAAAAACACAAAACTTTCTACCATTCAGCTATCATTCCACAGTCTTTCTTTAAAGACAAGTCTTTAATTCAGTGAGAAATTCTGCATGTTAAGTCATCTCTATAACTCAGTGGTCAAAGCATCAGTTTGTACTTCAGGAAGTTGTGGATTTGATTCCTGCCTTGGACATATTTGTTGTTGTGAAATTTTACTACTTTAACATACTAGAAGCTGCACACGCCATTCAACTTGTAAATAGTTATTGTTCTTCCTCTCCGCCATTTTGTTTAAACTTATTATTCTTACAACCACCACTTTTTTAGGAGACACTGGAGACTCTTTAGAGAGTTTTTCAGACATCCTGACAGGAGAGAGTTGCAGTAGTCTAGCCTAGAAGTGATAAATGCATGCACCAGTTTCTCAGCATCACTCTGGGAGAGGATATTACTAATCGTAGCGATACTGCGCAGATGAAAGAAGGCGGTCCTAGTTACGTGTTTTATGTGGGAGCTGAAGGAAAGGTCCTGGTCAAAAATGACTCCAAGGTTCCTCGCAGTTGTACTCGGGTCAGTGTGATGCCATCTAGAGTAGCAATCTGATTAGAGAAAGTGTCCCTGAGATGTTTAGGTCCAAACACAATGACCTCAGTTTTATCTGAATTCAGTAGCAAGAAGTTAGAGGACATCCAGGATCTAATGTCTTTCAGACAGTCTTGCAGATTGATGAGGCGGCTTCTGTCATCTGGCTCCATGGACAAGTAGAGTTGCGTGTCATCCGCGTAACAGTGAAAATTGATTGAGTGCTTCCGGATGATGTCACCTAATGGGAGCATGTAAAGAATGAAGAGGATTGGCCCTAAGACTGAACCCTGCGGTACACCATACGTAACTCTGCTATACTCTGAATGGTCGTTGTTAACATTAACTCTTTCACTGCCAAAGACAAGTTATCTCGTCTTAGCGAATCCAAGCGTAGACTGCCAAAGACGAGATAACTCGTCTTAGCGTTTTTTTAATTGCAACGCCATGTTGAATGTCTTGCCCTACTCCTTTGTGAAGATCAGACTTGTATCATCAAAATAAAGTGTAGAAAAACACATTTGGATTGAGAGATATAAAAAATATAGCGTGTTTTTCCCCCCTCATGGAGCGGGGCGGGTGTCTGACTGCAGCGGCGTCGCTCCGTGACACTCTGGCCGCCGGTGAGAGCTTAGGGGGCGGCGGCGGGGCTCATGGCGGCTCGGCAGCTCCGTGCAGCTCCGTGATACAAAGCACAAACGTTAGTAACAACAACCCCGTTGATCACTCGTCGTTAGTCGTCAGGAGCGTTTGGAAAGTCGCCAGATTTTGCGAGAAATCACTCAGATAGCAGCTTGAAAATCCCACGATCTAGTGTGGATGAGGAGCGGACCGTGCCGGCGAACGTGACGAGAGCTAAAGATGGTGGGAGTGTCTGTTGTGAGCGTACATGGACTGTCTGTGGCTGGGAGTTCAGGGGGCACGTCAGCCAGAGCTGTAGGCTGTGTGTGTTGTGTGTGTGTAGATGTGTGTGTGAGACAGAGAGAGTGAGTGAGACTGCCTGCTGACCAGAGGAAGCTGGATCTGATCTATCTAAAGCGCCGTGTTTCGGCTACAAAAACCTGTCGAACTGATCCGAACACACACACACACACGCGCGCGCGCGCGCGCACGCACACACGTACATGCACACGCACACGTCACGCACACACACACTAAAAAAAAGGAAAGAAAAAGTTGTAACTCAAAGAAAAGAAAGAAAAATGGCTGCAGTTGTGTGTGTCAGTAGCTGAATGTCTTGTCTTTTGTCATCAAAAGTAATTTGTCAGTGTTGATTTTGTTGTTGTTTACAAGAGAACAACTGTACAGATGTTGAGGCTTCACTAAAGCAAAATATAATGGAGCCAATTGTACTGGTCCACCTGAAAATGACAGCCGACACAAAAACCTCTTTTTCTCAAGATTTTAGTGCCAAAATGGCATTTTGGGCTAAAGTAACCTATATTCAACCGCCAATTTCACAAGACTGGAACAAGATAGAAACAAACAGTTTTTTTTGCTGGAAAGTAGAGACCCTAATCTTTCCTGTGATGGGTTGAATGTGTATGTAGTAACAGTACATAATATATGGTGGGTCTACGATAATCAGTCAAAAAGCTGTAAAATGCCTGGCAAGCTGGAGGAAGCTGCTGTGAAAATGGCTGGCAGTCAAAGAGTTAACAAATTGAAACCTGTCAGATAAGTATGACTTAAACCATTTTAGGCCAGGTCCTTTAATCCCAATTTCATTATCCAGTCTCTGCAGCAGGATGCTGTGGTCGATGGTGTCGAATGCAGCACTGAGGTCCAAAAGTACAAGTACAGAGACGAGACCTCTGTCTGAAGCTACAAGAAGATCATTAGAGACTTTGACAAGTGCTGTTTCAGTGCTATGGTGTTCTCTGAATCCAGATTGGAAAGCTTCAAAGAGCTCGTTGCTGTGCAGATGTTCATGTAGCTGCTCCAGGACAATCTTCTCAAGGATCTTAGAGATGTAAGGAAGGTTGGATATAGGCCGATAGTTGGCTAGGACATCTGGGTCAAGAGAAGGTTTTTTAAGTAAAGGGTTAATGACAGCCACCTTAAAGGCCCGTGGCACGTAGTCTGTGACTAGGGAAAGATTGATTTGGTTCAGAAAAGAAATGTTAATTAAGGGGAAGACAAGTAGTCTTGTCGGGACTGGATCCAGCAGACATGTGGCTGACTTGGAAGAAGTAATTGCAGAAGTTAAGTCTGACAGGTCGATGGGAGAGAAGCTGTCCAAGTGTGAACCAAGTCTGGGAGGTGCTTCTATGGGTACCATAATCTGTGCTCCATTACTGGCAATCTTCGTTTTAATATTAACAATCTTTTCGGTAAAGAAAGTTAGGAAATCATTACTGCTGAGAGTTGGAGGGATGGATGGCTCAACGACACTATGGTTCTTGGTCAGCCTGGCCACAGTGTTGAAGAGGAACCTGGGGTTGTTCTTATTCTTTTCTATTAAAGATGAATAGTAATTGCTTCTAGCATTACGGAGTTCTTTTTTATATATTAATAAACTATCCTTCCAGGCTTGACGGTCCTCCTCATGTTGGCTGGAATGTGTTTTCCTTTCCAGCTGTCTGGTTTCTGTTTCAAAGCGCGCAGGTTTGGGCTGTACCAGGGAGCTATTCTTTTCTGGTTGATAACTTTCTTTTTCAGGGGGGCTACAGCATCAAGTGTCCCAAGGAGTGCTGCTGCAGTGCTATCCACAAGATAGTCCATCTGTGTGGGGGTGAAAATCAGCATAACTGCCCATTATATTGTTACAGGATGTGGCAGCAAGCTCTGCTGGAATAAGCTCTTTAAATTTATGATAGGATATAATTTGTTTAACCTCTTCATGCAGAGGCCATTTTTGGCAATTTCCGCCTGTTTTTGTATCACTGCAATTAAAGCTTTATAACCACAGAAGTACTAATCCCACAACTATGGTTTATGGCTTAAATGAAAGACAACCTTTGTCCCTTTACATCTATATCTATAAAATATTGAATTGAGTCATTCCATAAAAAAATGTGCTTCTGAAATTACAATTTTTTTTTGAAAAAAAAAAAAACGAGTTTGAAATTTTTGGTGAAAAGGTGATATATCAAAATCCTAATTATAAAACAGGTTGAATTTTACATATATGGTTCACACACTCCCTGTCCACATGTGTACCAAATTTTAGGTTGATATGTAAAACTACTGAGGCACTATAGAGTTTTTCCAAACAGTGTCCCTTGGCGTTGTCCAGTGTGCAAAACCTGTCCAAAATTGTCCAATTTGGCTAAAATGCACACTGCAAGATTTTAGTGAGATTTTTTTTTTTCCAACAGATAACCTATTGGGGCCAATCACATACTTGATGGCTTTTAGGAACACCAGTTACATAAGTAAAATTCCATTTGAAAATTTAATTTATGGGGATGAATATTTAGTGTCCAAAACCCATCCAAACATGAATTTACCTATTTTCGCCTGTATTATATTGTTATTTTCCTCTATAACTCCAGAAGTAAACATCCCACAACCATCAGTGATGGCTTAAATTAACAAGGACTTTTGAAATAGTTCATTTTGTCTGTTGTTATTATTGTAATTAAACTTGGGGCAGTAAAAGCACACTTTTTGTGGAGACTTGTATTGCTTACTTGTTGACACTAGGGGGAGAGACAACCACAGGAACCAGCTGGGTGCAGGCTTAAGCTTTGCCCAATCAGGGATCATTATATATCAGGTCACACCTTAGAGTCTCTGTTATTGGACCAAAAAGTTTTCACCCCCGTGACTATGATTGACAGGCGATGCCAGCTGCGCAAAGCGGATGCGCAGTCTGACGGATAATAGCTCATAGCATTAGCACTGCGGGTAAACGTAACCATTGATGGATTATCTGGTCACGATGGATAAAATCGACCATGCCGATTTTGTCGAGCACATCTTCAGCTTGAAAAAGAGGGTAAGCTTGTAATTTTATTCAGTGTTTTAGTGGGTCTATTATTGATTATTGTCCGTATTTTTCGGCACTCGAAAATGACTTCCGGGTTTGTTTGTGTTGAGTGAGCAGGCTTGTTTAAACCTTTAATGGGGTAAAAACTGCATTTTTGTTCTTTGCTTTTGTTTATATGACAGTAAACGATTTTTTGGTGGTGAAAGAAGAGGTGTACAGATGGTACATATATGTTTAAATCACCTTCGTTGTTGACGTGACGTCGCTTGTGGGCTGCCGTAGTCTGATATTGTTTGAGACATTTTCAGTGACTGTGAAAAAACCGTAGCACCTAGAAACTTCATTTTTTTTCTACATGTTGCCGAAAGTGTCCTTAAAAGGTCTGTGGTGGAGTTTTAATTACACCAGGCCTACTTTTCGTTGTATTAAGGACGCCGTTCATGTGTTATTGATTTATTGACTAGGGGGCCTGCGTGAACAGGTTAAGTAAATTCAAATGTTATTAAAGAATGGTCAGACAAGACGGGGTTCTGAGGAAGAACTGTGACATGGTCAGCTTCTATTCCATAAGTAAGTACTAAGTCAAGGATATGATTAAAAGTGTGAGTGGGTTTGTTTACCCTCTGAGAGAAGCCGACTGAATCCAAAAGTGACTTGAATGCAGTAGCCAGACAATCATCATCAACGTCCACATGAATGTTAAAGTCACCTACTATAATGACTTTGTCTGAGTTCATTGCTAAATTTGACAGAAAGTCAGGGAATTCTTCTAGGAACTCAGAATAAGGTGCAGGAGGACGATACACTACAGCAAGTAAGAGTGGTTTTTCTGCTTTCCAGTCTGGGTGAGAGAGGCTGACTGTAAGGCTTTCAAATTTATTATATGAACTATTAGGTTGAGGGTTGATAAGCAGATTTGACTGATAAATAGCAGCCACTCCTCCTCTGCCAGTGTTACGAGGCACATGACAGTTAATGTAACTAGGAGGGGTAGATTCATTTAAACTAACATATTCATCTTGCTGCAACCAGGTCTCAGTGAGTGTTGATATATCAATATGGTGACTTGTAATTAAGTCATTCACTAGGAGAGATTTGGATGGGAGAGAACGAATATTGAGCAAACCACATTTGCTTGGGGCAGTGGTTTTGATTTTAACTAAGTTGCTATAAATAACTCCTCTAGATTTGGGTTTAGGCTTAGACAGCCTCGAGGCAGACACAGTTTCTATAGGCTGGGTGGGTGACAACACGAAGGAACCAGCAGAGGGGCGTGTTAAACTGTGGCTCTGCCTGCTGGTCTGAACTCTGGGTGCTTGTCAGGGATTAGCATGGCTAATAGATTGCCCTATGTTCCTAGATAGGAGAGATGTGCCATCCAAAGTAGGATGGATGCCATCTCTCTGAATCAGACCAGTCTTTCCCCAGAAGGAGGTCCAGTTATCTATGTAAGCCACGTCTTTATCTAAGCACCACCTAGACATCCAGCGATGGAATGAACGTGTGACAGTTGAGGTTCCTGTCACTATGCCTCCAACTGATCATGCACCCTGGCTACTCGGCCAAAGGGATGTCCCTTTGGGTGACTGGCAAGCGCGCATGACTCTTACCCGGGGGGTGTGGGTTTCGATCCCCGTCCGGGCCCTCTTCACCTTGCCACAAATGCATGCGGCTAAACATATCGTCACTCGCTAAATTGGGCAACGGGCCAGAGAAAATTACGGAGTCCGACATTGTCTTTGCAAAGTTGCACACCGAAGCCATATTAACCTTAGTTAACTCCGACTGGCGAAGTCGGGTGTCATTAGCGCCGACATGGATTACAATCATACTGTATTTAACCTTACGTTTACATGCCAGCAGCTTTAGATTAGCCTCAACGTCACCCGCTCTGGCCCCTGGGATGCACTTTATGCTCGCTGGAGTCTCTACCTTCACGTTCCGTAAAACAGAGCTGCCAATGACTAATGCCAACTTCACAGCAGAGCTGTGAGCAACAGAGCCGACATGTTGAGTTACGTTCTCAGCGGGTGTGTCGCTGAGTGGTGAATAGTAGTTGGACACGTGAAGGGGTTGGTGGGCCAACACGGGCTTATTGTGTCTATGTTTCCCTCGGTTTGTCACCCAGCGGAACTGGCTAGTTCCCGGCTACACGGGACCTGGGGGGGAACTGCTAGCGGCGGCTAGGCTAGGTGTGTACACTGATGCTTAAAGTGAGCGGCGGCTCCGTGCAGCACTGCATGTCCATATGACAGTAGCGAATAGGGCTCACTTTTCTTCATCCAAAAAGACACACCAAAAAACATCCAAATACTGTACCTCCATAGTGCTCGTCTGTAATGTCCCTCTTGTATTGAAGCCCCGACATGAGAAATTGTTCCGAAAAAAATTAAATAAGTCTATATTTTAAGCTTGTTTGTAGCGGAAGCTCCCAGTGTCTCAGTTCACTTCTCTTACGGCGGAGCCGTGAACTGAGACTCATGTTGGGGCTTCAATACAAGAGGGACATTGCAGACCAGCACTATGGAGGTACAGTATTTGGATGTTTTTAGGTGTGTCTTTTTGGATGAAGAAAACTGAGCCCCATTCACTACCGTCATATGGACATGCAGTGCTGCACAGACCCCCCCTGTAACTCAGAGAAGGCACGGAGGACTCTGAAACTTCTCCCAGCCCTTAGTCCACATGAGGGGGAGGAGATAATGAGTGAAATTTGAATTTTGGATGAACTATCCCTTTAAGTCGGGGAAATGGGAGGTCAGAATAATGGATGCAAAAATATAGAAATTTATGTTCGGAGACATGGCAAGTCGGAGAAATAAGTCAGACAGACAACATGCACCCCTGAGTGAATATTTGAGTTATATTGAATATATATATACTGTATATAAAAATAAAAAAAGTCGAGTCCTCACTCCAATCCAGGTGGCGGTAATGAGCCTAACAGCTGCCTACAACTGTTATAACAGTGTGAAGAGAAGTCGTCTGCCTCATTTATATCACCCATGTGGCTTCTCAGTGAAACACAACGACGATGTCTTGCGACTGGTCAACCGGACAAAGGCCGTCTATTTCACAGATGTGCGGTGCGTCGCTAAAAACATCAAACACGTTAACGCATGTTAACCCTGATATGTCAATCACATAAAAATGACAAGTTGTATGCAACAACTTATCCCGCTGCTTTTAAGCCTCTTGACATGAACACAGACAGGACCAAAAACATCACCATAGCAACTGGCATCCAGTCAAAACCAACATTGATGTTAGTTTCTTGGTTTTTTTTTATAATAGTTGCCACTTGTCAAGTGCAAGTTTTTTTCCTCTAGAATTGATGAATGGTATTATAACATTCCTAATGCACTTGTTTTATTAGGGCCACGGGCAATCGCACCGGGCACTGGTCCCAACAGCTATGAAATAGCTGCAGGGACCACCCGGGCACTACTGTTATTGTGTGGATTTTTTCCTAGTTATTAGTGTGAATGCTGAAGGCATTTATTATTTTCCCAGTCGTCCTCTGTTGACTTCTGATAACTTGCTTCATGTTGAAACTGCTGCTCTCAGCCTGAAATTCACAGAAATTTTCATTCTAAGTCATTCAAGCTTGACTCTCAAGCTTTCTTGGTGTTGACACAGTGTGTTTCCAACAGGTGCAGCTTTGGGCTCGTTAACTTCAGAGTGAGACAGAGTGCAGCTCATCAACAGACAACAGTCTCTGTAACTGTGTGTATACTGTGGCCTAGAGGCAAAGTCAAAGTCTACTGACCATGAGGTTGTGGGTTCGATTCCTACCTCGGTCAAACATTTGTATGGTGATCACTGCTTGCACTATTTGCTAATTCTGCAACAGCGTTCAGCTGCTTTCAGCATTCACACCATTTCCATTCTTGGAAATGCTTTTTCTAGTCACACTATTGTTCTTCTCTTCGGCCATTTTCTTCCGCCTTTTTACGGTCTTCTTCTAGTCCTTCATACTTTGTGCTATTTCAACAATTCATATATCAAAACGTGCAGCTTTTTTTGAACTTTATCGGCATTACTTTTCTCTTTTTAACTATTTATACTTTTTAAAATATTTAACTTTTTCTGCAAATTAAACTCTAGACCAATTATTTTCTCCAGTTTTGTAGCCACACTTGTCTTCTGGCTAAAATTCTGGTCAAAAATGCAAAGAAACTTAGATAATAATTTAAACTAGAAAAAGCATTTCCAAGAATGGAAATGGTGTGACTGCTGACAGCAACTGAACGCTGTTGCAGAATTAGCAAATAGTGCAAGCTGTGATCACCATACAAATGTTTGACCAAGGTCAGAATCAAACCCACATCCTCATGGTTATTAGACTTCCACTCTGCCTCTAGGCCACGGTGCACACACAGTTGCAGAGACTGTTGTCTGTCAATGATCTGCACACTGTCAACATCAAGAAAGCTTGAGAGTCAAGCTTGAATGACTTAGAATGAAAATGTCTGTGAATTTCAGGCTGAGCACTAACCATATGGCCACAGAGAACCTGAGTTACAATGAGCTTTATACTATGAGGAATCAAAGACTGTCCAATGACAGCTGAATAATTGGAATCAAAAGTCAAGCAATGAAGTGAAAAGACTGAGGCAGGAATCGAACCCATGACCATATGATCACTAAACCTTTACTCTGCCACTCGGCTACAGAGAGCACACTGCTTTCAAAACTGTTGTCATTCATTGTAATGTGATGATGTGCTGCAAACTGGTATGAGTAATCAAGGAGATAACAAACACCTGTAACCAATTGAAGGCGGGGGAGGAGAGCAGAATTCAACATAACATAACAAGAGTTCTTCCCTTGGATTCGAACCAGTGACCTTGGGGTTGGCAAACATCCACCCTAACCCCTACACTACAGTGGAGTTGTGAAGAAGAGAGGTTGAGACTTTGATGAATGTGAGATTTTTTGTGAAAAAGTTAAATATTTGAAAAAGTATAAATAGTTAAAAAGAGAAAAGTAATGCCGATAAAGTTCAAAAAAAGCTGCACGTTTTGATATATGAATTGTTGAAATAGCACAAAGTATGAAGGACTAGAAGAAGACCGTAAAAAGGCGGAAGAAAATGGCCAAACAGAAGAACAATAGTGTGACTGCTTCAGCAGTCACACTAATGATGAGGAAACTGTCACTGTCACATCTGTGCAACACCACATCTAGGCCTGCAAGCCTGCCCGTCTTGTGAGTTCGGGCTGGGCTCCAGCTCACTGAACTCAAGTTACATTAGGCTTGTAAATGTCATTGGTGTTTGTCATTGGCACATGTCAGCATGCTTAATTGTGTTCTGTTAACAAATTGACAATAGCCTATCTCAGCAATTGTACCGGACTGGACAGCAGCTGACATGTTTATTATGTTACATTATAATTCAGTAGTCAACAAGTAAGAGTAGCTCTATGGTACTTATAAAAAAAAAGGTAAAATGATATGACATGACCGAGACAGGAATCGAAAACATGACCTCATGATCAATAAACCTTTACTCTGCCGACACATAAGCATGTTGTCATTGATTGTAATGTGATGATGTGCTGCAAACTGTGGCATTAGCAATTAATGCGTCTCTTAACGACCACCTGTAACCAATTGAGGGTGATGGAGGGGAATCAAAAGTCAAGCAATGATGTGAAATGACTGAGGCAGGAATCGAACCCATGACCATATGATCACTAAGCCTTTACTCTGCCACTCGGCTACAGAGAGCACACTGCTTTCAAGACTGTTGTCAAGACTGTTGTCATTCATTGTAATGTGATGATGTGCTGCAAACTGGTACAAGTAATCAAGGAGATAACAAACACCTGTAACCAATTGAAGGCGGTGGAGGAGAGCAGAATTCAACATAACATAACAAGAGTTCTTCCCTTGGATTCGAACCAGTGACCTTGGGGTTGTCAAACATACACCCTAACCCCTACACTACAGTGGAGTTGTGGAGAAGAGAGGTTGAGACTTTGATGAATGTGAGATTTTGCAATGATGCTTAAAATAAAAAGAAATGAGTATATATTAGCCACACCAGGTAAGAAGAGGACTTTTTTGTGACCTGTGACTATTTTTTGGTGAATTAAAATGATTTAAAAAGCACTTAACAGCAAGTTACAAAGTTGAGCTCCTTCTCCTGCTGATGTGAAAAAAATGCATTAGGCTGAATGGGAGCAGAGAGCTCCCTGGCTGCATTTAAAAAATATTTTAAATTATTATCTAAGTCTCTTTGCATTTTTGACCAGAATTTTAGCCAGAAGACAAGTGTGGCTACAAAACTGGAGAAAATAATTTGTCTAGAGTTTAATTTGTGGCCATGCTGACAGTTTAGCCAGAAAAACTCTAGAATGTTTTTTTGCCTCTCTCCACTCTGACACCACTCTGGCTCTGCTCGTTAGACGCAATACACACACATTATAAAGCTGAAAAAAATCAGAAAAAGTTAAATATTTGAAAAAGTATAAATAGTTAAAAAGAGAAAAGTAATGCCGATAAAGTTCAAAAGAAGCTGCACGTTTTGATATATGAATTGTTGAAATAGCACAAAGTATGAAGGACTAGAAGAAGACCGTAAAAAGGCGGAAGAAAATGGCCAAACAGAAGAACAATAGTGTGACTGCTTCAGCAGTCACACTAACTAGAAAAAGCATTTCCAAGAATGGAAATGGTGTGACTGCTGATAGCAACTGAACGCTGTTGCAGAATTAGCAAATAGTGCAAGCTGTGATCACCATACAAATGTTTGACCAAGGTCAGAATCGAACCCACATCCTCATGGTCATTAGACTTCCACTCTGCCTCTAGGCCACGGTGCACACACAGTTGCAGAGACTGTTGTCTGTTAATGATCTGCACACTGTCAACATCAAGAAAGCTTGAGAGTCAAGCTTGAATGACTTAGAATGAAAATGTCTGTGAATTTCAGGCTGAGCACTAACCATATGGCCACAGAGAACCTGAGTTACAATGAGCTTTATACTATGAGGAATCAAAGACTGTCCAATGACAGCTGAATAATTGGAATCAAAAGTCAAGCAATGAAGTGAAAAGACTGAGGCAGGAATCGAACCCATGACCATATGATCACTAAACCTTTACTCTGCCACTCGGCTACAGAGAGCACACTGCTTTCAAAACTGTTGTCATTCATTGTAATGTGATGATGTGCTGCAAACTGGTACGAGTAATCAAGGAGATAACAAACACCTGTAACCAATTGAAGGCGGGGGAGGAGAGCAGAATTCAACATAACATAACAAGAGTTCTTCCCTTGGATTCGAACCAGTGACCTTAGGGTTGGCAAGCATCCACCCTAACCCCTACACTACAGTGGAGTTGTGAAGAAGAGAGGTTGAGACTTTGATGAATGTGAGATTTTTTGTGAAAAAGTTAAATATTTGAAAAAGTATAAATAGTTAAAAAGAGAAAAGTAATGCCGATAAAGTTCAAAAAAAGCTGCACGTTTTGATATATGAATTGTTGAAATAGCACAAAGTATGAAGGACTAGAAGAAGACCGTAAAAAGGCGGAAGAAAATGGCCAAACAGAAGAACAATAGTGTGACTGCTTCAGCAGTCACACTAATAACTAGAAAAAGCATTTCCAAGAATGGAAATGGTGTGACTGCTGATAGCAACTGAACGCTGTTGCAGAATTAGCAAATAGTGCAAGCAGTGATCACCATACAAATGTTTGACCAAGGTCAGAATGGAACCCACAACCTCATGGTCATTAGACTTCCACTCTGCCTCTAGGCCACGGTGCACACACAGTTGCAGAGACTGTTGTCTGTTAATGATCTGCACACTGTCAACATCAAGACAGCTTGAGAGTCAAGCTTGAATGACTTAGAATGAAAATTTCTGTGAATTTCAGGCTGAGAGCAGCAGTTTCAACATGAAGCAAGTTATCAGAAGTCAACAGAGGACGACTGGGAAAATAATTCACTATAATTGTTGTTGAGGCAAGATTTGAACCAGCAACCTTCAGGTCTCCAGACCAGCAAGCTAACCACTAGGCTACAGACAGAGACAGTATGTGAGGGGTAAAGAAAACCTTTGATAAGAGGATCACTGGCTTCTGCTTAAAAAAAAAAGTAAGGAATCGAACCCATGACCTCATGATCAATAAACCTTTACTCTGCCACTTCACCACAGAGAGCACAGACATAAGCATGTTGCCATTGTAATGTGATGATGTGCTGCAAACGGTGGCAGAAGCAATTAATGCGTCTCTTAACAAACACCTGTAACCAACTGGACTACAGACAGAGTTGTGGAGAACTCTCAGCATTGGGCTGAATGAGAGCAGAGAGCTCCCTGGCTGCATTTAAAAAATATTTTAAATTATTATCTAAGTCTCTTTGCATTTTTGACCAGAATTTTAGCCAGAAGACAAGTGTGGCTACAAAACTGGAGAAAATAATTTGTCTAGAGTTTAATTTGCAGAAAAAGTTAAATATTTGAAAAAGTATAAATAGTTAAAAAGAGAAAAGTAATGCCGATAAAGTTCAAAAAAAGCTGCACGTTTTGATATATGAATTGTTGAAATAGCACAACACCTAACACACTAACCATATGGCCACAGAGAACCTGAGTTACAATGAGCTTTATACTATGAGGAATCAAAGACTGTCCAATGACAGCTGAATAATTGGAATCAAAAGTCAAGCAATGATGTGAAATGACTGAGGCAGGAATCGAACCCATGACCATATGATCACTAAACCTTTACTCTGCCACTCGGCTACAGAGAGCACACTGCTTTCAAGACTGTTGTCATTCATTGTAATGTGATGATGTGCTGCAAACTGGTATGAGTAATCAAGGAGATAACAAACACCTGTAACCAATTGAAGGCGGGGGAGGAGAGCAGAATTCAACATAACATAACAAGAGTTCTTCCTTTGGATTCGAACCAGTGACCTTAGGGTTGGCAAGCAGTTACCCTAACCCCTACACTACAGTGGAGTTGTCAAGAAGAGAGGTTGAGACTTTGATGAATGTGAGATTTTTCAATGATGTTTAAAATGAAGAGTAATTAGTATAAATTAGCCACACCAAGTAAGAAGAGGACTTTTTTGTGACCTGTGACTATTTTTTGGTGAATTAAAATGAATTAAAAAGCACTTAACGGCAAGTTACAAAGTTGAGCTCCTTCTCCTGCTGATGTGAAAAAAATGCATTGAGCTGAATGGGAGCAGAGAGCTCCCTGGCTGCATTTAAAAAATATTTTAAATTATTATCTAAGTCTCTTTGCATTTTTGACCAGAATTTTAGCCAGAAGACAAGTGTGGCTACAAAACTGGAGAAAATAATTTGTCTAGAGTTTAATTTGTGGCCGTGCTGACAGTTTAGCCAGAAAAACTCTAGAATGTTTTTTTGCCTCTATCCACTCTGACACCACTCTGGCTCTGCAACTGCCATTTTCACAGCAGCAGGAGTAGGAGCTCAACTTTGTAACTTCTCACCAACTCTGTCTGTAGTCCAGTTGGTAAGGTGGCCGCTTGCCAACCCCAACGTCACTAGTTTGAATCCAGGCTGAGCAATCTTGTTATGTGATGTTGAATTCTGCTCCCCTCCCCCACCCTCAATTGGTTACAGGTGTTCGTTAATTGCTTCTGCCACCGTTTGCAGCACATCATCAAATTACAATGGCAACACGCTTATGTCTGTGCTCTCTGTGGCGAAGTGGCAGAGTAAAGGTTTACTGATCATGAGGTCATGGGTTCGATTCCTGCCTCATTCATGTCGTATTTTCTGCTAGAGACTTCATTCAAATTCTGATTTGTAGACAAACTTCTAATGGCTCATTAGTGTGACTGCTGAAGCAGTCACACTATTGTTCTTCTGTTTGGCCATTTTCTTCCGCCTTTTTACGGTCTTCTTCTAGTCCTTCATACTTTGTGCTATTTCAACAATTCATATATCAAAACGTGCAGCTTTTTTTGAACTTTATCGGCATTACTTTTCTCTTTTTAACTATTTATACTTTTTCAAATATTTAACCTTTTCTGATTTTTTTCAGCTTTATAATGGGTGTGTATTGCGTCTAACGAGCAGAGCTAGAGTGTGTTACAGGTGTTTGTTATCTCCTTTATTACTCATACCAGTTTGCAGCACATCATCACATTACAATGAATGACAACAGTCTTGAAAGCAGTGTGCTCTCTGTAGCCGAGTGGCAGAGTAAAGGTTTAGTGATCATATGGTCATGGGTTCGATTCCTGCCTCAGTCTTTTCACTTCATTGCTTGACTTTTGATTCCAATTATTCAGCTGTCATTGGACAGTCTTTGATTCCTCATAGTATAAAGCTCATTGTAACTCAGGTTCTCTGTGGCCATATGGTTAGTGCTCAGCCTGAAATTCACAGACATTTTCATTCTAAGTCATTCAAGCTTGACTCTCAAGCTTTCTTGATGTTGACAGTGTGCAGATCATTAACAGACAACAGTCTCTGCAACTATGTGTGCACTGTGGCCTAGAGGCAGAGTGGAAGTCTAATGACCATGAGGATGTGGGTTCGATTCTGACCTTGGTCAAACATTTGTATGGTGATCACAGCTTGCACTATTTGCTAATTCTGCAACAGCGTTCAGTTGCTATCAGCAGTCACACCATTTCCATTCTTGGAAATGCTTTTTCTAGTTAGTGTGAATGCGGAAGCATTCACACTATTGTTATTCAAATCTTATTCTCTTTTTTTAATATTATTCTTACTACTTTCCTCCTTTTTACGGTCTTTAACTAGTCCTTCATACTTTGTGCGACTTCAACAATTCATATATCAAAACGTGCAGCTTTTTTTGAACTTTATCGGCATTACTTTTCTCTTTTTAACTATTTATACTTTTTAAAATATTTAACTTTTTCTGCAATTTTTTTCCCATAGGAATGCATTGAAAACATCTTCAAACTTTTAAAATCTTCTTACTACTTTGAACCTCTAAAACTTCAGCATACTTTCTCCCACAGACTCCATTTCACTTTTAAACTGTAGACAAACTTTTAATCTATTCACATATTACTCAGCTTATTGATATCTTCAACAGTTTTTAGGTATTTGGCTGTTTTAAAATCATTAAAATTTTCGACAAAATCCAACTTTATAATGGTTGTGTATTGCGTTTAACGAGCAGGGCTTAGAGTGAGTGACATCATCATTAGAGTGAGAGGGATCGAAAAAACATTCAGGATTTTTTCTGGATAAATTGCCAGCACGGCCACAAATTAAACTCTAGACACATGATTTCCTCACCGGTTTGTAGCCACACTTGTCGTCTCTCATCTGATGTGCTGAAAACAGCAGACAGACTTACAGAATTGTCTCAGTGAGCCTAATTGTCCAGCTAGACCCGCTCCAGTGGCTCATCCACTTCAATATAAAAGTAGGAGCTGATTTTTTTAGAAAAGCAGAAATGCCCCCCTTTTCTACCCTGCGACGGCAAGAAAAGTTTTTGCCCTACAAACATTTAATTCACATCAATGTGCTCAGGAAGGTCTCCTTGCCCAGTAGTCATGACCACATTCTGATAAGAGATTTACGGTTCTCTTTTTATGGGCTGTTTTGGGAAGCTGCACAGAGCTCAAATCTCTCTGCTCTGCTCTGCTCTGTGTGCAGTTGGTCCAGCTGTTGGGGCCAGCTCGTTATCAAAGTCTATTAATAGAACAGGTCAGGTGCAGCCTGGCCGCTCGTTAAGATGTTTTTTAAACACAGCCCCACACAGACACATGATAAACCAGACTGACAGAGGATGTCCACGCACAAACACAGGCATCACACTCACACAGACAGACACACACAGACACTCACACACAGTCACACATGCACACATACACAAACAGACAAACACACAAACACAACACTGTTCCACACAGTATAATGTAAGCAGTTAGTAGAGTCGCCATGGTAACTTCTGAGGGCAGGCTGCCACGCAGGTGTAATCAATCAGATCATTAGGGAGAGAGGAGTTCTGTGGCGCTTAACAGTTTTACTTTCTGCACATGTACACGCAGGCAGAGAGACCGTCAGACTCACACACCCAGACACACACACAGGTTTTCAGCTCAAATTCATCAGCCTCTCAATTATTTACAGGTGGAGCCTGGGATATAGGATGCAGCTTTTAACATGTGTCAAATCTATCTATCTATCTATCTGTAGGTTCCTAATCAATGAAGCCATGAGCTTGACGCTCACGTTCACGCCACACGTTCTTTCGTTCCTTTTCATAGTTTACTCCAAAAATAAAGCAAGATACAATCCAGCATGATGAAAATAAAAAAGGCCAGAGCAAAATATCTAGAAAATGCTGAGTAAATGCAGAGGTAAAGGCAGAGGTAAAGGCAGAGAGGTAAAGGCAGAGGTAAAAAAAAAACTGTGTGGCTCCACTCCATGACGACTGACCTGACTGACTGCTTCACGTGAATCACGCACACACGTATCAATCCGCATTAAAGGTTACATGCGCAATTTTTAACCTCTAAACATCCACACATTTTTAAGTGAAATGAATTAAATAGTAACTTATTAATATTAACTGTTCACCTGTAAATAATGTAAATAACCTATTTTTATCATAATTAACAACAACCTCTTTTTAGATGTAAACTTAAATTATTATCCAAATACTAATCAACTAAAAATAGCATTTAGGCTCCTATAGGCTCCTATACTATCTATCTATCTATCTATCTATCTATCTATCTATCTATCTATCTATCTATCTATCTATCTATCTATCTATCTATCTATCTATCTATCTATCTCTTCAAACCCTTTGTCTCTTTTTTCACTTTCTTTCCATCTTTTACTCCTTCATTTGTATTTTACATAACTTATTTCTATATTTCCCTCTCCATCCATCCATCCATCCATCTACTTCGTTCTATCTATCATCCCCCTCTCTTTTTTTCTTCTTTCTTTCTTTCTTTCTTTTACCCCATTTCTTTTTACTTCTTTGTTTCTTTCTACTCCTTTTCTCTTTCTTTGTTTCTACCCCATTTCTTTCTTTCTTTCTTTCTACCGCTCTCCGTATATCTCTCTCTTTCATTTATCCACCCCAATTTCTTTCCTTCTTTCTTACTACCCCTCTGTCTCTTTCATTCATTCTCTATTCTCTTTATCTTCTATCTTTCTGTTTTTTTTTCCTTTGTCTTTCTCTATCTACCCGTCTCTCTGTGTCTTTTTCTTTCTTTCTTTCTTTCTTTCTTTCTTTCTTTCTTTCTTTCTTTCTTTCTTTCTTTCTTTCTTTCTCCCTCCATCTACCCTTCCCATTTTCTTTCTTTCCTTCTGTCCTTTTCTTTTTTCTCTCTTGTTCCAACCTTTTTCTTTCTTTCTTTCTTTCTTTCTTTCTTTCTTTCTTTCTTTCTTTCTTTCTTTCTTTCTACCGCTCTCTGTATATATCTCTCTTTCATTTATCCACCCCAATTTCTTTACTTCTTTCTTACTACCCCTCTGTCTCTTTCATTCATTCTCTATTCTCTTTATCTTCTATTATTCTGTTTTTCTTACCTTTTTCTTTCTCTATCTACCCTTCTCTCTGTGTCTTTTTCTTTCTTTCTGTCCTTTTGTTCTTTCTTTCTTTCTTTCTCCATCTACCCTTCCGATTTTCTTTCTTTCCTTCTGTCCTTTTCTTTTTTCTCTCTTCTTTCTTTCTTTCTTTCTTTCTTTCTTTCTTTCTTTCTTTCTTTCTTTCTTTCTTTCTTTCTTCAGCTCATTTAGCATTGTTTCAACAATTTCTTCAGCATTCACACCATTTCCATTCTTGGAAATGTTTTTTCTAGTTTTTACTACTTTCCTCCTTTTTACGGTCTTTAACTAGTCCTTCATACTTTGTGCGATTTCAACAATTCATATATCAAAACGTGCAGCTTTTTTTGAACTTTATCGGCATTACTTTTCTCTTTTTAACTATTTATACTTTTTCAAATATTTAACTTTTTCTGCAAATTTTTTCCCATAGGAATGCATTGAAAACGTCGAAACTTTTAAAATCTTCTTACTACTTTGAACCTCTAAAACTTCAGCATACTTTCTCCCACGGACTCCATTTGTCTTTTAAATTGTAGACAAACTTTTAATCTATTCACATATTACTCAGCTTATTAATATCTTCAACAGTTTCTGATATGTGTCCGTTTTAAAATCATTAAAATTTTCGACAAAATCCAACTTTATAATGGTTGTGTATTGCGCTTAACGAGCAGGGCTTAGAGTGAGTGACATCATCGTTAGAGTGAGAGGGATCGAAAAAACATCCTGGATTTTTTCTGGATAAATTGCCAGCACGGCCACAAATTAAACTCTAGACACATGATTTCCTCACCAGTTTGTAGCCACACTTGTCGTGTCTCATTTGATGTGCTCAAAACAGCAGACAGACTTACAGAATTGTCTCAATGAGCCTAATTGTGCAGCTAGACCCGCTCCAGTGGCTCATTGACTTCAATATAAAAGTAGGAGCTGTTTTTTTTCGAAAAACAGAAATGCCCCCCTTTTCTACCCTGCGACGGCAAGAAAAGTTTTTGCCCTACAAACATTTAATTCACATTGGCTCGCTCAGGAAGGTCTCCTTGCCCCAGTAGTCATGACCACATTCTGATAAGAGGTACGGTTCTCTTTTTATGGGCTGTTTTCGGGAGCTGCACTGAGCTCAAATCTCTCTGCTCTGCTCTGCTCTGTGTCCAGTTGGTCCAGCTGTAGCGGCCAGCTCATTATCATGTCTATAAATTGAACAGTGCAGGTGCAGCCTGGCCGCTCGTTAAGATGTTTTTAAACACAGCCCCACACACACACATGATAAACCAGACTGAAAGAGGATGTCCACGCACAAACACAGGCATCACACTCACACAGACAGACACACACAGACGCTCACACACAGTCACACATGCACACATACACAAACAGACAAACACACAAACACAACACTGTTCCACACAGTAAAATGTAAGCAGTTAAAAGTCACCATGGTAACTTCTGAGGGCAGGCTGCCACACAGGTGTAATCAATCAGATCATTAGGGAGGGAGGAGTTTTGTGGCGCTTATCAACAGTTTTACTTTCTGCACATGTACACGCAGACAGAGAGACCGTCAGACTCAGGCCTTGTCCATACGAGCCCGGGTATTTTTGAAACCGTGAACATATGTTCCCGGTTGTATGTCCTGTCCACACGCAACCGCGCTTTTGGAAACCTGAAACCGTGGTTTTTTGAAACCGGAGTCCAGGGTGGGGTTTTCGGCCGGGGTTGGTTTCACCGGGTGCGTGTGGACACTGCAACCGTGATTGTTCTTCTCGTTTACGTCATAGCTGCACACGTGCTGATGTAAACACTGCCAGCCCGCAGAGGTTGTTTGCAGCTGCAGGAGTTGACGTGAGCTCGCAAAAATGGAGGTGACAAAGTGGATTTTTATTATTTCACTTTTATTTATTTATTTTTTTACATCATCTAAATTCTATTTGTATAGTTTTTCGATGAGAAAAATATAACGAAACGGTCTTCAGGGCGATCCTCTTGTCAGCTCCTAACCCACCCTCAATCACAGCTGATTTTCCACACAGCATCATTTACAGTAACAAGTGACGCTACAGATCAACTGGGCCGCTGCCGGTGTGTCTTTAAAATCACAGAACTACAGTAGCGCCGCAGTTTCTTATTCCCCACCTTGTTTGATTGAGAGTTTTTCGGGATGATTTTCATGAATGAACAGGCAATGTCACTGTCAGACCGGGTACGACGGGGGGGGGGGGGCGCACTGCTGTCATGCAGTGATAAAAAGAGCCTATGCGGAGATGAGGAACGAGCCAAAAGCCGAACATTTATTCGTGACGTCCGCGGTCGATATAAAGTGGATATGTTGTGATACAGGGTTGCGTCGCACCGACAGTCATGTGGCTCAGCAGCCAGGTGATGCACACAGCACAACAACACAGCTCACAACAACACACAGCACAAGAGTCAAGACACAGCGCAGCAACATGTGCAGGCTGCTGCAGCAGTGCACGTCAAAGGGACACCGCCGAAAATAAAATAAATAGGCTACACGTAGTTTTGAAATTTTTTTTGCGCATGTTTTCATCCATAAAATGACCAAAAATGAACACTATAAGCGGATTTCTTGATAACAGCATTTGTATAGAAATGATTCCGTCCCAAGCCTTTTGATCCATAAGCGGCTTCCACTGTATTTTGATTGGTTAAAACAGCCTTCCACACGTGCATTGCGTCACTTGGTAGCGGATTTCACGGTTGCGTGTGTACAGAGTGTTTTTATTACACCACTCGTGTGGACGCGGAGCAAAACTCCGGTTTCAAAAATACCCGGGCTCGTGTGGACTAGGCCTCACACACCCAGACACACACACACACAGGTTTTCAGCTCAAATTCATCAGCCTCTCAATTATTTTATACTTTTGATGTAAACATCTCCAACAATTTATATTTTTCTCATGAATTTAAGTTCAGACGTTTAGTCTTTCCAACTCTATTAATAGTAGTACAATTACAGGTGGAGCCTGGGACATAGGATGCAGCTTTTAACATCTATCTATCTATCTATCTATCTATCTATCTATCTATCTATCTATCTATCTATCTATCTATCTATCTATCTATCTATCTATCTATCTATCTATCTATACCCCTCCCTATTTTTTAACCCCTCTGTCTCCTTTCTTTCTTTCTTTCTTTCTTTCTTTCTTTCTTTCTTTCTTTCTTTCTTTCTTTCTTTCTTCTACTCCTTCATTTGTATTTTACGTAACTTTTTCTATCCTTCCCTCTCTATCCATCCACCCATCTACCTCTTTCTATCTATCATCCCCCTCTCTCTTTTTCTTCTTTCTTTCTTTCTTTCTTTCTTTCTTTCTTTCTTTCTTTCTTTCTTTCTTTCTTTCTTTCTTTCTTTCTTTCACTCCATTTCTGTCTTTTTACTTATTTGTTTGTTTGATTGTTTCTTTCTTTCTTTCTATTCCTTTTCTTTTCCTTTGTTTTTACTCAATTTCTTTCTTTCTTTCTTTCTTTCTTTCTTTCTTTCTTTCTTTCTTTCTTTCTTTCTTTCACTCCATTTCTGTCTTTTTACTTCTTTGTTTGATTGTTTCTTTCTTTCTTTCTACTCCTTTTCTCTTCCTTTGTTTTTACTCCATTTCTTTCTTTCTTTCTTTCTTTCTTTCTTTCACTCAATTTCTGTCTTTTTACTTCTTTGTTTGTTTGATTCTTTCTTTCTTTCTTTCTTTCTTTCTGTCCTTTTCTTTTTTCTCTCTTGTTTCAATCTTTCTTTCTTTCTTTCTTTCTTTCTTTCTTTCTTTCAACAATTTCTTCAGCTCATTCAGCATTGCTTTCAGCATTCGCACCATTTCCATTCTTGGAAATGTTTTTTCTAGTTAGTGTGAATGCTGGAATGCTCACACTATTGTTATTCGGTTCGGCCATTTTCTGCCTTTCTTCGTCATGTAACTAGTCCTTCATACTTTGTGCTATTTCAACAATTCAAATATCAAAATGTTCAGCCTTTTCGGGACAGGTGTGCTATGACTTTTCTCTTTTCAACTATTCATACTTTTTGCAATATTCAACTATTTCTGATTTTTTTTTCCCCATAGAGAATGCATTGGAACAGTCTTGAAACTCTTCAAATCTTCTTACTTCTTTCAGCCTTTAAAGTGTCGACATACTTTCAGCTAGAGACTTCATTCAAATTCTGAGCTGTAGACAAACTTTTTAAGTATTCCTCTGTGACTCAGCTTATTGATATCTTCAACAGTTTCTGATATTTGGCCACTTTAAAATCATTACGTTTTTTGACAAAATCCAGCTTTATAATGGGTGTGTGTTGCGTCTAACGAGCAGGGCTTAGAGTGAGTGACATCATCGTTAGAGTGAGAGGGATCGAAAAAACATTCAGGATTTTTTCTAGATAAATTGCCAGCACGGCCACAAATTAAACTCTAGACACATGATTTCCTCACTGGTTTGTAGCCACACTTGTCATGTCTCATTTGATGTGTTCAAAACAGCAGACAGACTTACAGAATTGTCTCTATGAGCCTAATTGTGCAGCTAGACCCGCTCCAGTGGCTCATCCACTTCAATATAAAAGTAGGAGCTGATTTTTTTAGAAAAACAGAAATGCCCCCCTTTTCTACCTTGCGACCCTGAGAAAAGTTTTTGCCCTACAAACATTTAATGCACATCAATGTGCTCAGGAAGGTCTCCTTGCCCCAGTAGTCATGGCCACATTCTGATAAGAGGTACGGTTCTCTTTTTCTGGGCTGTTTTCGGAAGCTGCTCAGAGCTCAAATCTCTCTGCTCTGTGTGCAGTTGGTCCAGCTGTAGGAGCCAGCTCGTTATCAAAGTCTATAAATAGAACAGTGCAGGTGCAGCCTGGCCGCTCGTTAAGATGTTTTTAAACTTTTGTTTTTAAACAGCTTTTTCTGGACTTTATCGGCATTACTTTTCTCTTTTTAACTATTTATACTTTTTGAAATATTTAACTTTTTCTGCAAATTAAACTCTAGACAAATTATTTTCTCCAGTTTTGTAGCCACACTTGTCTTCTGGCTAAAATTCTGGTCAAAAATGCAAAGAGACTTAGATAATAATTTAAAATATTTTTTAAATGC
This sequence comes from Trachurus japonicus, assembly GCF_045865225.1. Lineage (NCBI taxonomy): Eukaryota > Metazoa > Chordata > Actinopteri > Carangiformes > Carangidae > Trachurus > Trachurus japonicus. The sequence continues at coordinate 1,384,844 of NW_028221153.1, read as the reverse complement.
AGCCAGGGAGCTCTCTGCTCTCATTCAGCCCAATGCATTTTTTTCACAGCAGCAGGAGAAGGAGCTCAACTTTGTAACGTCTCCACAAGTCTGTCTGTAGTCCAGTTGGTAAGGTGGCCGCTTGCCAACCCCAAGGTCACTAGTTCGAATCCAGGCTGAGCAATCTTGTTATGTGATGTTGAATTCTGCTCCCCTCCCCCACCATCAATTGGTTACAGGTGTTCGTTAAGAGATGCATTAATTGCTTCTGCCACCGTTTGCAGCACATCATCACATTACAATGGCAACACGCTTATGTCTGTGCTCTCTGTGGCGAAGTGGCAGAGTAAAGGTTTACTGATCATGAGGTCATGGTTTCGATTCCTGTCTCATTCATGTCGTACTTTCTGCTAGAGACTTCATTCAAATTCTGATTTGTAGACAAACTTCTAATGGCTCATTTATGATGCTTTCTTAAGCATCATTGAAAAATCTCACATTCATCAAAGTCTCAACCTCTAAGTCATCGGAAGTGTTGGAATGGCCTATTGGATAAGGTTCCTGCCATCCAACCACAAGGTCACAGGTTCAAATCCCACCTGAGCAGTCTTGTTAGTGTGTCAGCCACTTTGAACTTTAACCAATACCACTTGGTCTGGTCACATGATCAAACTTGATAATGCAAATGCACCCCCACCTATTCTCTTTACCTCTTTCAATCTTGGTTTGTGTTAAAATGTTTCTTGTTTATACCACTGCACTAAGATTGATTTGCACTGGAACTACAGCTTTGGGCTCGTTAACTTCAGAGTGAGACAGAGTGCAGTTCATCAACAGACAACAGTCTCTGCAACTGTGTGTACACTGTGGCCTAGAGGCAGAGTGAAAGTTTGGTTTTCGAAAGCATTACTCAACAGAAACAGCAAATTGTTTTTTTGTGGAACAAATCAAAAACTATCTTGACAAAGGTGGTGTTGTTGGGGCTGTGTTTTTAGATTTAAGGAAGGCATTTGACACAGTTAATCACAATATTTTACTTTCTAAACTTTCCAAATTTAATTTGTCAGCCAATGCCTTGACCTGGATGGAGTCCTACCTAAACCACAGGAAACAGTGCACAAGAGTGTGTGATAAGCGTTCCTCTTTTACAAACTGTACAGTAGGGGTCCCCCAAGGGTCTATTTTAGGACCAATCTTATTTAGTATATATATTAATGATCTTCCTCAAGTTTGTCCAGATGTTTGCACTCAAATGTATGCTGATGACACTGTGATCTTCACCCATGCAAGAAACAAAGATGATGTTGCAGCCAATCTGACTACTGCAATGAGCAAGGTGTCAGATTGGCTAGCAAACTCTTGTCTAACCCTTAATGTTAGTAAAACAACTTGTATGTATTTCACAAAGAGGATTAATAATTCAGTTAATCCTGATATTTTAATTAATGGCGAGGTCATCAAATGTGTGACACACGTTAAGTATCTGGGCATTGAAATTGATACAAACTTGTCCTTTAGAAAGCAAGTAAGTAGGGTTATTAAAAATGTTAAATTTAATCTGTATAATTTTAAGAGCATCAGGCACCAGTTGTCTCCATTCACTGCAAAACTCTTTGTGCAGACTATGATTTTTCCCCATCTGTCTTACTGTATAACAACTTGGTCACAGGCAGGTGTAACTGTACTGAAGCCTGTTTACTCACTTTATAAACAAATCTTAAAAGCACTAGATAAAAAACCAAAGGATTATCATCACTGTAACATTCTTAAAAAATATGATTTTCTAGATTTTGATAATTTCATGTTCTACTCTGATGTTTGTCTGATGTTTAAAATTATTCATAACCTGGCACCCCCTCCCCTCGTGGAATGCCTATCCTGCCCCAGGAGTGGCAGAGCTGGCAGGACTAGAGCATCTATTCGGGGTGACTGGGTGCCACAGTTCAGAAGAACAGCTTTTGGACAATCTGCTTTCTCCATTAAAGTCATAGGGAGGTGGAATTCTATACCTACACACATAAGAGACTCAGGAAGCCTAGTAGAATTTAAGTCCAGCCTAAAGCTCTGGCTAAAAGAAACACAAAAGTGTAACCACCTATGATTGGCAGGCCTGTACTCTGATCACATTGATGGAACTTTATGTATTGTCTCATTTTTTATGTATTGTATTTAGTGTACTGATGGTCGATGTTTCTTTTGTCTGCCTGTCCAGGGACAACAGATGTAAATTAGCTGTCAGCTAACTCTGGTACAATTACCTTAATTGTGCACTGTCCCTGTAAAAATAAAGTAATACAAAAAAAAAAAAAAAGTATGCTGACCATGAGGTTGTGGGTTCGATACCTACCTTGGTCAACCGTTTGAATGGTGATCACTGCTTGCACTATTTGCTAATTCTGCAACAGCGTTCAGCTGCTTTCAGCATTCACACGTATTTCCATCAGGAAATGCTACTTTATCTAGTTTTTTTTCATCTTCCGGACGCTTTTTCGGTCCGCTACATATTATATATCAAAACGTGCGTCTTGATCGGGATCGGTGTGCTATTACTTTTCTCAACAGCTTACGAATTTTTCGCGACGTAAGTCGCGACAAACTGCGCAAAATTTTGCATTGAAGTCTATGGGACGGATGGGAAAAAAAGAGCGAAAAAGACCAATCATTGGAGTTTAACAAACGTCTACTGCTCAGGCATACTTTCACCTAGAGACTCCATTTAAACTTTAAACAGTAGACACAAGTCTTGTGTATTGTCGTATTACTCCACGTTTTGATAGGTCATATAGTTTTTGATCAATCCATGATCAATGACCATGATCATTTTTGGAGAAATTATTAGATTATAATGGTTGTGTATTGCACGGAATGTTCGTGTCAGAGTGCGTGACATCATCGGTTAGAGTGGGAGAGATGCCAGAAAAACTCCAGATTTTTTCTCTTTCCAAACTCCAAACGGCCACAATTTACACTCTACACACATAATTTCCGCCACGTTTGTAGACGAGCTCATCCTCGATCTCTTAATCTGCTCAAAATATCAGAGAGACTTACAGAATTTAAACTCTGAGCCTCTAAGTGCGGCCACGTCTGTCTCTGCTCCTCATTGAGTCCAATACAAATATTTTCGGAGAGAAGCAGAACGGCCTGATGTTTTAAAACTGCCAGCGTCGCCAAAATATTTACTGTAGAAACACCAAATCGTACCAAAATTTTCAGTAAGTCCTTAGAGCAACGTTGATCTGTGTTTTGTTCTGATAGGAGTTACCATTTTGTCATGCTAAGCCTAAATGTGAGACCGGTGCAGAGGCAGAAAATGGCTCTTTTTCTCCACGTTTCTGTCTGTCTCAGCCTGCGGGGGCCCCTATCGCCGTGGTAACCTCTTTGATCCTCAGGCCAGAGCTCGTTAACTTCATAAACAATCCACCTGGCGCTCGTTTAAATGTTTATAAACACAGACACAGCTAAATCAGACTGACACAGGATGTATGTGTCAAGTCAGTCACACATACACACACAGACTCTAGAGCCAGCTTCATGTGATTACAGTCACACACACACACAAACACACACACACCTTCATGTGATTAAAACACAGTTAACGTGCAACAGAATTTAAACTTAAACCATGATTTAATCTGGTTTAAAAGTTAAACCTTGTTGGTGTCAAATGCATCAAATGCCTCTCGTGGGAGCAGCTGATAGAGTCCCCCCCAGCTGAAAGCAGCCCACCCCACAAGCCAGAGGGTCCAGGACCATAGGGACTGCAGTGGAGGAAGGCTGCCTTAACACCCTGCACAATGGCACCCAGTACACAGAAGTTAGACAGGACCAGTCAGCCCATCACCTGGTCCGTTCAACAAATCAGTTAATGCTACTGTGATTTATGTAGCCTAGTTAAATACTACAGTAATCATCATAGTGTATTGGCAGGAAAGACCATTTAAATCTGTATCAAATATCGATTAATGAATTAATCGATAATTTGCATGTTGGTCTTGGTTAAGTACCACCTTGAAAAAAAAAACAATGTTTTGTTGCTTAAGCTATTCAGTCATTCAATGGTATACTAAAATCCATGTGAAAAAAATGCTTCTCACTGTTCTCAGGTCAAATATTTATATGCGATTAAAATGCAATTAATTGCGATTCATTAATTACAAAGCCTGTAATTAATTAGATTAATTGTTTTAATTGAGTCCTGGCCCTATTACACAAGATAAACACACACACACACACACACACACAGTTAACCTAATGTGGTTACAGCTCCTCCATATCAGTGCTTATAGAAAGATGATCATGTGTCTGTCTGATCAGCTCTGTCTTGACCTTAAGATCGTGGGTTTGATTCCCATGTTGACAGAGATGGCACAACCGGCAGTAGCCCCGTGGCCCATTCAAAATTTCCCGAGAGGAAATTTTCTAGTTTTTTATTCTATTCTCTCTTTTTTTTTTTACATACTTTTAATAGATAGGGTTAGAAGATGGGTTTTAATGTCTGTTGTACTGAACCCGTACAGAACCGTGACCCCCGAACCGAGGTATGTACCAAACCACGACTTGTGTGTTCCTTTACACCCCTAGTATCAAGTCATGTCCTAACAATTATAAACACATCAATTCAAACTGGCATTTTTCCAGACACGTTCAAAACAGCTGTTGTAAAACCCTTACTGTAGAAACTCAACCTAGATAGTAATGCACTAAGCAACTATAGACCAATGTCAAACCTCCTATTCATTAGTAATGTACTTGAGAGAATAGTACTTTAAAGCAACATTGCGGAGTTTCAGCTCAGTGCTTCCACCATCTGGTTGAGAAGCGCTATCCCCTGGGGGGAAAAACGAAACATAACGAAAACTAAACTTAAAAGCCAGCGCATCCAGCGTTTATTCCATGGATGTATTATATTATCGGTTTATTCCCATTAATAAACGATAGTATTTCCCACATGTTTGCAAGGAGACTGTGTGGCGGGTGGTCGGGGGAGGGGGGAGGGGCGGCGGCGGCGGCAACGACCGGAGGGCAAGGCAAGGCAAGGCAAGGCAATTTTATTTGTATAGCCCGTTTTTACAAACGGTTTGTCTCAAAGGGCTTTACATGGCATCGTAACAACATCCTCTGTCCTTAGACCCTCACATCGACTGAGGAAAAACATCATGGAAACCCTTTTAACAGGGAAAAATCGGAGAAACCTCAGGGTGAGCAACAGAGGAGGGATCCCTCACCCAGGACGGACAGACGTGCAATAGATGTTGTCACAGACAAGAAAACAGTTTACAGTTTATGTCACAGAATGTGCGAAATATGGAAATGTTAGCAGGAGTTGATGAAGGCAGCCTCTGGGGGGGGGGGGGGGGGGGGGGGCTGGCCAGCTCGATGGGAGGACTGGGTGGTAGACTGGTCCATGGGAAGGGAGGGGAGGCCAATCTAACAGCAGGGGAAAGGGTGGGAGGGGGGGCGATGCAGGCTGCGGCTGGTACAGAGAGATGGAGCTCCGCTGGATCTGCATAAACACAGAGAGAGTGCGAGACACCAAGGCCAAACTACGAAGTACAACAGAAAATGACAGTTCAAAAATATACTGAGGAGAGGAGAGGAGTGGAGAGGGGAGGAGAGGGGAGGAGAGGAGAGGAGAGGGGAGGAGAGGAGAGGAGGGGAAAGGAGAGGGCTCTGCATGACCAGATGTGTCCCCAGCAGTCTAAGCCTATAGCAGCGTAGCTATAAAATGGTTCAGAGCTACCTGAACCAGCCCTAACTAAAAGCCCTGTCATAAAGGAAGGTCTTAAGTCTAGACTTAAATGTAGTTAGAGTGTCTGCCTCTCTGACCCATGGAGAGAGCTGGTTCCACAGTAAAGGAGCCCGGTAACTGAAGGCTCTACCTCCCAGTCTGTTTTTAGAGATACTGGGAGTCACTAACAGACCTGCAGTCTGGGAGCGAAGTGCTCTGGTAGGACAGTAAGGAATGATTAGTTCTTTCAGATAGGTTGGAGCTTTATCATTAACTCATTGAGTGCCAACCACGTAATTTCTCGTTTTTCGTTCCCATGCGTTGAGTGCCAAAAACGAAATTTTTCGTTTTTTTGCTTTTTTTTTAAATTATGAAAATAGACACTTTAATACACATTATATGTAAATTTGGGGACTCTACGACGAGGAGAACTGAAATAGATGACGATCAAAGTCACATGACAGCTCTTGATCTGGAAGTTTTTATCATAACTCAGCTTCTGCAAACGGAGGTCTGCATGCAGATGCAGCAGCTGCTCCGCTGCTGCTCCGCTCTCACCCGCGAGGCTGCAGCAGCTGGGAGCTGAACCAGGAAGCTCTCAGCCCACTGTCCCGCCCGGTCTTCATCTGGAGCAACACCGTGTCCTCCCCAAAGTCCTCCCGCGGTAAAATCTGATGGTCTCTGGACCAAAGCAGACCGGCACCACCGACCCGTACCACAGACGGACCGCGACCACCGGCGGGACCGGTGTTCGCGAGCCGCTGTGGCCGGCAGAGCCTCACGTTCCGCGGCGAGAGGCTGTGACACGGCACGGTGCGTCTGTGTTATTGTTGTTTAGTGGCGCCCCCCCCCCCGCCCCCGATGGTGGTTTTGTGAATAGAACAACAATTGTTGTGTATATTTATCTTATACGAGCCCTTTGATCCAGAAATGCGAGTGTCTGAAGAGCGACAGACACAAACAGCGCACCTTTCATAAAAGACGCTCTATCTCCTTTTCTAGAAAAAAAGGAGGGATTTTGGTGAAACCCAGCCATGTTTAGCTTGACTTTTCTCAGGAACGGAGGCACGTAGAAACAAACGGTTTGTGGCCATTTGAAGGATAAAGTTAAACCTTTCAAATGAGCTACAGTATGTGTTGGTGGCAATAATATAGAATACACTATGGCTCTAAAATAAAAAGTCAAATATGGTCTAATTTGCCGGTACACTTGACTAAAACTTTGGAAAGGAGCGCGGCACTCAATGAGTTAAGAGCCTTATAAGTCAGCAGAAGGATTTTGAAGTCTGTTCTAAATCCTACAGGAAGCCAGTGGAGAGAAGCTAAGGTGGGAGAGATGTGCTCTCTCTTCCTAACTCCTGTCAAAACCCTTGCTGCGGCATTCTGGACCAGCTGGAGACTCTTTAGAGAGTTTTTCTGACATCCTGACAGGAGAGAGTTGCAGTAGTCTAGCCTAGAAGTGATAAATGCATGCACCAGTTTCTCAGCATCACTCTGGGAGAGGATATTCCTAATCTTAGTGATACTGCGCAGATGGAAGAAGGCGGTCCTAGTCACGTGTTTTATGTGGGAGCTAAAGGATAGGTCCTGGTCAAAAATGACTCCAAGGTTCCCCGCGGTTGTACTCGGGGTCAGGGTGATGCCATCTAGAGTAGCGATCTGATTAGAGAGAGTGTCCCTGAGATGTTTAGGTCCAAACACAATGACCTCAGTTTTATCTGAATTCAGTAGCAAGAAGTTAGAGGACATCCAGGATCTAATGTCTTTCAGACAGTCTTGCAGATTGATGAGGCGGCTTCTGTCATCTGGCTCCATGGACAAGTAGAGTTGCGTGTCATCCGCATAACAGTGAAAATTGATTCACTTTTCGCTTTTACCTACCACGTCTTTTTCTCAACGCAGAGGGGAGGGGGGGAGGAGGGGGGGGGGGGGGCGGTGATTCGTACCCGTGCAGGGAAGTTACATAGTGCAGTTTCAGCCGACATGACCCGGCTCAGGCGGCAGCACCATTCATCCTATTAACCATTTTTCTACCATTGCAATGAGTCTGGAAACATTATTTTAAGGCCGAAAAACTCCTTTAAAACTACTTTAAAGAAAATAATATCCTGGAGGAATTTCAATCGGGTTTCAGAAAATACCACAGCACTGAAACAGCCCTCACTAAAATCATCAGTGACCTCAGACTTAATACTGATGAAAATAAGGTCTCAATTCTTATGAAGACATAACAGAAATTTTGAACGTTTGTTGGCCCCAAAACGAAAAGAGAAAGGCTGTCCAGCAATCTGGGAAAATTAGCTCCACTGATTAAAGCAGAAGTAAGCGGAATGTTTGTGTTAATATAAGTCTTAAATAGTTCAATCTTCCGAAAGCAATCACTTCTATAGAGTGTTTGGTCTGAAACACGGGTCTGTCAATCACTCTGCTCTGCTGTAAGCCGAGGAGAAAACTTTCCTTGTATCCTACAACCTTTATCCAATGAGGAGAGAGAACGGCATAAAGGGCGGTCCTCTCTGTGTGTGCAGCCAAGGGATGCGCGTGAATGTGGTGACGTAGGGACGAGGGCGGGGACTGCTAACTCCATCAGCTGACAGGAAATTAGCCAAAACCACCGGATCGCTCACTTCTGCTTCAAGATTGGACAGAATATGTGTCCCCCTAGAGGTCAAAGGTAACCAGATGTTTTGGGTGTCCCCAGGATGATGTCATGAGTCTATATACCAAGTTTGGTTGAGATAAGTTGAAGGGTTGCTGAGAAATGAGCTTACTTCCTGTTTGGCGACCTCAATGTCAAGTTTGATTGGCTGTCACAACTAAGCGCCTTTGAATTTGAAGAAGATGCTGAATGCATTTGTGTGTCATGGTCTGAATATCATCTGGGCGGCGTTTCAAGAAGATTAGACAAAATTTGTGACAAGAGAGGCCTTTTAAAGGTTTTTGATCAAATCAAAGATGGCGGAAATCCAATATGGCGGAAAAAGACATTAAGGATGCGTTTACCTCGGCTTGGCCCGAGGGCTCCAGTGATACATCGTTTATGAAAACGGATGAACGGGTCACAGTTAACCATTCATGCATGTCCAACTTGTTGGTGGCGCTCTGGAGCTTGTGTTGCTTACACAGAAATATAACCTTGAACACACCACTTGAAACCAAGTAATGGGTGATCTCCTGTTAAATTATTACATTATTGAAATATTATTACATTATCAGGTCCCTTGAAATGGAAGGCTAACCTGATAATGTAATAGTGTAATACTTTATTACATTATTGGTTAGGAGTGTATAACATTATTGGGAAATGCACTTTATTACATTATTGGGAAGTTATTACATTATCAGGTTTTATTACATTTTCAATCCACTCAAGTGAAATTTTTTATTACATTATTGGGGTTATTACATTATCAGGGATTTATTACATTATCGGGTTCTACAGCTCATATCAAAACATATTGCCGTCAAAACGTAGTTGTCGGTCGCGGCGATTACGCCGAAGACGGCTGCTTTTTTTCAGCCGGGTTTAGAGTTATCGCTAATTAAAAGCCTAGTCTCTGCACGTCGGGTCCGGTGTTTGTTTCTAACTGTAGCAGGCAGCAAGAACAGGAGCAGCTCCTGGATGGGGAGTGTGCTAACAGCAGCAGCAAAGCTAACATCAGGACGTCATCTGTTAAACCTCCCCTCCCTTCCGTTATCGGACACAACATGAAACTACTCCAGTTAGCGAATCATGTTGTAACTAAGATATTCGCTGAAAAAATCAGTTGCTGATGAATCGTGAGCAGGTTGACGTATAATCCGTGCGCCTGCATTATCCAATGCGGGAAAAAAATGCCACACTTTCATCCCGGATTTAATCAAAAATAGAATTTTGCACAAAGTTTGGCCTACATCATCTGATAGATGAGTTATTACTAGTGCTGGTCATAGATTTTTTTTTTTTAATCTAGATTAATCTCACTGCAATCTTGGAGTTAATCTAGATTAATCTAGATTAAAATGGCTCATTTGAATTCTGATGAAGGCATTCACGTGATGCACGATATGAAAAATTTCCACAGATAACCCATAATTTCCTGCTTCTCATTGCCGATACTGATAAATTCATATTTTTATATATAACATAATAGGCTCTAACCCAGGGGTTAGTGTGAGAGAGTGAGCCCCCCTTAATGAAAAATGAACAGCTGTGCGCCCCCTGATCAGGCTGTGAATGATATATCAACAAACCCCTCTGTAAAAACCTTCAGAATATAGGCAGGAATACAACTGGAAGGTTTGGTGTCTGTAAGTGCTGCTGAACTGGAGATTTCAGGTCCAGAGTATAAGAAAAAGCTCATTTTGAGAAAACGGCCTTTAAAGATTCTATTGCAAAAATTCCACAAATTGGCTCTATGCACAGCTCTACTTCCTGAACTTAAGGCAGCTCCTTTATTTCCTGTCTTACATTATTGGACAAACCGATTAATCCAGGTGTGTCTGACCATTGTGACTACTCAGACACACCTGGATTAATCAATTTGACAGTAAATAAAAGAGCTGCCTTTGGAGCTGTGCATAGAGCCCATTGTTACTGGAAAAAAGAGTGTCTGGCCACTGTGAGTTCCAGGTGTGGGCCAGTAGGTCAGAGAAAAGAAAATGAAAAAACAAACAAATAAGAAAAACACTTTAGGTGTAGTTGGGCTCATCTGTAATATGACAACCAATGTTTTCAGTTTCTCTATGTCTGGCTAATCATCTCTGGCCCATGTCAGTGTCACATCCGTTTCACTGAGAAGTAAACTACTGCAGAACACGTGGTTCTGAGGATCGATGTTGATTTTAAGCCCTGTACCAACCATTAAATCTCCGATCAGTTCATTCAGACGTCTGATGTGTAAAAAAAAAAAAAAAGCCACCGCTGTGTATCACGCTGTCTCCGACGGCATCCAAACACTTGTTTTTTACAGGTGACAGCTTCCGCGATGACGCACTTTGTAAAGGGATCTTATCGCTCGGTGAGTTTCTGTGCTGTGCTGCTTCTAAATGAATCACGCTGTCGGAAAACGACACCAGCCAATGAGACCCTCCCTCATACTTTTACGATTCGTTGCTGGTGCAAAGGAAATTACCATTTTTGGAACCGACAACTTAGTGCAGGGAGAGAGAGCTTCACAGCGATACCTGGGGCCCTAGTTTCCTAGACCGAGCGAAGTCTAAGTGCAGCGCAGCTTCGCCACGCCAACGAGGCGTGTCCAGGTCCATTTCGCAAGTTTGGTGGGCAGCGCAGTCCGACTCAGACCAGCGCAAGCCCTCCCCTCGTCCCTCCTACCGGCGCAAACGACAAAGGGGGAGGAGACAGGGCGGGAGGGAGCGATGCACACTGCAAGTTTGTCATTTTATACTTTGACATGGAAAGAGGCGACAGCGACGCCAGAGGCCGAACCTCTCCCAGGAGGAAACAGCTGTTTTGGTCCGGAGGTCCGAGCTCAGAGTGGCCGAATAATGAGTTTACTAATATCCTTAATCAGGTTTGATCTGATACACTGAGAAACGCTGCCCAGTGTAAGAAACAACAACTAATAAACTAATAAAGAAACTCATATTTATTCAAAGCCTGTGTAAGAAAGATGAGAGGTGTACACTAATCACAACATAAACAAACACCATGCGGAATGAAATCAGCGTAAAGGACGCTCTCTCTCTCTCTCTCTGTCCTCCTCTCTTTTTTTCTGTGATAGAGATGCTGAGTATAGGCTATATAGACCTTTTCAGAGAGTATAAACAAATACAGGTGTTACCAAGGATACTAATTAAGGCTCCATTCCATTTAGTGTACCAGAGCGTTTTCTAATGAGCTCCTCACCCTATCTCTAAGGGAGCGCCCCGCCACCCTGCGGAGGAAGCTCATTTCGGCCGCTTGTATCCGGGATCCCGTTCTTTCGGTCATGACCCAGAGTTCATGACCATAGGTGAGGGTGGGAACGTAGATCGACCGGTAAATCGAGAGCTTTGCCTTTCGGCTCAGCTCCTTCTTCACCACGACGGACCGATACAATGACCGCATTACTGCGGCCGCTGCACCGATCCGCCTGTCAATCTCGCGCTCCATCCTTCCCTCACTCGTGAACAAGACCCCAAGATACTTAAACTCCTCCACCTGAGGCAGGAACTCTCCCCCGACCTGGAGGGTGCAAACCACCTTTTTCCGGTCGAGAACCGTGGCCTCGGACTTAGAGGTGCTGAGTCTCATCCCAGCTGCTTCACACTCGGCTGCAAACCGCCCCAGTGCATGCTGAAGGTCCTGGCTCGAGGGAGCCAACAAGACCACATCATCTGCAAAAAGCAGAGATGAAATCAATGGCTCCCGAACCGTACCCCCTCCGGCCCTTGGCTGCACCTAGAAATTATGTCCATAAAAATAATGAACAGAACCGGTGACAAAGGGCAGCCCTGCCGGAGTCCAACACGCACCGGGAACAGGTCTGACTTACTGCCGGCCATGCGAACCAAACTCCTGCTCCGATCATACAGGGACCGTACAGCCCTCAGCAGAGGGCCTCCGACCCCATACTCCCGGAGTACCCCCCCACAGGATGCCACGTGGGACACAGTCGAAAGCCTTCTCCAAGTCCACAAAACACATGTGGACTGGTTGGGCAAACTCCCATGCACCCTCGAGCACCCTGCGGAGGGTGTAGAGCTGGTCCAGCGTTCCACGGCCAGGACGAAAACCGCATTGTTCCTCCTGAATCCGAGGTTCGACTACTGGCCGAATTCTCCTCTCCAGCACCCTGGAATAGACTTTACCCGGGAGGCTGAGGAGTGTGATCCCCCGATAGTTGGAACACACCCTCCGGTCCCCCTTTTTGAAGAGAGGGACCACCACCTCGGTCTGCCAGTCCAGAGGCACTGTCCCCGACTGCCACGCGATGCTGCAGAGGCGTGTCAGCCACGACAGCCCCACAATGTCCAGAGACTTGAGGTACTCAGGGCGGATTTCATCCACCCCCAATGCCTTGCCACTGAGGAGCTTCCGGACTACCTCAGTGACTTCAGCTTGGGTGATGGATGAATCAACCTCTGAGTCCTCAGCCTCTGCTTCCTCGACGGAAGGCGTGTCCGTGGGATTGAGGAGATCCTCGAAGTATTCCTTCCACCGTCCGACGATATCCCCAGTTGAGGTCAACAGCTCCCCTTCTCCACTGTAAACAGTGTTGGCGGAGCACTGCTTCCCCCTCCTGAGGCGTTGGATGGTTTGACAGAATTTCCTCGAGGCCGACCGGTAGTCCTCCTCCATTGCCTACCTGAACTTTTCCCAGACCCAAGTTTTTGCTTCCGTGACCGCCCGGGCTGCCGTCCGCTTGGCCTGCCGGTACCCGTCAGCTGCCTCGGGAGTCCCCCGAGCTAGCCAGGCTCGGTAAGACTCCTTCTTCAGCTTGACGGCATCCCTTACTTCTGGTGTCCACCACCGGGTTCGGGGATTGCTGCCGCGACAGGCACCGGAGACCTTACGGCCACAGCTCCGGACGGCCGCGTCAACAATGGAAGTGGAGAACATGGTTCATTCGGACTCAATGTCTCCAGCCTCCCTCAAGATCCGGTCAAAGCTCTCCTGGAGGTGGGAGTTGAAGACCTTCCTGACGGGGGATTCTGCCAGACGTTCCCAGCAGACCCTCACGATACGCTTGGGTCTGCCAGGTCTGACCAGCTTCCTCCCCTGCCAGCGGATCCAACTCACCACCAGGTGGTGATCAGTTGACAGCTCAGCCCCTCTCTTCACCCGAGTGTCCAAGACATACGGCCGGAGATCGGATGACACGACTACAAAGTCGATCATTGACCTCCGGCCTAGGGTGTCCTGGTGCCTGAATATGGTGTTCGTTATGGACAAACTGTGGCTAGCACAGAAGTCCAATAACAAAACACTACTCGGGTTCAGATCGGGGAGGCCGTTCCTCCCAATCACACCTCTCCAGGTAACACTGTCGCTGCCCACGTGAGCATTGAAGTCCCCCAGCAGAACAATGGAGTCCCCGGTTGGAGCACTTCCCAGCACCCCTCCCAGGGCCTCCAGGAAGGCCGGGTACTCTGCACTGCCGTTCGGCCCGTAGGCCGAGACAACAGTGAGAGACCTATCCCCGACCCGAAGGCGCAGGGAAACGACCCTCTCGTTCAGTGGGGAGAACTCCAACACACCATGGGCAACTCCAGAGCGGAAGAGAGTCCAACCTCTCTCAAGGAGTTGGGTTCTAGAGCCCAGGCTGTGCGTGTAGGTGAGCCCGACTATCTCTAGCCGATACCTCTCAACCTCCCGCACGAGCTCAGGCTCTTTCCCCCCCAGCGAGGTGACATTCCATGTCCCTAAAGCCAGAATCGTTGTCCGGGGATTGGGTCGCCGGGGCCCCCGCCCACGGCTGCCACCCAAAACACCAGGCACCGGCCCCTCATGGTCCTTCCTGCGGGTGGTGGGCCTACTGGAAGGCGGGCCCACGTCGCTCCTTCGGGCTGGGCCCGGCCGGGTCCCGTGGGCAGAGACCCGGCCACCAGGCGCTCGCCTGCGAGCCCCAACCCCAGGCCTGGCTCCAGGGTGGGGCCCCGGTGACGCCGATCTGGGCGACGTGAACGTCCTTGATATTGTTCCACTCATGAGGGGTTTTGGAACCGCTCTTAGTCTGACCCGTCACCTAGGACCTGTTTGCCTTGGGAGACCCTACCAGGGGCATTAAGCCCCGGACAACATAGCTCCCAGGATCATTCGGGTGCCCAAACCCCTCCACCACGGTAAGGTGGCGGTTCAAGGAGGGGGACGACGCGGTCGCTCGCCCTCTAATAAATTAATAAGTAAATAAATAAATAAAGCGGATCATCACAACGGCACAGTGCGTATCTCAACACGGCAGCAAAATGCAGTCATCCACCCTGACAGTCCTGCTCTTGGGACATCCACAGCTGCTTTTCAGTGCCAGTTCGTCCCTGCTGTGTTAATTCAGGTGGAGTTTCTATTATGCGTGCTGACAGCCTTTGATCTGACGTCAGATGTGACGGGACAATCTATATAGATATAAATCCACGTGTTGATTCCATTAGTTGCATTAAATAGTGGTCTTGGTGACGTGTGTGCACTGCACGTCAGTCAGCTAAACTTCCACTGCACCTGCTGCGCTTCGCCCTGTGCTGAGAGTAGACCTGGTTTGAGGTGCCGAGCTTTCAGCGCACCCTCGGCGGGACATTTTCGCACGAAACTTCCACTGCACCAAGCTGAATCTGTGACGCCTCCCCCTGCTGCGCTGCCACACCCATCTCGGCGCAGCGCGATCTGCCAATCTGCCAATCTGACCTTGCGCTAGGCTGCGCTGGTCAAAACTTGCATTACACCGGCTGCGCTACCTTGCGCCACCTGCGCTGCGCCACCAAACTAGGGCCCCTGATATGATATGATAGAACGCTCAGTTCTGGTGAATTTAGGAGAAATTTACAGGCGACACCAGTCCAAGTGACACCCTTAATGTGTATTTTAGACCATTTCTTTGTATTAGTCTGAAAGAAGACATGTTATGGAAGCAAAATAGCCCAAAATCTAAAAAACCTAAAAAAAACCTAAAAAAAATAAAAAAAATAAGTGCATGAAAAAACGATGTTTTTGCCTGCCGTGTCTCGCCTTAATGTTCCTTCTTTTTTTTCTTTCTTTTTTAAAAAATGTTCTCATGTTCTTTTAATGTTCCTTCTTCTCTTTAAATGTTCTTACGTTATTTTAATGTTCTTTCTTTTTTTTAATGTTCAAGGTTCCATTTATTGTCATTCCACTTCATGACAGAACTAAATTTGTACTCAGAAAGAAATTTGTACTCAGGTCCCAGCACAAAAAATGGCAAAAGGTCAGTGCAAAAGAGAGTTCAAAACTAATGTCTGCAAGATGGCAGGGGATAGCAGCAGAGCAATCAAGTGCATGCAGGTATGTGAAGTGCAGCTTATGTGTGATATCATGGTCATAGTCATAAAGTACAGAGTCAGTGCTTTATTTCGTGTAGTGAGAGTAGAGAGTTCATCAGCCTCACAGCCTCTGGGAAGAAGCTGGATCTCAGCCTTGATGTTTTGGCTTTGAGGCTTCTCAGCCTCCTGCCAGAGGGGAGGAGGGCAAACGGTCCATTTGCAGGATGGATAGGGTCCCACAATACAGGAACCTCTGCTTCTGCACCTGCTGATGTAGACGTCCTCAGTGGTGGGAAGGCAACACTTTGTAACTTTCTGTGCTGCCTTAACTACCCTCTGCAGAGCCCTCCTATCTGCAGCGAAGCAGTTTCCGAACCATGAGCATCACAGTCTTATGTTCTTTTAATTTTCCTTTAAAGTTCCTTCTTTTATTGTGAAGCACTTTGAGCTCCAATTATTGTATGAAATGTGCTATACAAATAAAAGTTATTATTATTATTATTATTAATAATAATTAACTGAAATGTGTTTCCTCAAATTTGAGGTAGAGTGGCCACCTCTGTTTACTGCGGAGACTTTGTGTGTAAATAAATAAAGTAGTGAGCAGAATATAGCTCAATGTAACAGAGTAAAATTACAGCTTCTTCTTCACAAATATACTCAAGTAAAAGTTTTAAAAAAGTATGCTGCATTAAAACTACTCTTACAAGTACATTTTATCCAAAAAATTACTCAAGAAAATGTAACAGAGTAAATGTAGCGTGTTACTACCCACCTCTGGACGTCTCCATCTCATGAAACTGGAAACAGACGGTGAAGTTACTGATTGAGTTTGGAAGCAGTACGGTCTGTACGATATGAATCGGTCCAACACAACAGACTGAAAATATCTCATCTTGTGCTTCAGTGTGTGACACCATTGAGCCAGTTGCTTCTTCTTATGTATAATAATGTGAAACATTTTGGCCTCACAGATCTGCTCTGAAAAAAAAAGAAGAAGAACTGAGATCATTCAAAGACAGGTACGGTGCATTGTCTGACCTGGAAACAAAGATTGAGGCAAATGATGAAACCTTTAGAAGAACAATCTAGTTATAGAATAAAGATGAAACCTTAATACAGGCCAGAGGACCATTGCAGCATGTAAAGTTTTTCCAGACACAATGTATGTTTGTTCTTCATAGAGTGGCAGGAGACCTGGCTGTGTCTATAAAGGCAGGAGGCACTGAGAGCATGAACGACCCAGTCAGTAAAACCAGACTGACTGAGATGTATGACAAGCTGAAACTTCTGCAGTGGCCTAAAATCAAAGATTGTCTGAAATCAAATCATGTGGACAGAGACTCAACCAAAGCTTGGACCCAGGTACAGTACACCCTGATGAAGTGATGGTTCTTCCTCAGGTCCTGTTCAAAGTTCAACTTACTGTGGTTCCTGTGTTTGTTTGGCTGAAATCCCCCTGATTATTATAGAAAATGTTTGAAGACGCAGCAGAAGAAATGGAGAAAAAGAAAAAGCAGATAGAAGGAGTGTTTGGACTGGTTGAACCCAGCAGTGGACTAACACCTCAGAAGGTACTGAGCAGGAAGAATGCAGTCTAACTCTGGATCATTAAAGCTGGTTGTACTATAGCTCTGTAAAATGCATTTTGCTGCATTCCAGGTGAAAGAGTACAGACACTTAACGATTCACAATCTTCAGCTGGCTCTCTACCATAGCAAGAAAGATGATCTTCTTCAGGTACGACTGTTCTATGTTGCAGCTTTTGACAACAGACACAGTCACATTTGTGGATAAAATGGAGCAATGGGATGGCTGATGTTCAATCTACTGTACCATTTGTCCCACACAGGCCCCGGTCCTCCAACACCAGAGTCAGTACTCCCAGGAGGTGAGGGAGAATTTCAAACTTCTGTCCTCTGAATGCTACTGGTTGGGTTGCCTGATGGCTTTAAACAATCCTCCTCTCCAACTGGACTGGAAGAATCACACTCCTGGGCTGGACACCTGGGACATTTTCCCTCGAGACGTCAGACATGCCTCACCTTAACCATGAGGACAAAATGGGTTTCATTTTAGAATCCGTGTTTTTCAGAAATCTGTTCTTGTGCAAAACCTGCAAGGTTTGATTATGAGTATGAATTAAGAATTACATTAATTATTAAAGCCATTTTGAAGCAATGGTCAGGTCCAGGCAATTTTAGATAAGTCTTGCCATTCTGAGCAAAATGAGGCAGAATAGAATGACAACAAGAAAGTTGGCATCACAGTGTACTCTGTGTGCTCGATTTGGTTGTGTTTGTTGAGTATCACTAGTGCCGCCGTGACGTCATTTACACGGCGCCAAGCAACGCTCTAAACTCTGTAAATATATGACTTTAGCAACATTTGAAACATTTTCAGGCGAGAAAGTAGTCGTTTAGATCCCCAACGTGTTGAAAATCTGACTAAATACCAGCTGTTTACTATTTTGTTTCGACAAAGTCGGCGTGAGTATAAGCTAGCCGTAGTGAGCAACGCACTTCCGGTTATTTATACATAATAAAATACCCGTTGCCTTTTATCATAAGGAAAGCCATTACGATAGAATTGGTGCTTTTACTTTGTAAACAGGAAGTGAACCTACCCTCGCTGTAGCTAGCTTTAACCCGCCGTTTTGACTGCTCTCGTCCCGTTAACGGCATTTAACCGTTCAATATGCCTTACCGGAGAGTCTTGCCAGCTCTGAGATCGGCCTGGTTCATTGTAAAACATTTATTTATTGATGTAAATGTGGTGTTTTCTGTGCGTACAGACCCCAAGGCAGTGCTGCTCTTCTGTCTAACCACAAACAAACTTCTGCTACAGCCACAATTGTTAGATTTCATCAATGAGACCAACATTTATCCCCTAAAAAGAGTTTAACCAGCCGGTGGTTAACCTCTAAAAGCCATCGGGTAAGTTAATTAACGGTCGTTTTCTCCCCGGGGTGACGACCGTAGGCTGGCCGGCGGAGCACGTCAGGAGCCGGGCTGCTGCCTCTATGATGTCGTGGTCGCTGCTCAGACCTGGAGCTTCACTTCTCCGAAAAACATCGGGGCAAACTTCTAAACAGCCGTCGTTTGGATAAACTAACCACACATTGGGGATCTAAACAGTTACTTTATCGCATGAAAAAATATTAAAACTTAATAAAGTCACGTAATAACAGGCTTCAGCAGGAACATTTCTGTTGTGACGACACTCATCGGCCAATCAGTGGAAGTTTTAGTAACGCTTCGGCTCGCTTGGAACCAGGGCTGAGGTGATACCAAAAGCGTACCTGGTTGCAGGTACTGCGTGCTAGTGGAAACACGCAAATAGCGCGCCGCGCCGCGCCGAAGCCCGCTAGTGGAAACGCGCCATTACTCACAACCTCTGACACCATGGAGCGTCCTTTATCTCACTGAGGACACCTTCAACAAGGGCATTGCTTCTGATTTTCCCCATTTTATTTTGAATTCTGAAATGTAAGAGAAGGTATCAATAAATGACTAAAAAAATGTTTTTTAAAAGCATGTAAAATCGTTTCTGTGTCTTTAAAAGATAAAAAGGATCGAATCTTTGAAATATTTCTAAGATAATAAAAGCAAGACTGAACAAGTTTGGTCGTGTGCTGTTTAAAGCTTAAAGTAACATTGCGGAGTTTTTCGGCCTTAAAATAATGTTTCCAGACTCATTGCAATGGTAGAAAAATGGTTAATAGGATGAATGGTGCTGCCGCTGCAGCCTGAGCCGGGTTGCGTCGGCTGAAACTGCACTATGTAACTTCCCTGCACGGGTACGAAACACCACCCCCTCTCCTCCCCCCTCCCCTCTGCGTCGGAGAGAGACGTGGTGGGTAAAAGCGAAACTTACGGTTCCCCTCCGGTCGTCGTCACCGCCGCCGCCCCCCCCACCCCACACACCCCCTCCCCCCCTCCCCCGACCACCCGCCACGCAGTCTCCTTGCAAACATGTGGGAAATACTGTTTTTTATTAATGGGAATAAACGCTGGATGCGCTGGCTGATAAGTTTCATTTTCGTTTTTCCCCCCAGACGATAACGCTTCTCAACCAGATGGTGGAAGCACTGAGCTGAAACTCCGCAATGTTGCTTTAAGTCGCTATCAAACCAGACTCCAAGGTTTTTTGCGGAGGGTTTGATGCCATCTACTAATGGCCCAGCAGCCGACAGGGGGTCATCCCTATGTTCCCACAGCCCTATGTTCCCTCATTTCTAACTTTTGTCGTCACTGAAAATTAGGCCCTATGTTCCCTCAGCCCTATGTTCCCTCATTTCTAACTTTTGTTGTCACTGAAAATTAGGCCCTATTCCCACAGCCCTTTGGTCCCACCATTGGTTGGGTTTAGGCAATGAAGAAAGGAGTTGGTTAAGTTTAGTAAAAAGACCAGGTAGAGGCTAGACAGGCCAGATAGACAGAGTCCAGATAGGTAGAGAGAGTCCAGAGGGAACATAGGGCAGAGGGAACATAGGGCAGAGGGAACATAGGGCTGAGGGAACATAGGGCTGAGGGAACATAGGCACGCTCCCGCTGACAGAATTTGGTTAGTCATCTGCTGGGACCCAAAGACCAAAACCTCTGTTTTGTTGTCATTGAGTTGAAGAAAAATTTGTGACATCCAGTATTTAAAGGACAATTCCAGGCGAATTCAACTCGGGGGTGTATTTTAATATCATTTTAGAAGGAATCTGAAGATTTTCAGTTTAATTGCTCCAGTTTTTGCTCCAGTTTTTTTTACTTGAAGCAAGTAAAGAGTTGATATTCCTGTGTTTATGACACAAACGGGAGCTTTTCCCACTGCATGTGAACACACCGAGCACGGCAACTGGGTCTCGCGCGAGACTCCGGAAGACTTTGAATTGGATCTAGTTTTACAAACATGTCGGCTTGTTGAAGTAAATAAACTTCTCGGTGCATGTTTGAGTCTCCATCTGACGCTGTCTGTGAAAAAAAATTGCGGCTTTGAGGGCTGGAAACAGCCTAAACAACGGAACTTACATCCACTCCCATTCATTGCTGCCGTGGCGATGCGGGGACAGACGCAACTACCGCAAAACAGGAGCGATTAAACTGAAAATCTTCAGATTCCTTCTTTTAGACCTAAAATGATAGGAAAATACACCCCCGAGTTGAATTCGCCTGGAATTGTCCTTTAACAGCAGTAATACAGTCTAAAAAAGCACTCAACTTCTCAGGGTCAGTAGCGTTTACGGGCAGGTACAACTAAGTGTCGTCAGCATAAAAGTGAAAAGACAAATCATATTTTTGTATTATGTGCCCCAGGGGAAGCATGTATAATGAAAATAGAATTGGTGTTCGTTTAGTGTAAATAAAAAATGAATTATTTACTCACAAATTTTATTCAGCAGGTACACACACTTTTCAAAGACCTTCTCAAAAAATAATAAATATCGCCATGACACTTTAATGGGCCCCATGAAAATAAAACAGCCGGCAAATGAAAACTCAATTGTTCAAATATACCGTTCAACCGATAAAGGCCTGAATGCAGCTCGGGTACGTTGTAGACTCAAAACAAATGGGTCCTGGTCGAACACATCCACGACCGTGGTGATAGACATTCACTCGACAGTCTCTTTTCCTTCACTGTTCACTGAGCGTCCATGCTTCGTCTTCCTCGTCTCTCTCGCTAGCTCGTTCTCACTTCCTGTTTGTTTTTTTCACAGGTACTAGGCTCACTCTCACACCTTTCAAAATAAAATACATTCACCACCATTTGTGTGTCTATTTCTTCCTGTACTTTCAGGCATAGTTAAACATAGTTACAAACAAATAATTAACATATTAAATGCATATTTCAGTACCTACACCAATAACATTACCCAGTATTCACTTTTTTTACTGAATGATTTTAACTTTACTTTTAACCATGAACTTAGACTTTTTAAAATCTTAACTGCTATTTATTATGCAATGTCGCTCGCCCGCAAATAAATGAATAACTAAATAAATAATAGAGCGGATCATCACAACGGCACAGTGTGTAGTGTCAACACAGCAGTGACATGCAGTCATCCACCCTCACTGTCCTGCTCGTGGGACATCCACGGCTGCTTTTTAGTCCCAGTCCCTCCTGGTTTCATCTGTGTTATGTAATTCAGTCAGGGCAAGTTTCCATTACAGATGCCAACAGCCTTTGATTTGTCATCAGATGACGGGACAGTCGATATAGATAGAAATGTATGTGCTAATTCAGATAGTTACATTAAATAGTTGTTTTTGGGTGCCACGCTGGACAAAATGACCACTGCTTCGCCAGGAAATTAAAGCCCTATGTCTTAGCTACATGCTAAGGGTTCTAGCACAAATGTCAAAATCAGGTGACTCAGGGGGCAGCCCTGCCTCATACCCTAATGATGGGGGAACCAAGGGGACATATTTCCATTTCTTAATACTCAGGGTCATAATATTGAAGTTTGACAGGCAAGTGCAAGTGTCCAATAATTGGTCAGGGATTTGCTGCAATTTAATATTTGAGCTTAGTCAATCCTTATTCCATCTAGGGGTGGGAACTGATAAGAATTTAGGGTAACACTTTACAATAACCATTGTTTGTAAATGGTAAATAGACCATTTATACATGGTAAACAGATCGTTTACTAATGTTTAATCATCATTTATAAACAGCATGTAGACCAATTATGAATGGTAAATAGATAATTTATTAATGTTTAACCATAATTTATAATTGGCAAATAGGTAGTTTATTTATGTAAGTTAATAGTTAATTTACCATTAACAAGCAATTAAATTATGATTAATAATGTTTTCTTAATTATTAATGGACTATTTATTAAATGTTTATATAAGGTTTAAATGTTGGTTGTAAAACATCTATAAAGATTAAAATGTGTATCAGTGGCACTTTGTAAATGGGTAATATTTGGTTTATAAACCATCTAGAAACATTACATAGATGGTTATTGTAAAGTTGCAACATATGTTTGTAATACTTTGTAAACGATTAACAATTGGTTTATAAACCATCTATAAACATTACTTAGATGGTTATTGTAAAGTGGCGACTTATGTTCATAATTATTTAAATGATTAATACGTTGTTTGGTCTGGAAATCATCAAGTGACATTTATTTGACTTCTTTTAATGGTGATCTATAACAGAGTGATTATTTTTTGCAAAAGAATAGAGTCTGATCATCGTATTGAACAGAGTCAATAACATGCAACACTGTACCACAGGCGAAAATGGTGGGATTACAACACCACAATGACAACGTAATTTTAAATTTGATGATTAAATTTGAATTGATGATACAATATTCAGGCACACTGCACTTTAAAATCAAAGGGACAACCAGGAGTTTTGGAAAAGCAAAGTGTTTTCACACTACATTTATGAGCCTCCGCACCGTGAAATTCTTTGACCGGCGCAAGACAGACTCATGTTTTCATTCATCAAGAATTAAAGTCAGAGGTTCGAAGTCGTAGTTCCGACCATAAACGGCGATTCGGCTGCGTTATTCTCATGACTCGCCGCGAAACCGAAAGTAAAGAAACGCTGGTCGGCTCGCCCAGCATTTCCACCACCACTAATAATAACAAAATAACCATAGAGACAAAACCATAGATTTATCGAAAATGGACCATTAACAAGTGTGGGTAGCGTAGATTCATCCACATTAACGTGAGACTTTTTTATAACCAAATAGAAACTCCTCATTGTCCCTTTAAAGGGATAGTTCACCCAAAATTCAAATTTCACTAATTATCTACTCCCCCTCATGTGGACTAAGGGCTGGGAGAAGTTTCAGAGTCCTCTGTGCCTTCTCTGAGTAACAGCGGGGCTCCATGCAACACTGCATGTCCATATGACGGTTGAGAACGGAGCTCATTTTTTTTTCATATTTCGGTCATTTACGCAGTAGAAATGCGGTTCAACTACTGTGATTGGGAGGCTCTCCTCTTTCAAATACGCACGGCCGCACGCCCTTGACGACCTGTCAATCAAAACACCAACTGTGAAGCCCTTCGAAACAGCAGAGTCGTTCAGAGGGAGAGAGAGAGAGAGAGAGAGAGAAGCAGTGAGGATGACGACGGTGCTTCAGAGGTTTAAAGTTCTGACTAATTTGATGAGGAAGATTATGAAAAAAGAAGAGAGAGTTGAGACTTCAGCCTGCTCACACAGCAGGGCCAGTGGGCCACAGCTTCAGATCAGCCTGCTGAGCTCTCAAACTAGTTTTTTTTTTGTTTTTTTTTACCTCTCAAACAGTACCACAGTGACAACACATATATAGGGTACATTATATAGGCTAAATATTGTAAATTGTGTGTGTTTTTTTGTGTATTTAGTTGATATTTGGAGACAATTTCTCATTTCGGGCTACACACATCTCATGAAGTTTAAAATGTAATGTGAAGTCAATATTTAGCTTCTGTTATCCCACATTTGAGACATTTGGTGAGAATGACAGTTAGGCCTAACATTTATCCTCAAAAAGCAATTTCACAATTTTTTTTCTACACTTATTGCCTTATATCATACAGTATATTCCACTGCTTTTGTGAAGCCCAGACTTTCGTATACCCATTTCAAGCACCACAACAGTTTGTTCTCATGATTGTGAAGAGACTAATTTTTTCATGTCTTCACCCAGGATTTACTCAATGCAGTTTTACTGATTGTTGTGCAAATTGTGTATCTCAGGGTCAGAGGGGACATAGAGATACACACTGTTATGTTATCATTATGATCATTGTTGGGGGGGCGCCTGAGAGTAATCTCGCCTAGGGCACCAAAATGGCTAGAGCCGGCCCTGCCTCCATGCTGCTCGTCTGTAATGTCCCTCTTGTTCTTCTTCCCTTCCGTGCAAATCTAGTGCGATTTGCACAGACCCAGGCAGAGCACTGAACTGAGACACTGGGAGCTTCCGTTACAAACAAGCTTAAAATATAGACTTTTTTTTTTTTCTGAACAATTTCTCATGTTGGGGCTTCAATACAAGAGGGACATTACAGACGAGCAGTATGGAGGTATTTGGATGTTTTTTGGTATGTCTTTTTGGACGAAGAAAAGTGAGCCCTGTTCGCTACTGTCATATGGACATGCAGTGCTGCACGGAGCCCCGCTGTAACTCAGAGAAGCCACGGAGGACTCTGAAACTTCTCCCAGCCCTTAGTCCACATGAGGGGGAGTAGATAAAGAGTGAAATTTGAATTTTGGGTGAACTATCCCTTTGATTTTAAAGTGCAGTGTGCCTGAATATTGTATCATCAATTCAAATGTAATCATCAAATTTAAAATTACGTTGTCATTGTTGTGTTGTAATCCAACCATTTTTGCCTGTGGTACAGTGTTGCATGTTATTGACTCTGTTCATAAAGTGTTCAATACGATGATCAGACCCTATTCTTTTTCAGTGCCACTGATACACATTTTATCTTTATAGATGTTTTACAACCAACATTTAAACCTTATATAAACATTTAATAAATAGTCCATTAATAATTAATAAACATTATTAACTCATTGAGTGCCATTGACGTCTATGGACGTCAATCAAAATCCAACGCTTGAGTGCATTTGACGTCCATAGACGTCAAATGCACTTTTCTGCGGCTGGTAAATGGGGACGCTCTCGCGCACACTGTGAGTAATTTTGGGGCTTCTGGGATGTGTAGAACGAAGAAGACTGTAGATCAGAGCAAGAAGTGAAGAAGGAGGAGAAGACGAGAGCGATCGGTACAGAGATAAAAAAGTCGGAAAAAGTTTCTATTTCTGGAGAAAAACGACGGGCAGAGCCTGGAACAAGTGTAACGTGGAGCTGGAGGAAGCTTAGCCACGGTGCTGTTAGCATAGCTCCAGCATGAAGTGATCAGAGGAGGCAGGAAAGGTAAACTCATCTAGATGATCAGCACCGAAATGCCGAAGCGGAGGCGGATCGCGGAGTCAGTTTCACCAGCTGCTGTCTAACCAACGTGACGACGAACCGAGAGATCAGCGCGGTGCGTCGCTGCCACGGCCGCGTCCAGCAGAGAGGCTGAAGACGCCACGACGTCTCCCTCCTTCAGAGACGATGCAGCAGGAGGAGAAGGAGGGGGGGGGGAGGGGGAGGGGGACGTAGGAGAGGCAGCAACTGCTCGTACTTGTTGTATTTTAGTTGTTGTTGTTGTTGTTGTTGTTTTTTTTTGGGGGGGGGGTGAAAAAAACATGTGAAATGAAATTTTCTGATGTCTTACATATTTTTGAAGCCAAAATTAAAACGGATAAATCACTATTTTTCTTGAGAGACTCTCTTTCACAAAAATGCATTTTTCTCAGCTTTCTAGAAAAAAAGTGGTCTTTTTGGTGCAACCAGGCTCTATTCAACTTAAGATAAATCAAGAATGGAACAAGGTACAAACAAATGGTTTTTTCCCTAGTTAAATAGAGAGTCTCCTCTTTCCTTTGAGCTGTTTGGTGTTTTCAGAGTCATAGTACAAAATACTCTCTGGGTCTTGACATATTACTCAAAATGCCCCAAAACGCTGGCACCTGGCACTGACCATTTTATAAAAGGTCTGGCACTCAATGAGTTAATCATAATTTAATTGCTTGTTAATGGTAAATTAACTATTAACTTACATAAATAAACTACCTATTTGCCAATTATAAATTATGGTTAAATATTAATAACTTATCTATTTACCATTTATAATTGGTCTACATGCTGTTTATAAATGATGATTAAACATTAGTAAACGATCTGTTTACCATTTATAAATGGTCTATTAACCATTTATAAATGGTCTATTTACCATTTATAAACAATGGTTATTGTAAAGTGTTACCGAATTTAGTGATTCTGATTCCATTATCAACATCAGTCCGATTCCTTATCGATTCTCTTATCAATTCTCATTGGGTGACGGAATAAAAGAGAAAATTGGTTTGTTTGCATTAATAGTTCTAACATTAATGAAGTAGACAGGGCCTGCCTTAAGAGTTTAACACTATAGACCACTGTGGTCTGTGGGTCCAACTGTGGTCACAGGAGTTATTACAATGTTTCCATTTCGTGGTTTTCACACATCTGTATTTTTCTCACTAGTTATTGTTTTCATATAACGTTTATTTTTATATATGGATTGAGTGAAAGAGAGAAAAAGCGAGTGTGAGAGAAAAGACACAGGGCGCCACCAGATTTCACGTGGCTACTGAAACCTGAAACCGAAACACCTACATTCTGAAACACCGTTGTTCCGAACCCCCCCCTGTATGGTGCTGAACCGGGTGATGTTGTTTACACTTGTGGCTTATCTGTGATACGCACGGTGCTCAGGGACTGGGCAGATTTGTCCCACTTGCTTTCTCTCCCACTCCGTTGTGGGAGATCTCCACAGAGTAAAAGAAATACAATTTTTTTTCTCTCCCCGCTCCGCTCAAGCACGACTGAACCCGACTTGAGCTCACAGGGGTGCGAGGCTGCTGCAGCCGCCGCTCCTGCTGACAGCTGACTGAGGGAGATGCTTTGGTTGGGCTTAGGCAATGAAGAAAGGAGTTGGTTAAGTTTAGTAAAAAGACCATACCAGGTAGAGAGGCTAGACAGGCTAGAAGCATAATGAACATTATATGTCATTAATATGAAGTATTTGCTTGCTTTGCAGTTAATTATGCACATGATCCGTTTGACCCCAAAAAGGAAAAAAGGATCAATGCGCAGTCTCCGTTTCCTTACTGATTGCGTCCATCTGTACATCTATACATATATATCCATCCGTTCGGACAGATGGATATATATGTATATATATATATATATATATATGTGTGTGTGTGTGTGTGTGTGTGTGTATATATATATATGGTAACACTTTATTTTAAGGTACACCTATTCACCATTAATTAGTTGCTTATTAACATGCAAATTAGTAACATATTGGCTCTTAATTAGTCATTATTAAGTACTTATTAATGCCTTATTCTGCATGACCTTATTATACAACCAGTAAGCCATTAACTAAGAGTTTTCCCTCAATAACCTCAGAATTATTGCTTATTAGTAGTAAGTAAGGAAGTTGTCATATATGAATTACAATCTCAATATGCTTTGCTTAGTATGACTTTATAAGGTGGTAGTACCACAAGAATAGTTATTCTCCCTTAATACCACATAATGAATATGGTCTGTTCTTACATAACAAAACACAAAACTACAAATGTTAATAGTGTCCAAATAACTCTAAATTAAGTCTTTGTTACTTAGAATATGTTCCCCATACTAAAGTGACATCTTGATCATTACTAACTCACTAATAGTTGAACACTTATTAACCAACACATGTTCCCTAATCTAAAGTTGCCTCCTTTTCACAACTAGTTAATATATTATAGCACATAACTACTGCAATAAACAAGTGATGGGTTACACCTTTGAAAAAATGTATCTATCTGTAGGTTCCCTCTCATTCAGTGGTAGAATAACAAAGCACAACACAGCACAAGTACAAATACCTCATTTATTACAGTAAACCACTGGTTCAGGTTTTCCAAAGGCTGACAACAAATACTGCTCCAACAGGTAATGGGGTCTTCCTGAAATTTCAAACACTGACTAGTATCAGTGTACTGTATGCAAATTTGTCATACAATGTGGTATCAAAGCAGGTCATAATACAGGTACTCTATTGTTGAAAAACACTGCACAATATAAAGTACAATAATCAGAAAATTATAAAACCTGCACAACTCAACATGACGACTTGTCAAAGGTTATAACAAATATACTGAACTGTACAAACATATAAATATAATATAGATATCTTTATCTACATTTCACTCAATTACATCTAAGTGGTCCCTCAACAGTTTTTGTGTGCGGTTCCCTCTTTGTTGATAGGTTTTGTGTATGTGCACCTGTAACAGGGTCAATGTATCTATCACGTTTTCCCAAGGCTGACAACAAATACTGCTCGAACTTGGTCATACTATAGATAATACAG
This sequence comes from Trachurus japonicus, assembly GCF_045865225.1. NCBI lineage: Eukaryota > Metazoa > Chordata > Actinopteri > Carangiformes > Carangidae > Trachurus > Trachurus japonicus. The sequence goes on along the minus strand of NW_028221153.1, from coordinate 1,356,239 downwards.
GTTGTTGAAAAACACTGCACAATATAAAGTACAAAAAAAAAACAATTGAAATTGCACAGCTCAACATGAACAACAACATGAGCTAAAAGTCAAAGGTTAGAACAGCTTAAACTTGTATCTTAATATTTCATCAACAAAGGGAGGAGTTGACATTTGCCCTTCATGTCCTCTATAATGCTCTTCTTCTCAGGGGTTATGTGCGTTGCACACCTCTTAGCAAAGGACTGCAGGGTCTCAGTTGCAGGATCATACTTCAGGGTGTTGAAGGTTGCAGGATCCACAATGCTGAGCTCTGCAATTGCAGCAGTCATCTTGATGGTTCCCCGGTCCACGCCATTGATTCTGAAGGCTTCAGTCATGGTGCGGACTTTGCTTAAGCTTTTCAAGACTTTTTTATATCTCCTGATAACCTCAGCTGGCCCTTTCACTGAAAAATATATAAAACAAAGAACACGGGAAGGTCAAAGCATATTTTAGGAATTGAAGAATCTGCTCATCTGAGAGACAAATCTTTCTAGCATTTGATGTTGGATAATAATAAAATGGAGCTTTATTCTTGATGAAAGCCACATTTTTGACTTTAGACATTTAATTTTTATTTATCATCAAATTCCTAGTATATTCAGAATCTAGAACTGAAGATCTATATTTTTGCCTCATAATTACTTCAGGACATATTCATAACAGCTCTTCCAACGCTTTTATTAATACTTATTTTTCATGACCACCTGGTGCTAACAGGGCAGGTGGTTCAAGTTATGCCATTCTTACCTCTTACATGAGCTTTTCCAGGCACAGCCACAGTTGCAGATGCAGGTGGCTGTGTCCGACGTTTCTTCCTTCTTTGGATGACAACATCACTGTCCGAGGACTCACTGATATCTGGAGAAGATTGGGAGATGACGTCATCTTCATCCATGTTGCCATCGTCATCCTCGTTCTCGTTCTCAAGTAAATACTTTTGGTTGAGCTTTGATCAAACAGAGGATAGATGAGACAAAGATCAGATTGTTATGAAAATATATCAAACAGTTACAATTACATTATATTTTGCAGATACAAGTTGCTCCCAAATCACTCACATGATCTCTTCTTTCCCATGATTTGCTCACGCAAGAAATTGCGCTCTTGCTCAAGATCCTTTATTATTTTTTCTTGCCACTGGATCCTGGCTTCTAGGAACTCTACTTTGGAAATTGATCCTTAAAAACAAGAGAGCAGGATACAAAAAAGATTATGATTTGACAGTATTAAATGAGTGAGACAGAGAGAATGACATGCATGCAACAAAGGTAGTGGATCAGATATGGTGTGTGCCTTAATTTGATCTGTAAGCACATGTATACTGACAAAATCTGCCAACAACTTTAATCTCAGGTGGAAAAACCATGCAAGGAATTAAACTCATTTTAGACAACAAAGATACACTGCTAGAAAATGAGAAATCATTACCTGATCCAATGCTGCTTACGCTGCTGCAACTTGGAGCAGAGCCTTTATCTCCTTTATCTTCAGGACCTACAGCATGGCATAGATATAACTAAATCAACATATGACTTTAAACGTTTAAACACATTTGGACAAGCTAATTATTTAAGTATTACAGTTCTTTGAAAGTTGACAAAGACAAAAATTACCATCCAGATCATTTTTGGTCATGTCTGTCATCGAGTCATCTTTAGGGACTTTTAGGGACATTTTCTTCTTGGCCTTAGGCTGTAAAAATATAAATAAATGCATGTCACTATAACTGGCAAAATGTAACTTAATAATAATCTACACAAGATTCAAAAGCTCTTCTTGTTCAATGACTGCATAGTGAATAATTTATTTTTCATTATAAAATGTGGTTCATCCAGAGATAGGATCAAGTCACGTCATGTGCAAGTCTCAAGTAACTGTCCAGCGGTCCTTTCAAAATAAATGCATAAAAAGTCCGGGGGAAAAAAAAACACTGACTGAGCTGGTGCCGTGCTGGTGAGAAATTCAGCTGAGGTGGTCATTCAAGTCAAGTCAAGTCAAGTCGCAAGTCTTTTATTTTTTGTCAAGTCCAAGCTATGAGTCCAAGTCCCCATCTCCGGTTCATACTAAAACATTAGCCTAGCACGTGATTCAGCTAGCTTAACATTACATTAGCTAATTAGCCTCGACACTGCAGATAAACGGGAGGCTTTACTCCTCTTTAACTATGTAAACGGCCCGGGGACGGGTGTTATGATGTGCTTACAAAACTCAGGGGGACTTTCAATTAACAGGCTAGCCCTTAACTTACCATTTTTGTTACACGAATTTCCCTCTTCCCTCTCCAAGCTTGAACGAAATAGCAAATGGCCACCTTCTCCAGATCTTTGACGTGCATAGAGGACTGGTGGCGCCCAGAGCGGCTCCCTTTGGATGATTGGATGAGGATGTCACATGACGACATAGTAACAGTCAATGATTGGATGAGAGCAACATCGGAGGAGCACGGCTACGGATAGGTAGATTGTCAGTCATTAACTGGGTCACTTTGCGCCTTTTTTGAAGCAGGACTGCGAAGTTGAAACCAACCCATTTCGTAAAAAAAAAAAGAAAGAACTTATGAGAAGAAGAAGAAGATGTTGAGTTACGAGTTTTTGAGTCGAATACATTTTAGACAGTGCCCCAAAGAAAACTATAAGTTCACCAGATGGTTAATGAGAGAAGGCCTACTTCGAAAATGGATGAAATGCCCGTCTTGCTCTCATGTTATGAAGTTGAAACGGACCTACGACAAAAAGGAGGCAGCATGGTGAGTAGAAAAACTAGACGTGTGCCTTATTTATTAATTTTCTTTGTGTAAGCATAGGAGAGTGTGCAGCATGCAGCCATCCGATTGTATCTGCTAAAATTCAGTGCCAAATCATATATTTTACGACAGAAGCTATGAGTGATGTACACACAAAATATAGGCTATATTAGTATTAGTAGTAGTAGTAATATATAAGTCACATCTACAAAGTCACAAATCACACACAGCTGCAATTTTTAATTTTTAAGTAAGCTACCGTTTATTTGGTAGAGATAGGGGTGCTCATGTTTCCACGAAGTTCTACATGTGTACAACATCTGAAATGAAAAATGCCTTTTTAAAAAAAAAAAAAAGATTTTAGATCACTTTCCTGGTCATATTGTTCAATAAATGCCACCCAATCAGCTTAAACTTGTACATGGACAGGGATTAATTGATTGATATCACCCTTTTCATGCTGTGGCACAGTGAGTAGAGTAGACACAGCTAAATTTACTGTCTAACCCGATTTAAGGTGTAACAGTTGTAGATATTACTTGTCAAGTAGGCCTAGAAATAGGACTGTTCTGTTGTGCTTTGAGATTGCATGGGGGGAGTGAATCACAAGGGCTACTAAGAGTACAAGTGCACCTTGTCCAATCCCAATCTTAGCTGTTTCAACACCTATATATCTATGTCCCCCTCTTCATCTTCATTTATGTTACATTTGTATTTAGTGAAATCAGTATCATGGGTTTTTATAAATTAACCTTTGGATTTAATCATCAGGATTTGCCGAGACTCCTGTCACAAAGGGAAAACGGTATCGAGGTCCATCCGAAGTGGCTCCATATTTGAGAGATCGCACCTTCGACTGCATACGTGGATGCATTACATCTACAGGTGCGTGGTTTTACATTGTAAAATAACAATAGCCATCAAAGACAAACTCTAACTTGGACCATAATGTTTTCTTTCAATGTTTTCACTATACTGTTGGTTGGGGTGGGTCATAAGAACCAATGCTATACGAGACATGAGTTTATACAGTATATGGGAAGAATTCTGAATATCGGTTGAATTTTCAAGTATGTGTAATTGTATAAGTGCTGGGTTGCGAAGAGTCCAATGTAGTACAAAGGTTTTGTGGATTTTTAGGTTTTAGGTGGTTCCTGGAAATGGTTTCAAAAGAACTTACCTTTTTAAACAGACACTTCACTTTGCTAATTTACTCAGTATCCTTTTTTTTTTCTTAAAGCAGATTTCATTAGTTTTGAGGTTTTATTCCATTCCTCTCGTCTTATAGGGAATGTTCTTCACCCTACTTTGCTTTTGAGATTTGTTGTGTCAGGTTCAAGCAGAAGTAAGCGGAATGTTTGTGTTAATATAAGTCTTAAATAGTATCTTCCGTCAGCAATCACTTATATAGAGTGTTTGGTCTGAAACACGGGTGTGTCAGTCACTCTGCTCTGCTGTAAGCCAGGAGAAAACTTTCCTAGAACCTTTATCCAATGAGGAGAGAGAACGGCATAAAGGCGCGGTCCTCTCTGTGTGTGCAACCAAGGGATGCGCGTGAATGTAGGGACGAGGGTGGGGACTGCTAACTCCATCGGCTGACAAGAAGTTAGACAAAACAACCGGCTCGCTTACTTCTGCTTTAAATACACTCTTATATTCAGGCTATGAGTATCTGCTGTGTCTGCAAATGGGACTGCAAAATGAGAAATGATGGTTATAATTATGGTTATAAAAAGACTAATGACAACTTAAGAAATTGGTTTTAACCACCCACTTCTAAATTGTGTCATTGAAATATTTATCTGGTTGATCTATTACAGATTTGCCCAAGGCCTTCGACTGAGGCAAGTGGACATGCTGCAGGAAGGAATTACTCGGAGTTCTGCAACTCTGAGTAAACTTGCAGACAAGCTACGGAGAGTTTGCAAATCAGGAATGAAAAGAATGAGAAGAAGAGGCAAGCAGACTGTTGGACAAAGAGCAGAGATTGTTATGATCGATGAAAGCAAATTTGGCCATAAAAGAAAGGTATGAAAGTTACACTTACAGTATGAGTATTACTTTGATGCCAAATACATGATTTTGTGTCTAAAAATGTGTATTTGATGTTGGTTAAGTCTGTGCTAAACTCAGCTACTGTCAGTAGAGACAATATACACACATTTAAAACCTGTTTTTGCCTGAGGTGCTTGGAGGTATATTTCCTGTATCTCGTGAAGTAACTACTGCATTATGGAATAAGATACATTGTAGTTCATTGATGCAATAGAGGGGAATGTCGGTTTTAAGAAACTACATTATTCCTACACCCCAGAACAGTTCAATATTTGTAAACATGCACCACTACTCCAAAGAGAACTTTTGAATTTTTGATTTTTGATTTATTCTCTCCCATTTCCCACCATTATTGCAGAATCATTGTCCTCATTTTTAAATTTTATTTGCTCTTGTGAATTTCAGTACAACAGAGGACGGGCAAGCAACAGGAGTTCCTGGGTGTTCGGAATGCTAGGGATTAAGGATGACAGGAGGAGACCCATTCTCAAGATTGTGCATCGCCGTTCAACCAGGCATCTCTTGCCTCTAATAAAGAAGCACGTTCGGCGTGGAAGCTCCATCATTTCTGATGGGTGGAGGTCTTACCGCCGTCTTCAGGATGAAGGGTACAATCACCTGACTGTCAACCATCACGATTTTTTTGTTGACCCTGTTACAGGTGCACATACACAAAACCTGGAGAGATTTTGGGGTATTTGCAAGTCCACTATCTGGAGACAAAGAGGGAACCGCACACAAAAACTGTTGAGGGACCACTTAGATGTAATTGAGTGGACTTATTGGCGTGGAAACCGTCACAGTGACGGAACACTTGGAATGCTTTTGCATGACATCAAGAAAAAATATCCAGTGTGAAACCTGAAATGTAGATAAAGATATCTATATGATAGCCTATTATTATTATTTTATTTTTATTTTTATTTTCTTTCTCTGCAAGTGGCAATGCGTCGCCGAGCATTGTCCCCTGCATCATTATTATTATTATTTATTTTCTTCTTTATTTTTTTTCTCTATTATTATTATTGTTTCTTGTTCTTTATTTATTTATTCATTTTTCTTTCCCTGCAAGTGGCAATGCGTCGCCGAGCATTGTCACCTGCATTATTATTTATTTATTTTTATTTTCTTTCTTCTTTCTCTTTTCTTTCTCAGCAGGTGGCAATGCGTCGCCTAGCATTGTCACCTGCTGAGCAATTTGCAACAATGTAATTGCTGCTAACACCCTAATTGTTTTTTTGTATGTTCATGAATATGTGGAGTCCCATCTCAAATCAACCAATAAATGAAAAATGTATATGTTTGTACAGTTCAGTATATTTGTTATAACCTTTGACAAGTCGTCATGTTGAGTTGTGCAGGTTTTATAATTTTCTGATTATTGTACTTTATATTGTGCAGTGTTTTTCAACAATAGAGTACCTGTATTATGACCTGCTTTGATACCACATTGTATGACAAATTTGCATACAGTACACTGATACTAGTCAGTGTTTGAAATTTCAGGAAGACCCCATTACCTGTTGGAGCAGTATTTGTTGTCAGCCTTTGGAAAACCTGAACCAGTGGTTTACTGTAATAAATGAGGTATTTGTACTTGTGCTGTGTTGTGCTTTGTTATTCTACCACTGAATGAGAGGGAACCTACAGATAGATACATTTTTTCAAAGGTGTAACCCATCACTTGTTTATTGCAGTAGTTATGTGCTATAATATATTAACTAGTTGTGAAAAGGAGGCAACTTTAGATTAGGGAACATGTGTTGGTTAATAAGTGTTCAACTATTAGTGAGTTAGTAATGATCAAGATGTCACTTTAGTATGGGGAACATATTCTAAGTAACAAAGACTTAATTTAGAGTTATTTGGACACTATTAACATTTGTAGTTTTGTGTTTTGTTATGTAAGAACAGACCATATTCATTATGTGGTATTAAGGGAGAATAACTATTCTTGTGGTACTACCACCTTATAAAGTCATACTAAGCAAAGCATATTGAGATTGTAATTCATATATGACAACTTCCTTACTTACTACTAATAAGCAATAATTCTGAGGTTATTGAGGGAAAACTCTTAGTTAATGGCTTACTGGTTGTATAATAAGGTCATGCAGAATAAGGCATTAATAAGTACTTAATAATGACTAATTAAGAGCCAATATGTTACTAATTTGCATGTTAATAAGCAACTAATTAATGATGAATAGGTGTACCTTAAAATAAAGTGTTACCATATATATATATATATATATAATTAACTATTTAAAGGGATAGTTCACCCTAGAATGATATTTCGCTCATTATCTACTCACCCTCATGTTGACTAAGGGCTGGAAGAAGTTTCAGAGTCCTCCGTCCCTTCCCTGAGTTACAGGGGGTCTTAGCGTAGCAGTGCATTTCAAGGCAACGGTTGTAAAGGGACACCAGAGCTCTTCGTAAAAAAACACACACAAAAAAACATCCAAATACCTCCATGCTGCTCGTATGTAATGTCCGTCTTGTGCTGAAGCCCCAAATTGCGTAATTGTCCCGAAAAAAATTAAATAAGTCCACATTCCAAGCATGTTTGTAGCATTAGCTCTGTGTCTGTTGTCCGGTCTTCCGCTGCCAGCGCGCATGCGCAAGGTTCGCACTGAGACCGACTCGAGTCTCAGTCTGGTTGCGCATGCGCGCTGGCAGCGGAAGACCGGACAACAGACACAGAGCTAATGCTACAAACATGCTTGGAATGTGGACTTATTTAATTTTTTTCGGGACAATTACGCAATTTGGGGCTTCAGCACAAGACGGACATTACATACGAGCAGCATGGAGGTATTTGGATGTTTTTTTGTGTGTGTTTTTTTACGAAGAGCTCTGGTGTCCCTTTACAACCGTTGCCTTGAAATGCACTGCTACGCTAAGACCCCCTGTAACTCAGAGAAGGGACGGAGGACTCTGAAACTTCTTCCAGCCCTTAGTCAACATGAGGGTGAGTAGATAATGAGCGAAATATCATTCTAGGGTGAACTATCCCTTTAATACTTTTTTTTATTGCAAATGGCATTCTTTTCATTTCTTCACAGATACACAAATCTAAACAAGTTTTTACCAAAATCACTCTGCTTTTCATATTTGAAGACCACATAAAATGAAGAAAAATTTGTTTTTGTTTCAAAAATTAAAAAATGTTCTTATCAAGTCTCAACAAAATAGCACTTCAATAGATATTGACCGTGTGTCATCACAGTAGATGAGGTGAGTAGTGACTGAAGCTGTGTATGTCGCTCTAAAGACGGGTGGGGTGGGCATGTCAGCGGCGTGGAGCGGGTCTCTGCATCGGGGACAGCTCCGTGACACCGCCGGCGAGTGCTGTAGGGCAGTGGTTCCCAAACTGTGTGCCGCGGCACACTGGTGTGCCGTGAGGCAAGTCCAAGTGTGCCGTGGGATTTTGTGACAACCATAGCCTACTGCAGGGCTATTCAATTACAAATTCAGTGGGGCCAGATTTTAAAACCGAGACCTTAAGCTGGGCCGAACATTTTCAGCGGTCAAGAAGGTTATGACAAATGAGGAGCATTTTTAAAACCCAGCATTAGCTATTATTATTATCTACACAGCCAGAAAAAAGAAAATAAGTCAATAAAAGTAGTACCTAGTGATAGTAGTAGGCTAGTAAAGGTGTAGCTGTTAATGCTTTGAACTGGAGGTTTTTTTTAGGAACTAAAAGTTTCCTACTGTCTGAGTTTCCACTGAGGTTTACAGCAGGGGGTTATGTAAATCACTAAATGTAGCCTAGTCTTAAAATTAGGCCTAAAGATGAACAAAGATTTATTTTCTAACATATTTTGATTGGTGAAAAACAAGGAGCAAAAAGCCATTTGGGGCAAATCCTACTCTGGGAAAGTATTTGATTATGGATTATTTCTTTGAAAAGTAGCTATCCTAATCAAGTTACTGTTATGATTCCATTGCAAGTATTTAGTTGCGTTAAAATTAAATTATTGGTTACTTCATTCCCTCAAAAAGAAAGAAAGAAAAAAAGGACAGCGGAGCATGGCGTGCTGTCACTGCGTGGACGGTGCTCATGTGTGACTGAAAGGAGAGACTGGTGGAGTATTAACCAGCCACCACGGTTTATTGTTGGCTGATGGGAGGGCTGAGGATCGGTCAGCTGCTCTCCAGAAACACCGTGTCATGCCACAGCGGCTCGCTGTGGAGTGTGAGGTCCGTCGGTCCCGGACGGACAGGGACTTGTCTCTCGCTGACCTGTAGCGCTGCGCACCACAGGACCACAGAGGTCAGCCTCGGCCGTCCGGACGTCCGCCACAGCAATGCCTCCGGCTCCGTGACGAGCGGCTGTGGCCCGACACAGCGTCTCTGGAGAGCAGCTGACCGACCAAGCCTCGGTTCTACCGGTAACTTTTAAAACAACGCACTGACCGGGTGGGTTGGTTGCGTGTTGCTAGGCTGCGTTGAGTGGTGCATTCACTGTCTGAACTGCAGTAGGGATTCGAGTTCTCGCAAAACGTGTTTCCCTCTGTGTGTTTTTTTTTTTTTTTTTTGGGGGGGGGGGGACCACGGGCCGGGCCACTCGGACATTGGGTCGGGGCCGGATGTGGCCCGCGGGCCGCCAATTGAATAGCCCTGGCCTACTGCAATATAGTATGCAACTAGACAAAAATAATTATTTTAATTTACTATATACTACTTTGAATGCACTCATTCCATAATACAGAGGCAAACTCTTTATCTAAAAACTATTTAAAAAATCCTCAAAGAGGATCCCACATTTCGCTGTTCACGCAGTTGCGCAGGTGGGAATTTTAGACTGTGACACATCAAAGGCAGTAGGTCAACACAACATTAAAACATAAACAAGAGGGAAAATGGAGCGCTTTCTCGTGCGGAGCAAACCACCAACCACCAGTGCAGAGACTGCCGAGCCCGACAACCCACCGAAAGAAAAGAGGAAAAAAACTGTCAGCCGACAGTATCATGAAAGTTACCTGTCTTATGGCTTCAGTTGGACCGGGGATGTCAACATTCCTCAGCCGGAGTGCGTCCTCTGTCGGGAGAAGTTAGCTAATGCTAATATGGTTCCAAGCAAGCTGAAGAGGCACTTGGAAACCAAACATCCCTTCCACGCTGAGAGAAACCTGGCCTATTTCAAAAGAGCGCGGGATCTGAACCAGAGGCAGCAAGACCGTTTGTTGGATTGTGTGAAAGTGTCAGAAAAGGCAATGGAGGCTAGTTACATGCTAGCGGAGCTTATTGCAAAGCAAAAGAAGCCGCACACAATAGCGGAGACACTCATCCTCCCTGCTTGCAAAAAAATTGCAGGTGTCATGCTGGGTCCAGATGCCGCAAATGAGCTATCCAAGGTGCCGGCATCTGATAACACAATCAAAAGAAGAATCGATGACATGTCAGAAGACATTGAACAACATTTAACAGAGAAACTGCAGGCGAGCGGCAGATTTTCTCTTCAAATAGATGAATCGACCGACATCAGTGGGGCTGCCCAGCTCCTGGCAAACGTCAGGTATGTTGACGGCGACTCTATTAAAGAGACTTTTTTCTTCTGTAAAGAAATGGCAAGCCATACAACGGGAGAAGAAATATTCAAGGTAACTGATAACTACTTAAAAGAAAACAATCTGTGCTGGAGTATGTGCGTCAGTCTGTGCACTGATGGTGCGGCATGCATGACGGGGAGAGTGAGAGGCTTTATTGCAAAGGTAAAAGCACAAAATCCACAGATAGTGACCAACCACTGCATTTTGCACCGAGAGGCATTAGTTGCCAAAACCATGCCCCCGGAGTTGACTGAGGTGCTGAATCAGGCTGTGCAGATGGTGAATTACATCAAATCAAGGCCCCTGAAATCTCGCCTTTTCTCCCAGCTGTGCGCTGAGATGGGAGCCGACCACCAAAGCCTGATCCTCCACACAGAGGTACGGTGGTTGTCTCGGGGGAAAGTCCTATCCCGTTTTTACGAGCTTCGGGAAGAGCTTTTGGAATTTTCACGTGAACACGCTGTCCCACATAAGGACAGGCTCGCGGATGAGAGGTGGTGCGCCAGGCTGGCTTACCTTGCAGACATATTTGGGCATCTCAACGAGTTAAACGCCAAGCTTCAGGGCAGGAATGAAAACATTTTATCATCCACAGACAAGATTCGGGGGTTTATGGGCAAACTGACTCTGTGGCGCGAGGCTTTGGAACAGGGCTCCATGAACATGTTCCCGCTGGCATCAGCTGCGCCACAGGCAGCCAGTGAGCGCGCTGTATATGCCGAACACCTTCAGACCTTAAAAGAGAGGTTTGAGCGCTATTTTCTAGGGCTGTTTCCGACTAAGGATTTTCATAGTTGAATCTGATTCGTCAGATTTTGCCATAGTCAACTGATCGTCAAACCTTTTTTTTATTATTATTATTTTTTTAAGATAGCAGCAAATTTGCGACTTTTTCCCGTTTCAAACAAAAGAGCTAAAACACCCAAAAAATATGGTAGGTGTAAAACAAATACCTTTATTTATTTCCCACACTTTGGATGATTTTTAGTAGCCATTGTGAGCCAGGGTATGCGTTTATGTCACGTTGCCCTGGACAACGCTCCTGCTCGGACTGTGAGTGGCAAATCAAACATCCCTCAACGTGATGAAGGATAGCGGTGGTCGTGGACACAGAGAAACCGGGTAAAACATGTAGTATCAAAACAAACGGAGGTCAGAAGGACTCGACAATCCGTACATTACGTTAATCAATCCTGTAACACACACAGTGTGACCGCGGCACCGGCAGAGAGACAGACAGGCTGCAGAGGGACGAGATTACAGCTGTGACTCCCGACACTTATGGTGCGTTCATGACAACTTGGAAGTCGGAAAAAAAACAAGTTCCTCTTCTGAAAAACTCTGACATGTCAAACTTTAGGATGTGTTAGAGACTAATTCATCTGTCTAACCATCAGAACTATTAACACTTGAAACGGTAAACACAGCTGATCCATCGAAAAAAAATCACCGCTGGAGTTAATTTATTTTCCGTGATTGAAAGCAGGTTCTTGAATGTAACTCGGTCAAAGTCAGATGTATCCTCACAATGTTTTGCTGTTAGGTCATCATGCATGATAAATGTTGACAAAGTTAGACTGTCAGACTTCCTTGATTTTAAACTTTGGCGGCTCTGCCTCTCGTCTTTTTGCCACTCCGTGAGTGTTCTGCAGTGACTTCTGAGTACCGTGACTTTGACGGTCCTACTGCTCACCTCCGCTCATTTGAGAAAAAAAAAAAAAAAACTCCGCTCATTTGATTGTGCAACTGCAGTGGGTGATTTATTAATACGTAGTAAGAAGCTAAGACTACCGTTTAAATGCACACATCATTTTGAACTCTTTATTAACAGAAAGTAAGCAGATTTTGTATCAAAATAGGCTTTTTATAACGAAAAAAGACATTCTATGTAACAATTTATGCTCAGCAGCCGTGGGCACCCCCATATAGTCAGAATGGTATGGTCTTGGTTAGATTCGACTACGAGGTTCATAGTCGAATCAGACCCCTCCGAATCGAATCGTCGAATAGTCGACTTTTGGAGGTCAGCCCTACTATTTTCCACGTGTGGCCGACATCGAGGACAATGACTGGATCCGAGACCCATTCAACCAGGAGTCCGAGTCCTCAACCGAGAAGCTCACTATGAAGGAGAGAGAGGAGAGCGCAGAGCTCCGTGCGGACCGCACGCTGAAACTGAAATTTAGTGAGCTCACACTCGATCAGTTTTGGTTGGTTTGTGCATCAGAATATCCAACCATCTCCCACCACGCTATCGACCAACTTCTTCATTTCCCCACCACCTACCTGTGTGAGTTGGCGTTCTCCACTCTTGTTTACATGAAGAACAAGACCAGGTCACGGCTCTCTGTTGAGCAGGACTTGCGAGTGGCCCTCTCCTCAGTGCCACCAAGGATTAAAAAAATCTGTGCGCCCCGACAGGCACATGTGTCCCACTGATTTGTTAGTAGGCAGAATATTTACAAAAAAGCCTGATTCTAAATGTTACAGTTATAATTTGTGGGTCAGATTCAGGACCATGGACAGTGCAGCTTTCTCATGGACAGTTCTCTGCTGAATTTCTGTTTCCTTTGCCTCACCTGTCTGGTTGAAATGGGTGTGTTTGATGAAGCCCAATTTGATAAAGTTGAAATATTTTTGTGAAGTATTTTGTTAATAAATATTTCATGAGTAGAATAGTTGTCTTTGTCACATCTTATTTGGCATTAGTAAATAATTATAAACCTAACAGATAAACAGATGATATTAGTGATAACACGTGTTATAAGGCTATTTTGCACAATAGGTGTGCCTTGAAATTTTTATTTGTCCTTTGGTGTGCCTTGGGCACAAAAAGTTTGGGAACCACTGATTTAGCCTACAGTGAACAATAAACATTTATCAATCAATCAATCAATCAACTTTATTTATATAGCACATTAAAAAAAACACAGGGGAAACCAAAGTGCTTTACATTAGGACATAAAAGATTAAGATAAAAGACATAAGCACATAAACACAAAATCACTTTAAAAAACAAACAAATGGACCAGCTCACTGCAGGTGCTTTTATAGGGAGAGACATATAAAAAATTAAAATTAAGGTGAGTTAAAAGCACGGGAGTAAAAGTGTGTTTTTAAAAGAGATTTAAAAACAGGAAGCGAGGAGGCCTGTCTAAAATTCAGGGGTAGCTCATTCCAGAGCTTGGGTGCAGCAGCGGCAAAAGCTTCAGCCTTGTTTTGGGACTGTCAGCAACAGCTGGTCGGCTGATCTTAGTGATCGGGGTGGGCAGTAAGGCTGAAGCAAATTGGTTAGATAGGGTGGAGCAAGGTTGTTTATGCTTTTAAAAACAAATAACAAAAGCTTAAAATTGATTCTGTAATACACAGGGAGCCAGTGTAGGGACGCCAGGATGGGAGTAATGTGCTTACGCCTGCGGGTCTGGGTTAGCAGGTGTGCAGCAGAGTTCTGCACAAGCTGCAGACGGGCGAGGGACGCCTGGCTGATCTCTATGTACAGAGAGTTGCAGTAATCAAGACGAGTTGTAATAAAAGCATGGATTAATTTTTCCAAGTCAGGTCTTGATAAAATAGGTTTCACCCTCGCTATTTGACGTAATTGATAAAAACTTTTCTGTACTACACCACTGATCTGTTTCTCAAATTTAAAATCAGAGTCAAACTTGACCCCCAGATTAGTGACGCAGTCTTTGAAATACAGTGACAGAGGGCCGAGGTCAACTTTGGGGGGGGAATAACTGCTTGGTCCAAACATCATTAGTTCAGTTTTATTCTCATTGAGACTCAAAAAATTAAGTGAGAGCCAGGCTTTGATGTCGTTAAGCCAGTCAATGAGTGGTTGGACAGTGTGAGCATCGCTTTGTGCCAGTGGAACATAGATCTGGCAATCATCAGCATAAAAATGGAATAAAATACTATGTTTTCTAAAAACAGAACCAAGGGGGAGTAAATAAAGAGCAAATAAAAGAGGGCCGAGGATTGAGCCCTGGGGGACCCCATGTGGAAGAGGAGCTGTTGAAGACACAAAGTTGTCAATTTTTACACAAAAGCTTCTGTACATTAAGTATGACCGGAACCAGTCAAGGGCGACACCCTTAATGCCCACGCAGTGCTCAAGGCGAGAGATTAAAATGCTGTGGTCAACAGTGTCAAATGCAGCAGACAAATCTAAAAGCACTAGGACAACAGATTTCAAAGGAGGTTAAATCGAAAGCAACTGGACTTAGTTATTTGTCTAGGAAGACGTTTAACCTCTCATCCAAGAGGCTTCATCAGAGGCTTCATCAGTTGAACTGATGAAGCCTCTTGGATGAGAGGTGAAACGTCTTCCTAGACAAATAACTAAGTCCAGTTGCTTTCGATTTAACCTCCTTTGAAATACTATGACCTGGGCAAATGAGAATATGCACCGGCTTAGGACAACAGACTTTCCCGAGTCTGTTGACAAAAGTATATCATTTGACACCTTCAAAAGTGCTGACTCTGTACTATGGAGGGCTTTGAACCCTGACTGGAATAGCTCAGTGATGCCATTATTTTCTAAGAATGGTAATAACTGGTTGTAGGCAACCTTCTCTAAAATTTTGGAAACGTATGAAAGATTGGAGATAGGCCTGAAGTTGGAGCTGAGGGAGGGGTCAAGGCCTGTTTTTTTAAGTAGAGGGCGTACTACTGCATGTTTAAAAACCCCAGGTACTGTACCAGAGGAGAGACTTTCATTAATAATCTCAAGAATGCTTGGTCCTATTGTCGTAAGTACCTCTTTAAACAGACGAGGGGGGATGGCATCTGCAGGGGAACCAGAGGGCTTCATATGACTAACTGTGTCCTTTAAAATGGAGAGGGACACCGGCTCAAACTGAGAAAATACAGATGAACAGAGCAAAGGAATCGAAGGATCATAGGAGGGCTGAGAGATACAAGCTCTTGTAGACACAATTTTATCAGTGAAGAAGTGGAGGAATCTGTCACAGATTTCAGTGGAGGCATCAAAACCAATAAACTTGGGAGTATCTAAGACAGTATTTATGGTTTTGAACAGAGCACTGGGATTGTTACAATTAGAAGCAATTATTTCTGAGAGATATTTATTTTTCTCAGCTTTTACGGTCCTTTGATAGCACAGCAGGCTCTCTTTAAAAATACCATAGAAAACATGCAGCATGTCCTTTTTCCACCTGCGCTCCGCTCTCCTGCACTCTTGTCTGGCAGCGCGAGTGACGTCATTCAGCCAGGGCTCGGGCGCAGATTTGGTGCGCCGGCTCTTCAAGGGAGCAATCATGTCCAGTGTTTGTAAACAAGTAGAATGAAAACTCGTTGCCAGCTCCTCAGTGTTCGAGCACACGGAGGCTTTGGAGTTATCCTCTAGCTCACGGAGATCAATGAAAGTTGAGGAGAACAGCGCTGGAGTGGAGGAGTTGAACATGCGACAGCGTCGGGGGGGAGCGCATGGTTTAACCGGACACTGAAAGGGGATGTCAAATAAAATCGGCATGTGACCCGAGAAAACAGCGTCACAAATGTCCAGATTGGAAACACACAGGCCGTGCGAGAGCACTAAGTCAAGTGTGTGCCCGAGTTCATGGGTAGGACCACACACAGACTGCACTAAATTAAAAGAGTCAATGACATTTAAAAAGTTCCTGGAGATCGGCTCATCTGGGCTGCAGGTGTGAATATTAAAATCACCAATGATAAGAACGCGATCATATTTAGGTAGGATGTCAGCCAGGAATTCAGAAAAGTCACTTATAAAGTCCTTGTTGTACTTGGGCGGTCGATAAATGACAGCACACAATACGACATGAGAGCGGCCCAGTTCAAATAAGCAAAGTTCAAAACTTTTGAAGGAGGACTGCAGGCAGATGTGCCGGCATTTAAAGTCACTTTTAAAAACAACTGCTATTCCTCCTCCTTTCCGACCCGACGACCGCAGGGAATTAAAATAACAGCAATCCGGTGGTGAGAGTTCAACAAGAGAGGTAGACTCACCAGGACTCAGCCATGTCTCCGTTACACAGAGTAAATCCAATCCACGGGACATGAAGAAATCCCTTAGAATAAAAGTTTTATTTGCCAGCGATCTTGCGTTGACAAGGCCGAACCTGGCGCGGACAGTCGCATCCGAGGCATTGGCTGTTGGTGGGGCTCGACACAGGGTCCGTAGGTGGCGGGGATTCGCTCCACGCCAGCGGGGGTGAGGAGCACAGGGGCCGCGGGGGCGGATTTCCTCATCCGAACCGACGACCGGTACCAGCCAGGTGCCGACAGGATCCAGCGATCGCGTGTGGAAAAAGAGACCAGGTACCGCTCCGTTTCTCCTCCGGGAAGCCACGGAAATTCGTGCCGAGAGAGCCTTCAGCTTTACCAGCTGGCCGCTGCGTTTCCCCCGGCGGCGTCGGCGTTTGCGCCGAGGGAGTGGAGCGAGGGAGTGCCTCAGGTGAGTGGTAGGCATCCTGCTGGGGAAGTGAACCGGCCGAAACGTCATATGACCATTGTGGTCGACTTTCACCAAATCCTTGGCAGAGGGGCGAAGTTCCAGCAGGCAACACAAGCAGTGAGCTGACATTAGAGATAACGATCGACACAAACAGCACACACACAAACAGCGTTGCCAGCAAGAGACGGCAGTCCACACACACCGGCGTCATTTATTTCTACAGCTTCATGTGCTGAGCATTGTGTTTTCTATTTTTCTATGTAGTGTTTAGTGACTGCTCAGTAGTGTTTTTAGAGTATTAGGGCCAGCTCAAAAAAAAAAAAAAAACCGGCACAAGAAAAAAAAAGTCAGGTAAAAAAAAAAAAAAGATCCAACACAAGAAAAAAAAAAAAAAAAAAAAAGCCAGGCAAAAAACAAAACAAAACTGCAGGCTTGACCACCACAACAAAGTGACAAGCGACTGTCGCCTCCATGACAGCAGCAGAGTGACAGACAGGCTGCCAAACTCTGCAGCGCCATAAAAGTGAACAATAAAGCCGATTAACTTTGACTCAATGCCGGAGTATGACAATGAAAACAAGAAAACTTCAGCGGTAGGCCGACTTCAGAATCGGCACACGAATCACTTCCGTGTCCAACCCCTGCTGCTGACGTACAGCAATCAGCAATGCATGTTCTTCATTGCTGTCCCCCATATCTATGGCTGCCCCGTTATATGACGTTATATGAGCTAACGTTTAGCGTGACTAAACGTGACTGGAGACACCTCCGTGACTAGACCACCACGATCCAGGTCTCTGCCTCCTCCTGTAGTATTTACAAAAACAAATACTATACAGGATAGGCCTATCTCCTCTCCTCCTCTCCTGTAGTATTTGTAGTATTTACAAATACTACTACAAGAGCCTGTCTGTCACTCTGCTGCTGTCATGGAGCCGTCAGTCGCTTGTCGCTTTGTTGTGGTACCTGGTCAAACCTGCAGTTTTGTTTTGTTTTTTGCCAGCACAAGAAAAAAAATTCTTGTGCTGGATTTTTTTTTCTTTGCCTGACTTTTTTTTTTTTCTTGTGCCGCTTGTTTTTTTCGGCTCTTTTCTTATTTTTTTTTGGCTGGCCCTAATACTCCTTCATAGTTTTTAATGTTGATTGACTCAGGGCACGATTTGACAACATAGTTCGGTTTTGGGCACAGATTGAACTGTTTTGAGGTGAAAGTTTGGTTTTGCAAGAAGAGTCTGAGGTTTTGTGAATGTAGCTTGAAAATTGGGGTTTGTGTTCACAGTTTAGAGAAAAGGAGAGCAGCTTTCAAGAAATGTCTCTAAAGCCCTATTCACACGGGATTAGTATTACCTGGGGACGTCTGGTAATTTGTAAATTACCCCCCCACGTCTGTGTTTCTTGCGGTGCATTCGCACGGGATAAGTGAAGTCTGTGTTTTACTCGAATTTACTGACATTAAGGCTCCGATATGACGTCAAAGCTGTGTGTGCACGTCGTAACATCCGCTGCTGTCACATCCATGTGCAAAGCAAATGTAAATAAAATGTCAAAGCAGCAACGTGACTTCGCAACAGTGTGCAGTGTGCACACGGCGCCAGAGTATTGTTTCTGGTTCAACTACGGTGGGGCTAAACCATATGGTGGTGGGGCTCAAATAAATGCCAGAATTTCGATGTGAATATATATCTAATAAAACAACACCCTCCCACCACAGCTAGAAACATGCAAGCACGCACGCACGTACACACACAGAGAGAGAGAGAGAGAGAGAGAGAGAGAGAGAGAGAGAGACGCTAATAGTTACGTTAACAGCACAGCAGGTGGATAAAATAAAGAAAAATTAGGCACAGATAAGAGGCGATGAGACCAATATGAGATCAGAGGGACCATAAGGCACTTTGACACACAGTGTCATAAAGCCACACAACAGCCAAGAATCTAAACTAGTGTTTCTCAAACTTTTTTCAGTCACGGCACCTTTCAAAAGTGCATAATAAAATCTCACGGCACCCCTATGTAAAATATAATTCAAAATGACACTGCATAGCCTTAATGTAAATGTCCTGTTTATTTAGATGGGACAGTATTATTTAACAGAGCATAATACAAACTGTACCTCTGTAGCCTACATATGCGCACACACACGCACACAATAATCCGCAATGTGAGAGGAAGAGAGAAAGGTCTACATGCGCGCAGGCACACCACACACGCTCAAATGAACATCCACCGGCGTCTCCCCGACGTTCTGACTCCGTTATGAACAATCAGAGAGTTTCCACCGTGTGTAGGCTACTGCAGAGTGTTTTTATACATCAAATGCACCTGAGTCGGAACAGAACGGACATGGAGAGAGGAGGGGGTGTGACTCACCATCAGTGGGAGACGTGTTTTTTCACGGCACCCCAGTGTGCCGCACATCTCCAACAAATTAAATATGCTTATAATAGGCAACAGGACCGGTTACACCCCGCCTTTCCGAAGCCCCGCCTTTCCGACAATAGACTTCCATTCATCGTAATAGCGGGGTTTTCTATTTTTTCTAAAGACCCCGCTACTCCGAAAAGGCCAGTGGGGGAAACCCCCAGCGCGCAGTGCGCATTGATCCTTTTTTCCTTTTTGGGGTCAAACGGATCATGTACATAATTAACTGCAAAACAAGCAAATACTTCATACTAATGACATATAATGTTCATTCTGCTTCTAGCCTGTCTAGCCTCTACCTGGTCTTTTTACTAAACTTAACCAACTCCTTTCTTCATTGCCTAAACCCAACCAAAGCATCTCCCTCAGTCAGCTGTCAGCACGAGCGGCGGCTGCAGCAGCCTCGCGCCCGTGTGAGCTCAAGCCGGCTTCAGCCGTGCTCGAGCGGAGCAGGGGGGGAGAAAAAGATAAAAAGTGTATTTCTATTACTGTGTGGAGATCTCCAACAACGGAGTCTGGGAGAAAGCAAGTGGGACAGATCTGCCCAGTCCCTGAGCAGCGCATGTTTCACAGACAAGCCACAAAGCAGAATGTAAACAACGTCACGCGGTTCAGCACCTTGGACAGCTGCGGGGGGGAGGAGGGGGTGTCGGAGTAGCGGTGTTTCGAAGTGGGGCTATTTCGGAACAGCGGGGTGTCGAAGTGGAGGGATGTCGGAATGGAGAGCTGTCCCCAACAGGACCACAGCAAGGAGGCAAAACGCTTAGTGACAGAGTGACAGTTGTCATCGCAGCTGCCTGAATGCCATTACGACGCGCCGCGGTGGCGCTGTTGGACTTTTCTTGTTTGTTTGTTTTGTTTTTTTGTTATTTTTCTTGGTTGTTTTATGGTAGGGCTAACACAATTTTTGGTGGGGCTATAGCCTAACCAAGCCCCACCCTGGCGCCGCCGCCTATGCCGTCATGGTATTTGTATTAAAAAGCTGCATGTCAATATCCTCCGAAATTTCGCTCTTTTTATGGATCTGAGCAGTTTTTTCAAATGGGTCTTCTGTACCGAGACGAGACTGTATTTGCATCTATAATGGTGTCAAAATTGCCGCTCATAATTTCCACCCCAGCCTCCATGTTTCAACCGGGAAAGAAGTAGAAAAATGCAGATTCGCACGGGACTAGTTCTACCACGGGACGTCGGTCTTTGGTGAAATATAGTAGGTAATTTGTGGGGGAATTTTTACTTTACAAATTACTGACATGGCGCATTCGCACGGGATTAAGATCACAGACGTCCTCCGCAATTATTACAAATTACCTGAGGTCCCAGGGTAATACTAATCCCGTGCGAATAGGGCTTTAGCAATCGAGAAAAACTGTAATGCTAAAGTTATCTTAAAATGTCCACCCTGTCATTGTCCACCCTGTCAGTAAACCTCCCATGACAGGGTGGACATGGTTCATGACAGGAAGGACATGTGCATACTTTTGGGCACATGCTGATAATGTTACACACTACTACATACATTTTACAATATGGACTTTTTTTTGGTGATATCGGTATCAGCAAGCTTAGTTTAATAAGGCAAGCCTAGTTTACCTGGACCGCCAATTAAAGTACGTAAAGTAACATTTTGAATTGTATTTTCCAAGGAATGAGATCAAAAGGAGCTGAGATAGCAAGGAGATATCGGGAATGTCGTGATGCTGACCCAGAAAGAAGAAGAAAATACCTTGAGAAAGAGAGGGAGAAATGGAAAGAAGACAGAGATAATGGAAAGAAGAAGGGTGTCAATGAGCTCAGTGAGAGAGAGAAGGAAAAAGAAAAGCCAGAGCCAGAAACAGGGCCAGTGCTTTGCTACAGTCAGAGACACCCCCAACTCCCCCGCAGCTGCTGATACTCCTGAACATCAGCCTGAGCCAGGGCCCTCCAGGTTAGATCACTAAAGGTTTAGCTGATCAGATTAATTTGAAGACAATTATTAACTGTTTCCCCATAAATTGACATATTGCAGTGAAGACAGCTTCCTGTGATGGTTTTTCCTGACCTGGTTCCTCTGTATTCAGCCACACGTTTTTAAGACCACATTATTTCTGTGTGTGTGTGTGTGTGTGTGTGTGTTAGTATGCATATGTGTGTGTATTAGGGGTGCCCACAGGTGGCCCACGGTACAATACGTACCTCGGTTTTTGGCCACGGTTCTCGGTACGGTTTCGGTATGTGTTTTGTGCAGATAACTTTTTTTTTTTCTCCCAAAATATTGTTTTAACATTTATATTATTTCTAATATTAGGCTACTACTATTTATAGTATTTCCTTGTAGAGCTCTCCTCTCTCTCACACACACACACACACACACACACACACACACACACACACACGATGTGTCTGTGAACAGCCCCTCCTCCCTCTGCACACTCCTTTAGTCTTTCATGTGGTTGCACACTCTGAAGCCACTTTCAAACAGAGATCGCGCTATATTGCCTCATGGAAGACGTCACTATGCTGCAGCCACAGTCTCTCACTGGGAAAGAAGATGTTAGTCTATTGTGTTTTTTTAAACAACATTTCACTACCTCTCATCCCTGTCAGTCAACTCCTCCTGCTGGACATCGTCTTTCTATCGCGCGCGGGCACGCGGATACGCGACCACACACATGCAGTGTGCATGGACAGAGTCCTGCTGGAACTCTAATAAAAGCTAAATGTGCTAAATCGCGCTAATAACTAATTAATTTTCCTTGTGATTGCGATCAGCGACCGCTCATGCTGCCGCCTGTTTGTTTTCTTTTTTTTCTTTTTTTCCCCCTCAGCACTGGAAAAGAGAGTAACGACACCACCATTGACTCCCGTGGTACGGGTTTAAGGGTTTAAGGGTTTAAGGGTTTTGCCCCTCTAGTGGCAGGATATGGGTATTGCAAAAGCGCCCAGAAAACCCATTCACTCCAATGTATGTGTGTTGCCCACTTGCTGGTAAATTGATGAAAACGGCCGTGTTTTTGTTTTTAGGTGTCTTGGTCATATCAAATTGCACTGCAACAATTGCAACACTGATGGAAGTTGAATCTGAAATACCGCGGTCCAAGAGCGTATTGCACTGTGCAGGCTGTACCGAACGGTTCGGTATTTTACCGAGAACCGTTGCATCCCTAGTGTGTATGTGCTGCGGTGCTGTGTGTGTGTGTGTGTGCGTATGTGCTGCAGTGGGGGCAGGCGTTGCTTTTAAACATGTTAAAGCACTTTGTGCTATGTTTTTAATACGAAAAGTGCATTATAAATCAAGTTTATTATTATTCTATTGATAACTAAATCATAAAAATCTTTACAAATTGTTTATGTTTCAGGCAAAGGCGTAGGAGTTCGAAGAGGAAACAGATAGAAATATTGGAGGCACAGCTCGCAAAAGAGAAAACTAAAACTGAGAAATATAAGAAGAGGTTACATAGGACCAAGAAAAAAAATGCATCCAAGTCACCACGTGCAAAAGTCAATGCTTTGTTGGCACATCAGAAAGTGAATACACCCATTCTTTTCCATACATCTCTGATTGAAGATATTCGGAGAAAATATGAAAATGCAAAAACAAACAGAGACAAGCAGTTGATAGCAAAAGTTGTCAGTGGAAATATTCTTGTAGCACTCCCCCCAATAGACCTTTTACTAAGGGCAGGCTTCTGGGTCCATGTGTTCTAATTTTAACCTTGATTTACAAGTATTTCTTTTAAAGGTAATTTGGATTTCAGTTTTTAATGCACACTCAATTTATACACCTATATGAATTAACCTTTTTACTCTGGCAAAGAAATAGCACAAGACTCTTTTTTAGAAAATAAACAAATCAATGATTTACTTAGAATTTCAAATGTATTCAAACCAACAACAATACACTTTTACTGAAATTATGTGTCAAATAAACCATAAAAGGATCCGACTCACTGTCAGTTATTAAATTAACCAATCTACCAAAGAGTAGTCTACCTTTTCAGTTGAATAGAACACTTTTAAGTTTCCCAAAATATATAGAACACTCCTTTAAGTTTCAATAAACTACTCTTAAAGTTATGGAATACCCCTTTAAGTGGCAAAAAATACCTTCAAGTTACTCAATTACACTCAAACCCTTTTAGTTACTTTCAGTAAACTCAAACACTACTCAGTGGGCCCACACTCACACACACACATACACACAGCCGGCAAAATAAAAATAACCCCCGTTGCAGGCCTGATATGGTGACTTTTGAGTGCGAGGAAATCCACCTTTATTTCCAATGATCCAGGAACAGTTAAGGAAAAGTGTTACCTCCGATCCAGAGAACAGCTGTTTCCCGGTCCGAGTCCGGCAGGCGACACGGCGAGTAGACAGGAGACAAACCGGTGAGCAGACGATGGAGCCTTCCTGGCAGCCGATGTCCACCGATGACGAGTCACACACCCACACTGGCAGCCTCCAACGACGACGATTCACACACACTGGCAGCGGCCGAGCCGAACCCTCATGCTCCCGTGGTGAGACCACAAGGCAGTGCCGATGTCAGAAGCTGGTTTAGCTCCTCGCGGCTAAGTCCGTTCGCTTTGATAGCGAATGCTAACAACACAGTCCGAGTTAGCTCAGAAGCTAAGCTAAGCTAACAACAGTTCAGCTTCGGCAGGAGTTCCAAGCTGAAACTTCTCGAGCTGAATCCTAAATAGTACTCCAATGTCTGGGTTCCGACTGTCGAGCAGACAGTCTCTAGACACAGAAAACTACACACTTACTTAACTATTATCTGTACTTCACACTCGCGGCCATGCGTCTCCGTTGTGCCTTTTTCCGTCGTCGTCCCTCTTTTTTTCTCTGTCAAGTTTTTTCCAGAAACACACACTCTCGCACTTGCTCACATCCGGTTTACACCTGACAATCCCACCTTAACCAATAAATGACCAGGATCACACTTCTTCTCAATCAGTACTTCCTCTCTTCCTATGAGTTCCTTCAAAATAAAATAAAATATCTAACCATGTGTCGTTTTAATCTTATTAATTACACCTTATTCTGTTGTCAAACTATTTTAACCTTTATGAAATATTCCTTGTACATTTTTAATACATTTTAATAACAGTTTCAACCAAATATGAACCCTTTTAACCCATGACTTATTTATTTATGAGTAAGGATTTTTTAACAGGGTTACATTCTGAAAAAGTACAAGCTCCAAAAGCATGCCCAGATTACTTTTGGCTACTCTAAGAGGAGAGCAAATTATCCTGTGGATCTTACTTACCGTGGGAGGAGATGTGTCAGCCAAAATGATGTTAGTCAAATGACGACTGGCTGCAAACAAAGAGTCACACGGCTGAAGAAAAAGATGCAGAAGAGGTTGCTTATCGATACAATGAAGAACTTGCATAGGAGGTTTCTATCTGAGCACGTTGGCCATGTGTCTTATACCTCATTTTGCCGTCTCAGACCCTTTTGGGTGGTAACCCCCTCTTCCTCTGACCGTGACACATGTCTTTGCAAAAAACACGAGAACTTGCAATTCATGGCCAATGCCTTGCAGAGCCGAGGGTTACTGTCCTCAAGAAATATTGAGGAAATGTCTGAAGCAACCATGTGTGACCCAAAAGCGAAGGTCTGTGCTTATTGTGAGTGCCGTGAATGCTTCCTTACTTGTCACCCGATGCTGAAAACACCTGGGAAAGAGAACATTTGTTTTTCTCAGTGGATGACAGAAAAAATCACGAAGTATGAGAAATTATTATTGTAAGTACAGTAATGAAATCCAATCTCGGAAAAACATTTCGGAGGGTCACACCAGCAGGCCAGTCTGCACACTGGAGTGCTATACACAGCTGGTGAACCATCCACACACACGTTTTGCACCATATCACTGTCCAGAAGATATGACCCTGTGGCCATCTGGGCCCACCTTGATCCAGTTTTGAAGGTGCTGAGAGAAAGAAACCCTCAAGTCACACTACATTTTTTCAGTGACGGGCCTGCAACACAGTATCGTCAAAAGGGAAATTTCTTCTACCTCTCAACTGAACCCTTCAAGTATGGCTTCAAAGAAGTAACGTGGAACTTCTTTGAAGATAGTCATGGAAAGGGGGCACCAGATGGTGTGGATGGGTTCCTCAAAAGGTCAGCAGACCGGATTGTAGCCCGTGGAGGAGACATCCCTGAAGCCCAGAGTCTGTATGACAAGATGAGGTAAAAGCTATAGTTTCAGGTCCCTGTCCCACCTCTCTTATCCAGATTACATAATAGCTTTGTCAAATCTGATCCTGTCATGTGTTGAGTGTTGTGTGGATAAGTAAAGTGTATTAATGTTTATTTTTCCACCCCTTCACTATAGGTACCAGCAGTAGCTGCCATAAAAGGCACTATGAAAATCCACCAGGCTATCAGTCTGACACCTGGCCAAATGAAATACAGACACATTTCATGTCTTTGTAAAAGGGAGGAAGGTGTTTTGGACTGCCCCTGCTTTAACCTTCAAGAAGTCACTCTAGTTGATGTTCTTGTTTCACCTGATGAGTCCCAAGCATATGGAAAGACACCAGATAAGGAGGAGGGATGGAGACCAGAAATGATTGAGGCAAAGCACATTGGAGATTGGTGCGTCGTTAATTACGACAATGAAGCTTACCCAGGTGTCATAATGGTGTCACCTGGTCTGCCTGTGCGACCAGGGTTGCCAGATAATGTGGCAAATATCCCCCTTACTTGTTTCCTACGCTGTAAAATCGGGAGATTAGCTGGAGAAACTACGGACTGTTTTTTTCCCCTCTCCTGGCGCGAGGCCTCCACAGCGCGAGGCCCGAGGCAGTCGCCTTGTTTGCACCCCCCTCGCCCTGGCCGCACGTGGGCGGGGCAAATTGGCGAAATAGCGCCCCCTACAAATTTTTTCAATGGCCTCACCATTCGTCTTAGTTTGTCGTAAGCACACGAAATTTGGTACACATGTTTATCATACCCAGACACACAAAAATGTCTCTTAAGGTCATGATGAAATCCCAACAGGAAGTAGGCCATTTTGATTTGAATTTTGCTGATGGCGTTGTTTTCGCCAATTCCACACCTCGTATTTGAACGAACTCGTCCTAGAGATTTGAAGGCTCGATCGTCTTCAAATTTGTTTTACAGCATCGAGACCCCATGGTGATCTTATCTTGTGCTCTGCAGGTGTGTAGGTCAAAGGGAGTGGCTGCTATGGCTCAATGAACTTTGGCGACTTTTTCAGTGCTCACCATGTACATACAAATGGCCCTCACGCCCACATACTTCATCCAATCAACTTAAAACTTGCTGGACATGATGATGGCTCCGCCCTGAATGTCACGATATATTAACTTCCCACGTAACTCATAGCGCCCCCTGGTGGTAACAGGAAGTGAACTAAAATTACTTAAAAATACATACTTTACCCCATCAACTTCATTTCACTTCTGAAACACGCAACAACTTGGTGAAGTTGCATTATTAATGCTGTGAAGCCACACGAAATGGCGTCCCTGTGGCGACGTGGCGACCATCAATTCCTCACCATGAAAATACGTTTGGCTTTTTGATGGCTTTAATGAACTCGTATCATCATGAAAATTGATACACAGGTCAAGGGTGACAACCTCAACGTATCCATATGCTAATAGAGAATGTGAAGTTACGTCACGCCGTGGGACGTTGGCCGCCATCTTTGGAGGATAGCGGATGCAAACACTTGCTCGTCTCCCTAAAAAAAGTTCCCCAAAGTCGCTTAAAAGTAATCATGGTGGGACAGTACTGCTGCCACAGTAGTATATGCACTAATACCAAAAACGAGATAGTTCACGATGTCTGGATAAGTCAGTGGAGGGAGTAAATCTGTGTCTTGAATCCAGTCCCCACTCTCTGTTTACGTTTGCGTTCCTCCAAAGATGGCACCGACGTCCCACAACGCAAAGCGGCGTGACGTCAGCTTCACATTCTCTATAGGCAATCTCACTCGTGTCGCCCCCTTGTGGAAACAGGAAGTGCCATATTTTACATAAACATTGTGCGATTTCCATGAAACTTCACATGTGTCATGACTGTCCCACCCTGAATGCAACCGCCCATGTTTTGTTACACTCCTACTGCCCCCTGGTGGATGAACCATTAACCTCTCCCACAGCCCCGACATGCCTCAGGCCACGTGGTCGCATGGGTGAGCGAGGGCCCGTCATCGCCGCTTGCGGCTTTAATTAGGGCCCGAGCGGGACAGAGTTGAAATTCGAACGGTGTCAAGTAAGAAAAACAGTGAAACAAAGTCCTGTGAACATCCAAAGTAAAAAGTAATCAAGTAATCAAGTAGTACATGAAGCCACCCCCCCGGGGAAAAAACGCTAAATTGAAATCGCGCTGTTTTTTTGTTATTAGGGCCCGAGCAGGACAATGTCCCGTGAGGACCTATTGAAATCGGGCTGTTTCTTTTTACTATTATTATTCCGACCCAATTTTGATTGCATATTTGGACCCCTGAATATGCTCGAAAAGTCACAATTTTTTGATAAAGTCATTAAATAGCGCCCCCCTAGAAAGTTGGAAACGGCGAGCCCCACTTCTGAGTTTCACCTACATGCATGAAATTTGGTGGGGTTGTAGACCATGGGGAGACACACAAAAAATCCTCTTGGAGCCATGCCCTACTCCCAACCGGAAGTCCGCCATTTTGATTTGAACAAACTTCTCCTAGAGATTTCGCCCGATTGACTTCAAATTGGCTACACACCATCACCATTCTGATCAAAAGTTATTAAAATAATTTCTCTAGGTCAAAGGGCGTGGCTGCTGTGATGTGACAAAATTTGGCGACTTTTCGTGCCATTTCACTTCCAACGGCCCTCAAGGCAACATGTTTGATCGTAGCTACTTCAAACTTGCTGGACATGATGATGGGTCCGTCCTGAACGGTCTGATGTATTAACTTCCCACCTTCCTCATAGCGCCCCCCGGTGGTAACAAGAAGTGGCCAGTTTTTACTTTCATGTGTACATGGCACATACTTGACCCCATCGACTTCATTCCACTTCTAAAACATGCAGAACTAGTTGGTGAAGCTACATCATGAACGCTGTGAAGCTACGAGTAATGGCGTCCGTGTGGCGATGCGGCGACTATCGTCCCTCGCCATGAAAATACGTTTGCCCTTTTGATGGCTTTAATAAACTCATATCATCATGAAAATTGATACACAGGTCCAGGGTGGCAAGGTCTTTGATCTGATGCCTCTATAGCGCCCCCTTGAAATTTTCAGAAACCCCTCCCCATAGGGTTTTTTTTGGAGTTGGAACATGAAAAAAGGTACACATGTGTAAGTTGTCAAGGCGCACAAAAAAGTCTCTTGCACTATCAGTCTACTCCAAACAGGAAGTCAGCCATTTTGATTTGAACTCGCCATTTTGTCCTGATTTCCACACGTTGTGTTTTAACGAACTCGTCCTAGGGATTTTGTCAGATCGACTTCAAATTGGTTACACATCATCCAGAGACCATGCTGATCAAAAGTTAGTAAAAGCTTTTCTTTACGTCAAGGGGCGTGGCCACTATATGCGTATATTCAAGCAGCTCTCTCTCCCACATACTTCATCCAAACTGCTTCTAAATTTCTGTACATGATCAGAGCCCCTCCCTCAACGTCTCCATATGCTCACTCATATCGCCCCCTTGTGGAAACAGGAAATGCCGCGTTTTACATCAACATTGTCCGATTTGCTCCAAACTTCACGTGTGATCAGGGTCGCCCCCTGAACGCACCGGCCCATGTTTTGTTACGCTCCTACTGCCCCCTGGTGGATGAACCATCAACTTGTCATAACTCCTTCATGCATTGTCCGATTTGCTCGAAACTTCACGTGTGTGATGAAGGTCCGCCCCAAAGCCCATCTGCCCACATCTGATTACCGCCTCCTGGTGGATGAACGAAACATTGCGTTTTTTCTTCTTCTCGCCACAGCCCCTGCATGCCTCAGGTCCGCGGTGGCGTGGAGTCGCGAGGGCCCGATCATCGCCGCTTGCGGCTTTAATTTTCTTTTCTTTTCAAAGACAAATAAATGTTTTTTACACATGGGCAGTTGTCAATTTCACTTAATTACATCAATTTTCCTTTACAACCATATTTGATGGTTTTTTTTGGGTTTTTTTGCAAAACATTTGCAGAACATAATTTGTTCTTCTTTGGATGTCACACTGTAAGCATACCCACTGTATGCAGTGCCAAAGTCTATCACTATGTTGTAGGAGTCACCCATTGTAAAACAGGTCTAGCCAGTCTAGGTGAGGAAAGAGTCAGTGGCAATGAGCAGTAGTCACAGTGCATGCATGTATGTTGAGGGTAACACTTGCTTTGCTGTTAGACTAAGCACATCAACCCTGGGAAGAGAGAAGAGAGAAGAAAAAACTACAAAATGGGGAATTATGGGAGTTGTGGGTAAGGATACAATAAATAACCACCAACTGTTTTATGTCAGACTAAGCTGGATAAACTGAGGAATGTTGAATTGATTGAAATACTGTCTACAGATTTATATTGTGGTATCTTACAGAATGTATCTCGGTAAAAGATGGATAAAAGCTGCTTGTTCAGTTTTTATTGAGTGAGAATAACAGGTGTTCTCTTATTTGATCTACCAAAGCTTAAATATGAAGACTGATTTGATTGAATGACATCAAGAGCAAACAATCAATCATTTTTAATTCACACATGACTAAAGTCTTCACACAGGAGTAAGCGATCTGTTTTCACTCAGCCTTTGGTTTTGTTGCTCTTACCGGCTCGTGTGTGGAGACAGTCTCTTTGAAATTGTTGGGCTTTGAGCAAATGATGGACTTCATAGTCACACGATAGGTTGTAGATTTTGTTTTATCATTGAGGTTGGATTAAAATTGGAACACTTGCGATAACACTAATAATGCAGTGTGTTGCCACAAGAGCTAATGTAGAGATTTTGTTTATGCATTTGTTAAATACCGGTGTAATTGGCAATAACCTTCACATTTCATTTCAGGGAACCATCTGATAATGGTCTGATAGAGGCTGAAAGGTATGTAGTTGATTGTTTTGTTTTTTTAACCCCACCACCACCCCTAATGGGGACCTTTTTTTCCCTGTCCTTTTCTTTCTTTCTTTCTTTCTTTCTTTCTTTCTTTCTTTCTTTCTTTCTTTCTTTCTTTCTTTCTTTCTCATTCATTTCTTTTTTATCCATTTTAAGAAAAAAAGGACACAATAATCAAGTGGCAGTAACATAGAACCCATCAACATCACAAACATAGGGGAGCACAGAATACAAACAAACAACAACAACAAAACAAAAGAACATACATTTAACGACATAAAATAATCAAAACATATAATCAGTAAGTGCATACCACATATTTTTTATACACGCACCATAAATTCATATCATCACTCAATAAATAAAAGATTAAATAATTCACTCTACAGCAACCCAAAAAACAACAACAAGTACAAGAACAAAAACATGAAAAAGAATAATCTATATTGAATCTTCATCCCAAGTTTTTGTTCTTTTTCTCTCTGCACAATTTTCCTTGTTTTTTGGCAGAATCTTTGTTAGTAAATAATGATGTTTAATAAAATAATTGTTGTGGGTTTGTAAGTTTTGGATAGGAGCATGGCTTTAGATACTCAAACAAAGAAGGATTTGTTGGGGCGGTGTTTAGCTCAGTTGGTAGAGAACCCGCCCCATGTGTAGAGGCTACAGTCCTCGCTGCAGGCGGCCCCGGTTCGAGTCCCGCGTCGCATTTCCTCCCATTTCCTGTCACACTCTGAACTGTCCTATCTAATAAAGGCATGAAAAAGCCAAAAAATATATACTTTAAAAGAAGGATTTGTTGAGTGAAAAGTATCATTAAAAATCTCATTATAATACTTAATTAATGCCTAAAGTATATAATTTGCCGATGTAATATTCGTTCCATCATCAGTCATCAGTTTTGAGATGTTCTTCCTAAATATATTTCTATTTTGAAGCTGTAAAAAATATTTATTAAATTTTTCCTCCATGCTCCATCCATGTTGCCTTATTTCTATATATGATGCCCTTCATTTTATTATGATATAGCCTTTCCAATTCTTTTTCTTTATCATCTAATAACTGTAGGTCTTGGTCGATACAGTCAGATTTGTTTGCATCTATACGATTCCTAATATTTTGCACCTCTTCTAACAACATTTTTTCTTTGTTACAATTTTGTTTATGCTTCCATGCTAAGTACTTTATCGCATGACCTCGAAAAGTGCATTTAAAAGTATACCGTACAATGTGTGGATTTGCAGGACCAGTGTTGAAGGGAAAAAAAATCCAAAATAAATTGCTTGGATTTAAGAATAAATGTCTCATCTTCTAGTAACGATTGATTCATCTTCCAGTAACCCCTTCCCCTCATGGTGTCTGTAAAATCTAGTTTTAATATAATAAGGTGATGATCAGATCTAAATCTTTCATCAATCATTACTTGACTAATTTTTACCACTAAGGCCAAAGAAATAAGAAAGAAATCTATTCTACTTGCCGATGCATTTCTATCTAATTAGGTCCGGATTCTTTATTCTCCAAATATCAACTAAGTCCATTGTGGACATCATGGACGTAAGAGCGTATCGCTTCTGACCTTGATGATCTTCTTTTCCACCAGTTCTATCCTTGGAGGGCTGGAGAACAGTGTTATGATCTCCTGTCTGAATTACAGGAATATCATAATACTGAATCACAGAATATAAATTCTCCAAAAAAAAAAAAAAAAGTAGTTGATTTTTTGTAGAGATTTGTAGTTACTAATCTTGAAGAATGTGAAATGGTCCCAGGTTCTCCACTGGGCAATCAGTTCATGTTAAACTACGGTAACCCTTTAATTTACAGGCCGTTAATTACGTCATAATGCATAGTTTATTGCATAGTAATGTCAAGAAATAGCCCAGAAATAACGGTCAATCTCATAGTGAGCCGCTCAGGTAGTAGAGCGTCCAATAACCAGAGGGTTGGCGGTTTGAATCCCACTCTCTCCAAGTCTCTGTCGTAGTGTCCTTGGGCAAGACACCTTACCCAACTTGCCTCGTGTGAATGCGTATGAATGATCATGGTGGTGGTTGGAGGGGCCGTTTGGCGCACATTGTGCAGCCACGCTTTCGTCAGCATGCCCCAGGGCAGCTGTGGATACACACGTAGTTTACCACCACCGGTGTGAATGTGGTATGAATGAATAATGGTTGACAAAAAACACAATTCTTGAATTTTGATATGGCTGGGTGCTAAAAGTGTTCCAATATATAGAAACAACACATGATGATTTAGGGGTGCCACCACACATCTGTTTTTGTTGGATAAAGTGGTAAACAGTGCTCAATGATCACCATAGAGCTCTGAGGTAAAAAAAAAAAAAAAAAAGACTCCAGCTCAAGAAAATTGAGTTGATCTTTATGTTTTTGTGTTGGATATACTCTTATTACATATTACTGTCATATCTGTAGTTGTGTCTTTGTATATTTACATACTTTGAATGAAATGTAGTCATATTTATAGTAGGTATTTGGTGCCCATTACATCTGGCTAACGTTAGATAGCAACAGTTTGCTAACCACAGTCTAGCTGTGTTAGCTAAGCTATTAAGCTTAACATCAACAGTATTCTAGAGTTGACACTATCATATTTAGAGTATTGATGTCTCATGTTTATTGAGAGTAGCATTGTAGTTGTTAAAGACCCACTCCCGTGAAAATCGTGTTTTTTGAGCTTTTCACATGTTCCTGTGGCATTTTTCTTGTGTTAGAGCACTTATCAGCAGAGAAGGAAGTGCAAAATTGCATTTCAGAGTTTTTCTGCCTTCAAACTGCTGTGAACCAATGGCAGACGCGAACTGGCAGTTTCAGGAAGACTGGAGTTGAGGGTGTCACAGCTCCAGGGGAGGGCACTAGTGCTACAAGCTCCCGCCCCGCTCTGCATCTGGCTCAGAGGTGAAAGCCTTCACAGCTCGGTGTAGCTGTCAAGGTATAATAGGTATAGCTCACCTGGTAGAGCAGCTTGCACCATGAGCAAGGACTATGTTCCAGTCTGGGATCGAATCCCAGTGTGGAGTTTTACGTTAAACGCGCTGAATCTGTAATTGTACAATGTCCAGCTGTCAGCAAGCGGGGGGGTGGGGTGCGAGGAGGTGGCTGGGCGGGTGCAGAGCAGCGCAGTCTCCGCCCACCCTCCAGAGGTGCATTGCTAATGTGCATGGCTAATGAGCTGGTTTTAAAATGGCCGAAAAGGGTCGCGGGAGTGGGACTTTAAATTAACATTTTATATATAGGTATATTTGCGAGCACATCTGGTAGGCTAGTGATGTAATGGTAAGTTGTCATTGTAACCAAATGATGAAGTTAGACTAGCCTACAGCTAAAATTTGAGACTTATGAAAGCCCCAAATTGCAGCGCATTATGCAGCACACAGCCTGTTCAAGGCAACAGAGAGATACGGGCTCATTCTTTTTGGTTTTGAACGCTTCATAACCCATTAGCATTAAAAAACTTAAAACGCATACTATTTCTCCACAAATCCTGCACCAAGTTCCTGAAGTTTAGTTAATGTCAGCTCTTATCATTAGGCCCTGTGAGTTGCCAGTGAGTTAGCCACTAGAGAGGGTTTGTTCTTTTAAAGGGATAGTTCAACATTTTGGCAAATTGGCCCATTGCCATAATCCCTATAGTCTTAGCAGTAGGTTCGTTACCTTTAATTGTCGGTGCGAGCTATTTTTAGAACGGTGGAGCAGAGCCGCGAGCTGCTCAGAGCTCCACTACGGAGGCCAATGGGATTTCTTGGTTTCCCTCATCAAATACACAATCCAACAACTCCACAACGCTCTGGTGGACAAGTTGTGACCTGCACATTCACCACGCTATGAGATAATAACACAACGTTACCAGACAGAGTTGTTTTAGAGGGAAATTCATGCAAAGCAGCTGATGCGTGTTCCCGGCAGAGGCAGTTTTCCGGCAAGCAGTCTATTTGCCTCGAAAACAACTCTGTCTGGTAACGTTCCGTTAACTCATAGCCTGGTGAATGTGCAGGTCACAACTTGTCCATGAGAGCAATTGGGAGTTGTTAGATTGTGTATTTGATGAGTTTGATGAGGGAAACCAAGAAATCCCATGAGCCTCCGTAGCGTAGCTCTAAGCAGCTCACGGCTCTGCTCCGCCGTTCTAAAAATAGCTTGCACCGACAATTAAAGGTAACGAACCTACTGCTATGACTATAGGGATTATGTCAATTTGCCAAAATGTTGAACTATCCCTTTAAGTGTGTCAGTATTGCCCCTTGTTTTTAACAATAAAGTCAATTAAACTTTATATGTGTGTCTGACATCCATCGCTGCTGCACAAAAGTCAGGGTAAGACCACATGAACATGTCCCATTTTGAAAGTTGAATTCTGAGAAATGCCCAAGTTGCCCAAAGGGCAGACAAACTAATTTTACTTTGATAGCCCTATAGAACATGTTATTGTATAAAAGTTCAATGTACTCAACATTTTCTTGTTAATTTTTTGGCAATTAGATTTTCGAAAATATCACAAAACCTTGTGTGTTAGATGGCACCCCTAAATCTCAATGGATTTCCTCAAAACTTTGCAAAAGTCATTTTTATGTTAATTGGAACAAAATGCATTGCCAGACAAATTGATCTTTGGAAATTAAAATTTCCCATTCAAATTTGATGCACCCTACTGTATGCGCTTTGGGTATTGGGTAACAATAGAAAAGCGCTATATAAATGTAATCCATTATCATTATTATTATTAATGAAACAAGAAATATAGCCAGGAAATAACGTTTAATTGCGTAGAAATAGCCCAGAAATAATGGTCAATTGTTGTAGTAATGTTGAGAAATAGGCAGGGCAAGGCAATTTTATTTGTATAGCCATGGCATCATAACGGCATCATAACAACATCCTCTGTCCTTAGACCCTCACATCCACTGAAGAAAAACTCCATGGAAAACCCTTTTAACAGGGAAAACCAGGAGAAAGCTCAGGGTGAGCAACAGAGGAGGGATCATCACCCAGGTCAGAGATGTTGTTACAGACAAGAAACAGTTTACAACACAGAATGTGGGAAACATGGAAATGTTAGCAACAGCTGATGGAGGAAGCTTCTGGCCCATAACCTATAGACAGGCAAAAATGTTGGCATTGGTATCAGCAAGTACTGGAGTTCAGGCACCGATCCGATACCATGTAGGCCTACCTATCTCACTAAAAACATGTTAGCTAGCTAATCCTCCAGTCAGCACCCCTGACCAAAGGCACTGGCTCATAATCTGGAGTTGGTCCCCGGGTGCCGCACCGTGGCTGCCCACTGCTCCTCAGGGATGGGTTAAATGCAGAGAAAGAATTGTTACCTAAATGTTACCTGTTTGTGTTAGAGTGTGGGGGAGGAGTGCGTGCTTCCGCGCGCATTTGTATGTTACCTGTGTGTTTTGATGTGTGTGTGTGTCTGTAACTGTAATCACATGAAGCTGGCTCTAGAGCAGGGCTATTCAATTACAAATTCAGTGGGGCCAGATTTTAAAACCGAGACCTTAAGCTGGGCCGGACATTTTCAGCGGTCAAGTTATGACAAATGAGGGGCATTTTTAAAACCCAGCATTAGCTATTAAAAACAAATCTACACAGCCAGAAAAAAGAGAATAAGTCAATAATAGTAGGCTAGTAAAGGTGTAGCTGTTAATGCTTTGAATTGGAGGGTTTTTTTTAGGAACTAAAAGTTTCCTACTGTCTGAGTTTCCACTGAGGTTTACAGCAGGGGGTTATGTAAATCACTAAATGTAGCCTAGTCTTAAAATTAGGCCTAAAGATGAACAAAGATTTATTTTCTAACATATTTTGATTGGTGAAAAACAAGGAGCAAAAAGCCATTTGGGGCAAATTACTCTGGGAAAGTATTTGATTATGGATTATTTCTTTGAAAAGTAGCTATCCTAATCAAGTTACTGTTATGATTCCATTGCAAGTAGGCTATTTAGTTGCGTTAAAATTAAATTATTGGTTACTTCATTCCCTCAAAAAAAAAAAAAGGACAGCGGAGCATGGCGTGCTGTCACTGCGTGGACGGTGCTCATGTGTGACTGAAAGGAGAGACTGGTGGAGTATTAACCAGCCACCACGGTTTATTGTTGGCTGATGGGAGGGCTGAGGATCGGTCAGCGTGCTCACCAGAAACACCGTGTCGTGCCACAGCGGCCCGGTGTGGAGTGACAAGTCTCCCCGTCGGTCCCGGACCGACGAGGAGCCTCCCGCTCCGTGACGAGCGGCTGTGGCCCGACACCGTGTTTCTGGAGAGCAGCTGAGCTGACCGACCGACCAAGCCTCGGTTCTACCGGTAACTTTCAAAACAACGCACTGACTGGGTGGGTTGGTTGCGTGTTGCTAGGCTGCGTTGAGTGGTGCATTCACTGTCTGAACTGCAGTAGGGATTTTGAGTTCTCGCAAAACGTGTTTCCCTCTGTGTGTTTTTTTGGGGGGGGGGACCACGAGCCGGGCCACTCGGACATTGGGTCGGGGCCGGATGTGGCCCGCGGGCCGCCAATTGAATAGCCCTGCTCTAGAGTGTGTGTGTGTGTGTGTGTGTGTGTGTGTGTGTGTGTGTGTGTGTGTGTGTGTGTGTGTGTGTGTGTGTGTGTGTGTGTGTGTGTAACTGTAATCACATGAAGCTGGCTCTAGAGACTGTGTGTGTGTGTGACTGACTTGTCACATAGTTAGTTAGTAGCTGCATCCTGTGTCAGTCTGATTTAGCTGTGTCAGTGTTTATAAACATTTAAACGAGCGCCAGGTGGATTGTTTATGAAGTTAACGAGCTCTGGCCTGAGGATCAAAGAGGTTACCACGGCGATAGGGGCCCCCGCAGGCTGAGACAGACAGAAACGTGGAGAAAAACAGCCATTTTCTGCCTCTGCACCGGTCTCACAATTAGGCCTAGCATGACAAAACGGTAACTCCTATCAGAACAAAATACAGATCAACGTTGCTCTAAGGACTTACTGAAAATTTCGGTACGATTTGGTGTTTCTACAGTAAATATTTCGGCGACGCTGGCAGTTTTAAAACATCAGGCCGTTCTGCTTCTCTCAGAAAATATTTGTATTGGACTCAATGAGGAGCAGAGACAGACGTGGCCGCACTTAGAGGCTCAGAGTTTAAATTCTGTAAGTCTCTCTGATATTTTGAGCACATGATGAGAGACAGAACAAGTTTGTTTTACAAATTCTGAAAAAATTATGTGTGTAGAGTGTAAATTGTGGCCGGGCCGAGTGTGGAAAGAGAAAAAATCTGGAGTTTTTCTGGGCTTTCTCTCCCACTCTAACTGATGATGTCTCCCACTCTGACACGAACATTCCATGCAATACACACCCATTATAAACTCATAATTTCTCCAAAAATGATCATGGTCATTGATCAGGGATTGATCAAAAACTATATGACCTATCAAAACGTGGAGTAATACGACAATACACATATTGTCATCTGCTAACCAAACCACCCACTGACACAGGTTTTTATCACTTTTTATTTAAGCAATATCACACGAGAGGGAGTTAGTTGGGGAGCCACAGGCTCAAAAATGGGTTGAACCTGACATGGTCTGTTATACTTTTCATTTGTGTTTTTTCTGTTAACTTTGACACTAAGGAACAATAATTGAAGTGTCTGCTCTGCCGGAAATATGCCGAAAAAAATCACTCACTGTATGCACCCTTTATTTTTCGACAGGAAATTGTAAAAAATGTTTTTTTTCTTCAAATCCTCAGTGGGCTGGGTAGGCTGTCAATGAATGCATTTCTGATACACAGAACACATGTGGTGACAACATCCACTGAAAAAATAACTCTTAAAACACATTTCTACATGAAAGTCTGGGGTTGGAAACTGATCAGCTCTGCTTCTTCCATCCCCATTTCAAACAGTGTTAGTTGTTGTTAGTATCTGTTGTTGTTGTTATTGTTGTTGTTGTTGTTGTTGTTGTTGTTGTTTGTTCGATATTTGGTTATATGGTGTCCCGTGGATGTTTTTGTTGTTGTATGTGAGATATAATTTTTGTTTGGTTTGAAATAAATATGATCAATCAATCAATCAATCAATCAATCAATCAATCAATCAATCAATCAATCAATCAATCAATCAATCAATCAGTGAATCAATTTTGTATCAATTTTATGGGAAAAAAATAGGCGTTCCAGTGAAAAAATTATAGAAATCCAAGCAAAATCATTGGTTCTATGATAATTTCACTACTAGTTGGCGATCAACAGGCTCAGAGCCTCAATAGAATTTTAGGCTAGGCCTACTCTTGAAATTCCAAAAGACATACTGGATGTTTAGCATCATGGTACACTCACAAACACGAGCTTAGTATTTGAATGAGTTTGAAACAACCAACAGTTACCAGTGTTTTTTAGTTGTTAGTAGTAGTTTAATTGTTAGTAGTTGAAATTAAACTCCCGTGGGAAACCCCCTAAAAAAAGCAGTTGGGGTACCTGTAACCAGACTTTAAAAAATTCAGAATTTTTTTATTTGGCCTTAAGTAAGTTGTGAGGGGTCAAACTAGGGGTTTTTCACGATTCTGAGTTGATTGCAAGCATTAGCTTTTCATATGTCCGTGAAGGTTCTCAGTCATCCAGGTCATCTTATTCTTGTGGAGTTGTAGTAAAAAGCAACTGGAAAGAAGTCTAGTTGCTTTTTACTACAACACCACAAGAATGAGCTTTTCATCCAAAACACTCCTTGGTGTAAAAAAAACAGCCACACCCACTTTGCCTGTTCAAAGGAAAGGAACAACCCCCTCCCCCCACCAATAGAATGTATTAGAAGTTATTCCTTAGCATGACACAGGTTGTCTTTAATGTCACATATACTCAATATAATATAACTTACATTCTACCCTTTTTTCTTGGTAGGATTTCCAGGATTTTACAATGCTTTAATTGCAACTATTAACGCAAATTCAACCAGTCCTTATGTATTCTCTTCCGCCATGCAATTTATCACCAAAACCTCTCTGCAAATTTGCTATCATAGACCGCTGTGGCTAGTTATGGTCACAGGAATTAATGATGTTGTCAATATGTGATTAAAAAAAAATAATAATAATAATTTTTAATTATTGTTTTCATATATTAAGCTATTATGCGGATTCTGGAGTGTGAGAGAGAGAAAAAAACACTGGGTGCACACCAGATTTCACATACCAGTAAAAGCTGAAATGCACACACACACACACACACACACACACACCCTTTCTATAGAAATATATAGAATTACCATAAAAATACATCTCTTATAGATGTAGTCAGTGTGATGTGGAGTTGTTTTATTTGTTTTTTTAACCTTTCCGCCGGCGATCAAAGCGATCCGCCCTTCTCTAAGCAGTAAAAGTTAGCTCGCTAGCAAGTTAGTTTATTTTATTTTTTTTACCATTGATGTATTATATTATTACCTTCATGTCTTTCTGGAGCGTGGGGACGAGTCTCTGCTGCTCCTGGTTGACCCGGACGGAATCGCTCGGGTCACGTCCACCGAGCCGTCAGTTGAGCTGGGCTGTGGTGACGCACGGTCAGCTGCTGACTCTCTCACCGGCTGCTTGGCCCGGCTTGATCAAGAGGGTCTGGCTGCAGACTTCCACTGTCAGGACGCTTCCTTGCAGACCTCCACCGTGAGGCCACCTCCACTGTGGGGACGGAAGTTGATTGAACACATAAATCATATTTACATTATTAAGCCCCATAAAGTATGTGGGAAACTAGAAATCATATAGGTTCCTCCTGGTATACTCGCTTTTAAATTATATTTACCTACATTATATAAAATAAAGCCCCAAAAAATAAAGTATATATCAATTGTTCTGTGCCTTGCCCTGAACGGGTTTCGAACCGCGACGATGCTAACCCTTTCGCCAAAAGCTCAACGGGCACTCTGCACATTGGTTACCACGTCTTTTAAGTGAGTTTAACTCGAGTACCGCTAACCACCCGCGGACCTCCGTTACACACACACACACACTTATTCATATATTAAGCCCATCGTTTGTCCATTCAGTGTTTCCAAGCGCTGTCCACGTGAATACATTCGAATCAGTAATTGTTGCCAAGCAACACACTTCTAAGCGCTCTCAAACAGCTGGAAGAATAAACATGGACAACGCCAATCCAAAGAAAAGAAAAGAAAATTTCACGGATGGGGAAATCAGGAAGCTGATAGAAGCCTACGCAGATCAAAAAGACATCCTGACGTCAAGATTTAACAACAACAACACGAACAGACAGAAATTATCTGCGTGGAAATCAATCACTGCCTCTATTAACAGCAGTTGTGATGGTGGACAGCCGCGGACAGTTGAAGAGGTGAGGAAGAAATGGAAAGATCTCCTATCAAGGGCCAAAAAAGACTCGTCCGCTCTTAAAAACCCACCGACCGGGGGAGGACCTGCCCCAAAGATATCCCCCTACAGCACTATTATCATTGAGCTGTTTGGGGAGGACTCCCCCGCATTCACGGGTCTGAACGGTATCGACAGTTCGGACATGTCAGCAGCAGCAGCCGTTGATGTGTCGGACCGCAGCACAGACTGTAGTGTGACTGCTCTCAGCTGCTGTCAGAGTGGTAGGTTAACAAAGTAGCAACTTTTTTCCTACAGCCATCAGTTCGGCCAATATTGTCTTAAAATAGCTACTTTAAATACAATGTTACAATTTTACAGACTCAATCGACCTCCCCACAGAAGAGGGAAGCCCAACAGCGTGTCTCACCACACACACAGAGATGCAGGAGGGATCGCAACATCTGTCCGCTCCCCCCCCCCCCCCAAAACGGAGCAAGAAGGATTTTGCGGAGCTGCAGCGCATCCTTGTTGAAAAGGAGATCCTTCGTGTGGAGGCCGAGACTGCCAAACTTAAAGCAGAGCATGAAAAGTTGGAACTTGAAAAAACCAAACTGAGAATGGAAATTAAATTACTGGGGAGACAGGAGAATAGACACAACTACTCGGATCAAGATAGTCTGTCATTTACCATTCTCTAATTTAGCCTATTTATTTATTGATTTATTGATTAACATGTTCTGTAGTTAGGTTATTTATTTATTTTCCATGTTTCCTGCTTTAGTTCAACACATCCTTGTAATTGTAAAATAAATTCCTGATATGAGCAATTTATAGCCATAATTTATTACTCAGAGCCTAATTACCCTACTTGATTGTTGTTTATATAAAAAAATAGACTATAGCGATTTGACTTTTTATTTAGTGCATAAAAAAGAAGAAGATTTCAATAAAAACAAATCATTTAAAACAACAGTGTCTGATTATTAAAGTTCAATTCAAGAAGATCAAATTAATTCAGCTGAAACATCAATGTCTGGCTATATACAAGTTAATTTTACAAATAAAGTGGCACTACATTGCAATATTTACATCATTCTCTCACTCCATACTGTAAAACAAGTTATTAGTCCTACAAGTTATTGATTATATGGTTGCGGGCAAGTCGTCCGCCGATATCTTCAGGGATTACAGGGGCAGCAGGGTTCTCATCTACCTCCGGCACCACGTCTTCTTGTCTGGGAAGAGGGATCCTCCTTTTAATGCAAATGTTGTGTAGCACCGCAGAAGCAGCGATGACAACACAGACACGCTCAGGATGCATTCTCATTTCACCGTGGAGGCAGTGAAACCTGAAAGCAACGAAATGTATCCATATATATTAGGGTGAAAATAATAAACATCATAACTACATAGATTATACACATTACATATACCAAACTATGATTTTTGTTTTTGTTAGTGGTGTTTATGCCCATAAACTAAATACTGACCTCCGTTTGAGCACCCCGATGCATCGCTCCACAATATTTCTTGCTGATGCGTGCTGCCTGTTGTAGTTCTGTTCTTGTGGTGTTCTCGGTGCGATGAGTGGGGTCATTAACCACCTCTTCAGTGGGTATCCACTGTCTCCGAGGAGAAGTCCGTTCACTCTCCCTGCCTCAAAGTCCTGACACAGCGCACTCTCTCTCAGGATGCGG
Source organism: Trachurus japonicus (assembly GCF_045865225.1). Taxonomy (NCBI): domain Eukaryota; kingdom Metazoa; phylum Chordata; class Actinopteri; order Carangiformes; family Carangidae; genus Trachurus; species Trachurus japonicus. The sequence continues at coordinate 1,313,933 of NW_028221153.1, read as the reverse complement.
GCATCATGGGTCGACCCAGGCCATCTTGCCACAAGGTCGATGATGGTCATGTCCGAGTTACACGCAATCTGAACATTTGTAGAGTGGTAACCCTTCCGATTCACATATAAATACTCGTGGTCAGAGGGAGCTTGGATGCGAATGTGCGTGCCATCAATGCAGCCGACAATACCGGGTATGCCTGATTTTAAATAGAAGTCCTGCTTGGTCCTTGCGGCCTCTTCTTGCGTGGGTAGGTGGATATAATTCCGTAATAACCGCTGGAGGGCCAGGGACACTCTTCTAATAGCCCGGCATGCTGTTGTCCGGTGTACATTGATCATGTCTCCCATCGTATTTTGAAAGGCTCCGTTTGCGTAAAACCTGAGCGCAATCAGCACCTGCAGGGCGGGGGACAGCGCCGAGTTTCTGTCAGACAGATGCTGCAGTTGAGGGGAGAGCTCTTCAATCAATTCAAACAGCGCTTGTCTACCAAAACGAAATCTCTCGATCAGTTCACTTTCTGAATATATATCGAGCGGGTTTGTCCTGTCACGGATGAGTCTTTCTCGTCTAAATGCCCTCTCATTAATCAGCCGGTAAACAAGACGTCCTGCCATCCTTGCTTCTTTTTTCTGGCTGTGTGATTCTGTTAAAATTACCATGGTTAAAAGTCCGAATTTTCAACTTACGCCTGCTCCACACTAGGCGTAAAAGTTACACCCAGGCGGAACACACGCAGGGCTTAAGTCTAACTGGTGCACTAGTCTTAACCTTAAACTGGTCGTAACCTTCCGTTTTAAGTCGGACCTAAGGCTACGCCCAGCTGGTGCACTCGGCTCCAGGTTCATAACTGTAGTAGTAGCAGAGAGATGGTTTAATGTTCAGGTTTCTAACTGTAGTAGCAGAGAGATGGTTTAATGTTCAGGTTTCTAACTGTAGTAGCAGCAGAGAGATGGTTTAATGTTCAGGTTTCTAACTGTAGTAGCAGCAGAGAGATGGTTTAATGTTCAGGTTTCTAACTGTAGCAGCAGCAGAGAGATGGTTTAATGTTCAGGTTTCTAACTGTAGTAGCAGCAGGGAGATGGTTTAATGTTCAGGTTTCTAACTGTAGCAGCAGCAGAGAGATGGTTTAATGTTCAGGTTTCTAACTGTAGCAGCAGCAGAGAGATGGTTTAATGTTCAGGTTTCTAACTGTAGTAGCAGAGAGATGGTTTAATGTTCAGGTTTCTAACTGTAGCAGCAGAGAGATGGTTTAATGTTCAGGTTTCTAACTGTAGTAGCAGCAGGGAGATGGTTTAATGTTCAGGTTTCTAACTGTAGTAGCAGCAGAGAGATGGTTTAATGTTCAGGTTTCTAACTGTAGCAGCAGCAGAGAGATGGTTTAATGTTCAGGTTTCTAACTGTAGCAGCAGAGAGATGGTTTAATGTTCAGGTTTATAACTGTAGCAGCAGCAGAGAGATGGTTTAATGTTCAGGTTTCTAACTGTAGCAGCAGAGAGATGGTTTAATGTTCAGGTTTCTAACTGTAGTAGCAGCAGAGAGATGGTTTAATGTTCAGGTTTCTAACTGTAGTAGCAGCAGAGAGATGGTTTAATGTTCAGGTTTCTAACTGTAGTAGCAGAGAGATGGTTTAATGTTCAGGTTTCTAACTGTAGTAGCAGAGAGATGGTTTAATGTTCAGGTTTCTAACTGTAGTAGCAGCAGAGAGATGGTTTAATGTTCAGGTTTATAACTGTAGCAGCAGCAGAGAGATGGTTTAATGTTCAGGTTTATAACTGTAGTAGCAGCAGAGAGATGGTTTAATGTTCAGGTTTATAACTGTAATAGCAGCAGAGAGATGGTTTAATGTTCAGGTTTATAACTGTAGCAGCAGAGAGATGGTTTAATGTTCAGGTTTCTAACTGTAGTAGCAGCAGAGAGATGGTTTAATGTTCAGGTTTCTAACTGTAGCAGCAGAGAGATGGTTTAATGTTCAGGTTTATAACTGTAGTAGCAGCAGAGAGATGGTTTAATGTTCAGGTTTATAACTGTAGTAGCAGAGAGATGGTTTAATGTTCAGGTTTATAACTGTAGTAGCAGAGAGATGGTTTAATGTTCAGGTTTATAACTGTAGCAGCAGCAGAGAGATGGTTTAATGTTCAGGTTTATAACTGTAGTAGCAGAGAGATGGTTTAATGTTCAGGTTTCTAACTGTAGCAGCAGCAGAGAGATGGTTTAATGTTCAGGTTTATAACTGTAGTAGCAGCAGAGAGATGGTTTAATGTTCAGGTTTCTAACTGTAGCAGCAGCAGAGAGATGGTTTAATGTTCAGGTTTCTAACTGTAGTAGCAGCAGAGAGATGGTTTAATGTTCAGGTTTATAACTGTAGTAGCAGCAGAGAGATGGTTTAATGTTCAGGTTTATAACTGTAGTAGCAGAGAAATGGTTTAATGTTCAGGTTTCTAACTGTAGTAGCAGAGAGATGGTTTAATGTTCAGGTTTATAACTGTAGCAGCAGCAGAGAGATGGTTTAATGTTCAGGTTTATAACTGTAGCAGCAGCAGAGAGATGGTTTAATGTTCAGGTTTATAACTGTAGTAGCAGAGAGATGGTTTAATGTTCAGGTTTATAACTGTAGCAGCAGCAGAGAGATGGTTTAATGTTCAGGTTTCTAACTGTAGTAGCAGCAGAGAGATGGTTTAATGTTCAGGTTTATAACTGTAGCAGCAGCAGAGAGATGGTTTAATGTTCAGGTTTATAACTGTAGTAGCAGAGAGATGGTTTAATGTTCAGGTTTCTAACTGTAGTAGCAGAGAGATGGTTTAATGTTCAGGTTTATAACTGTAGCAGCAGAGAGATGGTTTAATGTTCAGGTTTATAACTGTAGTAGCAGCAGAGAGATGGTTTAATGTTCAGGTTTCTAACTGTAGCAGCAGCAGAGAGATGGTTTAATGTTCAGGTTTCTAACTGTAGTAGCAGCAGGGAGATGGTTTAATGTTCAGGTTTCTAACTGTAGCAGCAGCAGAGAGATGGTTTAATGTTCAGGTTTCTAACTGTAGCAGCAGCAGAGAGATGGTTTAATGTTCAGGTTTCTAACTGTAGTAGCAGAGAGATGGTTTAATGTTCAGGTTTCTAACTGTAGTAGCAGCAGAGAGATGGTTTAATGTTCAGGTTTCTAACTGTAGTAGCAGCAGAGAGATGGTTTAATGTTCAGGTTTCTAACTGTAGCAGCAGCAGAGAGATGGTTTAATGTTCAGGTTTCTAACTGTAGTAGCAGAGAGATGGTTTAATGTTCAGGTTTCTAACTGTAGTAGCAGCAGAGAGATGGTTTAATGTTCAGGTTTCTAACTGTAGTAGCAGCAGAGAGATGGTTTAATGTTCAGGTTTCTAACTGTAGCAGCAGCAGAGAGATGGTTTAATGTTCAGGTTTCTAACTGTAGTAGCAGCAGGGAGATGGTTTAATGTTCAGGTTTCTAACTGTAGCAGCAGCAGAGAGATGGTTTAATGTTCAGGTTTCTAACTGTAGCAGCAGCAGAGAGATGGTTTAATGTTCAGGTTTCTAACTGTAGTAGCAGAGAGATGGTTTAATGTTCAGGTTTCTAACTGTAGCAGCAGAGAGATGGTTTAATGTTCAGGTTTCTAACTGTAGTAGCAGCAGGGAGATGGTTTAATGTTCAGGTTTCTAACTGTAGTAGCAGCAGAGAGATGGTTTAATGTTCAGGTTTCTAACTGTAGCAGCAGCAGAGAGATGGTTTAATGTTCAGGTTTCTAACTGTAGCAGCAGAGAGATGGTTTAATGTTCAGGTTTATAACTGTAGCAGCAGCAGAGAGATGGTTTAATGTTCAGGTTTCTAACTGTAGCAGCAGAGAGATGGTTTAATGTTCAGGTTTCTAACTGTAGTAGCAGCAGAGAGATGGTTTAATGTTCAGGTTTCTAACTGTAGTAGCAGCAGAGAGATGGTTTAATGTTCAGGTTTCTAACTGTAGTAGCAGAGAGATGGTTTAATGTTCAGGTTTCTAACTGTAGTAGCAGAGAGATGGTTTAATGTTCAGGTTTCTAACTGTAGTAGCAGCAGAGAGATGGTTTAATGTTCAGGTTTATAACTGTAGCAGCAGCAGAGAGATGGTTTAATGTTCAGGTTTATAACTGTAGTAGCAGCAGAGAGATGGTTTAATGTTCAGGTTTATAACTGTAATAGCAGCAGAGAGATGGTTTAATGTTCAGGTTTATAACTGTAGCAGCAGAGAGATGGTTTAATGTTCAGGTTTCTAACTGTAGTAGCAGCAGAGAGATGGTTTAATGTTCAGGTTTCTAACTGTAGCAGCAGAGAGATGGTTTAATGTTCAGGTTTATAACTGTAGTAGCAGCAGAGAGATGGTTTAATGTTCAGGTTTATAACTGTAGTAGCAGAGAGATGGTTTAATGTTCAGGTTTATAACTGTAGTAGCAGAGAGATGGTTTAATGTTCAGGTTTATAACTGTAGCAGCAGCAGAGAGATGGTTTAATGTTCAGGTTTATAACTGTAGTAGCAGAGAGATGGTTTAATGTTCAGGTTTCTAACTGTAGCAGCAGCAGAGAGATGGTTTAATGTTCAGGTTTATAACTGTAGTAGCAGCAGAGAGATGGTTTAATGTTCAGGTTTCTAACTGTAGCAGCAGCAGAGAGATGGTTTAATGTTCAGGTTTCTAACTGTAGTAGCAGCAGAGAGATGGTTTAATGTTCAGGTTTATAACTGTAGTAGCAGCAGAGAGATGGTTTAATGTTCAGGTTTATAACTGTAGTAGCAGAGAAATGGTTTAATGTTCAGGTTTCTAACTGTAGTAGCAGAGAGATGGTTTAATGTTCAGGTTTATAACTGTAGCAGCAGCAGAGAGATGGTTTAATGTTCAGGTTTATAACTGTAGCAGCAGCAGAGAGATGGTTTAATGTTCAGGTTTATAACTGTAGTAGCAGAGAGATGGTTTAATGTTCAGGTTTATAACTGTAGCAGCAGCAGAGAGATGGTTTAATGTTCAGGTTTCTAACTGTAGTAGCAGCAGAGAGATGGTTTAATGTTCAGGTTTATAACTGTAGCAGCAGCAGAGAGATGGTTTAATGTTCAGGTTTATAACTGTAGTAGCAGAGAGATGGTTTAATGTTCAGGTTTCTAACTGTAGTAGCAGAGAGATGGTTTAATGTTCAGGTTTATAACTGTAGCAGCAGAGAGATGGTTTAATGTTCAGGTTTATAACTGTAGTAGCAGCAGAGAGATGGTTTAATGTTCAGGTTTCTAACTGTAGTAGCAGCAGAGAGATGGTTTAATGTTCAGGTTTCTAACTGTAGCAGCAGCAGAGAGATGGTTTAATGTTCAGGTTTCTAACTGTAGCAGCAGCAGCAGAGAGATGGTTTAATGTTCAGGTTTCTAACTGTAGCAGCAGCAGAGAGATGGTTTAATGTTCAGGTTTCTAACTGTAGTAGCAGAGAGATGGTTTAATGTTCAGGTTTCTAACTGTAGTAGCAGAGAGATGGTTTAATGTTCAGGTTTCTAACTGTAGTAGCAGAGAGATGGTTTAATGTTCAGGTTTCTAACTGTAGTAGCAGAGAGATGGTTTAATGTTCAGGTTTCTAACTGTAGTAGCAGCAGAGAGATGGTTTAATGTTCAGGTTTCTAACTGTAGCAGCAGCAGAGAGATGGTTTAATGTTCAGGTTTCTAACTGTAGTAGCAGCAGGGAGATGGTTTAATGTTCAGGTTTCTAACTGTAGCAGCAGCAGAGAGATGGTTTAATGTTCAGGTTTCTAACTGTAGCAGCAGCAGAGAGATGGTTTAATGTTCAGGTTTCTAACTGTAGCAGCAGAGAGATGGTTTAATGTTCAGGTTTCTAACTGTAGTAGCAGAGAGATGGTTTAATGTTCAGGTTTCTAACTGTAGTAGCAGAGAGATGGTTTAATGTTCAGGTTTCTAACTGTAGCAGCAGAGAGATGGTTTAATGTTCAGGTTTCTAACTGTAGTAGCAGCAGGGAGATGGTTTAATGTTCAGGTTTCTAACTGTAGTAGCAGCAGAGAGATGGTTTAATGTTCAGGTTTCTAACTGTAGCAGCAGAGAGATGGTTTAATGTTCAGGTTTCTAACTGTAGCAGCAGCAGAGAGATGGTTTAATGTTCAGGTTTCTAACTGTAGTAGCAGCAGAGAGATGGTTTAATGTTCAGGTTTCTAACTGTAGCAGCAGCAGAGAGATGGTTTAATGTTCAGGTTTCTAACTGTAGCAGCAGAGAGATGGTTTAATGTTCAGGTTTATAACTGTAGCAGCAGCAGAGAGATGGTTTAATGTTCAGGTTTCTAACTGTAGCAGCAGAGAGATGGTTTAATGTTCAGGTTTCTAACTGTAGTAGTAGCAGAGAGATGGTTTAATGTTCAGGTTTCTAACTGTAGTAGCAGCAGAGAGATGGTTTAATGTTCAGGTTTATAACTGTAGCAGCAGCAGAGAGATGGTTTAATGTTCAGGTTTATAACTGTAGTAGCAGCAGAGAGATGGTTTAATGTTCAGGTTTATAACTGTAATAGCAGCAGAGAGATGGTTTAATGTTCAGGTTTATAACTGTAGCAGCAGAGAGATGGTTTAATGTTCAGGTTTCTAACTGTAGTAGCAGCAGAGAGATGGTTTAATGTTCAGGTTTCTAACTGTAGCAGCAGAGAGATGGTTTAATGTTCAGGTTTATAACTGTAGTAGCAGCAGAGAGATGGTTTAATGTTCAGGTTTCTAACTGTAGCAGCAGCAGAGAGATGGTTTAATGTTCAGGTTTATAACTGTAGTAGCAGAGAGATGGTTTAATGTTCAGGTTTCTAACTGTAGCAGCAGCAGAGAGATGGTTTAATGTTCAGGTTTATAACTGTAGTAGCAGCAGAGAGATGGTTTAATGTTCAGGTTTCTAACTGTAGCAGCAGCAGAGAGATGGTTTAATGTTCAGGTTTCTAACTGTAGTAGCAGCAGAGAGATGGTTTAATGTTCAGGTTTATAACTGTAGTAGCAGCAGAGAGATGGTTTAATGTTCAGGTTTATAACTGTAGTAGCAGAGAAATGGTTTAATGTTCAGGTTTCTAACTGTAGTAGCAGAGAGATGGTTTAATGTTCAGGTTTATAACTGTAGCAGCAGCAGAGAGATGGTTTAATGTTCAGGTTTATAACTGTAGCAGCAGCAGAGAGATGGTTTAATGTTCAGGTTTATAACTGTAGTAGCAGAGAGATGGTTTAATGTTCAGGTTTATAACTGTAGCAGCAGCAGAGAGATGGTTTAATGTTCAGGTTTATAACTGTAGCAGCAGCAGAGAGATGGTTTAATGTTCAGGTTTATAACTGTAGCAGCAGCAGAGAGATGGTTTAATGTTCAGGTTTCTAACTGTAGCAGCAGCAGAGAGATGGTTTAATGTTCAGGTTTCTAACTGTAGCAGCAGCAGAGAGATGGTTTAATGTTCAGGTTTCTAACTGTAGTAGCAGCAGAGAGATGGTTTAATGTTCAGGTTTATAACTGTAGCAGCAGAGAGATGGTTTAATGTTCAGGTTTCTAACTGTAGCAGCAGCAGAGAGATGGTTTAATGTTCAGGTTTCTAACTGTAGCAGCAGCAGAGAGATGGTTTAATGTTCAGGTTTCTAACTGTAGCAGCAGCAGAGAGATGGTTTAATGTTCAGGTTTCTAACTGTAGCAGCAGCAGAGAGATGGTTTAATGTTCAGGTTTCTAACTGTAGCAGCAGCAGAGAGATGGTTTAATGTTCAGGTTTCTAACTGTAGCAGCAGCAGAGAGATGGTTTAATGTTCAGGTTTATAACTGTAGCAGCAGCAGAGAGATGGTTTAATGTTCAGGTTTATAACTGTAGTAGCAGCAGAGAGATGGTTTAATGTTCAGGTTTCTAACTGTAGCAGCAGCAGAGAGATGGTTTAATGTTCAGGTTTCTAACTGTAGCAGCAGCAGAGAGATGGTTTAATGTTCAGGTTTCTAACTGTAGCAGCAGCAGAGAGATGGTTTAATGTTCAGGTTTCTAACTGTAGCAGCAGCAGAGAGATGGTTTAATGTTCAGGTTTCTAACTGTAGCAGCAGCAGAGAGATGGTTTATGTTCAGGTTTCTAACTGTAGTAGCAGCAGGGAGATGGTTTAATGTTCAGGTTTCTAACTGTAGCAGCAGCAGAGAGATGGTTTAATGTTCAGGTTTCTAACTGTAGTAGTAGCAGAGAGATGGTTTAATGTTCAGGTTTCTAACTGTAGTAGCAGCAGAGAGATGGTTTAATGTTCAGGTTTCTAACTGTAGCAGCAGCAGAGAGATGGTTTAATGTTCAGGTTTATAACTGTAGTAGCAGCAGAGAGATGGTTTAATGTTCAGGTTTATAACTGTAATAGCAGCAGAGAGATGGTTTAATGTTCAGGTTTATAACTGTAGCAGCAGAGAGATGGTTTAATGTTCAGGTTTCTAACTGTAGTAGCAGCAGAGAGATGGTTTAATGTTCAGGTTTCTAACTGTAGCAGCAGAGAGATGGTTTAATGTTCAGGTTTCTAACTGTAGTAGCAGCAGAGAGATGGTTTAATGTTCAGGTTTCTAACTGTAGCAGCAGCAGAGAGATGGTTTAATGTTCAGGTTTATAACTGTAGTAGCAGAGAGATGGTTTAATGTTCAGGTTTCTAACTGTAGCAGCAGCAGAGAGATGGTTTAATGTTCAGGTTTATAACTGTAGTAGCAGCAGAGAGATGGTTTAATGTTCAGGTTTCTAACTGTAGCAGCAGCAGAGAGATGGTTTAATGTTCAGGTTTCTAACTGTAGTAGCAGCAGAGAGATGGTTTAATGTTCAGGTTTATAACTGTAGCAGCAGCAGAGAGATGGTTTAATGTTCAGGTTTATAACTGTAGTAGCAGCAGAGAGATGGTTTAATGTTCAGGTTTCTAACTGTAGCAGCAGCAGAGAGATGGTTTAATGTTCAGGTTTCTAACTGTAGTAGCAGAGAGATGGTTTAATGTTCAGGTTTCTAACTGTAGCAGCAGAGAGATGGTTTAATGTTCAGGTTTCTAACTGTAGCAGCAGAGAGATGGTTTAATGTTCAGGTTTCTAACTGTAGTAGCAGAGAGATGGTTTAATGTTCAGGTTTCTAACTGCAGCAGCAGAGAGATGGTTTAATGTTCAGGTTTCTAACTGTAGTAGCAGAGAGATGGTTTAATGTTCAGGTTTCTAACTGTAGTAGCAGCAGAGAGATGGTTTAATGTTCAGGTTTCTAACTGTAGCAGCAGAGAGATGGTTTAATGTTCAGGTTTCTAACTGTAGCAGCAGCAGAGAGATGGTTTAATGTTCAGGTTTATAACTGTAGCAGCAGCAGAGAGATGGTTTAATGTTCAGGTTTATAACTGTAGTAGCAGAGAGATGGTTTAATGTTCAGGTTTCTAACTGTAGTAGCAGAGAGATGGTTTAATGTTCAGCCAGACGCGGCCAGACCCACAATCAGCGTCACACCCAAACTACACACACACATTCATCACAACCTGTGTTTTGTCCCCACAGATCTGCACTTAAACAAAAAGAGGATGAGCTGAAATCAGTGAAACACAGGTACAAACTACAAATGCTGTTTGATACAGTCAAATACCAACATCAACCTCTGTTCTCAAGTGTTTTTACCAGACTAACCACTGATGATGTCTCTTTCACAGTTTGACTGAGATGGAAACATACAAAAAGGGTCTATATGAAGCAAGGTCAGTATTTTTCTGAAGGCCACTACTTAGCTTGAAACACACTGTGAATCAACTGGAGACTGGACACAGTGTGGATACAGTTAAACCTGGAAAATGACTGAATGATTCAGGATAACATGAAACATGTTGCCCCCACAGATCTGCTCTGAAACGAAAAGAGGATGAGCTGAAATCAGTCAAACAAAGGTACTGTACATGGAGACAGCTGAAACTACAAATGCTGTTTGATACAGTCAAATACCAACATCAACCTCTGTTCTCAAGTGTTTTTACCAGACTAACCACTGATGATGTCTCTTTCACAGTTTGACTGAGATGGAAACATACAGAAAGGATCTGTATGAAGCAAGGTCAGTATTTTTCTGAAGGCCACCACTAGTAAGAGTCAAAACTGGTCCCTAGAATGCATGACAGATGGGGAACGATTCAAAGTATCGAGGAGATAGTTTGCAGGATTTAGTGAGTATGGCATTGTTTGTGGTGGGAAGACAACCCGACTGATCTGGCTGATACTGGAGGGGCGGGGTTCCGGTGGTGGTTGGCAGACCTCCGGGCAGATTCCTTGGTGCACTCCAGGGCAGTTGGAGTTTCTGTCTTGCAGCACTGGATGTGGTCAGAGAGAGAAGGGGCCGCTATCTCAGTGCAGTGGGCGGGAAATAGTGTAGGCTGGTATCTTAAAGAGGCTTTAATGGGAGACAAGCAGGTAGTTGAACAGGTGAATGATTTAGGATCAAGCCAACAGTCAAATACCAACAACAACCTCTGACTCAAGTGTTTTTACCAGACTAACCACTGATGATGTCTCTTTCACAGTTTGACTGAGATGGAAACATACAAAAAGGATCTGTATGAAGCAAGGTCAGTATTTTTCTGAAGGTCACTACTTAGCTTGAAACACACTGTGAATCAACTGGAGACTGGACACAGTGTGGATACAGTTAAACCTGGAAAATACCCTGAAAATGACTGTTGTAGCGCTGACACAAGCTTGCATTCAGTTGAATCTTCATTATGTGTTCAGGAATAACATGGAACATGTTGCATCCATAGACACAATAAGCGTTTACGTTCAATTAAAAACTTTAAAAAATCCTACCAAGCCAACAGTACATGCTACAGTTTTGCAACTTTCAACAAAATGTAGCTCCAATACTGCTGAAACTTTTATCTACTTACACTCATTACAAATTATGAATTTTTGAGTCATGGTTGATGAAGTTTGGCAAATATCAGAATTTTATCTCAAAAACTGAATTTTTGAGAACATTTTGAACTCTGCTCTCATGGGAACAACTGCAGTCAATGTAAGAGTGACATTTTTAAACATCAGATTTTCTCTTGTAAAGCAAAAACACTTATCATTAAAGGATAATTACCGTTTTTTACAATCTGGACTTTATTTCTAGCATAAAATACAATCATTTACTCATCCAGATAACTTTGGTGTCAATACAAGTCGTTCTGACGAAATTAGCTCCAGCCGAGAGCCGCGTATATCCATATAATGCGAGAACACGGGGCAGCGCAATGCAGCCTCTAAATAACACATTATCCGCCGTGAATCTTGTTCATTTCACCAATATTTTGTTATGATGCACTAGTGCACTAGTGCTATTCCCCTCCGAGCCCATGGTGGCATGTTATCAACATCCGGGGTCTGTAGGTTGACCTACTGACCTCTGACCTGGATGATGTCATCTCTGAGCGCCGCCCGGCTCATTCTGATAATAATCATTCTGCTTCGGCATTCAGGTCCATTTTTATCTCAACTAGCCGGAGCTTTAGTGAGTCCAGGTTGAGGAGAGGAAGCCTGTGGAAGCTGAACTTCATCCAGCTGCTCATTTTGTTCTGACAAGTCAGAAACACGCAGAAACCAACCGTAGCATTAGCGGTAGCAGCAAGCTCAGAGATGACATCATCCAGGTCAGAGGTCAGTAGGTCAACCTACAGACCCCGGATGTTGATAACAGCTAACCCCGGACTCAGAGGGGAATAGCACTAGCCTATCAGAACTAAATATTGGTGAAATGAACGAGTTTTGCGGCTGCATCGCGTGCCCCGTGTTCTCGCATTATACGGATATACGGCTCTCGGCTGGAGCTAATTTCGTCAGAACGACTAATGACACCAAAGTTATCTGGATGAGTAAATGATCGTATTTTTATATTGTATTTTATGCTAGAAATAAGGTCTAGGTCAGGGGTACTCAAATACAAATCTTCAAGGGCCACAAAGATGTTTTTCAATGGCTCGAATGTCCATTTATTGAGGTCGGTCAGGCCACATATGATATATTGTACTGTAATATTAAAAAGATGTCCTTTTTATTCAAAACAACAACAACAAATATGCACTTGAAATTTTGACAAAATTAAAATAAATATTTTAATAAAACAAGAAACGCCACCTGTCATGGAACTAAAACAAATATATTAGGAGGGGGTTAAAAATCAAGCATGCTAAAATCAAACCAAATGTTCAGTTTAGCAATCAGTTTAACAAAAAAAAAAAGCACCTCCATAGAGTCCTTTGGTAAAAGCATATCAAGCCACACAGCAGGTTTGACTTCCAGACAATTAGCTCAATGAGTTAGGAGCTGGTTCTTGGTGCCAATGAATCTGGGTTCAAGACCCAACAAGGGTGATGATGATAACACATCAAAATACCAGATGGTCCTCATCAAACAGATGTACAAAATTCATGGTAGATGATGTTTGACAAATACATATCAGAATTTTATCTCAAAAATTGAATTTTTGACAGCATTTTGAATTGTGCTCTTGTGTGAAAATTGCAATCAATGCAAGAATGGCATTTTTAAACATCAGTTCTTTCTTTCTTTCTTTCTTTCTTTCTTTCTTTCTTTCTTTCTTTCTTTCTTTCTTTCTTTCTTTCTTTCTTTCTTTCTTCTTCCGAGGAAATCATAATTCCCATGGGTGAAAACTCACCAAACTTTGCACAAAGCTCCAGTCCCATGCCAGATTACCTCAGCTGTAAACTCAAACCAATAGTCCTGATGGTGGTGCTACAGCAAGCGTCTAAATTCATAACAAATCAACCATACGTGCTACAGCTTCACAACTTTCATCAAACTGTAGCCTCAATATTGAATAAACTTTTGTACATTTAAACCTATTAAAAATTATGAAGTCCATCACTCTGTTTTTTTCAAAAACTGTAAAACTTCTTAAACCTCCCACAATTTTTCCTCAATTAACATCAAACTTGCCTTTTCCTACACAAAACCTGTTTCTCAGATTTTTGATTTATCAAATATTGAGCCTACAGTGCATCAAAATGATCGAGTGTAGACGCTACAGTATACATATACCTGAAAATTCTTGCTAAATAAATTTTCAACATTCATGAAAAAAATGGACAACATTTTGGAATCATGGTAGATGGTGTGTGGCAAATTTCAGAATTTTATCTCAAAAACTGTATTTTTCAGAGCATTTTGAATTTTTCTCTCATGTGAACAATTGGAGTCAATGCAGAATGGCATATTTAAACATCAGTAGGCCTGTGACGATAACAAATTTTGCTGGACGATATATTGTCCCAGAATTTATTGCCGATAAACAATATTATTTACATTATCTGTATCTGTTCAACCATATAAATGAACTTAACCGGTATGACGAGAGAGAGAGAGAGAGAGAGAGAGAGAGATGTTGTTCTGCTGATCAAATAGTCCTACGCTGTTTTTTCTGATCTTTATTTACTTTAATGAAGATGAGCCCCCCCAAAAAACGGACCGGTGTAGAGGCAGTGAGACACGTGACGCAAGTCGCATTCAGTCATGTCTGGTCAAAACAAAAGCACCGCGTTTGTTACGAATCAAGTTTACCAGAAACTCTACTGACTATAAGTAATTACAAACCTAAGTAAGAGCGAGCAGAAGAAAACCTAGCCGGTATTGAAGAGAGACGCGACATGCTCTGTCAAACGTGAGTGATTGACAGAGAGGTTGTCATTGTGTGTGTGTGTGTGTGTGTGTGTGAGAGAGTGAGAGGGAGAGAGAGAGAGAGAGAGCGCGGAGCACAGCAGTGACCTGTATGGGAAGGGGGGCTGTGTGACTGGCCTATCACAGAGCGGGGACACAGCCAGCTACCCATTGAGGATTTTCATTCATCACGAGCACAGATATTGACTCGTATAAAAAAAGGGGAGGGTTGGGGAGAGGAGAGGAGGGGAAAGGAGAGGGCTCTGTGTAACCAGATGTGTCCCCAGCAGTCTAAGCCTATAGCAGCGTAGCTATAAATGGTTCAGAGCTACCTGAACCAGCCCTAACTAAAAGCCCTGTCATAAAGGAAGGTTAAGTCTAGACTTAAATGTAGTTAGAGTGTCTGCCTCTTTGACCCATGGAGAGAGCTGGTTCCACAGTAAAGGAGCCCGGTAACTGAAGGCTCTACCTCCCAGTCTGTTTTTAGAGATACTGGGAGTCACTAACAGACCTGCGTTCTGGGAGCGGAGTGCTCTGGTCGGACAGTAAGGAATGATTAGTTCTTTCAGATAGGTTGGAGCTTTATCATTAAGAGCCTTATAAGTCAGCAGAAGGATTTTGAAGTCTATTCTAAATCCTACAGGAAGCCAGTGGAGAGAAGCTAAGGTGGGAGAGATGTGCTCTCTCTTCCTAACTGAGAGACTGCAGAAACTTACAAATAATAAGTAAAGTGCAATGCATGGGGTCTTTGCCCTGGCGTTCACAGCAAACTCAAAAGAACTTCCACCTTTCATTAAACTGTGAGCATGTGGAAGGGACTTTGGCAGTGTTGATAGTCTTCTTGACAAATCCAATCCCCTACCTGAGGTAGGATATCTATCTCTATCCTTCATGTAATGTTAGACCTCTCCCCTCATGAAGCAAGGGTGAGAAGGTATTGTCTGGCATGGTAATTGGATGTGTCCAGTAATAATATGAAAGTTCATAACACGCTGTGTTTTGCCCCACAGATCTGCTCTGAAACAAAAAGAGGAAGAACTGAAATCAGTCAAACACAGGTACTGTACATGGAGACAGCTGGAAGTATACTGCAACATTACAATGTGCTTTAAACACTGATCTGGGAACTTTTACCAATCAAATCTGAGACTGGAACAGGTTTTTTTTTTTTTTTTTAGATATTTGTGTGTTTCCCCTCATTCCATCATCCTTGTACTACTGTTTGTATGCTGAGAAAGGAGAGCTCCCTCTTTAAGACAAACAGGAGACACCTGTCAGATGGTCCCTGAATGTCTCTACTGGAAAATCTGTTCATTCCAGAACAGAAACCTGTTTCTACTGAGGTTGGGACGTAGTGTAAAGTGTAAATACAGAGTGATGATCTGCTAAACATTTGAAGTCCATGTGAAATTAAAAACAACACAGAGACAACAAATGGAATGGTAGACGTAATAAATCTTGTTGTGTTTAGAAAATGATTGGCCTGTTGTGAATGTGATGCTAGCAATATGATTTCAAAGAAGCTGGGACAGGGTAATGTTGACTGATCTGTTGCTGCAACTCTTCCTTTGAAAATGACAGCACTTGGTCTCCTCAGTTTCTGGATGTTTATGGATACTGTTCACAAAGTGGACTGTTTCCCCATCCTTGCTTGACGTACAATTTAAGCTTCTCGATTGCAAATCATCACATGATGTTTAGGTTTTACACAGCGACCCAACATTGATTAGTTGCACAACAAACCTATTACAATCGTATTTCTTCCATTCAGCAAAAGGCCCAAGAATGAAGAAGGTGTCAAATCTAGATGTCAGCAGTGTGAAACTAATCAACGTGAACTCAAAGAGAGGTTTGTTTTTCATTAATGGATCAATCCACCTGACAGACACTTAAACTGAAATGAGTCCTAGGTATTAAAGGGATAGTTCACCCAAATTTCACTCATTATCTACTCACCCTCATGTCGACTAAGGGCTGGGAGAATTTTCAGAGTCCTCCGTGCCTTCTCTGAGTTACGGGGGGGGGGGTCCGTGCAGCAGTATTTGTCCATATAATGGTTGTGAATGGTGCTCACTTTTCTTCGTCCAAAAAGACACACCAAAAAACATCCAAATACCTCCATGCTGCTCGTCTGTAATGTCCCTCTTGAATTGAAGCCCCGACATGAGAAATTGTTCCGCCGGGTTGCACTGACACAGGAAGAGCAGTGAACTGAGACACTGGGAGCTTCCACTACAAACAAGCTTAAAATATAGACTCATTTAATTTTTTTTGGAACAATTTCTCATGTTGGGGCTTCAATACAAGAGGGACATTACAGACGAGCAGTATGGAGGTATTTGGATGTTTTTTTTGGTTTGTCTTTTTGGACGAAGAAAAGTGAGCACCATTCACAACTGTCATATGGACAAATACTGCTGCACGGACCCCCCTCCCCCCCCCCGTAACTCAGAGAAGGCACGGAGGACTCAGCCCTTAGTCGATATGAGGGTGAGTAAATAATGAGTGAAATTTGAATTTTGGGTGAACTATCCTTTTAACAGTTGATTTGAACAATGGATCTGTGCTCTGACATGTTTTCACCAGACTAACCACTGATGATGTTTTTATCACAGTTTGACTGAGATGGAATCATTTTACGAAGAAAAGCTTCAAGAGGCAAGGTGGGTATTTTTAAGTCTGACGTCTCCATCTCATGAAACTGGAAACAGACGGTGAAGTAACTGAACACAGAGTTTGGAAGCAGTACGGTCTGTAAGATGTGGGTGTGATTTCTCAGGACAGACGGGGGGCTATTGAAATGATATGAAATGTTTCCTCAGTTGTTATCACTATATTTTTCATGCCTCATCATTAGGTTGATATTCTTTACATGTACAACTATGTAATCATTGTCGTATCATGCCATGAGTACTTGTTAGTCTTTACTACGTAGTGACATCGGTGCAGATTACTTGTTACTGCAATTTTAGTTGAATACTTATGATGTATTCCTACATAATTACAGGAGTAATCAATGCTCAGTACTAAATTGTTCCCTATTGTTAGCTCTGTGAAACTCTGAAAATAACTCAATTAGTAATTCATTGTTAACAGCCACTGACAAAAATGATAATGCAGTCCACACTTGTTTGGTAATATCATGAACTTTTCCACCCCACAGATCTGATCTGAAACAAAAAGACGATGAACTGAAGTCATTCAGAGAAAGGTATTGTACACATTGTGCTGAAACAACACATTCAAGTTTGATGTATTTAACAATGTGAAGGTCTCCATACACCCAAAGAAACAGCAATCCTGTCGCATTGTGTGAAATAGTTGTAATGCAAGTGTGGTCACTTGGTTTCACACTACAATTTCAGTAACAAGGCATGTGACATTGGGTAATGAATTTGTGATGAACTGTAGAACGGAGAAAGTACAAGTGAAGAGGAACCATCATCTTCCAACATGTGCACCACTCTAGAGTATTTTTGTAAACATTTTGCCCCTTTTCCTGCCGTAAGGCCTTTGAGCACAGGGAGGATAGTCTGCTATAACACTCTAATTTCAGCAGGTTACAGGTTACATGGTTAAGTACCTATTTATCCTTATTTTGTCATTTTGTCTCTTGGTACAGAATGACAGCTGACCTGACTGTTTCAATAATGGACCGTCACACAAAGAGCACAAACATCCCATTCAGTAAAACTGCTGCTGAGACGGAAAGAATTTACAAGGAGAAACTTAATGAGACAAAGTAAGTATTTTTATGAAATTACCTTTGATGATGTTGCAAAGTGGGACGAGCTTGTCAGGTGCCCTCGTAGTAAAGGTCACAATGTTCAGAAAACAAAAATCACTATCTCCAACCTCAGTCAGTCCACGTTTAAATCCTATCAGTTGAAATCAGAGCTCAGCAGCTGTGTTGCCACATTTTGTGAACAGTGTCGATGACACGTCTCCTTATCCTTCTGAGACATGTCTTACCAGTTTGTGAGTTAATATGAGAGAAAACTTTAATTATTCAATATCTGAGAGGGGATTAACCACAAAACCTTTACTATAAGAATTAATCTCAGTCCAAAATGAATTAATATATAAACATGGCAAATTCTGGTGTAAACAGACACTGACCTAATATGTTACGTTGACAGTGGACACATTGTTATACCTTTGTGTAATTACAGTCATTTATCTGCTCATTCATTTGGCATCATTGACACAAAAATTGAATTCAGCTGATTTTTCATGTGATTATAACATGAAAAGTATTTCCCCCCACAGATCTGCTCTGAAACGAAAAGAGGATGAGCTGAAATCAGTCAAACAAAGGTACTGTACATGGAGACAGCTGAAACTACAAATGCTGTTTGATACAGTCAAATACCAACATCAACCTCTGTTCTCAAGTGTTTTTACCAGACTAACCACTGATGATGTCTCTTTCACAGTTTGACTGAGATGGAAACATACAGAAAGGATCTGTATGAAGCAAGGTCAGTATTTTTCTGAAGGCCACCACTAGTAAGAGTCAAAACTGGTCCCTAGAATGCAGACCAGACTAGAGGTGAATAGTTCAAACGGTTCTTTAATGAAGCCGACAGTTAGACCAAGGACCGAGCAGGGTAGAACTGGTGGGGCTCAATGAGGGTGAAACCTGAACATGTTCACAGAGGGCAAAAGGCACAGGGACTGAAACGACTGAGGTAGCAGGTTCGACCAGAGGTTGACAGCAGACTGAGGGCAGAGGAGAGCAGGGTAAAGAAAAAAAGGCACAAGTATATCAAAGTTACACTAGACACAGGGACCCAACACACTTTACCACACTGGTGGCTTGATGAGGCAGATCAGATGAGAGTCAGGTGTGTCTGTTTGAGTCCGGCCAGACCCACAATCAGCGTCACACCCAAACTACACACACACATTCATCACAACCTGTGTTTTGTCCCCACAGATCTGCACTTAAACAAAAAGAGGATGAGCTGAAATCAGTGAAACACAGGTACAAACTACAAATGCTGTTTGATACAGTCAAATACCAACATCAACCTCTGTTCTCAAGTGTTTTTACCAGACTAACCACTGATGATGTCTCTTTCACAGTTTGACTGAGATGGAAACATACAAAAAGGGTCTATATGAAGCAAGGTCAGTATTTTTCTGAAGGCCACTACTTAGCTTGAAACACACTGTGAATCAACTGGAGACTGGACACAGTGTGGATACAGTTAAACCTGGAAAATGACTGAATGATTCAGGATAACATGAAACATGTTGCCCCCACAGATCTGCTCTGAAACGAAAAGAGGATGAGCTGAAATCAGTCAAACAAAGGTACTGTACATGGAGACAGCTGAAACTACAAATGCTGTTTGATACAGTCAAATACCAACATCAACCTCTGTTCTCAAGTGTTTTTACCAGACTAACCACTGATGATGTCTCTTTCACAGTTTGACTGAGATGGAAACATACAGAAAGGATCTGTATGAAGCAAGGTCAGTATTTTTCTGAAGGCCACCACTAGTAAGAGTCAAAACTGGTCCCTAGAATGCATGACAGATGGGGAACGATTCAAAGTATCGAGGAGATAGTTTGCAGGATTTAGTGAGTATGGCATTGTTTGTGGTGGGAAGACAACCCGACTGATCTGGCTGATACTGGAGGGGCGGGGTTCCGGTGGTGGTTGGCAGACCTCCGGGCAGATTCCTTGGTGCACTCCAGGGCAGTTGGAGTTTCTGTCTTGCAGCACTGGATGTGGTCAGAGAGAGAAGGGGCCGCTATCTCAGTGCAGTGGGCGGGAAATAGTGTAGGCTGGTATCTTAAAGAGGCTTTAATGGGAGACAAGCAGGTAGTTGAACAGGTGAATGATTTAGGATCAAGCCAACAGTCAAATACCAACAACAACCTCTGACTCAAGTGTTTTTACCAGACTAACCACTGATGATGTCTCTTTCACAGTTTGACTGAGATGGAAACATACAAAAAGGATCTGTATGAAGCAAGGTCAGTATTTTTCTGAAGGTCACTACTTAGCTTGAAACACACTGTGAATCAACTGGAGACTGGACACAGTGTGGATACAGTTAAACCTGGAAAATACCCTGAAAATGACTGTTGTAGCGCTGACACAAGCTTGCATTCAGTTGAATCTTCATTATGTGTTCAGGAATAACATGGAACATGTTGCATCCATAGACACAATAAGCGTTTAAACGTTCAATTAAAAACTTTAAAAAATCCTACCAAGCCAACAGTACATGCTACAGTTTTGCAACTTTCAACAAAATGTAGCTCCAATACTGCTGAAACTTTTATCTACTTACACTCATTACAAATTATGAATTTTTGAGTCATGGTTGATGAAGTTTGGCAAATATCAGAATTTTATCTCAAAAACTGAATTTTTGAGAACATTTTGAACTCTGCTCTCATGGGAACAACTGCAGTCAATGTAAGAGTGACATTTTTAAACATCAGATTTTCTCTTGTAAAGCAAAAACACTTATCATTAAAGGATAATTACCGTTTTTTACAATGGACTTTATTTCTAGCATAAAATACAATCATTTACTCATCCAGATAACTTTGGTGTCAATACAAGTCGTTCTGACGAAATGAGCTCCAGCCGAGAGCCGCGTATATCCATATAATGCGAGAACACGGGGCAGCGCAATGCAGCCTCTAAATAACACATTATCCGCCGTGAAACTTGTTCATTTCACCAATATTTTGTTATGATGCACTAGTGCACTAGTGCTATTCCCCTCCGAGCCCATGGTGGCATGTTATCAACATCCGGGGTCTGTAGGTTGACCTACTGACCTCTGACCTGGATGATGTCATCTCTGAGCGCCGCCCGGCTCATTCTGATAATAATCATTCTGCTTCGGCATTCAGGTCCATTTTTATCTCAACTAGCCGGAGCTTTAGTGAGTCCAGGTTGAGGAGAGGAAGCCTGTGGAAGCTGAACTTCATCCAGCTGCTCATTTTGTTCTGACAAGTCAGAAACACGCAGAAACCAACCGTAGCGTTAGCGGTAGCAGCAAGCTCAGAGATGACATCATCCAGGTCAGAGGTCAGTAGGTCAACCTACAGACCCCGGATGTTGATAACAGCTAACCCCGGACTCAGAGGGGAATAGCACTAGCCTATCAGAACTAAATATTGGTGAAATGAACGAGTTTTGCGGCTGCATCGCGTGCCCCGTGTTCTCGCATTATACGGATATACGGCTCTCGGCTGGAGCTAATTTCGTCAGAACGACTAATGACACCAAAGTTATCTGGATGAGTAAATGATCGTATTTTTATATCGTATTTTATGCTAGAAATAAGGTCTAGGTCAGGGGTACTCAAATACAAATCTTCAAGGGCCACAAAGATGTTTTTCAATGGCTCGAATGTCCATTTATTGAGGTCGGTCAGGCCACATATGATATATTGTACTGTAATATTAAAAAGATGTCCTTTTTATTCAAAACAACAACAACAAATATGCACTTGAAATTTTGACAAAATTAAAATAAATATTTTAATAAAACAAGAAACGCCACCTGTCATGGAACTAAAACAAATATATTAGGAGGGGGTTAAAAATCAAGCATGCTAAAATCAAACCAAATGTTCAGTTTAGCAATCAGTTTAACAAAAAAAAAAAGCACCTCCATAGAGTCCTTTGGTAAAGCATATCAAGCCACACAGCAGGTTTGACTTCCAGACAATTAGCTCAATGAGTTAGGAGCTGGTTCTTGGTGCCAATGAATCTGGGTTCAAGACCCAACAAGGGTGATGATGATAACACATCAAAATACCAGATGGTCCTCATCAAACAGATGTACAAAATTCATGGTAGATGATGTTTGACAAATACATATCAGAATTTTATCTCAAAAATTGAATTTTTGACAGCATTTTGAATTGTGCTCTTGTGTGAAAATTGCAATCAATGCAAGAATGGCATTTTTAAACATCAGTTCTTTCTTTCTTTCTTTCTTTCTTTCTTTCTTTCTTTCTTTCTTTCTTTCTTTCTTTCTTTCTTCTTCCGAGGAAATCATAATTCCCATGGGTGAAAACTCACCAAACTTTGCACAAAGCTCCAGTCCCATGCCAGATTACCTCAGCTGTAAACTCAAACCAATAGTCCTGATGGTGGTGCTACAGCAAGCGTCTAAATTCATAACAAATCAACCATACGTGCTACAGCTTCACAACTTTCATCAAACTGTAGCCTCAATATTGAATAAACTTTTGTACATTTAAACCTATTAAAAATTATGAAGTCCATCACTCTGTTTTTTTCAAAAACTGTAAAACTTCTTAAACCTCCCACAATTTTTCCTCAATTAACATCAAACTTGCCTTTTCCTACACAAAACCTGTTTCTCAGATTTTTGATTTATCAAATATTGAGCCTACAGTGCATCAAAATGATCGAGTGTAGACGCTACAGTATACATATACCTGAAAATTCTTGCTAAATAAATTTTCAACATTCATGAAAAAAATGGACAACATTTTGGAATCATGGTAGATGGTGTGTGGCAAATTTCAGAATTTTATCTCAAAAACTGTATTTTTCAGAGCATTTTGAATTTTTCTCTCATGTGAACAATTGGAGTCAATGCAGAATGGCATATTTAAACATCAGTAGGCCTGTGACGATAACAAATTTTGCTGGACGATATATTGTCCCAGAATTTATTGCCGATAAACAATATTATTTACATTATCTGTATCTGTTCAACCATATAAATGAACTTAACCGGTATGACGAGAGAGAGAGAGAGAGAGAGAGAGAGAGATGTTGTTCTGCTGATCAAATAGTCCTACGCTGTTTTTTCTGATCTTTATTTACTTTAATGAAGATGAGCCCCCCCAAAAAACGGACCGGTGTAGAGGCAGTGAGACACGTGACGCAAGTCGCATTCAGTCATGTCTGGTCAAAACAAAAGCACCGCGTTTGTTACGAATCAAGTTTACCAGAAACTCTACTGACTATAAGTAATTACAAACCTAAGTAAGAGCGAGCAGAAGAAAACCTAGCCGGTATTGAAGAGAGACGCGACATGCTCTGTCAAACGTGAGTGATTGACAGAGAGGTTGTCATTGTGTGTGTGTGTGTGTGTGTGTGAGAGAGTGAGAGGGAGAGAGAGAGAGAGAGAGCGCGGAGCACAGCAGTGACCTGTATGGGAAGGGGCGCTGTGTGACTGGCCTATCACAGAGCGGGGACACAGCCAGCTACCCATTGAGGATTTTCATTCATCACGAGCACAGATATTGACTCGTATAAAAAAAGGGGAGGGTTGGGGAGAGGAGAGGAGGGGAAAGGAGAGGGCTCTGTGTAACCAGATGTGTCCCCAGCAGTCTAAGCCTATAGCAGCGTAGCTATAAAATGGTTCAGAGCTACCTGAACCAGCCCTAACTAAAAGCCCTGTCATAAAGGAAGGTCTTAAGTCTAGACTTAAATGTAGTTAGAGTGTCTGCCTCTTTGACCCATGGAGAGAGCTGGTTCCACAGTAAAGGAGCCCGGTAACTGAAGGCTCTACCTCCCAGTCTGTTTTTAGAGATACTGGGAGTCACTAACAGACCTGCGTTCTGGGAGCGGAGTGCTCTGGTCGGACAGTAAGGAATGATTAGTTCTTTCAGATAGGTTGGAGCTTTATCATTAAGAGCCTTATAAGTCAGCAGAAGGATTTTGAAGTCTATTCTAAATCCTACAGGAAGCCAGTGGAGAGAAGCTAAGGTGGGAGAGATGTGCTCTCTCTTCCTAACTGAGAGACTGCAGAAACTTACAAATAATAAGTAAAGTGCAATGCATGGGGTCTTTGCCCTGGCGTTCACAGCAAACTCAAAAGAACTTCCACCTTTCATTAAACTGTGAGCATGTGGAAGGGACTTTGGCAGTGTTGATAGTCTTCTTGACAAATCCAATCCCCTACCTGAGGTAGGATATCTATCTCTATCCTTCATGTAATGTTAGACCTCTCCCCTCATGAAGCAAGGGTGAGAAGGTATTGTCTGGCATGGTAATTGGATGTGTCCAGTAATAATATGAAAGTTCATAACACGCTGTGTTTTGCCCCACAGATCTGCTCTGAAACAAAAAGAGGAAGAACTGAAATCAGTCAAACACAGGTACTGTACATGGAGACAGCTGGAAGTATACTGCAACATTACAATGTGCTTTAAACACTGATCTGGGAACTTTTACCAATCAAATCTGAGACTGGAACAGGTTTTTTTTTTTTTTTTTAGATATTTGTGTGTTTCCCCTCATTCCATCATCCTTGTACTACTGTTTGTATGCTGAGAAAGGAGAGCTCCCTCTTTAAGACAAACAGGAGACACCTGTCAGATGGTCCCTGAATGTCTCTACTGGAAAATCTGTTCATTCCAGAACAGAAACCTGTTTCTACTGAGGTTGGGACGTAGTGTAAAGTGTAAATACAGAGTGATGATCTGCAAAACATTTGAAGTCCATGTGAAATTAAAAACAACACAGAGACAACAAATGGAATGGTAGACGTAATAAATCTTGTTGTGTTTAGAAAATGATTGGCCTGTTGTGAATGTGATGCTAGCAATATGATTTCAAAGAAGCTGGGACAGGGTAATGTTGACTGATCTGTTGCTGCAACTCTTCCTTTGAAAATGACAGCACTTGGTCTCCTCAGTTTCTGGATGTTTATGGATACTGTTCACAAAGTGGACTGTTTCCCCATCCTTGCTTGACGTACAATTTAAGCTTCTCGATTGCAAATCATCACATGATGTTTAGGTTTTACACAGCGACCCAACATTGATTAGTTGCACAACAAACCTATTACAATCGTATTTCTTCCATTCAGCAAAAGGCCCAAGAATGAAGAAGGTGTCAAATCTAGATGTCAGCAGTGTGAAACTAATCAACGTGAACTCAAAGAGAGGTTTGTTTTTCATTAATGGATCAATCCACCTGACAGACACTTAAACTGAAATGAGTCCTAGGTATTAAAGGGATAGTTCACCCAAATTTCACTCATTATCTACTCACCCTCATGTCGACTAAGGGCTGGGAGAATTTTCAGAGTCCTCCGTGCCTTCTCTGAGTTACGGGGGGGGGGGGTCCGTGCAGCAGTATTTGTCCATATAATGGTTGTGAATGGTGCTCACTTTTCTTCGTCCAAAAAGACACACCAAAAAACATCCAAATACCTCCATGCTGCTCGTCTGTAATGTCCCTCTTGAATTGAAGCCCCGACATGAGAAATTGTTCCGCCGGGTTGCACTGACACAGGAAGAGCAGTGAACTGAGACACTGGGAGCTTCCACTACAAACAAGCTTAAAATATAGACTCATTTAATTTTTTTTGGAACAATTTCTCATGTTGGGGCTTCAATACAAGAGGGACATTACAGACGAGCAGTATGGAGGTATTTGGATGTTTTTTTTGGTTTGTCTTTTTGGACGAAGAAAAGTGAGCACCATTCACAACTGTCATATGGACAAATACTGCTGCACGGACCCCCCTCCCCCCCCCCGTAACTCAGAGAAGGCACGGAGGACTCAGCCCTTAGTCGATATGAGGGTGAGTAAATAATGAGTGAAATTTGAATTTTGGGTGAACTATCCTTTTAACAGTTGATTTGAACAATGGATCTGTGCTCTGACATGTTTTCACCAGACTAACCACTGATGATGTTTTTATCACAGTTTGACTGAGATGGAATCATTTTACGAAGAAAAGCTTCAAGAGGCAAGGTGGGTATTTTTAAGTCTGACGTCTCCATCTCATGAAACTGGAAACAGACGGTGAAGTAACTGAACACAGAGTTTGGAAGCAGTACGGTCTGTAAGATGTGGGTGTGATTTCTCAGGACAGACGGGGGGCTATTGAAATGATATGAAATGTTTCCTCAGTTGTTATCACTATATTTTTCATGCCTCATCATTAGGTTGATATTCTTTACATGTACAACTATGTAATCATTGTCGTATCATGCCATGAGTACTTGTTAGTCTTTACTACGTAGTGACATCGGTGCAGATTACTTGTTACTGCAATTTTAGTTGAATACTTATGATGTATTCCTACATAATTACAGGAGTAATCAATGCTCAGTACTAAATTGTTCCCTATTGTTAGCTCTGTGAAACTCTGAAAATAACTCAATTAGTAATTCATTGTTAACAGCCACTGACAAAAATGATAATGCAGTCCACACTTGTTTGGTAATATCATGAACTTTTCCACCCCACAGATCTGATCTGAAACAAAAAGACGATGAACTGAAGTCATTCAGAGAAAGGTATTGTACACATTGTGCTGAAACAACACATTCAAGTTTGATGTATTTAACAATGTGAAGGTCTCCATACACCCAAAGAAACAGCAATCCTGTCGCATTGTGTGAAATAGTTGTAATGCAAGTGTGGTCACTTGGTTTCACACTACAATTTCAGTAACAAGGCATGTGACATTGGGTAATGAATTTGTGATGAACTGTAGAACGGAGAAAGTACAAGTGAAGAGGAACCATCATCTTCCAACATGTGCACCACTCTAGAGTATTTTTGTAAACATTTTGCCCCTTTTCCTGCCGTAAGGCCTTTGAGCACAGGGAGGATAGTCTGCTATAACACTCTAATTTCAGCAGGTTACAGGTTACATGGTTAAGTACCTATTTATCCTTATTTTGTCATTTTGTCTCTTGGTACAGAATGACAGCTGACCTGACTGTTTCAATAATGGACCGTCACACAAAGAGCACAAACATCCCATTCAGTAAAACTGCTGCTGAGACGGAAAGAATTTACAAGGAGAAACTTAATGAGACAAAGTAAGTATTTTTATGAAATTACCTTTGATGATGTTGCAAAGTGGGACGAGCTTGTCAGGTGCCCTCGTAGTAAAGGTCACAATGTTCAGAAAACAAAAATCACTATCTCCAACCTCAGTCAGTCCACGTTTAAATCCTATCAGTTGAAATCAGAGCTCAGCAGCTGTGTTGCCACATTTTGTGAACAGTGTCGATGACACGTCTCCTTATCCTTCTGAGACATGTCTTACCAGTTTGTGAGTTAATATGAGAGAAAAACTTTAATTATTCAATATCTGAGAGGGGATTAACCACAAAACCTTTACTATAAGAATTAATCTCAGTCCAAAATGAATTAATATATAAACATGGCAAATTCTGGTGTAAACAGACACTGACCTAATATGTTACGTTGACAGTGGACACATTGTTATACCTTTGTGTAATTACAGTCATTTATCTGCTCATTCATTTGGCATCATTGACACAAAAATTGAATTCAGCTGATTTTTCATGTGATTATAACATGAAAAGTATTTCCCCCCACAGATCTGCTCTGAAACGAAAAGAGGATGAGCTGAAATCAGTCAAACAAAGGTACTGTACATGGAGACAGCTGAAACTACAAATGCTGTTTGATACAGTCAAATACCAACATCAACCTCTGTTCTCAAGTGTTTTTACCAGACTAACCACTGATGATGTCTCTTTCACAGTTTGACTGAGATGGAAACATACAGAAAGGATCTGTATGAAGCAAGGTCAGTATTTTTCTGAAGGCCACCACTAGTAAGAGTCAAAACTGGTCCCTAGAATGCAGACCAGACTAGAGGTGAATAGTTCAAACGGTTCTTTAATGAAGCCGACAGTTAGACCAAGGACCGAGCAGGGTAGAACTGGTGGGGCTCAATGAGGGTGAAACCTGAACATGTTCACAGAGGGCAAAAGGCACAGGGACTGAAACGACTGAGGTAGCAGGTTCGACCAGAGGTTGACAGCAGACTGAGGGCAGAGGAGAGCAGGGTAAAGAAAAAAAGGCACAAGTATATCAAAGTTACACTAGACACAGGGACCCAACACACTTTACCACACTGGTGGCTTGATGAGGCAGATCAGATGAGAGTCAGGTGTGTCTGTTTGAGTCCGGCCAGACCCACAATCAGCGTCACACCCAAACTACACACACACATTCATCACAACCTGTGTTTTGTCCCCACAGATCTGCACTTAAACAAAAAGAGGATGAGCTGAAATCAGTGAAACACAGGTACAAACTACAAATGCTGTTTGATACAGTCAAATACCAACATCAACCTCTGTTCTCAAGTGTTTTTACCAGACTAACCACTGATGATGTCTCTTTCACAGTTTGACTGAGATGGAAACATACAAAAAGGGTCTATATGAAGCAAGGTCAGTATTTTTCTGAAGGCCACTACTTAGCTTGAAACACACTGTGAATCAACTGGAGACTGGACACAGTGTGGATACAGTTAAACCTGGAAAATGACTGAATGATTCAGGATAACATGAAACATGTTGCCCCCACAGATCTGCTCTGAAACGAAAAGAGGATGAGCTGAAATCAGTCAAACAAAGGTACTGTACATGGAGACAGCTGAAACTACAAATGCTGTTTGATACAGTCAAATACCAACATCAACCTCTGTTCTCAAGTGTTTTTACCAGACTAACCACTGATGATGTCTCTTTCACAGTTTGACTGAGATGGAAACATACAGAAAGGATCTGTATGAAGCAAGGTCAGTATTTTTCTGAAGGCCACCACTAGTAAGAGTCAAAACTGGTCCCTAGAATGCATGACAGATGGGGAACGATTCAAAGTATCGAGGAGATAGTTTGCAGGATTTAGTGAGTATGGCATTGTTTGTGGTGGGAAGACAACCCGACTGATCTGGCTGATACTGGAGGGGCGGGGTTCCGGTGGTGGTTGGCAGACCTCCGGGCAGATTCCTTGGTGCACTCCAGGGCAGTTGGAGTTTCTGTCTTGCAGCACTGGATGTGGTCAGAGAGAGAAGGGGCCGCTATCTCAGTGCAGTGGGCGGGAAATAGTGTAGGCTGGTATCTTAAAGAGGCTTTAATGGGAGACAAGCAGGTAGTTGAACAGGTGAATGATTTAGGATCAAGCCAACAGTCAAATACCAACAACAACCTCTGACTCAAGTGTTTTTACCAGACTAACCACTGATGATGTCTCTTTCACAGTTTGACTGAGATGGAAACATACAAAAAGGATCTGTATGAAGCAAGGTCAGTATTTTTCTGAAGGTCACTACTTAGCTTGAAACACACTGTGAATCAACTGGAGACTGGACACAGTGTGGATACAGTTAAACCTGGAAAATACCCTGAAAATGACTGTTGTAGCGCTGACACAAGCTTGCATTCAGTTGAATCTTCATTATGTGTTCAGGAATAACATGGAACATGTTGCATCCATAGACACAATAAGCGTTTAAACGTTCAATTAAAAACTTTAAAAAATCCTACCAAGCCAACAGTACATGCTACAGTTTTGCAACTTTCAACAAAATGTAGCTCCAATACTGCTGAAACTTTTATCTACTTACACTCATTACAAATTATGAATTTTTGAGTCATGGTTGATGAAGTTTGGCAAATATCAGAATTTTATCTCAAAAACTGAATTTTTGAGAACATTTTGAACTCTGCTCTCATGGGAACAACTGCAGTCAATGTAAGAGTGACATTTTTAAACATCAGATTTTCTCTTGTAAAGCAAAAACACTTATCATTAAAGGATAATTACCGTTTTTTACAATGGACTTTATTTCTAGCATAAAATACAATCATTTACTCATCCAGATAACTTTGGTGTCAATACAAGTCGTTCTGACGAAATGAGCTCCAGCCGAGAGCCGCGTATATCCATATAATGCGAGAACACGGGGCAGCGCAATGCAGCCTCTAAATAACACATTATCCGCCGTGAAACTTGTTCATTTCACCAATATTTTGTTATGATGCACTAGTGCACTAGTGCTATTCCCCTCCGAGCCCATGGTGGCATGTTATCAACATCCGGGGTCTGTAGGTTGACCTACTGACCTCTGACCTGGATGATGTCATCTCTGAGCGCCGCCCGGCTCATTCTGATAATAATCATTCTGCTTCGGCATTCAGGTCCATTTTTATCTCAACTAGCCGGAGCTTTAGTGAGTCCAGGTTGAGGAGAGGAAGCCTGTGGAAGCTGAACTTCATCCAGCTGCTCATTTTGTTCTGACAAGTCAGAAACACGCAGAAACCAACCGTAGCGTTAGCGGTAGCAGCAAGCTCAGAGATGACATCATCCAGGTCAGAGGTCAGTAGGTCAACCTACAGACCCCGGATGTTGATAACAGCTAACCCCGGACTCAGAGGGGAATAGCACTAGCCTATCAGAACTAAATATTGGTGAAATGAACGAGTTTTGCGGCTGCATCGCGTGCCCCGTGTTCTCGCATTATACGGATATACGGCTCTCGGCT
This sequence comes from Trachurus japonicus, assembly GCF_045865225.1. Taxonomy (NCBI): domain Eukaryota; kingdom Metazoa; phylum Chordata; class Actinopteri; order Carangiformes; family Carangidae; genus Trachurus; species Trachurus japonicus. The sequence goes on along the minus strand of NW_028221153.1, from coordinate 1,284,020 downwards.
GGAGCTAATTTCGTCAGAACGACTAATGACACCAAAGTTATCTGGATGAGTAAATGATCGTATTTTTATATCGTATTTTATGCTAGAAATAAGGTCTAGGTCAGGGGTACTCAAATACAAATCTTCAAGGGCCACAAAGATGTTTTTCAATGGCTCGAATGTCCATTTATTGAGGTCGGTCAGGCCACATATGATATATTGTACTGTAATATTAAAAAGATGTCCTTTTTATTCAAAACAACAACAACAAATATGCACTTGAAATTTTGACAAAATTAAAATAAATATTTTAATAAAACAAGAAACGCCACCTGTCATGGAACTAAAACAAATATATTAGGAGGGGGTTAAAAATCAAGCATGCTAAAATCAAACCAAATGTTCAGTTTAGCAATCAGTTTAACAAAAAAAAAAAGCACCTCCATAGAGTCCTTTGGTAAAGCATATCAAGCCACACAGCAGGTTTGACTTCCAGACAATTAGCTCAATGAGTTAGGAGCTGGTTCTTGGTGCCAATGAATCTGGGTTCAAGACCCAACAAGGGTGATGATGATAACACATCAAAATACCAGATGGTCCTCATCAAACAGATGTACAAAATTCATGGTAGATGATGTTTGACAAATACATATCAGAATTTTATCTCAAAAATTGAATTTTTGACAGCATTTTGAATTGTGCTCTTGTGTGAAAATTGCAATCAATGCAAGAATGGCATTTTTAAACATCAGTTCTTTCTTTCTTTCTTTCTTTCTTCTTCCGAGGAAATCATAATTCCCATGGGTGAAAACTCACCAAACTTTGCACAAAGCTCCAGTCCCATGCCAGATTACCTCAGCTGTAAACTCAAACCAATAGTCCTGATGGTGGTGCTACAGCAAGCGTCTAAATTCATAACAAATCAACCATACGTGCTACAGCTTCACAACTTTCATCAAACTGTAGCCTCAATATTGAATAAACTTTTGTACATTTAAACCTATTAAAAATTATGAAGTCCATCACTCTGTTTTTTTCAAAAACTGTAAAACTTCTTAAACCTCCCACAATTTTTCCTCAATTAACATCAAACTTGCCTTTTCCTACACAAAACCTGTTTCTCAGATTTTTGATTTATCAAATATTGAGCCTACAGTGCATCAAAATGATCGAGTGTAGACGCTACAGTATACATATACCTGAAAATTCTTGCTAAATAAATTTTCAACATTCATGAAAAAAATGGACAACATTTTGGAATCATGGTAGATGGTGTGTGGCAAATTTCAGAATTTTATCTCAAAAACTGTATTTTTCAGAGCATTTTGAATTTTTCTCTCATGTGAACAATTGGAGTCAATGCAGAATGGCATATTTAAACATCAGTAGGCCTGTGACGATAACAAATTTTGCTGGACGATATATTGTCCCAGAATTTATTGCCGATAAACAATATTATTTACATTATCTGTATCTGTTCAACCATATAAATGAACTTAACCGGTATGACGAGAGAGAGAGAGAGAGAGAGAGAGAGAGATGTTGTTCTGCTGATCAAATAGTCCTACGCTGTTTTTTCTGATCTTTATTTACTTTAATGAAGATGAGCCCCCCCAAAAAACGGACCGGTGTAGAGGCAGTGAGACACGTGACGCAAGTCGCATTCAGTCATGTCTGGTCAAAACAAAAGCACCGCGTTTGTTACGAATCAAGTTTACCAGAAACTCTACTGACTATAAGTAATTACAAACCTAAGTAAGAGCGAGCAGAAGAAAACCTAGCCGGTATTGAAGAGAGACGCGACATGCTCTGTCAAACGTGAGTGATTGACAGAGAGGTTGTCATTGTGTGTGTGTGTGTGTGTGTGTGAGAGAGTGAGAGGGAGAGAGAGAGAGAGAGAGCGCGGAGCACAGCAGTGACCTGTATGGGAAGGGGCGCTGTGTGACTGGCCTATCACAGAGCGGGGACACAGCCAGCTACCCATTGAGGATTTTCATTCATCACGAGCACAGATATTGACTCGTATAAAAAAAGGGGAGGGTTGGGGAGAGGAGAGGAGGGGAAAGGAGAGGGCTCTGTGTAACCAGATGTGTCCCCAGCAGTCTAAGCCTATAGCAGCGTAGCTATAAAATGGTTCAGAGCTACCTGAACCAGCCCTAACTAAAAGCCCTGTCATAAAGGAAGGTCTTAAGTCTAGACTTAAATGTAGTTAGAGTGTCTGCCTCTTTGACCCATGGAGAGAGCTGGTTCCACAGTAAAGGAGCCCGGTAACTGAAGGCTCTACCTCCCAGTCTGTTTTTAGAGATACTGGGAGTCACTAACAGACCTGCGTTCTGGGAGCGGAGTGCTCTGGTCGGACAGTAAGGAATGATTAGTTCTTTCAGATAGGTTGGAGCTTTATCATTAAGAGCCTTATAAGTCAGCAGAAGGATTTTGAAGTCTATTCTAAATCCTACAGGAAGCCAGTGGAGAGAAGCTAAGGTGGGAGAGATGTGCTCTCTCTTCCTAACTGAGAGACTGCAGAAACTTACAAATAATAAGTAAAGTGCAATGCATGGGGTCTTTGCCCTGGCGTTCACAGCAAACTCAAAAGAACTTCCACCTTTCATTAAACTGTGAGCATGTGGAAGGGACTTTGGCAGTGTTGATAGTCTTCTTGACAAATCCAATCCCCTACCTGAGGTAGGATATCTATCTCTATCCTTCATGTAATGTTAGACCTCTCCCCTCATGAAGCAAGGGTGAGAAGGTATTGTCTGGCATGGTAATTGGATGTGTCCAGTAATAATATGAAAGTTCATAACACGCTGTGTTTTGCCCCACAGATCTGCTCTGAAACAAAAAGAGGAAGAACTGAAATCAGTCAAACACAGGTACTGTACATGGAGACAGCTGGAAGTATACTGCAACATTACAATGTGCTTTAAACACTGATCTGGGAACTTTTACCAATCAAATCTGAGACTGGAACAGGTTTTTTTTTTTTTTTTTAGATATTTGTGTGTTTCCCCTCATTCCATCATCCTTGTACTACTGTTTGTATGCTGAGAAAGGAGAGCTCCCTCTTTAAGACAAACAGGAGACACCTGTCAGATGGTCCCTGAATGTCTCTACTGGAAAATCTGTTCATTCCAGAACAGAAACCTGTTTCTACTGAGGTTGGGACGTAGTGTAAAGTGTAAATACAGAGTGATGATCTGCAAAACATTTGAAGTCCATGTGAAATTAAAAACAACACAGAGACAACAAATGGAATGGTAGACGTAATAAATCTTGTTGTGTTTAGAAAATGATTGGCCTGTTGTGAATGTGATGCTAGCAATATGATTTCAAAGAAGCTGGGACAGGGTAATGTTGACTGATCTGTTGCTGCAACTCTTCCTTTGAAAATGACAGCACTTGGTCTCCTCAGTTTCTGGATGTTTATGGATACTGTTCACAAAGTGGACTGTTTCCCCATCCTTGCTTGACGTACAATTTAAGCTTCTCGATTGCAAATCATCACATGATGTTTAGGTTTTACACAGCGACCCAACATTGATTAGTTGCACAACAAACCTATTACAATCGTATTTCTTCCATTCAGCAAAAGGCCCAAGAATGAAGAAGGTGTCAAATCTAGATGTCAGCAGTGTGAAACTAATCAACGTGAACTCAAAGAGAGGTTTGTTTTTCATTAATGGATCAATCCACCTGACAGACACTTAAACTGAAATGAGTCCTAGGTATTAAAGGGATAGTTCACCCAAATTTCACTCATTATCTACTCACCCTCATGTCGACTAAGGGCTGGGAGAATTTTCAGAGTCCTCCGTGCCTTCTCTGAGTTACGGGGGGGGGGGGTCCGTGCAGCAGTATTTGTCCATATAATGGTTGTGAATGGTGCTCACTTTTCTTCGTCCAAAAAGACACACCAAAAAACATCCAAATACCTCCATGCTGCTCGTCTGTAATGTCCCTCTTGAATTGAAGCCCCGACATGAGAAATTGTTCCGCCGGGTTGCACTGACACAGGAAGAGCAGTGAACTGAGACACTGGGAGCTTCCACTACAAACAAGCTTAAAATATAGACTCATTTAATTTTTTTTGGAACAATTTCTCATGTTGGGGCTTCAATACAAGAGGGACATTACAGACGAGCAGTATGGAGGTATTTGGATGTTTTTTTTGGTTTGTCTTTTTGGACGAAGAAAAGTGAGCACCATTCACAACTGTCATATGGACAAATACTGCTGCACGGACCCCCCTCCCCCCCCCCCGTAACTCAGAGAAGGCACGGAGGACTCAGCCCTTAGTCGATATGAGGGTGAGTAAATAATGAGTGAAATTTGAATTTTGGGTGAACTATCCTTTTAACAGTTGATTTGAACAATGGATCTGTGCTCTGACATGTTTTCACCAGACTAACCACTGATGATGTTTTTATCACAGTTTGACTGAGATGGAATCATTTTACGAAGAAAAGCTTCAAGAGGCAAGGTGGGTATTTTTAAGTCTGACGTCTCCATCTCATGAAACTGGAAACAGACGGTGAAGTAACTGAACACAGAGTTTGGAAGCAGTACGGTCTGTAAGATGTGGGTGTGATTTCTCAGGACAGACGGGGGGCTATTGAAATGATATGAAATGTTTCCTCAGTTGTTATCACTATATTTTTCATGCCTCATCATTAGGTTGATATTCTTTACATGTACAACTATGTAATCATTGTCGTATCATGCCATGAGTACTTGTTAGTCTTTACTACGTAGTGACATCGGTGCAGATTACTTGTTACTGCAATTTTAGTTGAATACTTATGATGTATTCCTACATAATTACAGGAGTAATCAATGCTCAGTACTAAATTGTTCCCTATTGTTAGCTCTGTGAAACTCTGAAAATAACTCAATTAGTAATTCATTGTTAACAGCCACTGACAAAAATGATAATGCAGTCCACACTTGTTTGGTAATATCATGAACTTTTCCACCCCACAGATCTGATCTGAAACAAAAAGACGATGAACTGAAGTCATTCAGAGAAAGGTATTGTACACATTGTGCTGAAACAACACATTCAAGTTTGATGTATTTAACAATGTGAAGGTCTCCATACACCCAAAGAAACAGCAATCCTGTCGCATTGTGTGAAATAGTTGTAATGCAAGTGTGGTCACTTGGTTTCACACTACAATTTCAGTAACAAGGCATGTGACATTGGGTAATGAATTTGTGATGAACTGTAGAACGGAGAAAGTACAAGTGAAGAGGAACCATCATCTTCCAACATGTGCACCACTCTAGAGTATTTTTGTAAACATTTTGCCCCTTTTCCTGCCGTAAGGCCTTTGAGCACAGGGAGGATAGTCTGCTATAACACTCTAATTTCAGCAGGTTACAGGTTACATGGTTAAGTACCTATTTATCCTTATTTTGTCATTTTGTCTCTTGGTACAGAATGACAGCTGACCTGACTGTTTCAATAATGGACCGTCACACAAAGAGCACAAACATCCCATTCAGTAAAACTGCTGCTGAGACGGAAAGAATTTACAAGGAGAAACTTAATGAGACAAAGTAAGTATTTTTATGAAATTACCTTTGATGATGTTGCAAAGTGGGACGAGCTTGTCAGGTGCCCTCGTAGTAAAGGTCACAATGTTCAGAAAACAAAAATCACTATCTCCAACCTCAGTCAGTCCACGTTTAAATCCTATCAGTTGAAATCAGAGCTCAGCAGCTGTGTTGCCACATTTTGTGAACAGTGTCGATGACACGTCTCCTTATCCTTCTGAGACATGTCTTACCAGTTTGTGAGTTAATATGAGAGAAAACTTTAATTATTCAATATCTGAGAGGGGATTAACCACAAAACCTTTACTATAAGAATTAATCTCAGTCCAAAATGAATTAATATATAAACATGGCAAATTCTGGTGTAAACAGACACTGACCTAATATGTTACGTTGACAGTGGACACATTGTTATACCTTTGTGTAATTACAGTCATTTATCTGCTCATTCATTTGGCATCATTGACACAAAAATTGAATTCAGCTGATTTTTCATGTGATTATAACATGAAAAGTATTTCCCCCCACAGATCTGCTCTGAAACGAAAAGAGGATGAGCTGAAATCAGTCAAACAAAGGTACTGTACATGGAGACAGCTGAAACTACAAATGCTGTTTGATACAGTCAAATACCAACATCAACCTCTGTTCTCAAGTGTTTTTACCAGACTAACCACTGATGATGTCTCTTTCACAGTTTGACTGAGATGGAAACATACAGAAAGGATCTGTATGAAGCAAGGTCAGTATTTTTCTGAAGGCCACCACTAGTAAGAGTCAAAACTGGTCCCTAGAATGCAGACCAGACTAGAGGTGAATAGTTCAAACGGTTCTTTAATGAAGCCGACAGTTAGACCAAGGACCGAGCAGGGTAGAACTGGTGGGGCTCAATGAGGGTGAAACCTGAACATGTTCACAGAGGGCAAAAGGCACAGGGACTGAAACGACTGAGGTAGCAGGTTCGACCAGAGGTTGACAGCAGACTGAGGGCAGAGGAGAGCAGGGTAAAGAAAAAAAGGCACAAGTATATCAAAGTTACACTAGACACAGGGACCCAACACACTTTACCACACTGGTGGCTTGATGAGGCAGATCAGATGAGAGTCAGGTGTGTCTGTTTGAGTCCGGCCAGACCCACAATCAGCGTCACACCCAAACTACACACGGTCCCCCAATTCCAATCCGCCCCCTAAAGACTCAAGCCCTGAACCCTCACTGACTAAAGTGACGTCAGCTCTAAGTGACAGAGTGTGAGAGTCTGTGAGGGTCCAGATGCTGTAAACATGAATGGAACAGCACTTACACACTCTCACGACACGTTACCTTGACAACAAAATGTTTTTAACTCCGCCCTTGGACCGATAAATTTACTGTACTTTCAATACGCATAGGGTGTGCGAGGGAGGCGGACTCAAAACAAAATATTCCTGGATCAGATCTGATCAAATCATCATCAATAATCAAAATCAAATTCCCTTTTTTTGGCTCCTGTCCATTAACAATAAAGAGACTGGCGGAGCTCTCTCTGACTACTTGGGTTAATTTCTTTTTTTTTTTAACACTTGCGTTCCGACGGCATCCCATGTGTTATGGTTTGACTTCACACCGCTATGAACTGTGGGTAATTCCCCTACCAAAGTCAGCATCGGTGCTGACTTACGGTAAGGGGGCAGTAAGGGCTCATTCACTGACTCACTGACTTGATGATCTGACAACGGAACAGCCCTCACACACTCACGGACTTCCCGTGAACGCGCCTCTAAGTCAGTGAGTCTGTGAGGGGTCGGATTGGAATTGGGCAACACATTCATCACAACCTGTGTTTTGTCCCCACAGATCTGCACTTAAACAAAAAGAGGATGAGCTGAAATCAGTGAAACACAGGTACAAACTACAAATGCTGTTTGATACAGTCAAATACCAACATCAACCTCTGTTCTCAAGTGTTTTTACCAGACTAACCACTGATGATGTCTCTTTCACAGTTTGACTGAGATGGAAACATACAAAAAGGGTCTATATGAAGCAAGGTCAGTATTTTTCTGAAGGCCACTACTTAGCTTGAAACACACTGTGAATCAACTGGAGACTGGACACAGTGTGGATACAGTTAAACCTGGAAAATGACTGAATGATTCAGGATAACATGAAACATGTTGCCCCCACAGATCTGCTCTGAAACGAAAAGAGGATGAGCTGAAATCAGTCAAACAAAGGTACTGTACATGGAGACAGCTGAAACTACAAATGCTGTTTGATACAGTCAAATACCAACATCAACCTCTGTTCTCAAGTGTTTTTACCAGACTAACCACTGATGATGTCTCTTTCACAGTTTGACTGAGATGGAAACATACAGAAAGGATCTGTATGAAGCAAGGTCAGTATTTTTCTGAAGGCCACTACTTAGCTTGAAACACACTGTGAATAAACTGAAAGACACAGAGGTGGCACCAGGATGGAGATAATTGGAATTATTATTATTAAAATTAAAAACAACAGCAACAAACAAAACAAAACAAAACAAAAAACAGGAGTGGGGATGTTCTGTTTCAGCGTTGTTGCTGTCTTTGGTTCTTAAGTGGACAGAGACCTTGGTCTATATTCGAGCCATGAGAGTCTTAGGTACCAATGAGCCATGTAGTTATTTCAAAACTCAATGGTTTCAATGATTTATTTTGCACAAGAAGCATGAAATAAGGTATGCACTAATCACAAAAATAGATAGATAGATAGATAGATAGATAGATAGATAGATAGATAGATAGATAGATAGATAGATAGATAGATAGATAGATAGATAGATAGATAGATAGATAGATAGATAGATAGATATAGTGCAAGAAGAGGCAAAAAAACGGTAACGTTTTCTATTAAAAGGATAGTTCACTTATTATTCATTATCTACTCACCCTCATGTCGACTAAGGGCTGGGAGAAGTTTCAGAGTCCTCTGTGCCTTTTTGGAGTTACAGGGGGGTCGGTGCAGCACTGCATGTCCATATGACGGTAGCAAACGGGGCTCACTTTTCTTCGTCCAAAAAGACACACCGAAAAACATCTAAATACCTCCATAGTGCTCGTCTGTGATGTCCCTCTTGTATTGAAGCCCCAACATGAGAAATTGTTCTTTGGACGAAGAAAAGTGAGCTCCCTTCTCAACCATCATATGGACATGCAGTGCTGCACGGACCCCCCTGTAACTTCATAAAGGCACGGAGGACTCTGAAACTTCTCCCAACCCTTAGTCGATATGAGGGTGAGTAGAAAATGTGTGAAATTTGAATTTAAGGTCCTTGTAATAAGCGTTAGTTAATAGGCAATAAGGCCCTTATAAGTGGTTACAAGATGCTTATTAACATTAGTATGCGTTTTTAAGACTATAGATGTATTAATAGTCTCATTATAATATAGTTAATAGCAGACTATAAGAGATTTATAATAACTTATACGAAACTTTATTACAAACACATGGTTTGATTATATGCGGCACTCGGCCTGCGGCCTCGTGCCTACGACCGAATCCCACCGTGCTGATATAAGGTACATCAGCACGACCTCGAGTGTGATATTGCTTTTATACAACAGTGCTACGAGCGCATTTTAGAACAGTAATAAACTACAAGAGATTATGATTTGTTTGTTTATTTAATCATTTATTTGGCTCCGCCAACAGAAATAGTTCTGCAACTGGAAGGGAGACAACGCTGTTGCCAGACAACACATAAACATTTCATACTAGCTAGCTACTAGCTACAAGCTTTTCCACCGAGCTGCTTCCAGTGCTGGTTCTGGTTCTGAGCCCGTGTCTGATCAGCACCGCAGCAACAGGACCAGCGTGAAGACACAGAGACGTTATTGATACCGTATTACATTTGTTTATCTGCTATGTAATATATATGTAAACACAGTTGAAGCTAAGTAGCTGAGCTACGTGGCTAACAACAGCTAACGCTAATATCAAAACACATCGCCGTCAAAACGTAGTTGCCCCCGCAACGATTTTTTTCCAGCCGGGTTTAGTAGAGATTTATCGCCAATTAGACGGACCAGGGGCCTCATTTATCATTGTGGATACACGTTTTTTTACACGCTCTTTCCCCCGTTTTGTGCGTACGCACTTTTCTCCGCCTAATTTGGGATCTATCAAACCAAAACCTGTCGGGAGAAAGTGCCGAAATTTACGACCAGTCCGACCATGGCGTACCGGCATTTACACGCTTTTTGAAGAACAAGAGGAATTGGCGACACCGCTGCAGAGTCAGAGAACTGCAGTATGCGAGGGAGAGAGGAGCGCGGACACTGTTTGAAGTAGCAAGTGGTGGTGATGATGACCCCCCCCCCCACCACCACCACCACCACCACCGCACACGTGTTGACGTCGGCACTTTACATGAAAAGCACAGCGACTCTGATTTTTCCCCTGTGCATTTACACTAGTTTGCTGCTAAATACTGGCTTTATAAAACGAATTTCGTTTTCTTTTGATATCATATTGATATTTTTCCCCTGCATGTAGGCTACACCTCTTCCACAACCCGTCTGTCCAGTCTGGAAAATAATTTCTGCGATGTGCGTGTGTTACATAGCCAGACTGGACACACACAAGCAAGCAGCAAGCCCAATAATGTCGGAGCAAATCAAAGCAAATGAGAAAACATGATCGATATTTTTTGTGTGAATAATATTTATTGTATTTAACAAAAATGGGTGCTGCCCAACATCATTTTAGGAAAAGTCACAGACTGGTGGACTTCAATGTTTTTTGTTTTTTGTTTTTTTTTTATATATAGCTATGCACAAATGAAAATCAAAGTCTTCCAGTGAACGGAAGTTGGGGGTTAGTGGAAAGGGGTGCAAAGTAGTACTGACTGGCAGTGGAAACCCTGCTTTAAATTATTATGACATAATCTAAAATAAGGGGCAGAATGATTCTTCTTCTTTCTGTTCTGTTTCATTTAGATTTTGGAGTTTTTTGTATTTATTGAAGCCTTTCAATGCAAGATGATGTTTCTGACTGATATTGCCGTGTTACCGTGTATCTCGCTTTCAGAGAAATTCCGCTTCTTTCTCCGCTCTCCGTCCGTCTGTTGTCTTCACCGTCTTCCACTGACGTCATTCCACAGGTTTCCAGAGTGCACATGGCTACTTAATATGCACGTAACTGATTTGCATTGACCACATATGGTTGTGTGGGGCTGTTTAGGGGGCTGGGTATGAGGCGTGTTCTCATCCACGCTTTTCTCAGGTCCGGTGTGATCTATCAAGGGAAATACCGTGCAGCCGTGTGTACGCGGAGTTTGATAGATCTGAAAAGAGTGTATATTTTTTGGTCGTACGCACATTTTGCCTTTCCGTCGTACTGAAAATTTAAGAGGACTTTTACACGCTCTTTGATAAATGAGGCCCCAGGTCCGGTTGGGGGTCAGGGTTTTAGTGTTCAGGGGTCTCATTTATAAAACTGTGCGTGGGATCGTTACTAAAAGTGTACGTACGCCCAAAAGCCAAGTTTTGCGTACGCCAGTAAATATTCAGACTTATAAAACCCTGCGTACGCACACCTGCAAGCAAACTTCCCTTTATAGATCACAGAGTTCTTACAAGTGTGCGCAGCTGAATCCGCTTCACGTTCCGCCCTGTACACGCCCTGTTTTAACCCTAGATGGTCAATGCAAACCACCTGATGAATGTGATCTGCATGTCAATGAGCCTGACGTGCTGTTGTTCTGTCGGTGTTGTGAATTAGCTGCAGGTGTGAAAGTGGCGACGTGACGTGTTGCTGCAGCTGTTAACGGCGTCAGCGGCTCAGAGCGCACGCGGTGTTGTTTTGTTGCGCTGCCCTCTCACGTGCTGGACCCGGTTCAGCACATAGTTACAACAATGACAACAGTTCTAATCTGAAATGTATTAGTTATTAACCATTCATCATGGTCTCCCTCTCCCTCCTTTCTCCTCCAGCGGTGCCGTGGTGCAGCATTACGCACGGGGCTCACTGCTGTATTTATGTATTTACAGTAATTAGACTGATCGATAAAACTTTGAATAATTAGCGGAATCAGTTACATTCTGAGGAATGATCAAACATGACACTTCTCTTGATAACAAGAAAACAGAATGTAACAATTGTGCGAACGATTACTGGATTTTTTTTTCCCCCCCAGGGTTTGAGATTTAATTGACTCTCGATCATATGTTCACAGTATCATAGGAACATATAGTTATTTACACCATGTATTTATCCCATGCAGCCGCGCCGTCCTCTCCTCCTCCTGCGCTCTGGGAGTGGACAATATGACGGAGAGATGGTGGTGATTAAATATAGAGAAGGAATTATGATTTTAAATTTTAAGTTAGATTCTAAGAAGATGTTTCTGAAACACCAGTCCGATGCAAAATAAGGGCGCTGTTGAATTAAATCACCGTGGCAACATGGATCTAACGCATACGGGTTGAAATTAAATGTGTGACGGCCGATAATAAAAACATAATCGTTCTTCTCAATCATCATTTCCTGAGTCTGACTTCAGTTCACCACCACACCGTCTGTGTCTCCAATTCCCCTTTTCCTCCAAACCATGCGTAAGCATGGCTCAGAGTTTGCTTAGGGCTGCGCACATTCTCCCGTCAAGTTTGTTTTTTATAGATCACAACCTTGGCGTGGAAAGTCACGTACGCCACTTTCAGCCCCGTTTTGTGCGTACGCAACGATTATAAATGAGACCCCAGGTCCGTTTATAACTGTAGTAGCAGCAGAGAGATGGTTTAATGTTCAGGTTTATAACTGTAGTAGTAGCAGAGAGATGGTTTAATGTTCTGGGGCCTCATTTATCATTGTGGATACACGCTTTTTTACACGCTCTTTCCCCCGTTTTGTGCGTACGCACTTTTCTCCGCCTAAATTGGGATCTATCAAACCAAAACTTGTCGGGAGAAAGTGCAGAAATTTACGACCAGTCCGACCATGGCGTACCGGCATTTACACGCTTTTTGAAGAACAAGAGGAATTGGCGACGCCGCTGCAGAGTCAGAGAACTGCAGTATGCGAGGGAGAGAGGAGCGAGGACACTGTTTGAAGTAGCAAGTGGTGGTGATGATGACTCCCCCCCACCACCACCCCGCCGCCGCCGCCGCACACAGCGACTCTGATTTTTCCCCTGGGCATTTACACTAGTTTGCTCCTAAATACTGGCTTTATAAAACAAATTTCGTTTTCTTTTGATATCATATTGATATTTTTCCCCTGCATGTAGGATACAACTCTTCCACAACCAGTCTGTCCAGTCTGGAAAATAATTTCTGCGACGTGCGTGTGTTACGTAGCCAGACTGGACACACACAAGCAAGCAGCAAGCACAATAATGTCGGCGCAAATCAAAGCAAATGAGAAAACATGATCGATATTTTTTGTGTGAATAATATTTATTGTATTTAACAAAAATGGGTGCTGCCCAACATCATTTTAGGAAAAGTCACAGACTGGTGGACTTCAATGTTTTTTTGTTTTTTTTATATATAGCTATGCACAAATGAAAATCAAAGTCGTCCAGTGAACGGAAGTTGGCGGTTCTAGTGCTAAGGGGTGTAAAGTAATAGTAACTGGCAGTGGAAACCCTGCTTTTAATTATTATGACAGAATCTAAAATAAGGGGCAGATTAAATATGATTATTCTTCTTTCTGCTCTGTTTCATTTAGATTTGGGAGTATTTTGTTTTTATTGTAGCCTTTCAATGCAAGATGATGTTTCTGACTGATATTGCCGTGTTACCGTGTATCTCGCTTTCAGAGAAATTCCGCTTCTTTCTCCGCTCTCCGTCCGTCTGTTGTCTTCATCGTCTTCCACTGACGTCATTCTACACGTTTCCAGTGTGCACATGGCTACTTAATATGCACGTAACTGATTTGCATTGACCATCTATGGTTGTGTGGGGCCGTTTAGGGGGCTGGATATGAGGCGTGTTCTCATCCACACTTTTCTTGGGTCCGGTGTGATTTATCAATGGAAATACCGTGCAGCCGTGTGTATGCGGAGTTTGATAGATCTGAAAAGAGCATATATTTTTTGGTCGTACGCACATTTTGCCTTTCCGTCGTAGTGAAAATTTAAGAGGACTTTTACACCCAGTTTGATAAATGAGGCCCCAGGTTTATAACTGTAGTAGCAGCAGAGAGATGGTTTAATGTTCAGGTTTATAACTGTAGTAGCAGCAGAGAGATGGTTTAATGTTCAGGTTTATAACTGTAGTAGCAGCAGAGAGATGGTTTAATGTTCAGGTTTCTAACTGTAGTAGCAGCAGAGAGATGGTTTAATGTTCAGGTTTCTAACTGTAGTAGCAGCAGAGAGATGGTTTAATGTTCAGGTTTCTAACTGTAGTAGCAGCAGAGAGATGGTTTAATGTTCAGGTTTCTAACTGTAGTAGCAGAGAGATGGTTTAATGTTCAGGTTTCTAACTGTAGTAGCAGCAGAGAGATGGTTTAATGTTCAGGTTTATAACTGTAGTAGCAGCAGAGAGATGGTTTAATGTTCAGGTTTATAACTGTAGTAGCAGCAGAGAGATGGTTTAATGTTCAGGTTTATAACTGTAGTAGCAGCAGAGAGATGGTTTAATGTTCAGGTTTCTAACTGTAGTAGCAGAGAGATGGTTTAATGTTCAGGTTTATAACTGTAGCAGCAGAGAGATGGTTTAATGTTCAGGTTTCTAACTGTAGTAGCAGCAGAGAGATGGTTTAATGTTCAGGTTTCTAACTGTAGTAGCAGCAGAGAGATGGTTTAATGTTCAGGTTTCTAACTGTAGTAGCAGCAGAGAGATGGTTTAATGTTCAGGTTTCTAACTGTAGTAGCAGCAGAGAGATGGTTTAATGTAGGGATGAGCGAGTACAGCATTATCTGTATCTGTATCTGTATCTGTTAACCATATGAATTATCTGTATCTGTACTCGGAGTGGGCGGGGCCTAAACCGGAAGTGGGCGGGGTTTAACCCAGAAGTGGGTCGGGTTGTCTTGAAATGGGCGAGGCTTTAACCGGTATGTTATTTTAAGCATGCAATTGATATGGATTGATCAGAAATTGTTATATTTATTGCTGATTAGAAAACTATTTACAGGACAGCATCAGCATTGAGCTTCAGATCAATGCGGTTTTGATCATGATAGCAAACAAACTATTCATTTACACAACAAGTTTTGCAACAATGAATACAACACATGGTTGGAATTATTAAGTAAAATGTAATGAACAAGAGTTTTCATACTCAACATAACTTTCTTTTTTTATTTAAATTTTTTTTTAAATGATCAGTGTGATTTTTAATTTTTAACTTTATTTTATTGTGTGTGTGTGTGTGTGTGTGTGTGTGTGTGTGAGAGTAAGAGAGAGACAGCGACAGCTGAATGTCAGCTACTCTCTGTGTATCACTCATTATTCTGTATCACTGATCATGAGAGAGAGAGGAGGGGGGAGAGAGAGAGAGTTTGTGTGTGTTTTGTAATAGGCCTATTATTTATACCACTACTATTTTTTTTAAAGAAATACAGCAAGAAAGTGTCAGACACTCAGTGCGTGAACTGATTAGCGCCAGCTGACGGTTTAAAAAAAAAAAAAAACTCCGACGAACGGCGGAGGGAGGGAGAGCGTGTGTGAAAAAAAAAAAAAAATCTCCGACAGGCAGAGACGCAACGCGAGTCGGCACCACGTCTGAACGAACCCACGTTTACCAGAACTCTACTGGTTCATAAGTAAGTGACTGAAGTAATAACAAAGCTGAAGCTGAAGAAACCCTAAACGTTAAGGGAGAAGACCTGAGTGAAGGAGAGACAGAGAGAGACAGACAGCTGTCAGCTGTTCTGTGTGTGAGTGATCAGAGCGGGACACAGCAACACACCTGCATGTGTGTAGGGGAGGGGCTGTAGCCTATCACAGAACGCAGACACAGTCAGCTACCCAATGAGGATTTTCATTCAATCTTTTTTTTTTTTTTTCCGAGCACAGATATTGACTCGTATTACTCGTATAATACTCGTACTCGGCAAAAGTGCTTTATCCGTACCGGATACTCGTTTCAGCCGAGTATCCGGCTCAACTCTAGTTTAATGTTCAGGTTTCTAACTGTAGTAGCAGCAGAGAGATGGTTTAATGTTCAGGTTTCTAACTGTAGTAGCAGCAGAGAGATGGTTTAATGTTCAGGTTTCTAACTGTAGCAGCAGAGAGATGGTTTAATGTTCAGGTTTCTAACTGTAGTAGCAGAGAGATGGTTTAATGTTCAGGTTTATAACTGTAGTAGCAGAGAGATGGTTTAATGTTCAGGTTTCTAACTGTAGTAGCAGAGAGATGGTTTAATGTTCAGGTTTATAACTGTAGTAGCAGCAGAGAGATGGTTTAATGTTCAGGTTTCTAACTGTAGTAGCAGCAGAGAGATGGTTTAATGTTCAGGTTTATAACTGTAGTAGCAGCAGAGAGATGGTTTAATGTTCAGGTTTATAACTGTAGCAGCAGAGAGATGGTTTAATGTTCAGGTTTCTAACTGTAGTAGCAGCAGAGAGATGGTTTAATGTTCAGGTTTCTAACTGTAGTAGCAGAGAGATGGTTTAATGTTCAGGTTTCTAACTGTAGTAGCAGCAGAGAGATGGTTTAATGTTCAGGTTTCTAACTGTAGTAGCAGCAGAGAGATGGTTTAATGTTCAGGTTTCTAACTGTAGTAGCAGCAGAGAGATGGTTTAATGTTCAGGTTTCTAACTGTAGTAGCAGCAGAGAGATGGTTTAATGTTCAGGTTTCTAACTGTAGTAGCAGCAGAGAGATGGTTTAATGTTCAGGTTTCTAACTGTAGTGGCAGAGAGATGGTTTAATGTTCAGGTTTCTAACTGTAGTAGCAGCAGCAGAGAGATGGTTTAATGTTCAGGTTTCTAACTGTAGCAGCAGAGAGATGGTTTAATGTTCAGGTTTCTAACTGTAGTAGCAGCAGAGAGATGGTTTAATGTTCAGGTTTATAACTGTAGCAGCAGAGAGATGGTTTAATGTTCAGGTTTCTAACTGTAGTAGCAGCAGAGAGATGGTTTAATGTTCAGGTTTCTAACTGTAGTAGCAGAGAGATGGTTTAATGTTCAGGTTTAAAACTGTAGCAGCAGAGAGATGGTTTAATGTTCAGGTTTCTAACTGTAGCAGCAGAGAGATGGTTTAATGTTCAGGTTTATAACTGTAGCAGCAGAGAGATGGTTTAATGTTCAGGTTTCTAACTGTAGCAGCAGAGAGATGGTTTAATGTTCAGGTTTCTAACTGTAGTAGCAGCAGAGAGATGGTTTAATGTTCAGGTTTCTAACTGTAGTAGCAGCAGAGAGATGGTTTAATGTTCAGGTTTCTAACTGTAGTAGCAGAGAGATGGTTTAATGTTCAGGTTTCTAACTGTAGCAGCAGCAGAGAGATGGTTTAATGTTCAGGTTTCTAACTGTAGTAGCAGCAGAGAGATGGTTTAATGTTCAGGTTTATAACTGTAGTAGCAGCAGCAGAGAGATGGTTTAATGTTCAGGTTTCTAACTGTAGTAGCAGCAGAGAGATGGTTTAATGTTCAGGTTTATAACTGTAGCAGCAGAGAGATGGTTTAATGTTCAGGTTTCTAACTGTAGTAGCAGCAGAGAGATGGTTTAATGTTCAGGTTTCTAACTGTAGTAGCAGCAGAGAGATGGTTTAATGTTCAGGTTTCTAACTGTAGTAGCAGAGAGATGGTTTAATGTTCAGGTTTCTAACTGTAGTAGCAGAGAGATGGTTTAATGTTCAGGTTTCTAACTGTAGTAGCAGCAGAGAGATGGTTTAATGTTCAGGTTTATAACTGTAGTAGCAGCAGCAGAGAGATGGTTTAATGTTCAGGTTTCTAACTGTAGTAGCAGCAGAGAGATGGTTTAATGTTCAGGTTTATAACTGTAGCAGCAGAGAGATGGTTTAATGTTCAGGTTTCTAACTGTAGTAGCAGCAGAGAGATGGTTTAATGTTCAGGTTTCTAACTGTAGTAGCAGCAGAGAGATGGTTTAATGTTCAGGTTTCTAACTGTAGCAGCAGCAGAGAGATGGTTTAATGTTCAGGTTTCTAACTGTAGTAGCAGAGAGATGGTTTAATGTTCAGGTTTATAACTGTAGCAGCAGAGAGATGGTTTAATGTTCAGGTTTATAACTGTAGCAGCAGAGAGATGGTTTAATGTTCAGGTTTATAACTGTAGCAGCAGAGAGATGGTTTAATGTTCAGGTTTATAACTGTAGTAGCAGCAGAGAGATGGTTTAATGTTCAGGTTTATAACTGTAGTAGCAGCAGAGAGATGGTTTAATGTTCAGGTTTATAACTGTAGCAGCAGCAGAGAGATGGTTTAATGTTCAGGTTTATAACTGTAGCAGCAGAGAGATGGTTTAATGTTCAGGTTTCTAACTGTAGCAGCAGAGAGATGGTTTAATGTTCAGGTTTATAACTGTAGTAGCAGCAGAGAGATGGTTTAATGTTCAGGTTTATAACTGTAGTAGCAGCAGAGAGATGGTTTAATGTTCAGGTTTCTAACTGTAGTAGCAGCAGAGAGATGGTTTAATGTTCAGGTTTATAACTGTAGCAGCAGAGAGATGGTTTAATGTTCAGGTTTATAACTGTAGTAGCAGCAGAGAGATGGTTTAATGTTCAGGTTTATAACTGTAGCAGCAGCAGAGAGATGGTTTAATGTTCAGGTTTATAACTGTAGCAGCAGCAGAGAGATGGTTTAATGTTCAGGTTTATAACTGTAGCAGCAGAGAGATGGTTTAATGTTCAGGTTTCTAACTGTAGCAGCAGAGAGATGGTTTAATGTTCAGGTTTATAACTGTAGCAGCAGCAGAGAGATGGTTTAATGTTCAGGTTTCTAACTGTAGTAGCAGCAGCAGAGAGATGGTTTAATGTTCAGGTTTCTAACTGTAGCAGCAGCAGAGAGATGGTTTAATGTTCAGGTTTCTAACTGTAGCAGCAGAGAGATGGTTTAATGTTCAGGTTTCTAACTGTAGTAGCAGCAGAGAGATGGTTTAATGTTCAGGTTTCTAACTGTAGCAGCAGCAGAGAGATGGTTTAATGTTCAGGTTTCTAACTGTAGTAGCAGAGAGATGGTTTAATGTTCAGGTTTCTAACTGTAGTAGCAGCAGAGAGATGGTTTAATGTTCAGGTTTCTAACTGTAGTAGCAGCAGAGAGATGGTTTAATGTTCAGGTTTCTAACTGTAGCAGCAGAGAGATGGTTTAATGTTCAGGTTTATAACTGTAGTAGCAGCAGAGAGATGGTTTAATGTTCAGGTTTCTAACTGTAGCAGCAGCAGAGAGATGGTTTAATGTTCAGGTTTCTAACTGTAGCAGCAGCAGCAGCAGCAGAGAGATGGTTTAATGTTCAGGTTTCTAACTGTAGTAGCAGCAGAGAGATGGTTTAATGTTCAGGTTTATAACTGTAGCAGCAGAGAGATGGTTTAATGTTCAGGTTTCTAACTGTAGTAGCAGCAGAGAGATGGTTTAATGTTCAGGTTTCTAACTGTAGCAGCAGCAGAGAGATGGTTTAATGTTCAGGTTTCTAACTGTAGTAGCAGCAGAGAGATGGTTTAATGTTCAGGTTTCTAACTGTAGCAGCAGCAGAGAGATGGTTTAATGTTCAGGTTTCTAACTGTAGCAGCAGAGAGATGGTTTAATGTTCAGGTTTCTAACTGTAGCAGCAGCAGAGAGATGGTTTAATGTTCAGGTTTCTAACTGTAGCAGCAGCAGAGAGATGGTTTAATGTTCAGGTTTCTAACTGTAGTAGCAGAGAGATGGTTTAATGTTCAGGTTTATAACTGTAGCAGCAGAGAGATGGTTTAATGTTCAGGTTTATAACTGTAGCAGCAGAGAGATGGTTTAATGTTCAGGTTTATAACTGTAGCAGCAGAGAGATGGTTTAATGTTCAGGTTTATAACTGTAGTAGCAGCAGAGAGATGGTTTAATGTTCAGGTTTATAACTGTAGTAGCAGCAGAGAGATGGTTTAATGTTCAGGTTTATAACTGTAGCAGCAGCAGAGAGATGGTTTAATGTTCAGGTTTATAACTGTAGCAGCAGAGAGATGGTTTAATGTTCAGGTTTCTAACTGTAGCAGCAGAGAGATGGTTTAATGTTCAGGTTTATAACTGTAGTAGCAGCAGAGAGATGGTTTAATGTTCAGGTTTCTAACTGTAGCAGCAGCAGAGAGATGGTTTAATGTTCAGGTTTATAACTGTAGTAGTAGCAGAGAGATGGTTTAATGTTCAGGTTTATAACTGTAGTAGCAGAGAGATGGTTTAATGTTCAGGTTTCTAACTGTAGCAGCAGCAGAGAGATGGTTTAATGTTCAGGTTTCTAACTGTAGTAGCAGCAGAGATGGTTTAATGTTCAGGTTTATAACTGTAGCAGCAGAGAGATGGTTTAATGTTCAGGTTTATAACTGTAGCAGCAGAGAGATGGTTTAATGTTCAGGTTTATAACTGTAGCAGCAGAGAGATGGTTTAATGTTCAGGTTTATAACTGTAGTAGCAGCAGAGAGATGGTTTAATGTTCAGGTTTATAACTGTAGTAGCAGCAGAGAGATGGTTTAATGTTCAGGTTTATAACTGTAGCAGCAGCAGAGAGATGGTTTAATGTTCAGGTTTATAACTGTAGCAGCAGAGAGATGGTTTAATGTTCAGGTTTCTAACTGTAGCAGCAGAGAGATGGTTTAATGTTCAGGTTTATAACTGTAGTAGCAGCAGAGAGATGGTTTAATGTTCAGGTTTATAACTGTAGTAGCAGCAGAGAGATGGTTTAATGTTCAGGTTTCTAACTGTAGTAGCAGCAGAGAGATGGTTTAATGTTCAGGTTTATAACTGTAGCAGCAGAGAGATGGTTTAATGTTCAGGTTTCTAACTGTAGTAGCAGCAGAGAGATGGTTTAATGTTCAGGTTTATAACTGTAGCAGCAGCAGAGAGATGGTTTAATGTTCAGGTTTCTAACTGTAGCAGCAGAGAGATGGTTTAATGTTCAGGTTTATAACTGTAGCAGCAGCAGAGAGATGGTTTAATGTTCAGGTTTCTAACTGTAGCAGCAGCAGAGAGATGGTTTAATGTTCAGGTTTCTAACTGTAGTAGCAGAGAGATGGTTTAATGTTCAGGTTTATAACTGTAGCAGCAGAGAGATGGTTTAATGTTCAGGTTTATAACTGTAGCAGCAGAGAGATGGTTTAATGTTCAGGTTTATAACTGTAGCAGCAGAGAGATGGTTTAATGTTCAGGTTTATAACTGTAGTAGCAGCAGAGAGATGGTTTAATGTTCAGGTTTATAACTGTAGTAGCAGCAGAGAGATGGTTTAATGTTCAGGTTTATAACTGTAGCAGCAGCAGAGAGATGGTTTAATGTTCAGGTTTATAACTGTAGCAGCAGAGAGATGGTTTAATGTTCAGGTTTCTAACTGTAGCAGCAGAGAGATGGTTTAATGTTCAGGTTTATAACTGTAGTAGCAGCAGAGAGATGGTTTAATGTTCAGGTTTATAACTGTAGTAGCAGCAGAGAGATGGTTTAATGTTCAGGTTTCTAACTGTAATAGCAGCAGAGA
The DNA here is from genome assembly GCF_045865225.1 of Trachurus japonicus. Classification (NCBI taxonomy): domain Eukaryota; kingdom Metazoa; phylum Chordata; class Actinopteri; order Carangiformes; family Carangidae; genus Trachurus; species Trachurus japonicus. The sequence goes on along the minus strand of NW_028221153.1, from coordinate 1,262,914 downwards.
GATGGTTTAATGTTCAGGTTTCTAACTGTAGCAGCAGAGAGATGGTTTAATGTTCAGGTTTCTAACTGTAGTAGCAGCAGAGAGATGGTTTAATGTTCAGGTTTCTAACTGTAGCAGCAGAGAGATGGTTTAATGTTCAGGTTTCTAACTGTAGCAGCAGCAGAGAGATGGTTTAATGTTCAGGTTTCTAACTGTAGTAGCAGAGAGATGGTTTAATGTTCAGGTTTCTAACTGTAGTAGCAGCAGAGAGATGGTTTAATGTTCAGGTTTCTAACTGTAGTAGCAGCAGAGAGATGGTTTAATGTTCAGGTTTCTAACTGTAGCAGCAGAGAGATGGTTTAATGTTCAGGTTTATAACTGTAGTAGCAGCAGAGAGATGGTTTAATGTTCAGGTTTCTAACTGTAGCAGCAGCAGAGAGATGGTTTAATGTTCAGGTTTCTAACTGTAGCAGCAGCAGCAGCAGCAGAGAGATGGTTTAATGTTCAGGTTTCTAACTGTAGTAGCAGCAGAGAGATGGTTTAATGTTCAGGTTTATAACTGTAGCAGCAGAGAGATGGTTTAATGTTCAGGTTTCTAACTGTAGTAGCAGCAGAGAGATGGTTTAATGTTCAGGTTTCTAACTGTAGCAGCAGCAGAGAGATGGTTTAATGTTCAGGTTTCTAACTGTAGCAGCAGCAGCAGCAGCAGAGAGATGGTTTAATGTTCAGGTTTCTAACTGTAGCAGCAGAGAGATGGTTTAATGTTCAGGTTTCTAACTGTAGCAGCAGAGAGATGGTTTAATGTTCAGGTTTCTAACTGTAGTAGCAGAGAGATGGTTTAATGTTCAGGTTTCTAACTGCAGTAGCAGAGAGATGGTTTAATGTTCAGGTTTCTAACTGCAGCAGCAGAGAGATGGTTTAATGTTCAGGTTTCTAACTGTAGTAGCAGAGAGATGGTTTAATGTTCAGGTTTATAACTGTAGCAGCAGAGAGATGGTTTAATGTTCAGGTTTCTAACTGTAGCAGCAGCAGCAGCAGCAGAGAGATGGTTTAATGTTCAGGTTTCTAACTGTAGTAGCAGCAGAGAGATGGTTTAATGTTCAGGTTTCTAACTGTAGCAGCAGCAGAGAGATGGTTTAATGTTCAGGTTTCTAACTGTAGCAGCAGAGAGATGGTTTAATGTTCAGGTTTCTAACTGTAGTAGCAGCAGAGAGATGGTTTAATGTTCAGGTTTCTAACTGTAGCAGCAGCAGAGAGATGGTTTAATGTTCAGGTTTCTAACTGTAGTAGCAGAGAGATGGTTTAATGTTCAGGTTTAAAACTGTAGCAGCAGAGAGATGGTTTAATGTTCAGGTTTCTAACTGTAGCAGCAGAGAGATGGTTTAATGTTCAGGTTTCTAACTGTAGCAGCAGCAGAGAGATGGTTTAATGTTCAGGTTTCTAACTGTAGTAGCAGCAGAGAGATGGTTTAATGTTCAGGTTTCTAACTGTAGCAGCAGCAGAGAGATGGTTTAATGTTCAGGTTTCTAACTGTAGCAGCAGCAGAGAGATGGTTTAATGTTCAGGTTTCTAACTGTAGCAGCAGCAGAGAGATGGTTTAATGTTCAGGTTTATAACTGTAGCAGCAGAGAGATGGTTTAATGTTCAGGTTTCTAACTGTAGCAGCAGCAGAGAGATGGTTTAATGTTCAGGTTTATAACTGTAGCAGCAGAGAGATGGTTTAATGTTCAGGTTTCTAACTGTAGTAGCAGAGAGATGGTTTAATGTTCAGGTTTCTAACTGTAGCAGCAGAGAGATGGTTTAATGTTCAGGTTTATAACTGTAGCAGCAGAGAGATGGTTTAATGTTCAGGTTTCTAACTGTAGCAGCAGCAGAGAGATGGTTTAATGTTCAGGTTTCTAACTGTAGCAGCAGCAGAGAGATGGTTTAATGTTCAGGTTTATAACTGTAGCAGCAGAGAGATGGTTTAATGTTCAGGTTTCTAACTGTAGCAGCAGCAGAGAGATGGTTTAATGTTCAGGTTTATAACTGTAGCAGCAGAGAGATGGTTTAATGTTCAGGTTTCTAACTGTAGCAGCAGCAGAGAGATGGTTTAATGTTCAGGTTTCTAACTGTAGCAGCAGCAGAGAGATGGTTTAATGTTCAGGTTTCTAACTGTAGTAGCAGCAGAGAGATGGTTTAATGTTCAGGTTTCTAACTGTAGCAGCAGAGAGATGGTTTAATGTTCAGGTTTCTAACTGTAGCAGCAGAGAGATGGTTTAATGTTCAGGTTTCTAACTGTAGCAGCAGAGAGATGGTTTAATGTTCAGGTTTCTAACTGTAGTAGCAGCAGAGAGATGGTTTAATGTTCAGGTTTCTAACTGTAGCAGCAGCAGAGAGATGGTTTAATGTTCAGGTTTCTAACTGTAGCAGCAGAGAGATGGTTTAATGTTCAGGTTTCTAACTGTAGCAGCAGAGAGATGGTTTAATGTTCAGGTTTATAACTGTAGTAGCAGAGAGATGGTTTAATGTTCAGGTTTCTAACTGTAGCAGCAGAGAGATGGTTTAATGTTCAGGTTTATAACTGTAGCAGCAGCAGAGAGATGGTTTAATGTTCAGGTTTCTAACTGTAGTAGCAGCAGAGAGATGGTTTAATGTTCAGGTTTCTAACTGTAGCAGCAGCAGAGAGATGGTTTAATGTTCAGGTTTATAACTGTAGTAGTAGCAGAGAGATGGTTTAATGTTCAGGTTTATAACTGTAGTAGCAGAGAGATGGTTTAATGTTCAGGTTTATAACTGTAGCAGCAGCAGAGAGATGGTTTAATGTTCAGGTTTCTAACTGTAGTAGCAGCAGAGAGATGGTTTAATGTTCAGGTTTCTAACTGTAGCAGCAGCAGAGAGATGGTTTAATGTTCAGGTTTCTAACTGTAGTAGCAGCAGAGAGATGGTTTAATGTTCAGGTTTATAACTGTAGTAGTAGCAGAGAGATGGTTTAATGTTCAGGTTTCTAACTGTAGCAGCAGAGAGATGGTTTAATGTTCAGGTTTCTAACTGTAGTAGCAGCAGAGAGATGGTTTAATGTTCAGGGGCCGTATTCACAAAGAATCTTAAGGTTAAAAGTAGCTCCTAAGGGCCGAATTTAGGAGCAACTCCTAAAAAAAGTGGGCGTGTCAGTCTTAAATTTAGGACTCCTAGTTTTTTAAAATAAGAGTAATTCACAAAGTATTTTATGCCTAAAAGTAGCTCCTAAGTCTGGGAGAGCTTAAAAGTCCTCGTGAGGACTCCTAACTCAGTAAGACCTATTCACAAAGAATCGCAAATGGCTGCAGCCAGGCAAATGTATGGAGGACTGCGAATTGCTGCAGAGGGGGGAGCTGGAGCACCTGCCCCTTTGCCCTTTGATGCCCAACGTGCCTTTTTGTCGGTGTTTATTTTATTTTTTTTGTCATCACCAACATTTTCGCTATAAAACGGGAGGAGTGACGGTGACGAACTGTCCAATATAGGCGTCACAACGGTCGGACCGAGGTAACTGCGACCGCTGCGATGCAGTCGTGCTGATGTGAGCCAAAAATATTTTTAAAAGGTTGGTGGGTGCGCTAGACTCATACATCTGTTAGTAGTAATAGCTCACGTGATAGGGTAGCTCCCTCAATAAACTAAACTTACTTGTCAGTGTGGGTTCAAATCCTGCTATAGGCCACAAATGTGGGTAATGCATTTTCTTTTCTCATCATTATTATGATCACCATATAATATTAGGGCTGTCAACGAATGTGAAAATTAATATTAAAATGTGGGAAGAAAAAAAACCAGCGGCTGCTTTGCGAGTGGACGCACTGACCCTCATAGAGTTTCATTTGCACAGCGTCACACTGCAAAGTGAGACGCGACAAAAACTGTAGCAGAAAGATGCAGATGGCAGAGAGAAAGACAGAAAGTTCAGAGCCCAACTCGGCAGCAGAGAGAGTGGTTTGGACTCGAAGCTGTCTGAAAAGCCCCGTCGGACCTGACAGCAAAAAAAAAGTGGAGCGGAGCGGCTGGCGGCGAGGAGGAGGAGGAGGAGGAGGGAGGGAGGGGGGCGCCGCCGGCACTCAACAACCAATCACCGTGTTGAGCGCCTCGAATTCGTGCACGAGAATTGACGTAATCCATAGCAACGGGGCGTCACCAGGGGCGTGACTCTTAGTTTTCTCTTAGTGATTTATCCTTAGTAAGAGTAGGTCTCAGCGGCTTTGTGAATAGCTTTTAAGAAAAAACTCCTACATAAAAACTTTTAGTGCGAGTTAGGAGCACTCCTAGCAGTAAGATAAAAGGCTTTGTGAATACGGCCCCAGGTTTCTAACTGTAGTAGCAGCAGAGAGATGGTTTAATGTTCAGGTTTCTAACTGTAGCAGCAGCAGAGAGATGGTTTAATGTTCAGGTTTCTAACTGTAGTAGCAGAGAGATGGTTTAATGTTCAGGTTTCTAACTGTAGTAGTAGCAGAGAGATGGTTTAATGTTCAGGTTTAAAACTGTAGCAGCAGCAGAGAGATGGTTTAATGTTCAGGTTTCTAACTGTAGCAGCAGCAGAGAGATGGTTTAATGTTCAGGTTTCTAACTGTAGCAGCAGAGAGATGGTTTAATGTTCAGGTTTCTAACTGTAGTAGCAGAGAGATGGTTTAATGTTCAGGTTTCTAACTGTAGCAGCAGAGAGATGGTTTAATGTTCAGGTTTCTAACTGTAGTAGCAGAGAGATGGTTTAATGTTCAGGTTTCTAACTGTAGTAGTAGCAGAGAGATGGTTTAATGTTCAGGTTTCTAACTGTAGCAGCAGAGAGATGGTTTAATGTTCAGGTTTCTAACTGTAGCAGCAGAGAGATGGTTTAATGTTCAGGTTTCTAACTGTAGTAGCAGAGAGATGGTTTAATGTTCAGGTTTCTAACTGTAGTAGTAGCAGAGAGATGGTTTAATGTTCAGGTTTCTAACTGTAGCAGCAGCAGAGAGATGGTTTAATGTTCAGGTTTCTAACTGTAGTAGCAGAGAGATGGTTTAATGTTCAGGTTTCTAACTGTAGTAGTAGCAGAGAGATGGTTTAATGTTCAGGTTTCTAACTGTAGCAGCAGCAGAGAGATGGTTTAATGTTCAGGTTTCTAACTGTAGCAGCAGCAGAGAGATGGTTTAATGTTCAGGTTTCTAACTGTAGTAGCAGCAGAGAGATGGTTTAATGTTCAGGTTTCTAACTGTAGTAGCAGCAGAGAGATGGTTTAATGTTCAGGTTTCTAACTGTAGCAGCAGAGAGATGGTTTAATGTTCAGGTTTCTAACTGTAGCAGCAGAGAGATGGTTTAATGTTCAGGTTTCTAACTGTAGCAGCAGAGAGATGGTTTAATGTTCAGGTTTCTAACTGTAGTAGCAGCAGAGAGATGGTTTAATGTTCAGGTTTCTAACTGTAGTAGCAGAGAGATGGTTTAATGTTCAGGTTTCTAACTGTAGCAGCAGCAGAGAGATGGTTTAATGTTCAGGTTTCTAACTGTAGCAGCAGAGAGATGGTTTAATGTTCAGGTTTCTAACTGTAGCAGCAGAGAGATGGTTTAATGTTCAGGTTTATAACTGTAGTAGCAGAGAGATGGTTTAATGTTCAGGTTTCTAACTGTAGCAGCAGAGAGATGGTTTAATGTTCAGGTTTATAACTGTAGCAGCAGCAGAGAGATGGTTTAATGTTCAGGTTTATAACTGTAGCAGCAGCAGAGAGATGGTTTAATGTTCAGGTTTCTAACTGTAGCAGCAGCAGAGAGATGGTTTAATGTTCAGGTTTATAACTGTAGCAGCAGAGAGATGGTTTAATGTTCAGGTTTATAACTGTAGCAGCAGAGAGATGGTTTAATGTTCAGGTTTATAACTGTAGTAGTAGCAGAGAGATGGTTTAATGTTCAGGTTTATAACTGTAGTAGCAGAGAGATGGTTTAATGTTCAGGTTTATAACTGTAGCAGCAGCAGAGAGATGGTTTAATGTTCAGGTTTCTAACTGTAGTAGCAGCAGAGAGATGGTTTAATGTTCAGGTTTCTAACTGTAGCAGCAGCAGAGAGATGGTTTAATGTTCAGGTTTCTAACTGTAGTAGCAGCAGAGAGATGGTTTAATGTTCAGGTTTATAACTGTAGTAGTAGCAGAGAGATGGTTTAATGTTCAGGTTTCTAACTGTAGCAGCAGAGAGATGGTTTAATGTTCAGGTTTCTAACTGTAGCAGCAGCAGAGAGATGGTTTAATGTTCAGGTTTATAACTGTAGCAGCAGAGAGATGGTTTAATGTTCAGGTTTATAACTGTAGCAGCAGAGAGATGGTTTAATGTTCAGGTTTATAACTGTAGCAGCAGAGAGATGGTTTAATGTTCAGGTTTCTAACTGTAGCAGCAGAGAGATGGTTTAATGTTCAGGTTTCTAACTGTAGTAGCAGCAGAGAGATGGTTTAATGTTCAGGGGCCGTATTCACAAAGAATCTTAAGGTTAAAAGTAGCTCCTAAGGGCCGAATTTAGGAGCAACTCCTAAAAAAAGTGGGCGTGTCAGTCTTAAATTTAGGACTCCTAGTTTTTTAAAATAAGAGTAATTCACAAAGTATTTTATGCCTAAAAGTAGCTCCTAAGTCTGGGAGAGCTTAAAAGTCCTCGTGAGGACTCCTAACTCAGTAAGACCTATTCACAAAGAATCGCAAATGGCTGCAGCCAGGCAAATGTATGGAGGACTGCGAATTGCTGCAGAGGGGGGAGCTGGAGCACCTGCCCCTTTGCCCTTTGATGCCCAACGTGCCTTTTTGTCGGTGTTTATTTTATTTTTTTTGTCATCACCAACATTTTCGCTATAAAACGGGAGGAGTGACGGTGACGAACTGTCCAATATAGGCGTCACAACGGTCGGACCGAGGTAACTGCGACCGCTGCGATGCAGTCGTGCTGATGTGAGCCAAAAATATTTTTAAAAGGTTGGTGGGTGCGCTAGACTCATACATCTGTTAGTAGTAATAGCTCACGTGATAGGGTAGCTCCCTCAATAAACTAAACTTACTTGTCAGTGTGGGTTCAAATCCTGCTATAGGCCACAAATGTGGGTAATGCATTTTCTTTTCTCATCATTATTATGATCACCATATAATATTAGGGCTGTCAACGAATGTGAAAATTAATATTAAAATGTGGGAAGAAAAAAAACCAGCGGCTGCTTTGCGAGTGGACGCACTGACCCTCATAGAGTTTCATTTGCACAGCGTCACACTGCAAAGTGAGACGCGACAAAAACTGTAGCAGAAAGATGCAGATGGCAGAGAGAAAGACAGAAAGTTCAGAGCCCAACTCGGCAGCAGAGAGAGTGGCTTGGACTCGAAGCTGTCTGAAAAGCCCCGTCGGACCTGACAGCAAAAAAAAAGTGGAGCGGAGCGGCTGGCGGCGAGGAGGAGGAGGAGGAGGAGGGAGGGAGGGGGGCGCCGCCGGCACTCAACAACCAATCACCGTGTTGAGCGCCTCGAATTCGTGCACGAGAATTGACGTAATCCATAGCAACGGGGCGTCACCAGGGGCGTGACTCTTAGTTTTCTCTTAGTGATTTATCCTTAGTAAGAGTAGGTCTCAGCGGCTTTGTGAATAGCTTTTAAGAAAAAACTCCTACATAAAAACTTTTAGTGCGAGTTAGGAGCACTCCTAGCAGTAAGATAAAAGGCTTTGTGAATACGGCCCCAGGTTTCTAACTGTAGTAGCAGCAGAGAGATGGTTTAATGTTCAGGTTTCTAACTGTAGCAGCAGCAGAGAGATGGTTTAATGTTCAGGTTTCTAACTGTAGTAGCAGAGAGATGGTTTAATGTTCAGGTTTCTAACTGTAGTAGTAGCAGAGAGATGGTTTAATGTTCAGGTTTAAAACTGTAGCAGCAGCAGAGAGATGGTTTAATGTTCAGGTTTCTAACTGTAGCAGCAGCAGAGAGATGGTTTAATGTTCAGGTTTCTAACTGTAGCAGCAGAGAGATGGTTTAATGTTCAGGTTTCTAACTGTAGTAGCAGAGAGATGGTTTAATGTTCAGGTTTCTAACTGTAGCAGCAGAGAGATGGTTTAATGTTCAGGTTTCTAACTGTAGTAGCAGAGAGATGGTTTAATGTTCAGGTTTCTAACTGTAGTAGTAGCAGAGAGATGGTTTAATGTTCTGGGGCCGTATTCACAAAGCCTTTTATCTTACCGCTAGGAGTGCTCCTAACTCGCACTAAAAGTTTTTACGTAGGAGTTTTTTCTTAAAAGCTATTCACAAAGCCGCTGAGACCTACTCTTACTAAGGATAAATCACTAAGAGCAGAGTAAGAGTGACGCCCCTGGTGACGCCCCGTTGCTATGGATTACGTCAATTCTCGTGCACGAATTCGAGGCGCTCAACACAGTGATTGGTTGTTGAGTTGAGTGCCGGCGGCGCCCCCCCTCCCCTCCCCCTCCCCTCCCTCCCTCCTCCTCCTCCTCGCCGCCGGCCGCTCCGCTCCACTTTCTTTTTTTTTTTTTTTTTTGCCGTCAGGTCCGACGGGGCTTTTCAGACAGCTTCGAGTCCAAACCACTGTCTCTGCTGCCGAGTTGGGCTCTGAACTTTCTGTCTTTCTCTCTGCCATCTGCATCTTTCTGCTACAGTTTTTGTCGCGTCTCACTTTCAGCAGTGTGACGCTGTGCAAATGCAATGAGGGTCGGTGCGGACACTCGCAAAGCAGCCGCTGTTTTTTTTTCTTCCCACATTTTGATATTAATTTTCACATTCGTTGACAGCCCTATATGGTGATCATAATAATGATGAGAAAAGAAAATGCATTAGGCTACCCACATTTGTGGCCTATAGCAGGATTTGAACCCAGACTAACAATAAGTTTAGTTTACTGAAGGAGCTGCCCTATCACATGAGCTATTACTACTAACAGATATATGTGTCTAGCGCACCCACCAACTTTTTAAAAAATATTTTTGGCTCACATCAGCATGACTGCATCGCAGCGGTCGCAGTTACCTCAGTCCGACCGTTGTGACGCCTATATTGGACAGTTCGTCACCGTCACTACTCCCGTTTTATAGCGAAAATGTTGTAAATGACCCCACCCCAAAAAAAAACACCGACAAAAAGGCACGTTGGGCATCAAAGGGCAAAGGGGCAGGTGCTCCAGCTCCCCCCTCTGCAGCAATTCGCAGTCCTCCATACATTTGCCTGGCTGCAGCCATTTGCGATTCTTTGTGAATAGGTCTTACTGAGTTAGGAGTCCTCACGAGGACTTTTAAGCTCTCCCAGATTTAGGAGCTACTTTTAGGCATAAAATACTTTGTGAATTACTCTTATTTTAAAAAACTAGGAGTCCTAAATTTAAGACTGACACGCCCACTTTTTTTAGGAGTTGCTCCTAAATTCGGCCCTTAGGAGCTACTTTTAACCTTAAGATTCTTTGTGAATACGGCCCCAGGTTTCTAACTGTAGCAGCAGCAGAGAGATGGTTTAATGTTCAGGTTTCTAACTGTAGCAGCAGCAGAGAGATGGTTTAATGTTCAGGTTTCTAACTGTAGCAGCAGCAGAGAGATGGTTTAATGTTCAGGTTTCTAACTGTAGTAGCAGCAGAGAGATGGTTTAATGTTCAGGTTTCTAACTGTAGCAGCAGAGAGATGGTTTAATGTTCAGGTTTCTAACTGTAGCAGCAGAGAGATGGTTTAATGTTCAGGTTTCTAACTGTAGTAGCAGCAGAGAGATGGTTTAATGTTCAGGTTTCTAACTGTAGTAGCAGAGAGATGGTTTAATGTTCAGGTTTCTAACTGTAGCAGCAGCAGAGAGATGGTTTAATGTTCAGGTTTCTAACTGTAGCAGCAGAGAGATGGTTTAATGTTCAGGTTTCTAACTGTAGCAGCAGAGAGATGGTTTAATGTTCAGGTTTATAACTGTAGTAGCAGAGAGATGGTTTAATGTTCAGGTTTCTAACTGTAGCAGCAGAGAGATGGTTTAATGTTCAGGTTTATAACTGTAGCAGCAGCAGAGAGATGGTTTAATGTTCAGGTTTATAACTGTAGCAGCAGCAGAGAGATGGTTTAATGTTCAGGTTTCTAACTGTAGTAGCAGCAGAGAGATGGTTTAATGTTCAGGTTTCTAACTGTAGCAGCAGCAGAGAGATGGTTTAATGTTCAGGTTTATAACTGTAGTAGTAGCAGAGAGATGGTTTAATGTTCAGGTTTATAACTGTAGTAGCAGCAGAGAGATGGTTTAATGTTCAGGTTTCTAACTGTAGTAGCAGCAGAGAGATGGTTTAATGTTCAGGTTTCTAACTGTAGCAGCAGCAGAGAGATGGTTTAATGTTCAGGTTTCTAACTGTAGTAGCAGCAGAGAGATGGTTTAATGTTCAGGTTTATAACTGTAGTAGTAGCAGAGAGATGGTTTAATGTTCAGGTTTCTAACTGTAGCAGCAGAGAGATGGTTTAATGTTCAGGTTTCTAACTGTAGCAGCAGCAGAGAGATGGTTTAATGTTCAGGTTTATAACTGTAGCAGCAGAGAGATGGTTTAATGTTCAGGTTTCTAACTGTAGCAGCAGAGAGATGGTTTAATGTTCAGGTTTCTAACTGTAGCAGCAGAGAGATGGTTTAATGTTCAGGTTTCTAACTGTAGCAGCAGAGAGATGGTTTAATGTTCAGGTTTCTAACTGTAGTAGCAGCAGAGAGATGGTTTAATGTTCAGGTTTCTAACTGTAGTAGCAGCAGAGAGATGGTTTAATGTTCAGGTTTCTAACTGTAGCAGCAGCAGAGAGATGGTTTAATGTTCAGGTTTCTAACTGTAGTAGCAGAGAGATGGTTTAATGTTCAGGTTTCTAACTGTAGTAGTAGCAGAGAGATGGTTTAATGTTCAGGTTTAAAACTGTAGCAGCAGCAGAGAGATGGTTTAATGTTCAGGTTTCTAACTGTAGCAGCAGCAGAGAGATGGTTTAATGTTCAGGTTTCTAACTGTAGCAGCAGAGAGATGGTTTAATGTTCAGGTTTCTAACTGTAGTAGCAGAGAGATGGTTTAATGTTCAGGTTTCTAACTGTAGTAGCAGCAGAGAGATGGTTTAATGTTCAGGTTTCTAACTGTAGTAGCAGAGAGATGGTTTAATGTTCAGGTTTCTAACTGTAGCAGCAGAGAGATGGTTTAATGTTCAGGTTTCTAACTGTAGCAGCAGAGAGATGGTTTAATGTTCAGGTTTCTAACTGTAGTAGCAGAGAGATGGTTTAATGTTCAGGTTTCTAACTGTAGTAGTAGCAGAGAGATGGTTTAATGTTCAGGTTTCTAACTGTAGCAGCAGCAGAGAGATGGTTTAATGTTCAGGTTTCTAACTGTAGCAGCAGCAGCAGAGAGATGGTTTAATGTTCAGGTTTCTAACTGTAGTAGCAGCAGAGAGATGGTTTAATGTTCAGGTTTCTAACTGTAGCAGCAGAGAGATGGTTTAATGTTCAGGTTTCTAACTGTAGCAGCAGAGAGATGGTTTAATGTTCAGGTTTCTAACTGTAGTAGCAGCAGAGAGATGGTTTAATGTTCAGGTTTCTAACTGTAGCAGCAGCAGAGAGATGGTTTAATGTTCAGGTTTCTAACTGTAGCAGCAGAGAGATGGTTTAATGTTCAGGTTTCTAACTGTAGCAGCAGAGAGATGGTTTAATGTTCAGGTTTATAACTGTAGCAGCAGAGAGATGGTTTAATGTTCAGGTTTATAACTGTAGCAGCAGAGAGATGGTTTAATGTTCAGGTTTATAACTGTAGTAGCAGCAGAGAGATGGTTTAATGTTCAGGTTTATAACTGTAGCAGCAGCAGAGAGATGGTTTAATGTTCAGGTTTATAACTGTAGTAGCAGCAGAGAGATGGTTTAATGTTCAGGTTTCTAACTGTAGTAGCAGCAGAGAGATGGTTTAATGTTCAGGTTTATAACTGTAGTAGCAGAGAGATGGTTTAATGTTCAGGTTTCTAACTGTAGCAGCAGAGAGATGGTTTAATGTTCAGGTTTATAACTGTAGCAGCAGAGAGATGGTTTAATGTTCAGGTTTCTAACTGTAGCAGCAGAGAGATGGTTTAATGTTCAGGTTTATAACTGTAGTAGCAGCAGCAGAGAGATGGTTTAATGTTCAGGTTTATAACTGTAGTAGCAGAGAGATGGTTTAATGTTCAGGTTTCTAACTGTAGTAGCAGCAGAGAGATGGTTTAATGTTCAGGTTTCTAACTGTAGTAGCAGAGAGATGGTTTAATGTTCAGGTTTCTAACTGTAGTAGCAGCAGAGAGATGGTTTAATGTTCAGGTTTCTAACTGTAGTAGCAGCAGCAGAGAGATGGTTTAATGTTCAGGTTTCTAACTGTAGCAGCAGAGAGATGGTTTAATGTTCAGGTTTATAACTGTAGTAGCAGCAGAGAGATGGTTTAATGTTCAGGTTTATAACTGTAGCAGCAGAGAGATGGTTTAATGTTCAGGTTTCTAACTGTAGCAGCAGCAGAGAGATGGTTTAATGTTCAGGTTTATAACTGTAGCAGCAGCAGAGAGATGGTTTAATGTTCAGGTTTATAACTGTAGCAGCAGCAGAGAGATGGTTTAATGTTCAGGTTTCTAACTGTAGTAGCAGCAGAGAGATGGTTTAATGTTCAGGTTTATAACTGTAGTAGCAGCAGAGAGATGGTTTAATGTTCAGGTTTATAACTGTAGCAGCAGAGAGATGGTTTAATGTTCAGGTTTCTAACTGTAGTAGCAGCAGAGAGATGGTTTAATGTTCAGGTTTATAACTGTAGTAGCAGCAGAGAGATGGTTTAATGTTCAGGTTTATAACTGTAGCAGCAGAGAGATGGTTTAATGTTCAGGTTTCTAACTGTAGCAGCAGCAGAGAGATGGTTTAATGTTCAGGTTTCTAACTGTAGCAGCAGAGAGATGGTTTAATGTTCAGGTTTCTAACTGTAGCAGCAGAGAGATGGTTTAATGTTCAGGTTTCTAACTGTAGTAGCAGCAGAGAGATGGTTTAATGTTCAGGTTTCTAACTGTAGTAGCAGAGAGATGGTTTAATGTTCAGGTTTCTAACTGTAGTAGCAGCAGAGAGATGGTTTAATGTTCAGGTTTCTAACTGTAGCAGCAGAGAGATGGTTTAATGTTCAGGTTTATAACTGTAGCAGCAGAGAGATGGTTTAATGTTCAGGTTTCTAACTGTAGCAGCAGCAGAGAGATGGTTTAATGTTCAGGTTTATAACTGTAGCAGCAGCAGAGAGATGGTTTAATGTTCAGGTTTCTAACTGTAGTAGCAGCAGAGAGATGGTTTAATGTTCAGGTTTATAACTGTAGCAGCAGCAGAGAGATGGTTTAATGTTCAGGTTTCTAACTGTAGTAGCAGCAGAGAGATGGTTTAATGTTCAGGTTTATAACTGTAGTAGCAGCAGAGAGATGGTTTAATGTTCAGGTTTATAACTGTAGCAGCAGAGAGATGGTTTAATGTTCAGGTTTCTAACTGTAGTAGCAGCAGAGAGATGGTTTAATGTTCAGGTTTATAACTGTAGTAGCAGCAGAGAGATGGTTTAATGTTCAGGTTTATAACTGTAGCAGCAGAGAGATGGTTTAATGTTCAGGTTTCTAACTGTAGTAGCAGAGAGATGGTTTAATGTTCAGGTTTCTAACTGTAGCAGCAGCAGAGAGATGGTTTAATGTTCAGGTTTATAACTGTAGCAGCAGCAGAGAGATGGTTTAATGTTCAGGTTTATAACTGTAGCAGCAGCAGAGAGATGGTTTAATGTTCAGGTTTCTAACTGTAGTAGCAGCAGAGAGATGGTTTAATGTTCAGGTTTATAACTGTAGTAGCAGCAGAGAGATGGTTTAATGTTCAGGTTTCTAACTGTAGCAGCAGAGAGATGGTTTAATGTTCAGGTTTATAACTGTAGCAGCAGCAGAGAGATGGTTTAATGTTCAGGTTTCTAACTGTAGCAGCAGAGAGATGGTTTAATGTTCAGGTTTCTAACTGTAGCAGCAGAGAGATGGTTTAATGTTCAGGTTTATAACTGTAGTAGCAGCAGAGAGATGGTTTAATGTAGAGGAGCGTCCGACTCAAGACTGCTGCTGCACTTCCGTAGGGCAGCAACAGTCATGAGGCGGCTAGGACTAGCTTCGGCTAACGTTAGCTATGCATGTTTGAGTTTGTACTAACTAGTTGCAGCAGTTAAACTTACCAGAAGAGTCATCCTCCGTCTCACAACGCTTCCTCTTGTCAGCTGCTTCTTTTCGAGGCCCAGAATGGGTTTGAATTCTACTTGGGGGCAAAAATGTTGGGGCAACTACCTCCATTCAGCTGCTAGCTTAAACTGAAACTTCCGGTTTTATTGTTTGCCTTCAAAATAAAAGCGAAAGAGGTAGAAGAATCACTCAACAGACTGAGAAAAAGCAGAAAAGAAGCGGTCCCTCAAAAACACTGGAAGGAGGAGGAAGAAAAAAAAGGCACACAAAACAAACTCAGAAAACTGATTTTTGAAGGTAGTCCGACCCAAAAAACTTTAAATCCTAATTAAATACCTTCAGGGAAAAAAAAAAAAAAACATGAAAAAAATCCGAGTCTGTCACCAGATGAAGCTGACAAAGAAGAGGGTCAGTGACAATGCCTTGAGAAAGGTCTGTGAACGAAACAATGGCTTAATAAATGTTTCAAGTGAGAAGAAACTGTGCAGGAGTTTCTCTACAAGTCTGCTCTTCTCCTACGACACACCTTTCTGAAAACTGGTGTGCAAAGTTTTTTACTTAAGATCTGTAAGTTGTGAAAATCAGATGCATAACAAAAGATTTATCAGCCTTAATAAGACATTGTTCTCGCTTTAGATCCAGTAGGCTACCTGCAAAAAGCACACCTAACTGTAACCAAGTGCATAGTTAACTTATAATAGATGAGCAATAAAGTATATATTAATGTTAACTCATTGAGTGCCAACCACATAATTTATCGTTTTTCGTTCCCATGTGTTGAGTGCCAAAAACGAGATTTCTCGTTTTTTGCTTTTTTTTTAAATTATGAAACTTATTATGAAACTTATGAAAATAATAATTCATTTAATTTATATAGCGCTTTTCACTAACCCAAAGACACTTACAAAGAAACAAAAGAAACAGGGTAGAGACATACAGGGGGAGACAGTACACAGTGACACAGTGGCACGGTAACAGCAAAACAACACGAATAAAACAAAAAGACGAGCACACTGGGAATGGAAAACAAGCGTTGGACGCGGTCCAGGACAGATGCGGCAGTCAACAGACCAGACGCCGGCATTGCACTAACCCAGAAGAGACGGAGACACACAAATCACGCGATGACTACACAAGTGTCCTTTGTGTCAAGGACACTTTAACACACCTTATGTGTAAATTTGGGGACTCTACGACGAGCAGAACTGAAATAGATGACGATCAAAAACTCATGACAGCTCATGATCTGGAAGTTTTTATCATAACTCGGCTTTTGCAAACGGATTTCTGCATGTGGATGCAGCAGCTGCTCTGCTTCACCCGCGAGGCTCCAGCAGCTCGGAGCTGCCGTGGCACAGCCTCTCGCCGTGGCACAGCCGTGGCACAGCCTCTCGCTGCGGAATGTGATGGTGTCTGGGCCACAGCAGGTCAGGAACACCGGTCCCACCGGTGGTCGCAGTCCGTCTGTGGTACGGGTCGGTGGTGCCGGTCTGCTTTGACCGAGGGATCATCACATTTTACCACGGGAGGACCTTGGGGAGGACACGGTGTTGCTCCAGATGAAGACCGGGCGGGACTGTCGGCTGAAAGGTCCTGCTGTAAACAACAAGAAAACAGCAGGAAGATGTACGACAAATGGACCGACGACGAGGTGCAGACAGTAGCTGCGTTTCCATTACAGATTTTCGCAAAATAAAAGCGACTTCGAAAAAGTGCAATTGCTATTTGCGGGTGTTTCCATTGAAAGGTATTTTGCGAATGAGCCGTAATGCGTCTTGCGTTTCTATGGTGACGGCACAGCGACCTCAGCTGCCGACAGCTGTTGCTGTTATTGTTTTTAACAAAGACGAAAACAGCGCTTGATTACTGAAAGGCAAAGCCCGTGTGGTGCTGGCAGCGGCCACAAATAAGGGCGCACTCACACGGGCCAGTTGTTCTGTACCGTGCTGAAGCCCGAATGCCCCCCTCCCCTGTCCCCCGCTGGCACTCACACCACCTCGAACAAGCTGATCAAGCACGGCCTCCGTTGATACAGAGGGACTATTTGTTTACCAACACGGCGGATGTGCGCTTTAACCTGACTGCAGAAAGAACGGAGCCTTTTAAACACCAGCGGTGATGAGGTGCTGACAATAGGTGGTTGTGTCCACACACCTATACTGGTTTATGTGACTGAAAGGTTCATGAGGCAAGAAATGCACATGCGTTTTAAGTTTTTTACTGCTGATGGGCGATGAAGCGTTAAAAACCAAAAAGAATGAGCCCACTCGCGTATCTCTCTGTTGCCTTGAACAGGCTGTGTGCTGCATAATGCGCTGCAATTCTGGGTCCGAATTTCCCGCACTGTCCGCGGATGTGACGTCAAATGACGCTGCATGCGCGTCCTCGACAGCTTCGGCTTTCCTCCGCTTGCGCCCAGCGGTCGGCGGATGTCTTGCAGCCTGAACAGTCATGTGAGCAGCGAGTAGAGAAGTAACGTCACTTTCTTACATTTTAATATTTTTTCATACGTGAAAATATATATAACGTCTGTAAATAGATTTGCTCCGACATTTTTCGGAGGAGTGCAGAGCCACACACACGCAGCAGCAGCAGCGGCTCGTCACAGAGGCTGCAGCCGGGGAGCTGAGCTCATCGGCCGGGCAAACTTTATCCTCCTTACAGGGAAGAAAACGAGCCGAGTAACTTCCCCACAGGTTTTCTGCCGGCTGGTTGAATTGTTTTTAGGAGATAAATGCTGGATGAAATCTAACAGTGGCACTGTGGCAGTCGGAATGAAAAGTGAAGCTTCAGGGGTGCATGACGTCTGTCCGACTACCCATTTCTCCGACCATACATTTCTTTATTTTTGCGTCCATTAGTCCGACCTCCCACTTCTCCGACTTAAGTAGCCCTAACCCTTAACCTTACCCTAAACCTAACCATAACACTGTAGGATGGGTAGTCGGAGAAATTAGCCGTCAGACTTTTGGGCAGTCGGACTGATGTATGCTCCCCAAGCTTCAGGTGTGTGTGAGCAGCGCAGCCTTGGGGCTCTGTACGTACAAAAATCACCATATTTAGGCTACTTCAATAAATAAATAAATACGGTAGTTTTATAATGAGGCGATTGATTCATCCGTGGTCAGTTTATCCAAACAACGCCTGTAAGGAAATTCTCCGACGTGTTGGGAGGAGTGCAGAGCCACTAGAGCAGCCGAGCGGCACCAGCGGCTCACAGAGGCGGCAGCGGCGGCCGGTGCTGACCTGATGCCTGGGCGGTCAACCTCCCGGTGTCACGGTAAACTGAGCACTGTACAATGAGCGCGGCATGGCGCATTTACTGTTTATTAACAGCCAGGCTACGTGTGTATGTGCGTCTGTGCATGTGCGTGTGTCGTGAGAGAGACAGCAGGGAGAGGGGCTGACTGGCAGAGATGAGAGATAGTGAAAGCTGTTCTTTTTTCCTGTGAGAGACTGCTGCGGTGGACACAAACCAAACTGTGGCGGCTGATTAGTGGAAAACACTGGTATAGTAACGTTGTGCCGTTTCCAATTCAGCCACAGTGTCACTGTCACAGCATCAGCTGCTGCTGTGGAGAGTTGATGCGCGCTCCCGCACCAGCTTGACTGACGGCTGCAGTAACTCTGACAGCCGCTACGGCCGTTGTATCGCTAGTGAGTTTTATTCCTCGATCTTGCCTCAAGCTCCTTTAAGGTGACATGTCGGCGCAGGAGGGAGTGGGAGCGTGGATGTGAGCCAGTCTCCTACAACCATGCAGGGAAAAGGGGAATGATATGAAAGGTTTTCTAATGTATTGAGAAACGATGCCCAGGTCAGCAATGCATGACAATAAACATG
Organism: Trachurus japonicus; assembly: GCF_045865225.1. NCBI lineage: Eukaryota > Metazoa > Chordata > Actinopteri > Carangiformes > Carangidae > Trachurus > Trachurus japonicus. The sequence goes on along the minus strand of NW_028221153.1, from coordinate 1,244,937 downwards.
TGGTTCATTTGTCCCCTCAAGTTACATAAACCAACACAGTGTGGACACACACAACTCCGGTGACGCCGGTGACGTGTAGAAAAGCGAAAAAAGTGTTTCCATTACACTTTTGCAATACACGTTTGTATCGATATGTCTCAAAAACCACCTCATGAGAGCGTGAAAACTTTTTAGCGATATTTGAGAGTTTTTTCGAAATGTAATGTGTTTCCATTACCAGTTTTTAATTTCGATATTTAGATTTTGCGCATTTCAAGGGGTAATGGAAACGCACCTAGTGATTGCAGTCTACGGCACCGAGGAGATTCAAAGGGGGTCGATCGCGGCGAAATGAAAAAATCTATCAGGACATATCAGCGCACCTCAACACACTCGGGATCCATCACACTGCAAAATGCCGTGAAAACTGAAAGTGAAACTTAAAGACCACAAAAACCGGAGCAGTTCCGACCGAAAAATAAACATTATATAATAATAATAAACGTTGTTCGCAGGTTGTTCGTTGTTGTTGTGATTTTTTTGACCCGCCTGGGTGACGTCACGGTCGAAACTGTCGCACAACGATTAAGCGGCGATCGAAACTCATGACATCACTGTGGGGTCCGACTCTGCAGTGGAAACACGGCCACTGAGAGGGCCGAGTGAGAGGACGGTTCCTGTAGAAGTTCCTACCCCCTCCCTTTACCAGGAACTCCTGCAGTGGAAACACGGCTATGGTGGGTTCTCTGGCAGAGAGGACAGAGCCCCTGGTGTTGCTCCTGCATGTAAGACCTCTCCCCTCATGAAGCGGGAGTGAGAAGGTACTGCCTGGCCTGTGTCCGGTAATAATATGAAAGTTCATAACACGCTGTGTTTTGCCCCACAGATCTGCTCTGAAACAAAAAGAGGAAGAACTGAAATCAGTCAAATACAGGTATTGTACATTTAGAGGTGGAACTACATTAATGAATGTCTATGTAGGTTCTCAGTTGTCCAAGTCAGCATGGCCTCCAAGTGCTGAGTTGAAGGCAACTGGACTTCTTTCTTGGTTGCTTGAAAACATTTCACTTTTAATCCAAAAGGCTTCTTAGATTAGAAAGTCCCAGGTGTTTAACTTTAGAAGGGAACACCTTGAAGATGGTCCTGAGAGTTTACCCACCCTATCATCATGTGATTTGTTTTGTTAGTTATTTTCAACATATCAACAATACAATACGACAAGCATAAATAGCAAAACGAGCATCAATAGTCAAAAGAAAATACAAACAGGAATGTTCCAAAGAAGATGAACATTTTTTATCATCATTTTAATCTCTCAAAAATTGCAGCAGTAACAGCAAACAGAAAAACTACAGAAAAAAAGAATAATAAGAAGAAGAAATTTAATGATTTTGATCTCAAACAAAATCAAAATCTTTCTGTTTTGAGTTTATCGATTTGAGCTTATCAAGGTAACTTCAGGGTTAACTCTGGGTTTTCCGGCACACCTCCACTCCGACACCCCGCTGTTCCGAAATACCCCCACTTCGAAACACCGCTGTTCCGACCCCCTCCCCGACTCCGTTGTTGGAGATCGGAGATAGAAATACCCCCCCCCCCCCCCCCCCCCCGCTCTGCTCCAGCGCGGCTTAAGCGGCTTGAGCTCACAGGGGCGCGAGGCTGCTGCAGCCGCCGCTCGTGCTGACAGCTGACTGAGGGAGATGCTTTGGTTGGGTTTAGGCAATGAAGAAAGGAGTTGGTTAAGTTTAGTAAAAAAAGACCAGGTAGAGGCTTGACAGGCTGGAAGCATAATGAACATTATATGTCATTAATATGAAGTATTTGCTTGTTTTGCAGTTAATTATGCACATGATCCGTTTGACCCCAAAAAGGAAAAAAGGATTAATGCGCACTGCGCACTGCACAGCCTCCGGTTCCTTTAGGATTACGTCAGTCTGTCCGGTTGGAGTGGGGGGGTTTCCCCAATGGCCTTTTCGGAATAGCGGGGTCTTTAGAAAAAATAGAAAACCCCGCTATTACGATGAATGGAAGTCTATTGTCGGAAAGGCGGGGTGTAACCGGTTTTCCGTACTACAATGGTGGTTCACTTCTTACCGGGATACATCTCCATGGTAACTAGCTGAACGGCTAACCTGGTCTGGAGCAGGTTATGTTCCAGATTGAGATCACCAGGTAGAAAAGCTCCACCTCCTAACCAATCAGTTCTCTTGGCATCACCATTGTTAGGGGTGTAAATATTGTTCATACAGGAAGCATGGATTGTGAGTGGATCCCTCTGAAGTGAGTGTTCAGGGACCATCAAAGCCCCCTGGCATTTTCAGATGAACATCTCTATGAGAGATCTCGTTTTCATCTGAGGTTCTGACAAACCTCTGTCAGCTGATCGAACTGTGTCATCACATACACAACACAACATTACATGTGAACAGATCACTTTAGAGGAATACACACATGTGATTCCTGTCAGAGTCATCCCATAATGATGGAGCACTTAATTTAATTTAACCTATGAATTTATGCATTTACACAGTCAGTAATCCTTTGCACCACTTCCTACTTTTTGCTGCAGCGACTGTGTTACTTTCTGTCTGGATTCGATCTTCAGTTCTTCATGTTGCTGCAGAATTATGGTCTGCTCCTCATTAGTGAAACACTCCGCTCTGCTGTTGCAGCTGCTGTTGCAGCTGCTGTCAGATGTGTCCATGTTTGTGATTGGTCAGATGGTGCAAACCCTGCCCCTTTCATGTGCACACGCTCATACCTAGAATGGGAAACCCTGGGTTGATAACCACCGTTGTGTGACCACTTACTGTGATTATGATTGTTATAGCTGGGGAATTGGAAGATACCCGTATGTTGAACCCGCTTTGTAGTACAGGCCCCTGGGGTCAACAGATTACAGGGAGTGGGATGAGAGAGGGAGAAGATGAGAGACTTATGAGTTCAAGTGGAATATAGAGTTTTCCTGAACTTACAGTACACTTATTACACACGCTTAATTTCTTTCTTTCAGCAAAAGGCCTAGGAATCAGGGTGTGAAAACCAGCTGCCAGCGCTGTGAACAACTTCAACGTGAACAAGAAGAAAGGTTTGTTTATCAAAGAAGTGGAGTATTGAGCATGACAGACAGTTTAAAAAACAACAACTATCTAACGTCAGAGACTCTGGAGATTTTTAAGTCCTCTCTCAAAACCTATTTTTTCTCCCAGGCTTTTGGACCTGTGTGAGACGAAGTTGTTTGGTTTGCTGAATGTATGTGTCATTGTCGAAATTGTTTTTTGAAATGTACTATTGTAATTTATTGTAATTTATTTTATGTAAAGCACCTTGGTCAACCTAGATTGTTTATAAGGTGCTCTATAAATAAACATGACCTTGACCTTGACCTTAATGAATCACAAGTATTAACAGTTGATTTGAACAATGGATCTGTGCTCTGACATGTTTTCACCAGACTAACCACTGATGATGTTTTTATCACAGTTTGACTGAGATGGAATCATTTTACAAAGAAAAGCTTCAAGAGGCAAGGTGGGTATTTTTAAGTCTGACGTCTCCATCTCATGAAACTGGAAACAGACGGTGAAGTTACTGATTGAGTTTGGAAGCAGTACGGTCTGTACGATATGAATCGGTCCAACACAACAGACTGAAAATATCTCATCTTGTGCTTCAGTGTGTGACACCATTGAGCCAGTTGCTTCTTCTTATGTATAATAATGTGAAACATTTTGGCCTCACAGATCTGCTCTGAAAAAAAAAGAAGAAGAACTGAGATCATTCAAAGACAGGTACGGTGCATTGTCTGACCTGGAAACAAAGATTGAGGCAAATGATGAAACCTTTAGAAGAACAATCTAGTTATAGAATAAAGATGAAACCTTAATACAGGCCAGAGGACCATTGCAGCATGTAAAGTTTTTCCAGACACAATGTATGTTTGTTCTTCATAGAGTGGCAGGAGACCTGGCTGTGTCTATAAAGGCAGGAGGCACTGAGAGCATGAACGACCCAGTCAGTAAAACCAGACTGACTGAGATGTATGACAAGCTGAAACTTCTGCAGTGGCCTAAAATCAAAGATTGTCTGAAATCAAATCATGTGGACAGAGACTCAACCAAAGCTTGGACCCAGGTACAGTACACCCTGATGAAGTGATGGTTCTTCCTCAGGTCCTGTTCAAAGTTCAACTTACTGTGGTTCCTGTGTTTGTTTGGCTGAAATTCCCCCTGATTATTATAGAAAATGTTTGAAGACGCAGCAGAAGAAATGGAGAAAAAGAAAAAGCAGATAGAAGGAGTGTTTGGACTGGTTGAACCCAGCAGTGGACTAACACCTCAGAAGGTACTGAGCAGGAAGAATGCAGTCTAACTCTGGATCATTAAAGCTGGTTGTACTATAGCTCTGTAAAATACATTTTGCTGCATTCCAGGTGAAAGAGTACAGACACTTAACGATTCACAATCTTCAGCTGGCTCTCTACCATAGCAAGAAAGATGATCTTCTTCAGGTACGACTGTTCTATGTTGCAGCTTTTGACAACAGACACAGTCACATTTGTGGATAAAATGGAGCAATGGGATGGCTGATGTTCAATCTACTGTACCATTTGTCCCACACAGGCTCCGGTCCTCCAACACCAGAGTCAGTACTCCCAGGAGGTGAGGGAGAATTTCAAACTTCTGTCCTCTGAATGCTACTGGTTGGGTTGCCTGATGGCTTTAAACAATCCTCCTCTCCAACTGGACTGGAAGAATCACACTCCTGGGCTGGACACCTGGGACATTTTCCCTCGAGACGTCAGACATGCCTCACCTTAACCATGAGGACAAAATGGGTTTCATTTTAGAATCCGTGTTTTTCAGAAATCTGTTCTTGTGCAAAACCTGCAAGGTTTCTTTGACGGCTTGATTTTATGATTGTGAGTGGAGAATTATGTTTGATTAGTTCAATGATTATATGCAGGTAGAACCATTTAACAGTGTTAAAGGAACTTGAGGCAGGATTTGTGAAGAAATACACATGCGTTTTAAGTTTTTAATACTAATGAAGCTTTCAAAACCAAAAAGAATGAGCCCACTCGCGTATCTCTCCGTTGCCTTCAACAGGCAGTGTGCTGCATAATGTGTTGCAATTCTGGGTCCGAATTTCCCGCGCTGTCTTGCGGATGTGACGTCAAATGACGCTGCATGCGCGCCCTCGACAGCTTTGGCTTGCCACCGCTTGTGACCAGCGGCGGCAGGGCTGCCCCTGACCAAAATGGGGCCCTAAGCGAAAAAAAATGTGTCGGGCCCTACTATAATCGATTATAATGCAAACTACAACCACTAATACTGGCAGTTTAGCAGTTCTATACTTATACTAATATTAATTTTTTTTTTTTTAAACAATCGCTATTGCTATCTATTATTACTATTATTGTCATTATTGTTATCATTATTATTATTATATAGACAACTACAATCCTAATAAAACATACTAATTCAGTACCGAAGAGACTGATATTTCAAAATGTAGCTACATTCAAATTTAGTTCCTTCTGTCAACTGAAGTATTAAATACACTAATTTCTATCAATATTTATCTCTAATATCTCCTCCAAAGCTGCCTGTCATAGATTAAATTCACCAACAGATGGCGACATTTTACATCCATTAAAATAACATTAGCCAAATCCTTGTGTGGTGATAAAATAGATTATAAAGTTTAGCCGAAAATACGACCAACAACTGATAAATTTACCACTGCCTTTCAACAGAGGTGAATGCATATGCAGACAAAGGTGTTAACAAGACATTTAATAAATGGTAAGGGCAGATGGAAAATTACTTTCATCTCCAGACCACAGTCCACATCTGGACTCTAGCTAAATGGACTGGAGGCTAGCATCTCTCCTCCTACCTCTTGAGTAGCAGCAGCAACTGTGCTAAACATGGAGGTTTAGTGCTTATGCCACAAAGTTTTACATTTTTACTAGTGCTGGGCCGTTAACACCATTAACAGCGTTAACGGACATTAACGGCGTTAACGGACATTAACGGCGTTAACGGCGCAGTTAATACGGCCTAGCACTAACAACAAATGCCCACCTTCGAGAGAAGCACGAGTTTCCTCTTGTTTTGCTTTTTTTCCCCCTCTTGCTTGCGGCTGACTCGTAGGTTCTTTTCGAAGCCATGATCACGTCTTCACCTGCAGCTGCTTGACAAGTGCCTGCAGCGCATCTGACCAGTGATTGGTCAGATTGACGTGTGACGACGCGTGACGGCGCGTGTGGTGTCAGATTACAAAAAAAAGAGTGGTCTCTTCTCTCTCTTCTCCTGCCTGGCGCTGACAGCTGATCTAGTAGCGCGCACCACGGCTGTGCATATGCGCATCCTTTGTGCAAAACAGGGCCCCTATTGGATCGCGGGGCCCTACGCACTGTGCGTGTTCTTGCAGCCTAAACAGTCATGTGAGCAGCGAGTAGAGAAATAACGTCACTTTCTTAAGTTTTAATATTTTTTCATACGTGAAAATGACAGTTTAGATTCCTAATCTGTGGTCAGTTTATCCAAATAACGTCTGTAAATAGATTTGCTCCGACATTTTTCGGAGGAGTGCAGAGCCACACACACGCAGCAGCAGCAGCAGCGGCTCGTCACAGAGGTTGCAGCCGGGGAGCTGAGCTCATGGCCCGGTCAACCTCCGTCCTCGTCCCGGGGGAGAAAACGAGCCGAGTAACTTACCCACAGGTTTTTAAAGGTTTTCTGCTGGCTGGTTGAATTATTTTTAGAAGATAAATGCTGGTCTTGTTGATGAAATCTAACAATTGTGGCAGTCGCATTAGTTTATTTGAATGAAAAGTGAAGCTTCAGGTGTGTGTGTTGGACAGAAGTGCAGCGCAGCCTCGGGGCTCTGTACGTATAAAAATCGCCACATTTAATCAGTTAAATAAATAAATAAATATTTTACAATGAGCCAATCAATTCATCCGTGGTCAGTTTATCCAAACAACGCCTGTAAGAAAATTTGCTCTGACATTTTCGGAGGAGTGCAGAGCCACTAGAGCAGCCGAGCGGCACCAGCTGTTTGTTTTTTTTCTGTGAGAGACTGCTGCGGCGGACCCAAACCAAACTGTGGCGGAAATTAATGGAAAACACTGGTATAGTAACGTTGTGCCGTTTCCAATTCAGCCACAGTGTCACTGTCACAGCATCAGCTGCTGCTGTGGAGAGTTGATGCGCGCTACCGCACCAGCTTGGCTGATGGCTGCAGTAACCCTGACGGCCGCTACGGCCGTTGTATCGCTACTGAGTTTTATTCCTTGATCCTGCCTCAAGTTCCTTTACGTGTTTCTTTTCAAGCCAATCAATAAATTGTTTTTTTTACATATACAGTTTGTCTTTTGCTGTGCTTGTTTGACACAAATAAAAATCAAATCAAATCAATTGTATCGCTCATAAGAATAGAATAGAATAGAATAGAAATACGTTATTTAATCCCTGAGGGGAAATTTAAAATGTCACAGAGCAGCAGCAAGACAATGCAGACAACAACACGGATCACAACACTGAAGTGAAATACATAAAGACATAAAAACACACACATTGTGTATTAAAACACAAAAAATAAATATAATAAAAAAAGAGAACCAGAGAAGTCAAGTTTTGCCCTGGCCTTTTTACTACAACATTGTAACGCGATGGCATCAGGACATTGTACTACCTAGCCAGATAAACTGAAATCTGCCTTGAGTTCCATTATTACTATGTCAGTGCATATGGAGAGAGGGACCAGTGTCATATAAGATTGAATCCTCTGCAAACTAATATGGGAGTGATTTACAACCATAGACAGACACATTTGAACATATGAAATTTAGCCAAGAATCCATTTTGGTGGCCTTTGTGATACACTCACATTTATGGGAAATTTGCAGTCACCAATACACCTATTGCTCAGGCGCTGAAATTGAACCCAACATTTCCTTGCTGAGACAATAGTGTCAACCACAGTAGTACCCTTCACTGCAGTAAATTTACTGTTTTTATCTTTTCAAATCTGGCAAAACACCATACAGCAGACAGCAGACAATAACCATGGTGGCTAAACTGTAAACAGTATTCAAACACTGAGAAGGGAATTTTCAGTAGGAGAGACACCTTCTATGAAGTGAGTAAACTTCAAATGACAAACATAGATTAATTTGCCTTCACAGATTATTCATAGATGAATTTAAACAAGAAAATACTTGGGGGAAAAATCTTTGTGGAAAGTTCAATAAAACATTTATTTAAAAATAAGTAAGTAAGATAAGATAAGTAAGAAAGGGGTAGGATCCTATAAGTTTTACTTCTACCTACTCCTTTTCGGACACTGCTTTATCGTCTGTATTTTTCTGTTGTTTGTTTTTAAATTTTATTTTATGTTCGAAATAAATAATTTCATTCATTGATTCATTCAAAATTATCGTCATGTTCTATTTTAATGTATTACTTAATGATCTGCTGGTACCAGAGGTGGGTAGTAACGGGCTACATTTACTCCGTTACATTTACTTGAGTAACTTTTTGGACAAACTGTACTTGCAAGAGTATTTTTAATGCAGCATACTTTTAACTTTTAGAGAAGCGGTACTTTACTTTACTTTATTGTTTAATTGTACGTGGACAGTCCCAATTAATCAACTGCATTAAATACAGTAAAAAGGGCAGCTTTAGCCAGCATGGCTAATATCCTGCTGTAGTCCCCGGCCAGATGACAATGGGCATCCTAAAAAAAACAACAACAACAACAACAATATATTACAACACAATGATTAAAAAGAATCAATAGGGAAAGGATAGAGCAGGTAGGCATCAGTACAATCATGCAAAGACAGCACATAGAAACATACAAGAGCAGCACATGCAATATACCAGTAATCACACACAATAGGCTACATCAGCACATACTGTACTACACATTCTGGGATGCAGACAGACAGGGGAGCATGCAGACATCACATAGCCAGATAAAACACAGACAGGCAGCATGATCATGATGCAAATAGCAGAATATCTTAGTGGGTACAGGTGTAATTATGAGTGAGCCATGTTTTAAGTTTGGATGTAAAAGTACAGTATGTATGTATTTCTTTAATATGGGTGGGAAGTGAGTTCCAATGTTGTAATGCTTTAACAGAAAATGATAGCTGGCCAAATGTACTTTTCCTGAATGGGACTGTTAAGTCACCACGAGTGGCGCTTCTAGTGATCTGACCAGTGTTACTGCGTTGGTTTATGAATGAGTTCAATGGTGGAGGAGCTAAACCAGGCAGGGTTTTAAAGACAAGACAGATGTTCCTATATTTTATGATATCCTCCCAGCTCAGAAGCTTATGTTTGTGTAAGATGGTGCAATGATGTGAGCTGTTCGGTTTCTGGTCCAAAACTTTAAGGGTTTGCTTGTACAGCGTTTCCAAAGGCTTCAGTGTTGAGCTGTACTTTTACTCTGTTACTTGCTCCTTATTTTTCATTGATCCAATGCGCAATCTGTTTATGTTTTGACGGAGATACTTCAAATAGAGACTCTGTCACATGACTGCGTTTCACCAATCAAATGTAGCCACTAGCGGTGTTTGACTCCATTTCACCAATCAGACAGAGCCAGGTAGTCACATGACTACACACAAAATCTCTGCGGTAAACAGGGCGACCACTCCGCCTCAAATTAGAGGAAACACACTGCGGTCAGTGTGTTGTCTTGTTCAAACTTGTAATAAGCAGACGAAGCATGATAGTTGGTCTTTTTATATTTTCTTCACAGCTTTTGCAAATGTAACCAATCCAGTGCTACCTACCTGGCTACGTACAACTCGCGTACTCATGGGGCTTCTCCGCATGCGCCTAACTGCTGTGGCATGCTGGGGGTTGGAGTTCTTATCTAACTATACTCATAACATCACATCTTTCCCCTGTAATGGGAAATTTTGATATTAACCCATATTATACTCTACAAGTGTTGTATAATCATGATTTTGATATGTGTCTGGGAAGACGATTCTCCTCTTATCCAAGGGGCTTTATCAGTTCGTACGCAACAAGTCTCACTAGTCCGCACTAGCTAGACAAAGACAGTGGAGTAAGACCCAGTATTTAACCTCTGTGGGAGTGGCCACCAGAGTACCTGTGGGTGTGTCTATAAAGGTACTGGTTTCACTTAACCATTGTTGCTGTCCCCTGTGACAGTCGTTAGAGTCCTGTGACACTTAGGGAACAACAGTCAGGTGAAACCCTGGTGAACGACGATCGTTGAGAATCGTTAGAGGTTGAGTTGTTGAATCTCACTGATGAAAGGGCCGCATTGTAAATGGGAGATAGGTGGTGTCTCAGACCTCCTCCTATGTAGATAAGAACGATGACCTGGATGAATGAGAATATCCATAGACAACAGATGAAAGAGGAGAGGCAGGAAGAGGTAGAGAGGGAGAAGCTGGATGAGGTAGAGAAGGAGGAGATGGAGGAGAGGCTGGAAATTCACAGGTGAGGACAATGATGGATATGTTAGTCATGATGATGCACAGTTGACTTCAGCCAGAACAACTGAGAACTCTTCTAAGTTGCCTTCTTATCTTTCATTAGTTGCTTATTAGTTACCCCTACATAACATGAAATTATGATTGCAAATGCAAAAAACATAAACGTTCAGGAGCGATGCCTCGGAGCACTTTTGTGTCCCCACCAATGTCAAAAAACCTACTCCCTTGCCCTGTCCCTTGCAGGCCGAGTTAATCTCATTAAGATGGTCATTCTTCCGAAATGTTTGTATCTTTTTCAACACATCCCAATTTGTCTTAATAAATCCATTTTTGCTAATCTTGACCAACAACTTAAAGCAATAGTAAGCGATCCGGTGGTTTTGGCTAACTTCCTGTCAGCAGATGGAGTTAGCAGTCCCCGCCCTCGTCCCTACGTCACCACATTCAGGCGCATCCCTTGGCTGCACACACAGAGGACCACCCCTTTATGCCGTTCTCTCTCCTCATTGGATAAAGGATGTAGGATACAAGGAAAGTTTTCTCCTGGGCTTACAGCAGAGCAGAGTGACTGACAGACCCGTGTTTCAGACCAAACACTCTATATAAGTGATTTCTGTCAGAAGATAGAACTATTTAAGACTTATATTAACACAAACATTCCGCTTACTTCTGTTTTAACACTTTTATTTGGCATAATAAACCAGCCTGTATTAAGAAAAACATTCTTCAACTTCCTAAACCTGAAGGGGGACTTGCCAAAGTTTCGCATCTATTTTTGGGCTTGCAACATTAATAAACGTATATACTGGCTCCATGGTGAAGGTGCAGACACCTGTCCACCCTGGGCTCACACTGAGATATCATCTTCTTCTTCACATTCTACCATCTGTTCACAGCTCCCCATAAGTCTTACCTAATCCGGTCGTCACCAATACAATTAAAATTTGGGTCCAGTTCAGGAAGCAGCACGGTTTTCCTAGGGCTTCGATTCTTGCCCCAGTTTTGAATAATCACGCATTTCTCCCTTCCCGCTCTGACCCTACATTTCGCCTATGGTCAGATAAGGGCCTCAGAACACTAGCCATTTTTTTCAGTATCTTCAAATGAGACACTTTATCCAAAAGCAGTTCCCACATTTCCCAAACCGCCCCCTGAAGCTTAAATAGACAAATTGCTGTCTCTCGACCTGCGACAAAAGCGACTGATATCTGTCATTTATAATATCTATCCATTGACAGCGATACCATACATTCTACAGATAGAGTAAAGAATCTCGGTGTTGTCCTGGATCAGTCCCTTTCATTTGATTTACACATAAAAGAGGTGACACGTGTAGCATTTCTTCATTCTATCAATGAAAGATGTCGAGATCCTTATTCACGCCTTTGTTACATCTAGGCTTGATTATTGTAATGTCCTCTTATCAGGACTACCCAAGAGGAGCCTTCATGGATTGCAAATGGTTCAGAACACAGCAGCTTGTATTTTGTCTGGCTTATCTAGGAATGAGCACATTACGCCAGTGCTGGCCTCTCTTCATTGGCTCCCTATTCAGTTTAGAGCAGATTTTAAGGTGCTTTTACTAACTTTTAAAATCCTAAATGGATTGGCACCTTTGTATTTGAGTGACTTAATTAATGTGTATGTTCCTACACGGTCTGGTGTCTTTGCGTTCCAAAAGTTAGGAAGAAGACGGTTGGTGAGCGTGCCTTTTCCTATCGTGCTCCGACACTGTGGAACAATCTCCCCTTGGACATCAGGCAGGCCTGTTCAATTGGGGTTTTTAAATAAAGCTTAAGACCCACTTATTTACTGTTGCATCTGGGTCTTAGGTTTTCATTATTAAAGTCCTGCCCTGTTTTTTTTTTAAAGTATATTTTTCGGCTTTTTGCCTTTATTTGATAGTGATGACAGTAGAGATAGACAGGAAATGGGGAGGCAGAGAGAGGGGGAATGACACGCAGGAAAGGTCTGCCCGACGCGGGATTCGAACCGGGGACGCCTGCGGCGAGGACTGTAGCCTCTACATGGGGCGGCCGCTCTACCCACTGCGCCACGCACCGCCCCCTGCCCTGTTTTAAGTATGTTTTGTATTTTGTTGTTTTGGAATGTCTCTGCTTGTAAACTGCTTTCCGTTTTTGATGTGTTGTACAGCACTTTGATGTGATGCGCTTTATAAATAAATGTATTGTTATTATTATTATTATTATTATTATTATTATTATTATTAAGATTGCACTTCTGAGCCCAGTCCCCACTGTTATCGCCTAAAAATGCATGAGAAAAGGATTTGGGGGTAGACATTACTGATGTCCAGTGGAGAGACATTTTAAAACTGATTCATTCTTCGTCGATTTGTGCCAGGCACGGTCTATTACAGTGGAAGGTGCTTCACAGAGCCCATTTCACTAACGCTAAATTAGCAAAGATATACCCAAGTCACAGTGATGCCTGTAACCGCTGTAAACAGTCCCCAGTCCCCATGTGCACATGTTCTGGACGTGCCCGTCTTTTTGGTCTTCCTCTGCCTAAAAATCTCCCCGTTTCTTCACAGCGTGTCATGGCCTTTACCAACTTGCTAGCCAGGTGTGCCATTCTCCTCAAATGGAAACGTGTTTCTCCACCGACTCACTACAGTTGGATACGGGAAATTTTACAATGTCTAAAGGTAGAGAAGTTAAGGTTTTCACAGAAGGGATTTCTGACACACACATTCCAGGCAACATGAGGAAGACCGTCAAGCCTGGAAGGATAGTTTATTAATATATAAAAAAGAACTCCGTAATGCTAGAAGCAATTACTATTCATCTTTAATAGAAAAGAATAAGAACAACCCCAGGTTCCTCTTCAACACTGTGGCCAGGCTGACCAAGAACCATAGTGTTGTTGAGCCATCCATCCCTCCAACTCTCAGCAGTAATGATTTCCTAACTTTCTTTACCGAAAAGATTGTTAATATTAAAACGAAGATTGCCAGTAATGGAGCACAGATTATGGTACCCATAGAAGCACCTCCCAGACTTGGTTCACACTTGGACAGCTTCTCTCCCATCGACCTGTCAGACTTAACTTCTGCAATTACTTCTTCCAAGTCAGCCACATGTCTGCTGGATCCAGTCCCGACAAGACTACTTGTCTTCCCCTTAATTAACATTTCTTTTCTGAACCAAATCAATCTTTCCTTAGCCACAGGCTACGTGCCACAGGCCTTCAAGGTGGCTGTCATTAACCCTTTACTTAAAAAACCTTCTCTTGACCCAGATGTCCTAGCCAACTATCGGCCTATATCCAACCTTCCTTACATCTCTAAGATCCTTGAGAAGATTGTCCTGGAGCAGCTACATGAACATCTGCACAGCAACGAGCTCTTTGAAGCTTTCCAATCTGGATTCAGAGAACACCATAGCACTGAAACAGCACTTGTCAAAGTCTCTAATGATCTTCTTGTAGCTTCAGACAGAGGTCTCGTCTCTGTTCTTGTACTTTTGGACCTCAGTGCTGCATTCGACACCATCGACCACAGCATCCTGCTACAGAGACTAGATCATGAAATTGGGATTAAAGGAACTGCCCTAAAATGGTTTAAGTCATACTTATCTGACAGGTTCCAATTTGTTAATGTTAATAACGACCACTCAGAGTATAGCAGAGTTACGTATGGTGTACCGCAGGGTTCAGTCTTAGGGCCAATCCTCTTCATTCTTTACATGCTCCCATTAGGTGGCATCATCCGGAAGCACTCAATCAATTTTCACTGTTATGCGGATGATACGCAACTCTACTTGTCCATGGAGCCAGATGACAGAAGCCGCCTCATCAATCTGCAAGACTGTCTGAAAGACATTAGATCCTGGATGTCCTCTAACTTCTTGCTACTGAATTCAGATAAAACTGAGGTCATTGTGTTTGGACCTAAACATCTCAGGGACACTTTCTCTAATCAGATCGCTACTCTAGATGGCATCACCCTGACCCCGAGTACAACCGCGAGGAACCTCGGAGTCATTTTTGACCAGGACCTTTCCTTCAGCTCCCACATAAAACACGTAACTAGGACCGCCTTCCTACATCTGCGCAGTATCACTAAGATTAGGAATATCCTCTCCCAGAGTGATGCTGAGAAACTAGTACATGCATTTATCACTTCTAGGCTAGACTACTGCAACTCTCTCCTGTCAGGATGTCCGAAAAAACTCTCTAAAGAGTCTCCAGCTGGTCCAGAATGCCGCAGCAAGGGTTTTGACAGGAGTTAGGAAGAGAGAGCACATCTCTCCCACCTTAGCTTCTCTCCACTGGCTTCCTGTAGGATTTAGAATAGACTTCAAAATCCTTCTGCTGACTTATAAGGCTCTTAATGATAAAGCTCCAACCTATCTGAAAGAACTAATCATTCCTTACTGTCCTACCAGAGCACTCCGCTCACAGAACGCAGGTCTGTTAGTGACTCCCAGTATCTCTAAAAACAGACTGGGAGGTAGAGCCTTCAGTTACCGGGCTCCTTTACTGTGGAACCAGCTCTCTCCATGGGTCAAAGAGGCAGACACTCTAACTACATTTAAGTCTAGACTTAAGACCTTCCTTTATGACAGGGCTTTTAGTTAGGGCTGGTTCAGGTAGCTCTGAACCATTTTATAGCTACGCTGCTATAGGCTTAGACTGCTGGGGACACATCTGGTTACACAGAGCCCTCTCCTTTCCCCTCCTCTCCCCTCCTCTCCTCTCCTCTCCTCCTCTCCTC
This sequence comes from Trachurus japonicus, assembly GCF_045865225.1. Taxonomy (NCBI): domain Eukaryota; kingdom Metazoa; phylum Chordata; class Actinopteri; order Carangiformes; family Carangidae; genus Trachurus; species Trachurus japonicus. Next base: position 1,229,722 of record NW_028221153.1, on the reverse strand, counting down.
CTCTCCTCCCCTCTCCACTACTCTCCCCACCCCTCCTCTCCTCTCCTCAGTATATTTTTGAACTGTCATTATCTGCTGTACTTTGTAGTTTGGCCTTGGTGTCTCGCACTCTCTCCGTGTTTCCGCAGATCCACCGGAGCTCCATCTCTCTGCACCAGCCGCCGCCTGCATCGCCCGCCCCCCCCTCCCACCCTTTCCCCTGCTGTTAGACCGGCCTCCCCTCCCTTCCCATGGACCAGAGTGAGTGAGGGAATTTTTCCCTGTTAAAAGGGTTTTCCATGGAGTTTTTCCTCAGTCGATGTGAGGGTCAGAGGATGTTGTTACGATGCCATGTAAAGCCCTTTGAGACAAACTGTTTGTAAAAACGGGCTATATGTGGGAGGGTAGAAGATGCATGTCACATGACATGACAAGTCATGTGACCACACGAAACCAGGAAGAGATAAATCTCAGCAGGTAGTGGCAGAGGGCCCTTTTCTTTGTTCTGGTGAAGTGGTTGGGCAGCTCGCTCGCGTAGCGAGAGATAGCCGGATTTCACAATTCCCGTGCCTCAGGGCTAAGAATTTAATTTAATTTGTGTGGAAGCAATATCACAACTCGAAAGTTTATACTTACTGTTTATATTTGTGTCTTCCAGTCGAGAGATGACATGACCACGACAGAGCGACTGTGGCTAAAGGTCCGGTAATTAATGTATCAAGTTATGTCTGTATTTTAATGTATGCCCAAGCCATGATATTTATAATGTCCTCTCCTTAGAGAGTCTCACACACTGGGACCTGCCCTCTGCCCAAGCAGAAAATTGCCACGTGAACCAGGGTGTATGAATTCATACCTGGCAAAGTAGGCTTATATTTTATTACCAGTCTTTAGTGTTTTTAACTAAGTATGGTGCCTTGAATGTGTACTAATAGATTTTGTGTCTTCCTTTCAAGGACCAGCCCAGCCACTGTTTTCTATGATTAAATTTCTTTTTTGTGTGTTCATTTATTGGTTTAGTTCCTGAATATGTGGTCTCATAAGCATAGGTGTAGGTTTGAGGCTATTTATTTTTATGGTTTACGAAATGTGTATTATTTTCCTGGATGGTGATTTAAGAGTTTGATTTTCTGTCTCCCCTCTTTGTCTGCAGCTTGAGTGTCCAAGGCCGGGTCTGCACCGACACACTGCTCCTGTCTGTGGTGGGACTGCACAGGGTGACACATTGTAGTGGTGTGTATATGTAACAGGGTTAAGTTGGCACTGTTAAGCTGCGGCAGGCTGTCACTCTTGCTCCCCAGCAGGAGTATTTGGTGTGGGGTAAATTGCCTGGTAATGCTCCTGTTTCACCGGGGAGCACTGTCATAGTGGAGCCCACGTCTTCTCGTTCTGCTCCAAAAGACATCATTGTTGGTCGGGTTCTAGCACCTATGTGGGGCGACCATTGGGTCCCTATGAAAATTCTTAATCCTACTATGAGCCCTGTCACACTGCGCAGGAATGCAAAGGTGGCAGATGTTTTTCCATGTGTTGCAGTGGAGGATCTTCCTATCTCCCAGGGTGTGAGTAGGCCTCAGTCTGGTCAGGTTCATGACTGTGCTCTCAGCAACTTAAAGCCTGTGGCTTGGCTGACATTGATCTTGAGGGCTGTGATGTGTCAAATGAATGGAAAGAAAGGCTGGCTGATCTTGTGCTTACTTACCAGGATGTGTTCTCCAAGGACAAGCTGGATTGTGGGGAGGCAAAGGATTTTGTCCATCGTATCCATCTTACTGATGATCGCCCTTTCCGGCTGCCTTATCGCCGTCTTCCTCCAGCACATTATCACAAACTGAGAGAGGCGCTGTCTGAGATGGAGATGAAAGGCATCATCAGTAAGTCTGTTAGTGAATATGCCTCACCACTGGTCCTGGTCTGGAAGAAGTCTGGGGATTTGAGGATCTGTACTGATTTCCGTTGGCTCAATGCTAAGACTGTCAAAGACGCACACCCGCTGCCCCACCAGGCTGATTGTCTTGCTGCTCTTGGGGGGAACGCCTTTTTCAGCACCATGGATCTTACATCGGGGTTTTACAACATCCCCCTCCATGAGTCTGACAGACGGTTCACAGCCTTTACAACACCCATGGGCCTTTATGAGTATAACCGGCTTCCCCAGGGCCTATGTAACAGTCCGGCAACCTTTATGCGGATGATGATCAGTGTCTTCGGTGATCTGAACTTTTCCAGCCTCCTTTGTTATTTGGATGACCTGCTTGTTTTTGCTCCTTCTGAGGAAGAGGCCCTGAAACGTCTTGACACCGTCTTTTCACGTCTCAGGGCTAACAACCTGAAGCTAGCACAGAAGAAGTGTCATTTTCTCAGGAAGTCTGTGAGGTTTCTTGGTCATGTGGTTGACAACAGTGGTGTTTCGGTTGACCAAGAGAAAGTGAAAGTGATCTCTGCTTTTCGGAAAGAAGATCTCATGAAGGACGATGGTTGCACTCCATCTCAGCGGAAAGTCAAGTCTTTTCTTGGCATGGTGCTTTATTACCAACACTAAATTCCTGGCTGCTCTTCCATCGCTAAGCCACTTTACGCTCTTACTGCTGGTCAGAAGAGAAAAACTAAAGGCTCCTTCGGCCGACGTAGAGCTGGAACTTTCCGTGAACTGACCTCAGAAGACTGGACTCCTGCTTGTGAGGCCGCTTTTGAAGGTCTGAAAAACTCGCTCCTCAACAGTGTGGTACTGTCACACCCAGACTTTGATAGACCTTTCATCCTTTCCACCGATGCGTCTCTTGATGGTCTAGGGGCTGTACTTTCACAAGTGCCGGCTGGCGAGGAGAGAGGGAGACCCGTTGCTTTTGCAAGCAAATCCCTCACTCGCAGTCAAGCTAATTATCCAGCTCACAGGCTGGAATTCTTAGCTCTGAAATGGGCTGTGTGCGAAAAGTTCAGTCATTGGCTCAAGGGTCATAAGTTCACTGTGTGGTTGCTGCAAAACCTGCTTTGCATATTTACCGTATCAGAGATCAGGACGGATGTGAGCGCGTTGTCCATCGAAATTTACTGCTCCAGGTCAACTTTTTGCCTTTGAATGACACTCATGACACTCATGATGATGTCGCTGTTCCACTGTCCACACCTGCCCGTAGTGTAGCTGATGTCCCTTCCCAATCTAGTTGGCATGATACTGAAACGGCTGCGTTGGACACTGCAGCTGCAGCAGCTGAACCGTCCCTGGCTGGTTCCCTCTTAAACGTAAGTGAATGGGAAAACGGCCGCACCGCTTCATGGGTGCACGAGCAGTCCTCTATTGACGACCCCCCTGCCCAGGGGCCTCATTTATCATTGTGGATACACGTTTTTTTACACGCTCTTTCCCCCGTTTTGTGCGTACGCACTTTTCTCCGCCTAATTTGGGATCTATCAAACCAAAACCTGTCGGGAGAAAGTGCAGAAATTTACGACCAGTCCGACCATGGCGTACCGGCATTTACACGCTTTTTGAAGAACAAGAGGAATTGGCGACGCCGCTGCAGAGTCAGAGAACTGCAGTATGCGAGGGAGAGAGGAGCGCGGACACTGTTTGAAGTAGCAAGTGGTGGTGATGATGACCCCCCCCCCACCCCCACCCCCACCACCACCACCACCGCACACGTGTTGACGTCGGCACTTTACATGAAAAGCACAGCGACTCAGATTTTTCCCCTGTGCATTTACACTAGTTTGCTCCTAAATACTGGCTTTATAAAACGAATTTCGTTTTCTTTTGATATCATATTGATATTTTTCCCCTGCATGTAGGCTACAACTCTTCCACAACCAGTCTGTCCAGTCTGGAAAATAATTTCTGCGACGTGCGTGTGTTACGTAGCCAGACTGGACACACACAAGCAAGCAGCAAGCACAATAATGTCGGCGCAAATCAAAGCAAATGAGAAAACATGATCAATATTTTTTGTGTGAATAATATTTATTGTATTTAACAAAAATGGGTGCTAGCTGCCCAACATCATTTTAGGAAAAGTCACAGACTGGTGGACTTCAATGTTTTTTTTTTTTTGTTGTTTTTTTAATATATAGGCCTAGCTATGCACAAATGAAAATCAAAGTCTTCCAGTGAACGGAAGTTGGGGGTTAGTGGAAAGGGGTGCAAAGTAGTACTGACTGGCAGTGGAAACCCTGCTTTAAATTATTATGACATAATCTAAAATAAGGGGCAGAATGATTCTTCTTCTTTCTGTTCTGTTTCATTTAGATTTGGGAGTTTTTTTTGTATTTATTGTTGCCTTTCAATGCAAGATGATGTTTCTGACTGATATTGCCGTGTTACCGTGTATCTCGCTTTCAGAGAAATTCCGCTTCTTTCTCCGCTCTCCGTCCGTCTGTTGTCTTCACCGTCTTCCACTGACGTCATTCCACACGTTTCCAGAGTGCACATGGCTACTTAATATGCACGTAACTGATTTGCATTGACCACTTATGGTTGCGTGGGGCCATTTAGGGGGCTGGGTATGAGGCGTGTTCTCATCCACGCTTTTCTCAGGTCCGGTGTGATCTATCAAGGGAAATACCGTGCAGCCGTGTGTACGCGGAGTTTGATAGATCTGAAAAGAGTGTATATTTTTTGGTCGTACGCACATTTTGCCTTTCCGTCGTACTGAAAATTTAAGAGGACTTTTACACGCTCTTTGATAAATGAGGCCCCAGGACAGTCTGTTGGCCCCTCCCCCTCTGGCCTCCCTGGCCCCAGCCGCTCCCACTGGTGTCATAGACCCCCCACCTGCTAGTGTCCTAGACCAACCTCAAGTTTTTTCTGCTCCCCTGCCATGTCCACCTCCTGCCAGTTCAGGTTCTTTTCTGAGACGTAATGTAGAAGATGGACTCACCTCACGGTTTGGCAGAGTAATCAGACCTGTGTGTCGTCTCATTGAGTCCATGACACAGCTTGAGACCTTGTTAGGATTTGAGCAAAATTCTAATGCTGTTATTAATGTGTGATATGTGAGGTTCATTAACATATGTGAGGTTAATTTGTACAAAAGTGATATATATTGTAATCTTTATTCTTGGTCTCTCTTTATATTGATGTGATTACCACCAATTTGATAACCTTTTATTTATTTTTTTTATGGTCTTGGAAACACATTTTTGGCCTGTTTGTGTGGTGTATAAGGCACTTCATTTTGTCTGTGGAGTAATTTGAGCTTTTGCTAGGCGCCGAGCGAACCTCTTATTCTCCTATCCTTTCCATGGGAAGCTTATGTTGCTGAGTGTATGTTTAGATATATATATATTTAGGCCTGTTTTTGTATGTGTTATTTTTGATATGCTACTAAGAATTTTATATAATTCTAGGGGGGTGAGTGTAACAGGGTTAATATTAAATATAATTATATAAAATTGTAGTTGATTTTTTTAAATATATTTTTATCTGTTTTTTTTATTCATTCATTTTTTATTATTTTGTTTTATTTATTACCTGACGTTTTATTTTATTTATTTGTATTTTGTATTATTTTCTTTTGGGGCCCCCTGCCCCTGCATTCCTCCCTGGGCGGCCCCACCCCCCATATATAAATGTAACCGTTGGTTTTGTTTTGGTCACTTCTCGTCTGGTCAGTTTGTTGAGAGGTGAGTGTTCTTTCTTTTCTGTGTCTGTTGGTGTTTTTATTTTGTCTCTTTTTTTTATGTTTTTCCAATTTATATATACATTTGTCATGTTTCCTTTATAGGGGTTGGGGAGACGGAGCTGATTGTGTTTTGTTTTTATTTCTTTCAACTGGTCAGGTATGTTTACTTTTTTTAACTGGTCACTTCTCGTCTGGTCAGTTTGTTGAGAGGGGTTGGGGAGACGGAGCTGATTGTGTTTTGTTTTTATTTCTTTCAACTGGTCAGGTATGTTTACTTTTTTTAACTGGTCACTTCTCGTCTGGTCAGTTTGTTGAGAGGGGTTGGGGAGACGGAGCTGATTGTGTTTTGTTTTTATTTCTTTCAACTGGTCAGGAATAAAAGAAATAACCTCTAGGAGGACTGATTCTTTGAACAACAACGCAGAGTGATCCACGAACCGGTTACATATATATATTGCCTAGTGACACTGCATGATATCTTTAAAGTAATTAGATGTAGAGTTTGTAGTGCATGTTTGCGGTGCTAGGCTTGCTGTCCCCTCTTTCTGTCTTCCACAGCTTCATCTTTCAGCTGGTGAGCACAGCAGACCCGACCTTCTGAGCATAAGGAGACGTTAGTTTGTCACCATCCACATTTTGTTTGTTATTTTGCCTCACTCCTATATCATATTGCGCCCTCAACATAGATTGATCTGATTGTAATAAAAAGAGATTATTTTTCATACAGTACCCGCTTCTTGTAAGTTGTTCCTGTTCTGGGGAAGTATGGGCCACACAACACGAAGAGAAATCTATTACTAATCAAGGGTTCCTCCTGTCCTTTAATAGGAGGTGGCGTTGTTGACATGTTTTAGTGACTCTCAGTGCCAGGCACAAATAAAATTGCCTTGCCTTGCCTTGCCTTGACAGCATTCCATAAAACTTGGGACCCACTGCTGGCTTATATTAGTAATAGTCTTAATGTTACTCCTGATGATGCCAAGGACGCTTCTTAACTATTGGAAAGAGAGTACCCCCCTCCCCCCACACTTTATTTATTTACTTATTTTCTTCTCTTCTTCTTTATCCTTTTATATTTTACATTTTTTGTCTTAACTGTACTTCAATTATTTACTTATGTTGTTATATGTTGTGTAATAATTTAGTCGTTTGCTGTGACTACATCTGACATGGGTTGTCGGGAGGGATAGTGGGATTCATGTTGGGGTTCTCTTTGTGTCATGTTTTTTTTGTCGGGAGGAAATAGTTTTTTCTATTTCACTCTAATGCAGACGCTCCAACATAATGTGAAACTGATGTATTTTCTGTACTGTCTGCAAAAATTCAATAAATAAATTGGGAGGAAAAAAAAGTGGAGTAATGTTTTATTTTTATTTTTATTTTTATAAACTTTGCCTTTGATTTATTATCCCAGCCTATTTTGAATTCTGTTGCATCATAGTGGTCTATAGCAGAGGTCTTCAACCGTGACCCCAAGTGGGTCCGCGTAGGTGCTGCAGGGGGGTCATGGAATTTTTGGTTGATAAGACAATGTTTTATATCTTTTAGTTTCCACATTTATGTTATGTTTGAATTGACATTGTTGATACTGGTATAGTGGACAAGGTCTGTTTATAAATGGCACCCTAATATACACATTTAGAAAAAACATGAATATATGAACCTGTGTATTATATGAATAGCTTAGTATTGAATGCACAATAACAAGCTATGTTTACACATGGTACTGGACCCAGTTTAATATAATACACATTTTTTTTAATATAGTAGGGGTCCCTGCTCCATCTCTCCATCAGTTTTGGGGTCCTTGGCCTGAAAAATGTTGAAGACCCCTGGTCTATAGTCTTTATCACAAACCAAAACTGTTACGTTAAAAGTGTCACTGATGTAAATGTTTACAGCTTGAAGTGGCGGTGAGGTATTAAAAAATATTGAGAAGGTCTTGAAAAAGTCTTAAAAAGGTATTAAAATTAACTTTAAGATCCCTGGATATACCTCGGGTTAATTGGAGACTCTAAATTGTCCCTTAGGTGCGAATGGGAGTGTAAATGGTTGTTTGTCTGTATATGTTAGCCCTGCAGACTGGCAATAAGTTGAAAGATGAGTTAATTATTTTAGATTCAGTCCTCTTGTTGAAGGTGTGATAATCAGTTCGTGCAGGTCAAGACAGACATATAGCAGAGCAGATTTGGGTACAGATTTTGCGCTTTAAATGCCGTACTCTGTGAGAGAAGCGCCATCTCCTGGTCATGTCCTGTATTTCATTGAATGGGTGGAGTTCCAGTAAAAACTAGTCACGCCCAGGAAAAGGAGGGGGTCACTCCAGCCGCTGGGACTTTGCTGGAGCTCTCCTGGGACTTCGCTGGGAGTCTGCTGGCAGCTGCATGGCAGCCAGCTGGGATGGGAACTTCTATGTGGCTCCCACTGTAAGTCAGTTGAATTGAATGGTACAGGGTATATTGGATATGGCATTTTCAAACCTGAAAAAGAAAACATAAATCACTGCTTTCTAGGGCTGCCCCCAAATAGTCGACCAAGCACTGGTCGACCAAAATTTCATTGGTCGATTGGTGCAGGAAAAAACAAACAAACATTTGGAGCTGTGTCTTGTCAAAATTCACTCAAAATCAATATGACTGAACTATATGAAAGGCTATGGGGCTTTTATTTTGAAGGGCCAGTTACAGGAAGTCGTGACACTTTTTTGTTGTTGTTTTTTTACACGGTACAGGAGGTCTCTCTCTCTTTTTTTTATTTATTTATCAAAAGCGACTTTTTCCAGTGTTGTTCCAGACGTTTCTGGTTTGGAGACTCCGCCGTGGAAGCACGTATCACCTCTGTTTTCAACTATTAGCGGGTGCTGCCGTGCCACCGGTGGTCAGTCAGTGTCACGGACCAGAGACATGATTAGTCGCCGCTGCAGTCAGACACCTGCACCGCTCAACGCCGCGGACCACCCCCACCCCACCCGTCTCACAGCCTCAGCTCAGTCACTACCCTCCTCTTCTACTGTGTTTATTGGTGATGAACGGGCATACTGCCTGTAGTAACGGTAAAACCCGACCAGCTTGTTGAATCTCAGACCCAACACAGCCGGACTCATGAGCGTTAATTAATTAATTCTCAACCCGACTGCGGGCAAAAAAAAGGGAAAAAGAAAGTCAGCAGCAACACTGTTACTGCCAGTGCTGCCGCTTAGCATGTAGCTACAGGCTGTCATTGCAACGTTGCTTCGGAAATGCCCCCGGAGGTAATTGAAACTTCACAACTTTATTGTCCACTCGAAGCCAGAAAATAAACAGTGACATAATCGATTATGGCACGTTGCCGCATCGATGCTGAATCGTGCATGTCCCACATTGCAATGCATCGCCGAATCGATAATTGTTGACACCACTAATAAGCGGTACAGAAGTTGAAAGATGAGTTAATTATTTCAGATTCAGTCCTCTCTCCCCAGTTGGGTGAAGATGTGATCATCAGTTTGTGCAGGTTATGAAATGTCTTAAACAAAACTGAAGACAGACATATAGTGTCATTGGGCAAGACACTGAACCCACACCTGCCCTGTGTGAATGTGTGTGAATGATTATCTTCCAAAGCCTGTCTGCGAGCAGTGCTGTATGAATGTGTGTGAAAGGGTGAATGTGACCATTACAGTGTAAAGCGCTTTGAGTGGTCCAAGTGACTAGAAAAGCGCTATATAAGTGCAAGTCCATTACCATTTTACCATATAGCAGAGCCGATTTGGGTACTTACTTATATTATGGTTATTTAACACAGACAGCCGATCACACATGCTGACATTGATGGCGTAATTTTGGTTTTCTGTCACTTGTCACATGACATGTGTCTCAGAGCAGGTCCAGTTGGTGCAGATTTCTGGTTGCTAAAGAGGTCTCATAAAGCTGACAGTGGTACAGAGGTGTGTCAAGAATGTCTATTATCTTCTTATGAGTTACAGTTAAACTTGGTACATCCTGCTGTGAACTATTCAAGGTGTGTCAGTCTGGACAGCACCAGTCTGATCAGAATGAGGATATAAAGTGAAGCACACACACAACCAGAGTTTAATGCTGAGAAATGTCCAAAGATCAAATCAGGACACGGTGCATCAAGAATGTCTGACATCAGGGCAGTGCGTGGCGCAGTGGGTAGGGCGGCCGCCCCATATGGAGGCTGCAGTCCTCACCGCAGGCGGCCCAGGTTCAGATCCCGCATCTTTCCTGGCTATCTCTACTGTGGACTATCGAATAAAGTCAAAAGCCAAAAAATATAGATTTTTTTAAATTTAAAAAAAAGACTGTCTGACATCTTATGAGTCAAAGTTAAACTTGGTACATTCTGTTGTGAACTATTCAAGGTGTGTCTGTCTCCCAGAACAGGTTGTTCTCTGGACAGCACCCGTCTGATCAGAATGAGGATATAAAGTGAAGCACACATAGAAACAACCAGAGTTTAATGCTGAGAAATGTCCAAAGATCAAATCAGGACACGGCGCATCAAGAATGTCTGACATCTTATGAGTCAAAGTTAAACTTGGTACATTCTGTTGTGAACTATTCAAGGTGTGTCTGTCTCCCAGAACAGATTGTTCTCTGGACAGCACCAGTCTGATCAGAATGAGGATATAAAGTTAAATTTAACCAGTTCTGGAGCCGCATTCACACCACATTAAATACAGTGTTCGAGTCATGACTCATCTTTGAAGATTTGTATCTGGGTCGTGTGCTTGAAAGTGAGGAAGTACCTATAGAAAACCATCATATCCCTTTCAAAATAGCATGATTATTTGTCATATACAGGCACAAATCCATGTACCTGTATGAATTTACCAAATCAAACTAATGAAAATAATGACGAGACTTCTGAAATTGAATAAACATTTAAAACCTAGAATAAGAGCCTAGAAAAGGCCATCAGTCCCCTAATTTAATACTTCATAGATCCACTGTTTGTTTTAACCACAGCAATCAGTCTCTTTCGACATCTCTCAACCCTAACCCTAACCCACAACTAGTCTTGGGAATATTTATCCATTCCTCTTTGAAGAATTGTTCAAGTTCAGTCAAATTCTGTGGTGAGCGGCAATAGACTACTCCCTTCAGTTGGATTTAAGTCGGGACTCTCTCTTGGCCACTCAAGGACATTCACCTTCCCATCTGTTGGAGAATAATTTCACTTCCCTATAGATAGTTTGTGTAGTTAATAGTCAATCCCTCTGTGTCATAGTGACTTTCTGTTAGATTACTGTTGGGATCAGTTATCTGCCCTATTTTCTCTCTGAGGAACATGCCAAGGCCATGGTCTCTCTTTGGCGTCCTCAATCTCACTCTGGCTGGTTGCAGACACAGCTGTAGAGTTAGATGATAACGCTCTCCGTCACTGGATGTCACTTTGTATTTCCTAGCTGGTGTGAATCCTTATCTTCATGTTTATGTACTATAGCCAATTGGATGTTAACACATCTCCCCTTTGCTATCTCGTTCCATTTCTAGTATAAGAATCTGAGTTTTACTGTTTGACCCTCAGAATTGAGGTGGACTCATGCACTTATGTTGTGATGACGAATCTTCTGTTCTCCTCGATCGATCCTAAATAAACTCCTTCAGCATAAGACATACAGGACTCTGGTACTTCTTCTTCTTCATCTGCATCACCACAAATTCCTCCCTAACACCATCCGGGCTCCTTTACTGTGGAACCAGCTCTCTCCATGGGTCAAAGAGGCAGACACTCTAACTACAAGACCTTCCTTTATGACAGGGCTTTTAGTTAGGGCTGGTTCAGGTAGCTCTGAACCATTTCATAGCTATGCTGCTATAGGCTTAGACTGCTGGGGGACACATCTGGTTAAATGGAGCCCTCTCTTCTCTTCTCTTCTCTTCTCTTCTCTTCTCTTCTCTTCTCTTCTCTTCTCTTCTCTTCTCTTCTCTTCTCTTCTCTTCTCTTCTCTTCTCTTCTCTTCTCTTCTCTTCTCTTCTCTTCTCTCCTCTCCTCTCCTCTCCTCTCCTCTCCTCTCCTCTCCTCTCCTCTCCTCTTCTCTTCTCTTCTCTTCTCTTCTCCTCTCCTCCCTTCTCCTCTGCTCTCTTCTCTTCTCTCCTCTCCTCTCATCTAATAATTTAGTCGTTTGCTGTGACTACATCTGACATGGGTTGTCGGGAGGGATAGTGGGATTCATGTTGGGGTTCTCTTTGTGTCTTGTTTTTTTTCTATTTCACTCTAATGCAGACGCTCCAACATAATGTGAAACTGATGTATTTTTCTGTACTGTCTGCAAAAATTCAATAAATAAATTGGGAGGAAAAAAAAGAAATATGCTAAATCGCGCTAATGTGTTCAAATTGCACCGGGGTGGGTGTGTGTGGGGGCTCGTCGAGTGACGAGCTGAGGCACATGCCATGACTGTCATGATTGTTGTTTTTGTTTTTTCAGAGTGGAGCAATGTTTTTTTTTATATAAACTTTGTCTTTGATTTATTATCCCAGCCTATTTTGAAATCTGTTGCATCATAGTGGTCTATAGTCTTTATCACAAACTAAAACTGTTACATTAAAAGTGTCACTGATGTAAATGTTTACAGCTTGAAGTGGCAGTGAGGTATTAAAAAATATTGAGAAGGTCTTGAAAAAGTCTTAAAAAGGTATTAAAATTAACTTTAAGATCCCTGTATATACCTCAGGTTAATTGGCGACTCTAAATTGTCCCTTAGGTGCGAATGGGAGTGTAAATGGTTGTTTGTCTGTATATGTTAGCCCTGCAGACTGGCAATCTGTCCAGGGTGTACCCCGCCTCTTTCCCTAAGTCAGTTGAGATAGGCCCACAACCCTAGTGAGGATAAGCGGTACAGAAGTTGAAAGATGAGTTAATTATTTCAGATTCAGTCCTCTCTCCCCAGTTGGGTGAAGATGTGATCATCAGTTTGTGCAGGTTATGAAATGTCTTAAACAAAACTGAAGACAGACATATAGTGTCCTTGGGCAAGACACTGAACCCACACCTGCCCTGTGTGAATGTGTGTGAATGATTATCTTCCAAAGCCTGTCTGCGAGCAGTGCTGTATGAATGTGTGTGAAAGGGTGAATGTGACCATTACAGTGTAAAGCGCTTTGAGTGGTCCAAGTGACTAGAAAAGCGCTATATAAGTGCAAGTCCATTACCATTTTACCATATAGCAGAGCCGATTTGGGTACTTACTTATATTATGGTTATTTAACACAGACAGCCGATCACACATGCTGACATTGATGGCGTAATTTTGGTTTTCTGTCACTTGTCACATGACATGTGTCTCAGAGCAGGTCCAGTTGGTGCAGATTTCTGGTTGCTAAAGAGGTCTCATAAAGCTGACAGTGGTACAGAGGTGTGTCAAGAATGTCTATTATCTTCTTATGAGTTACAGTTAAACTTGGTACATCCTGCTGTGAACTATTCAAGGTGTGTCTGTCTGGACAGCACCAGTCTGATCAGAATGAGGATATAAAGTGAAGCACACACACAACCAGAGTTTAATGCTGAGAAATGTCCAAAGATCAAATCAGGACACGGCGCATCAAGAATGTCTGACATCTTCTTATGAGTCAAAGTTAAACTTGGTACATTCTGTTGTGAACTATTCAAGGTGTGTCTGTCTCCCAGAACAGGTTGTTCTCTGGACAGCACCAGTCTGATCAGAATGAGGATATAAAGTTAAATTTAACCAGTTCTGGAGCCGCATTCACACCACATTAAATACAGTGTTCAAGTCATGACTCATCTTTGAAGATTTGTATCTGGGTCATGTTGTGTGCTTGAAAGTGAGGAAGTACCTATAGAAAACCATCATATCCCTTTCAAAATAGCATGATTATTTGTCGTATACAGGCACAAATCCATGTACCTGTATGAATTTACCAAATCAAACTAATGAAAATAATGACAAGACTTATGAAATGTAATAAACATTTAAAACCTAGAATAAGAGCCTAGAAAAGGCCATCAGTCCCCTAATTTAATACTTCATAGATCCACTGTTTGTTTTAACCACAGCAATCAGTCTCTTTCGACATCTCTCAACCCTAACCCTAACCCACAACTAGTCTTGGGAATATTTATCCATTCCTCTTTGAAGAATTGTTCAAGTTCAGTCAAATTCTGTGGTGAGCGGCAATAGACTACTCCCTTCAGTTGGATTTAAGTCGGGACTCTCTCTTGGCCACTCAAGGACATTCACCTTCCCATCTGTTGGAGAATAATTTCACTTCCCTATAGATAGTTTGTGTAGTTAATAGTCAATCCCTCTGTGTCATAGTGACTTTCTGTTAGATTACTGTTGGGATCAGTTATCTGCCCTATTTTCTCTCTGAGGAACATGCCAAGGCCATGGTCTCTCTTTGGCGTCCTCAATCTCACTCTGGCTGGTTGCAGACACAGCTGTAGAGTTAGATGATAACGCTCTCCGTCACTGGATGTCACTTTGTATTTCCTAGCTGGTGTGAATCCTTATCTTCATGTTTATGTACTATAGCCAATTGGATGTTAACACATCTCCCCTTTGCTATCTCGTTCCATTTCTAGTATAAGAATCTGAGTTTTACTGTTTGACCCTCAGAATTGAGGTGGACTCATGCACTTATGTTGTGATGACGAATCTTCTGTTCTCCTCGATCGATCCTAAATAAACTCCTTCAGCATAAGACATACAGGACTCTGGTACTTCTTCTTCTTCATCTGCATCACCACAAATTCCTCCCTAACACCATCCGGGCTCCTTTACTGTGGAACCAGCTCTCTCCATGGGTCAAAGAGGCAGACACTCGAACTACAAGACCTTCCTTTATGACAGGGCTTTTAGTTAGGGCTGGTTCAGGTAGCTCTGAACCATTTCATAGCTATGCTGCTATAGGCTTAGACTGCTGGGGGACACATCTGGTTAAATGGAGCCCTCTCTTCTCTTCTCTTCTCTTCTCTTCTCTTCTCTTCTCTTCTCTTCTCTTCTCTTCTCTTCTCTCCTTTTCTCTTCTCTCCTTTTCTCTTCTCTTCTCTTCTCTTCTCTTCTCTCCTCTTCTCTTCTCTTCTCCTCTCCTCCCTTCTCCTCTGCTCTCTTCTCTTCTCTTCTCTTCTCTCCTCTCCTCTCATCTAATAATTTAGTCGTTTGCTGTGACTACATCTGACATGGGTTGTCGGGAGGGATAGTGGGATTCATGTTGGGGTTCTCTTTGTGTCTTGTTTTTTTTCTATTTCACTCTAATGCAGACGCTCCAACATAATGTGAAACTGATGTATTTTTCTGTACTGTCTGCAAAAATTCAATAAATAAATTGGGAGGAAAAAAAAGAAATATGCTAAATCGCGCTAATGTGTTCAAATTGCACCGGGGTGGGTGTGTGTGGGGGCTCGTCGAGTGACGAGCTGAGGCACATGCCATGACTGTCATGATTGTTGTTTTTGTTTTTTCAGAGTGGAGCAATGTTTTTTTTTATATAAACTTTGTCTTTGATTTATTATCCCAGCCTATTTTGAAATCTGTTGCATCATAGTGGTCTATAGTCTTTATCACAAACTAAAACTGTTACATTAAAAGTGTCACTGATGTAAATGTTTACAGCTTGAAGTGGCAGTGAGGTATTAAAAAATATTGAGAAGGTCTTGAAAAAGTCTTAAAAAGGTATTAAAATTAACTTTAAGATCCCTGTATATACCTCAGGTTAATTGGCGACTCTAAATTGTCCCTTAGGTGCGAATGGGAGTGTAAATGGTTGTTTGTCTGTATATGTTAGCCCTGCAGACTGGCAATCTGTCCAGGGTGTACCCCGCCTCTTGCCCTAAGTCAGTTGAGATAGGCCCACAACCCTAGTGAGGATAAGCGGTACAGAAGTTGAAAGATGAGTTAATTATTTCAGATTCAGTCCTCTCTCCCCAGTTGGGTGAAGATGTGATCATCAGTTTGTGCAGGTTATGAAATGTCTTAAACAAAACTGAAGACAGACATATAGTGTCCTTGGGCAAGACACTGAACCCACACCTGCCCTGTGTGAATGTGTGTGAATGATTATCTTCCAAAGCCTGTCTGCGAGCAGTGCTGTATGAATGTGTGTGAAAGGGTGAATGTGACCATTACAGTGTAAAGCGCTTTGAGTGGTCCAAGTGACTAGAAAAGCGCTATATAAGTGCAAGTCCATTACCATTTTACCATATAGCAGAGCCGATTTGGGTACTTACTTATATTATGGTTATTTCACACAGACAGCCGATCACACATGCTGACATTGATGGCGTAATTTTGGTTTTCTGTCACTTGTCACATGACATGTGTCTCAGAGCAGGTCCAGTTGGTGCAGATTTCTGGTTGCTAAAGAGGTCTCATAAAGCTGACAGTGGTACAGAGGTGTGTCAAGAATGTCTAATATCTTCTTATGAGTTACAGTTAAACTTGGTACATCCTGTTGTGGACTATTCAAGGTGTGTCTGTCTTCCCGCACAGGTTGTTCTCTGGACAGCACCAGCCTGATCAGAATGAGGATATAAAGTGAAGCACACATACAACCAGAGTTTAATGCTGAGAAATGTTCAAAGATCAAATCAGGAACCGGTGCATCAAGAATGTCTGACATCTTCTTATGAGTCAAAGTTAAACTTGGTACATTCTGTTGTGAACTATTCAAGGTGTGTCTGTCTCCCAGAACAGGTTGTTCTCTGGACAGCACCCGTCTGATCAGAATGAGGATATAAAGTGAAGCACACATAGAAACAACCAGAGTTTAATGCTGAGAAATGTCCAAAGATTAAATCAGGACATGGCGCATCAAGAATGTCTGACATCTTATGAGTCAAAGTTAAACTTGGTACATCCTGTTGTGAACTATTCAAGGTGTGTCAGTCTCCCAGAACAGATTGTTCTCTGGACAGCACCAGTCTGATCAGAATGAGGATATAAAGTTAAATTTAACCAGTTCTGGAGCCGCATTCACACCACATTAAATACAGTGTTCGAGTCATGACTCATCTTTGAAGATTTGTATCTGGGTCATGTCGTGTGCTTGAAAGTGAGGAAGTACCTATAGAAAACCATCATATCCCTTTCAAAATAGCATGATTATTTGTCGTATACAGGCACAAATAACCCTAACCCTGTACCTGTATGAATTTACCAAATCAAACTAATGAAAATAATGACAAGACTTATGAAATGTAATAAACATTTAAAACCTAGAATAAGAGCCTAGAAAAGGCCATCAGTCCCCTAATTTAATACTTCATAGATCCACTGTTTGTTTTAACCACAGCAATCAGTCTCTTTCGACATCTCTCAACCCTAACCCTAACCCACAACTAGTCTTGGGAATATTTATCCATTCCTCTTTGAAGAATTGTTCAAGTTCAGTCAAATTCTGTGGTGAGCGGCAATAGACTACTCCCTTCAGTTGGATTTAAGTCGGGACTCTCTCTTGGCCACTCAAGGACATTCACCTTCCCATCTGTTGGAGAATAATTTCACTTCCCTATAGATAGTTTGTGTAGTTAATAGTCAATCCCTCTGTGTCATAGTGACTTTCTGTTAGATTACTGTTGGGATCAGTTATCTGCCCTATTTTCTCTCTGAGGAACATGCCAAGGCCATGGTCTCTCTTGGGCAGGGGTCGCGTTAACCGGATATTTTCCGTCATTGACTGTTTTTTTAAAACGGTGACGGAAAGATTTTGAGGCCATCCGTCATTTTGACAGATTGCAATTCACAGCCATGGCCGTCTGGCCATGTGCATTTGTTTACAATGAAGCCGGCGGATAATCAATAAATGGAGCGGTGGATAACGATATAAAACATATACAATGTCTCAAAGTCACTATGGTGAGAATTAGATTAAAAAACAAACAAACTCACAGCTGGCTGGTGCGCTCAGTAGAACGCTGTAGTACCTCCTCCAGGCCTGTGTGGAGCGTGTGTGGCGCTGTAGCGCTGCCACACAGAAACACCAACAACAGAGAAGAAGACAGAAAGCTTCCCCAAAGATATTCAATAAATGGTTTATAAACCGTCTTTGGCTTCCCGCAGTATTCAAACTCCAAACATTACAAGTGGATTAAATGTTGATGGGAGTCGTGTCAGTGCAAATATGACGGTCGATAATGATTTAACGGGCGAGATTCAGCTGCAGTGTCCGAGGGGCCGACAGTAGTCAGCTGTTAAGTTACGTAGCTGTAGCTACACAGCGGTGTGTCTCGGTAGGTAGAGCGGTGGGGGCAGGACATCACCGGACACACTCGCCGCGCACAACTCTTCTAAAGGTAACGCTAAGCCTTATTTTAATGTATTCTGCCCGCCGTGGCATTGTTTATAACACGTAAAGCTGAGTGGGTTTTGTCCTGTCTGAATGTATGCTGCATCTGGCTGTGTGGTCTATAGCTTCAGTTGTTTCAGTGATGCGCAGTGGCTGCGTGCGTGCTGCGTAAAAGAGAGATGAGAGGCACAGAGAGAGAGAGAGAGAGAGAGAGAGAGAGAGAGAGAGAGAGAGCTAACGCCGGTGCACTATGCGGTGCCTATGTGAAAACGTGCTCCTTTGGATGTTTTGGTATAACACATGGGTTAGCATGTTGATTGTTGACAGAAAACTGATGTCATCATCAGGTATTTACGTTGTATTTAGATGTTGAGTGGCAGAAAGTGACCCCCGCATTCACTGACTGACCCACGGTTAGATGTGCTCTGACGCAGACTCTGCTCCGGAGTATTCTCTGTTCAATTTGTTTGGACTTGATATGAATTAAACATGAATTAAAATTGAATGCTATTGAATATGGCATTATTATCATTTAAAAAAATAAATAAAGTGACCGGTAAAAATAGATTATGACGGAATTTTTATGACCCCGTCAGTCAAAATGACCGGGGACGAAAAAGTCTAGCGCAACCTCTGCTCTTGGGCGTCCTCAATCTCACTCTGGCTGGTTGCAGACACAGCTGTAGAGTTAGATGATAACGCTCTCCGTCACTGGATGTCACTTTGTATTTCCTAGCTGGTGTGAATCCTTATCTTCATGTTTATGTACTATAGCCAATTGGATGTTAACACATCTCCCCTTTGCTATCTCGTTCCATTTCTAGTATAAGAATCTGAGTTTTACTGTTTGACCCTCAGAATTGAGGTGGACTCATGCACTTATGTTGTGATGACGAATCTTCTGTTCTCCTCGATCGATCCTAAATAAACTCCTTCAGCATAAGCAGTGGCAACTGGTCATTAGGGGCAGGTGGGGCAGAGCCCCACCAGTCATCACGATAGGAAAAAAGTGCCATCACATTATGTTATTTCTAATCTTCAATGGTTATTATCTTCTATAATTTATTGTCTATGAATACAGCATTTTTCTAAATTATATATCATTACGTTACGGTTTTGGTTTATGTTTATTTGTCCCTCCCTCGCTGCTTCGGAGCGCAGTTCTCCTGATTAGCGTCTGTGGTAGCCATGGTTACAGAGTCACGTCGGTGCAGAGCGGTCTGCGTCGGTAGGGCAGAGCTGGAGCTGCCCCTCTCTCTCAATGCAAAGTACTGTGTACAGGAGAAAACACGACTGCGCATGCTCAGAGCGTTTACACATTAAAGCAGAAGTAAGTGGTCCGGTGGTTTTGGCTAATGCTGCGTTCCAGGCAGGCTTTTGAAATCGTAAATTACAGCTTCAAGTCACAACTTACGACTTTGTAGCGTTCCAGGCAACCCACTCGTGTTTCTCCGACCTGTTTTACCTGTGAAAGTCACTATAACGGCCACTCGTAACTTCTGACCCGTGAACTCGTACCAGATCGAACTGGTACCACTTCACGGTCGGAAAAATACGAGTTTCCTTGAACGCACCATAACAGTCCTCGTCCCTACGTCGCCACATTCACGGCGTCCCTTGGCTGCACACACAGCCCTGCATGCTGTTCTCTCTCCTCATTGGATAAAAACTGTAGGATACGATAAATGTTTTCTCCTGGGCTCAGAGCAGAGCAGAGGGACTGACAGACCCGTGTTTCAGTCCAAACATTGCTGTGGGGAGATATAACTATTTAAGACTTATATTAACACAAATATATCACTTACTTCTGCTTTAATGTAGACGGCAAAAGTTTGATGGACAGTGGGGCAGTCAGCCCGGAGCCCCACCGCAGCGTCATCTCACATGGCAGAGCTGATTGGCTCTCTGTCTGTGACGTGTCTGGACAGTCGGCAAGAAGCGGGAAAAACAAAACCCTCTCAGAGGAAACTAGCTGATCCAGCTGATCTAGACAACACTAATTACCGTAACTTGGAAAAATGATCGACATCACCAGGTGGAACAGCTGATCATCAGCTGATCGATACAAAGCTGATTGACAGCTCAATCTTTACAGAGTTTGTCCAGTCATCTGAGTTTGACTGTGCTGTTAAATACGGCCACCCGGTAGCCTACCGCGGCTACCGCCACACGGAGCCTCACACCGGTGAAATGTCTCTGCCTCCTCCTGCTGCTATTGATAGCTTTCAGTGACGTCACTTCCCAGGGACCTGGCGGTCAAAAGCAACATTCCAAAGTGGCCCCGCAATGGACTTTCTATGGACAAACAACCGAGTAATGACTTAAATCATCTGCCAGCAGCCGAGAAAGAAAGATATAAAAACAACTTTGAAGTTTTGGGCACTTGTGACCCATATTCAACACCAGCTGCTGTATACCAGCTGTTTAAAATGACCAGTTCCCTGCCGAAGCTCCAGTTGGGCGATGTTTACGTTTACCTGGTGGAGAATCCATCATCCTCCACCGCTTGCAACCAATACCTCCGGTGTTATGGCTCAACTGGTGTCTGATTAAAAGCCCCATTTTGTAGTTTTTTGATCTTAAAATAATGTTTCTGAACTCGTTGAAGTGGTAGAAATGTACCTGTAACTTTCCTGTGTGGGAACACCGTCCTGGTACCGCAGCTCCGCTGAGCTCCACAGTCTGAGCTCCAGCCCACTGAGCCCAGGCTCCCTGCTCCTCTCACCCACAAACCAGAGCCCTTAGCTGGGCTGCACGGTGACCAGCTGCCCCCCCTTTACCCCCCGGAGCTTTGCTACGCACCGCTACCGACGGCAACGATGACGGCGGTCCGATAGCAGCGGGACCGGCGGCGATGGCGATGGTAACCCGGCGGGACCGCCCGCCACCGGACACGGCAACAGCACCGCCCGCGGCGGCAGCGACACGGTAACGGGGGTCGGGACCGACCGCGGCGCGGCGAGGACGATGTTGTTATTGTATTTTCAGAGTGTTTTCCATTAGTTCGTAACTTTAACATGACAGGCTTTGTCATAGTGCAGTGTTGTGCAGAGTGAGAGTAGTGTGGCGCTGACTGACTGTAGATTGCCTGAACAGGTTCACTCACAGAAGCATATTGGCTGCAGTAACATGTGAACTGCGGCTTGATTTGTGAATTTGTGACAAATCTGCGGACGGAAGTGCAGCACAGCTGTTGTTCGGTACGGTAACCAGTTAAATCAGACACCAGTTGGGCCATAACACCGGTATTTTTGAAGCAGCAGGGAGCAGTGTGTGTTTTTCTGCCTTGTCCTAAGCCGCAGACAGCGGGGAAGTGGATTGTTTTGACCGCCAGGGGGGCGTTCCATACGGGCCGTGACGTCACATGAAAGCTATCAATAGGCTTAGACTGCTGGGGACACATCTGGTTACATGGAGACCTCTCCTCTCCTCTGCTCACTTCTCCTCTTCTCTCCTCTCCTCTCCTCCGCACATTTTGCCAAAAGGGTTTTCCATGGAGTTTTTCCTCAGTGGATGTGAGGGTCTAAGGGCAGAGGATGTTGTTGTGATGCCATGTAAAAGCCCTTTGAGACAAACTGTTTGTAAAAACGGGCTATACAAATAAAATTGCCTTGCCTTTGTTCCCCACCTGTGTTTTTGGGGTGTGGGGACTGTAGGCTACAGGTTCTTTCTTTTTTACTGACAAATATTTTAAATCAAATAAAAAAACAGCACTTATTTTTTTCAACTTAAATCACTACTCAAGAGCTTCGTCAAGCACTAATGGATAAATTCTGTTCTACTGCCGAAGAATTCAGAGGAAAGGTTGCAGCCTCTCAAATTAAACACTTTTACAGATGTTTGAGGCATGCGTATTTTCAGGCCCAACTTAGAAGAAAGCTGGGTAACACTTTCTATGAAGGTCTAGTTTATAATGCATTAGGAGCACATGCATTAGACGTTATAATGCATTTATAATGCTTTATACATGTCATTATAATGGTGTATAATCATGTATAAGAACTTATACCCAGGTTTATAAAGTATTACAAGTGTGGACATAATGTATTATAAATTAAGCACTTATAATGTTTTATACCTGCATATAAAGTGACAACAGTGTTTGAATGAAGAATCTGAAGTCCTGGGTCACATAACACATTATAACCATCTATACACTAGCCAGTGGTAAAGACAAACATAGAACTGCTCAACATAGAGCAGATACTAAATGCTCAGTTACGGAAAGGGCGTAATGCCTTATAAATATCAATAATATGTTATAGGGTGACTTTAAGAGCTTTTAGTAAAGTGACAACACTGTATAAAGTTATTACCAATTGTATGACATTATAACACAATTATAATCACTTAGGAGCAGTATTTTGGTGGCTGTAAGTAAAGTGTAAGTCAACCATAATGATGTTTAAAGCAACTCTTTATTTTGCAGAAACAAAATGGTTTATTGACCTATGGAGAGAATATAGGTCAATAAAAAAGCACTTCTCTTAACCAAGCTCTACAAGTTTTAAATACGAAATAAAACAGGTAGAGGCACAATATTTTGATACTCTTATCAGCTGATGTACCTCAGTTTTCAACAGTTACAAATTGCATATTTATGAATGACATGCAGGAGTCGGCCAATTATTAGAAATCTATGATTCCTGCCCAATCACTTTTAAATGTTCTTGCAAAAGTTTTGTGGTACGGTTTCCATGGTGCCTCCACACTTCAACCTTGAACGTCTGCCATGCACGTTCCAAATGCTGAGTGTGGGCTCCAGTGTCTGGGTCAACAAAATGCCTTTTATGGCATACTGTGTGATGGTCAAATCCCATATCTCCAAGTGCCCGCTGGTAAGCTCGCCACCTTTCTCAAAGTGGAAGCCATCTTCGTCAAAGTGCGACTGCTGCTGGCAATACCATCCTCCATCATATCCATCTGTCTCAGCCTCAATCCCTTAGAATACCTTTGACAGAAATAGTTGATCTTAGTAAAATTAAAAATGAAAACATAAATCATGTACAGGCAATCAGAAGTATATGAATAATTTGGACCTCAGCATTTGCATATGGGTATTAAAATGGGTAATGTTAACAAAAAACACCAACCGATAGGTGAACTCCAAATGGCTTCGGAGAGGCCTACGAGAGTTGAAGAAGATCGATCCACTTCTGACAGATCTCCTCTTCTGGCATGGCCTTTTCTGCCACATGACCTAATGGGTGAGTAAGAAAAATAATGTTAATAATTATCAATTGGCGATAGATTTAACCAACACTGTAACTGATAATTAGGCTACAAAATATTAAGTTACTGTACATCTGTGCCTGCAGCAGGGTGGGGATATACCAACGTCTCTGGATATACCCATACCAGATGTCATTTATTATTACATATGCGTTATGGATAAGTGCTACATGAATTGATGAATGAATAATATCCTAGGAAGAAACAACAGAGCGCTCCTCATGCAGTTGTCACCTGTGTGGGCTGCAGGTGAGCCGGCTCGACAGTGCCTCCTTTCATTATTTATTTTTTTCACTAGCCCCCCATCCCGGTCGGACATGTCTCTAAAATTGCACACTGGCCTGCAGTCAAAACTCAAACTACATGGTGCACGCTATGGGGGTGGCCCCACTCTTGGACAGTTTTTAATGAGGCAATGCTGCCCTGACATTTGCGCGCACACAACAATGTAGCGTTACAATAGTAAGTTGTGCAAAACACCATCATCAGTTGCTGAACGGTCCCGTAAAAAACAATGAAAACCGGACATATTACGAATTCATATCTCCCCCTCCTCCCTCCTCCCTCCTCCGAAGCCAGATGTGAAAAGTGGACATGTCTGAGCATAAAATAAACGTAGCAATGGCGTTTCTTACCATACATATCCATCAGCTTCGGAGACAACGTTTAGGTGCATGCATGGGCCTCTTGCAGGTGGAGCAGATTATGCACGCTTTAGGATTCCTCTTCTTTGCATCCATACAACTATTTTTCTCCGGTTGCGTATCGTGTCCTCTTCACTCAATAAATTTGCCATGTTGACATCCTTCACCTGAACAGCGGGCAGCGACGATCTCCCATGGATCCATGCTATCTCCCGCTTGCGTCCAAAATTGCCTTCTGGGACTGGTCGGAACGCTGGGAAAAGGGAACTCTGAGTTGTTAAAAATAAATTGAATGGTTCTCCAACTTGTAATTCTTTAGTTTAAAGTCTTAAATTCTGCTGTCTTTTCAGAGCTGCTTTTTGTTTACATTTCAACGTACATTTAATTTGTAATTACACATTAGCCTATAATGGTTGCTTAGTTTATCTTACACTATGATTACAGCAATATGTAGAGGTTAATTGCTATTGTATTGACTAAATTAGTTAGCCTGTGTTGGCAGGTAACATTAGCTGAGAGGTTATGCAAGTGAACTGAAATCCATTTTTAGCATGAACAAAATGTATTGAGTGTCAGAAGCCAGAATTTCTGAGTTCTGATTACTCCTGAACGTAGCACAGAGGACCACGACGATAGAGGGAGGCACTTGACTTCAGGTTTGAAAAGAAAGGCGGTCTGCAAAAGGCAACGAAACCAAACTCTAAGGTAATATTTTTCAACACGGACTGTAACTATGAACAAAATGCATAGGCTATAGTTATTTTGGGGGGTTTTGGCGACCTAAGTTTTGTCGGCCAAGCTTAAACGTTATAGCATCCAGGCCACATGGGTAACATTAAGCTAATCCAGCCAACATGTTGACAAAGCAAACGTTTGTGCATAGTGCTAATGTGGGAGCGTTTTGCTGTAAATTTGGATCAAATTCAAACTAACAATAGCCAAAGCATAATGCTTCAAACGCTAACCCCCAGTTGATTATGTTTTATGGATAGCCATGTACAGGAGAAGGGGAGCTGTGAATCCTCCGCCACCGAAAGACAACAGGGCTTCCACTCCTGCTGTGGAGGAAGAGAAAATGGGTAGGCTATGTATTGCCATTTTAGGTTGTTTCTTTTCTGCAGATTGTCCAAAATGCATCATTAAATGTATAATATTGAAGCATGTAAGTTAGAGCTGAAACTTTGTAACGTTACTCATATTTAAACCATTTAACATTAGAAAATTTAAAGTCAGATGATGCCTGGTTGAGTCATATCCAGCATAGGCCTAAAAAGGTTATAGATTGTGTTTCAAACTTGGCATAGCATCGATGTCAAGGTTGTCATCCTTGCTAATGTGTTGTGTGCAGCTTCTACAATCAAGCATGAGCTGGCCATGATCAAACTTCAGCTGGAGGCAGAGAGAGAGCACAGGAGACTCCGAGAAGAAACCATCAAAATGCTGAAGTCCGATAAAGACTATCTTCAGCGTGAACTGACCAGCAAGGCTGAATTAATGAGGGAGCTAGTCAAATCTGGGAACAGATCGGTGGAGCCATGGGGTCCATGCAGTGGCAGCTCCAGAGAAATTTGATTGCAGGTGCTATGGGTGTGCTACAACATTGACGGGGGGTGCTCCTAGAAATGCATAGGAGGTGCATCGTTGTCGAAGATGACGTGGCTTCCTTATGCTGTGTTGAGTTATCAGTGAGTTCAGTGATTGTCTTGGTGGCGATCGTGACGTGGCCATGACAATCCACTGCGACTGGCTCTGGGTCAGTTTGGAAAGGCTTGAGGCGAAGAAGACTCACAGCTTATGTGTTTGCCACTTTGTTTTCTTTTTGCCACTTTCCTGCTTGTGTACATTTCTGTCTTCCCGTTTATGACACGCGCCGTCCCCTGCAGATTGGCAGCTGACTTGATGCATTACTGTGGTTACTATAGCATATTTCCTTTTGCTGCTATAGCCTAATAAACATTTTCTTATGACTGATTGTTATACAAATAAGATGGGAAAAAAACATGTATCAAAATTACAGAAAGAAGTGGCAGGCAGGGAAGTGAAGTTTTGCTCAGTGGCAGAGGGAGAGAGTTTGTGAGAGCAGCATGAGCAGAGCAGAGCAGCAGAGCTGCTACTACTAACAAGCTACCTACTGCTCCACAAAATGATACAAACGGGAAAGCCTGTGTCAAAAAGTAAAAGAAAGTGGCAAACATATAAACCGCAAGTCACCTTCGCTTCGAGCTTTTCCAAGCTGACCCAGAGCCGGTTGCAGTGCAACGTCGTCGCCACGGAGGAAATGCACCCGCCGCGGGCTGATCAGCACCGGGGAGAGCTCCCCAAAACACCCCGGACAGCTACGAGCTAACGTTAGCCATGCTACACTGCCTGTTAACATTACACTTACCCTTCTAGTGAGGATACAGCAGCTTTTTGCTGGTAGATTCCACAGCTGGATGTTCATCACAAAGCCAGACTGCGTCCATGTGTAACCCTCCAGGCTTGTGTATGCTTTTAGAGCAGGGCGATGGAAAGTTGATCAGGTAGCTGTGTTCGGATACTGCAGGTCTGGACGTCCTGCTGTTCGGCGGAGATACTTTTGAAAAGCACCCTGGCGGCATTATTAGGGTCGGTAATATTTACTCTATTTAGTTTTTTGATATGAAGTCCAATGTCGTTGGAATAAACTAAGATGTGAACTCAGACGGCTTGAAATCCTCGGTGCTGGCCATTTACTGTCAACACTGGAGTCACTTACGTAAAATACGTGACACCTGACACCTCACTTTGACCTCGTGTGATTATCAAGAAATACATTACATAACATAATTAATTTAATTTAGGTCACTTTCGGACATAAATTAAATACAAAGCACATGAGATAAGATGCCATAAGAATATTTTGATTTTTTAAATTTTATTTAATGTTTATTTTTTATTGGATTTCATGGGGGTGCTACGGGGGTGCTATGCCACCACTAGGGGGAGCTGAAGCACCGGTAAGCCCCTCCCTGGCGCCGCCACTGGGTCCATGAAACCTGCCTTTGAAGAAGTTGGTGTTGACCGCGCAACACAATCGCCAGAACGGCAGAGCCCAGCCTCGCAGCCCCTGAAGCTTTCAGAGCTCTAGACCAGTGGAATGAGAAGTTTGAAAAGCTCTCCACCTTTGTGGATAGATGACACGCAGCTATTACAGCTGAGATTAAGGAGCGCATAAGTGAGATGAAAGAGAATGGTACTTTGCTACCCATTGCACATTAAATGTGCAAAAAAGCTAGTCTGTTCCAAGATATTGTTATTAGGGTCCGGGCAGCGCAGCTGCCAGGACACTATTGTATTCCTAGGAATTCTTCTTCTTCTTCTTCTTCTTTCTTTCTTTCTTCTTCTTCCAAGGAAGTCATACTTCCCATGGGCGAAAACTCACCAAACTTTGCACAAAGGTTCAGTCCCATGCCAGATTCACTCAACTCCAAGGACATGTGCCCCCCCCTCCTAGGGGGGGCACAATAAGCGTTTAAATTTAAAAACTTTAAAAATTCCTACCAAACCAACGGTAGATGCTACAGTGTTGAAACTTCACCACAATGTCGCCTCAATACTGCTGAAACTTTTGTCCACTTAAACTTATTACAAATTATGAAGTCCATCACTCTGTTTTTTTCAATAACTGTAAAACCTTTAAAATGTATCTCCTCCCACAATTTTTGCTCAATTGACACCAAACTTGCTACAGAGCATCTCCAGACCGTCCTCCACAAAACTTGTTTCTCGGATTTTTGATTAAGCAAAAATTGAGCCTACAGTGCATGAAAACGTTTGACTGTAAACGGTACTGTAAACATATACCATCAAATTCTTGCTAAATACATTTTCAAACTTCCTGAAAAAAAATGACAATATTCTGGAGTCATGGTTGATGAAGTTTGGCAAATATCAGAATTTTATCTCAAAAACTGAATTTTCTAGAACATTTTGAATTCTGCTCTCATGGGAACAACTGCAGTCAATGTGAGTGTGGAATTTATAAACATCATATTTTCTCTTATGAAGCAAAACACGTATCATTAAAAACAAATCACCAACATTTCCATGCTGTCAAGATGCAATTTATGTATTATCAGATTTTTGTTTAGATGACTGAATTATTGACATTTTGACCATTTCATCACAACAGCTGCCCGGGCACTGGCTCACCTGAGTGGATAAATGAAGCTACACAGCAGGTCTTACTACCAGCTAATTAGCTCAGTGAGTTAAGAGCTGGTTCTTGGTGTCAGAGATTGTGAGTTCGAGACCCAGCAAGGGAGATGATGATGATGATGATCCAAATAGCTTGGACTGGACCATGTGCGAAGGTTCCTAACATCTTAGACTCATAGTAGATGTTTGACAAATACATATCATTATTTTACCTCAAAAACTGATTTTTCTTTTTACTGTGGTTTCAAATCTGCCTACACGACAGTGAATGGCTTACCCAATTTGTGAAGCCACTGTTGAATGCCACTTGTCAAGTAGCTCAGTGCGATAGACAACAGTCTTTGGTTCCCGAGGTTGTGGGTTCAATCCTCAACTGATGCAAATTGAACATTATAAGGTCAACTGTCTTGTCTTCCTATTCTCCTGTTTGTTGCTCAGAATTGCCTAAATTTGCCCAAAAGTAGCCCGGACCCGACCCATCGCTGCGCAGCAGCTATAATGTTATAAATTGCATTCTTGAGTATCTCTTTTACATATTTCAATTGTATTGTATTGATATGATATGTACAGAATAACACGCACCTTTTCTTTATATTTTGTTTTTGCAAAATAATGTTGTTTTAAAGATCATTATGGTGTATAATTCTTAACTTACACTTTACTTACAGCCACCAAAATACTGCTCCTAAGTGATTATAATTGTGTTATAATGTCATACAATTACTAATAACTTCATACAGTGTTGTCACTTTACTAAAAGCTCTTAAAGTCACCCTATAACATATTATTGATATTTATAAGGCATTACGCCCTTTCCGTAACTGAGCATTTAGTATCTGCTCTATGTTGAGCAGTTCTATGTTTGTCTTTACCACTGGCTAGTGTATAGATGGTTATAATATGTTATGTGACCCAGGACTTCAGATTCTTCATTCAAACACTGTTGTCACTTTATATGCAAGTATAAAACATTATAAGTGCTTAATTTATAATACATTATGTCCACACTTGTAATACTTTATAAACCTGGGTATAAGTTCTTATACATGATTATACACCATTATAATGACATGTATAAAGCATTATAAATGCATTATAACGTCTTATGCATGTTCTCCTAATGCATTATAAACTAGACCTTCATAGAAAGTGTTACCGAAAGGGGTATCTTCAAGTCCTGTTTGTGAAAAATCTTCACCCTCATATACAACCTCATGTCTCATGATGCATCAAGGTAAGCCTTCAATGCAAAACAGAGAAACTCTTGACTTTTCCAAAGCAAGGGGAAAAACAACTGAGCCGACCTGCTCTAACGCCAAAGACACTTTAATTTCAGTGGAAAAATGTGAAAGGCTGGTGTTCAGTTTGTTGCTTCTACTCCCGTAGAACCATGACAGTGCAACATGGTGGGCTACATGGACTAATATTTGCTCCCTGTGCTCACACTCCCACAATTTCTGGTACTGAAAAGATAATAGATTTTGTTGCATTTTTGTTGAGTTACTGTTATTAGAGTAATGTCATGACTAAGTAAAGGTCAGATAATAGTTATCACACCCTGAAAGACAATTAGGAAAGAGATACTTCAACTGGTTACGCAAAACAGTGTTAGAAAGAGTAGACAAAGTTTACAGCAGTGATAAGTAACTAACAGACCTAAATGTTCAGACTTAAAGCAGAAGTAAGCAATCCGGTCGTTTTGGCTAATGCTGCGTTCCAGGCAGGCTTTTGAAACTGTAAGTTACGGCTTCAAGTCATGACTTACGACTTTGTAGCGTTCCAGGCAACCCGCAACTCGCGTTTCTCCGACCTGATGCCTGTGAAAGTCACTATAACGGCCACTCGTGTTTTTCCGACCCGTGAACTCGCACCAGATCGAACTGGTACGACTTCACAAGTCGAAAAAACACGAGTTACGAGTTGCCTTGAACGCACCATAACTTCTTGTCAGCCGACGGAGTTAGCAGCCCCCGCCCTCGTCATGGATCTATTGGTCCTCGTCCCTACGTCACCACATTCAGGCGCATCCCTTGGCTGCACACACAGAGAGGACTGCCCCTTTATGCCGTTCTCTCTCCTCATTGGATAAAACTTGTAGGATACAAGAAAAGTTTTCTCCTCGGCTCAGAGCAGAGCAGAGGGACTGGGAGACCCGTGTTTCAGACCAAACACTCTATAGAAGTGATTGCTGTCGGAAGATACAACTATTTAAGACTTATATTAACACAAAAATATCGCTTACTTCTGCTTTAACCTGGATACAAGTTTTTTTTAATTGTCCGTTTACCCGGCTGCAGCAGTGTGCCTAAGGCAAATAATTTTGGATGGCTTTTTCAAAAGAGAAACTTCTCAGTGGGAACAATGTGGTTTGGAATGTGGTTTGGAATGTGGTTTGAATGTGTTTTATCACAGATTCTACTGTGACTGATGGAGATCTTTTCGGTTTTTTGATGCGTCTGTAATCTTAAGTATTTGTTTCCATTGTGTCACATAGTGAACAATTAGTCACGTAGACCAAATAGTTCTGTTTTAAATAATCTCGTAAAGATCAGTACCAAACCTCTTGACATAGTACACATTCCTTGAACAATTACACCTACTGAACTGGTAAATGAATGTTCACTTGATCTTGATCTTCACAACTCTAAACTTAATACCTATGAATAGTTAGAATGTCTTTCATTTTCACCAGGAAAACAAAAGAAGGTGGCGTATTGATCTATCGCAGAAACTTATCAAAGGCTTATCTTGATGCTGCCGTCATGCAAGAACATACTTTTTTTGAAACTATGAAAATCAGATTCAGGTTACTTTATTTGCAACCTTAAGTAGATGTGGTTTGCAGTTGAATTTTTTTTTTTTTTTTTAAGTACATTGTAGAACAAGGCTCCATTTGCATGGTCTCAAACAGTATTCAGCATATAGGATTAAATAATAAAACAATGACACTATAAAAATAAATAAAACTGAAAAAATAAAAGGGCTCCAGTGCTACTCAAAAATGTTAAATACATACATACACCATAACCCAACTAATACAGTGTAATTAATCATATCATTCAGTTAGTGTCTTGTCAGAAAGGGACGGACTTTTGCGATGTTTAGAATAGAATGTCTTTATTGTATTTGCAACAAGCACAAAGAAATTGAGAGGTTCAATCCTCCTTAGGCTCCATTAAAAAGAGAAGTAAAAAAAAAACACAGGTAAACGAAATATATATATCGATCGGGGCGGCGTTTAGCTCACTTGGTAGAGCTGCCGCCCCATGTTGAGGCTACAGTCCTCACTGCAGATGGCCCCAGTTCGAATCCTGCATCGGGCAGCCCTTTCCTGCATGTCATTCCCCCTCTCTGCCTCCCCATTTCCTGTCCTGTTTTCACTATCTTGCCAGCACATTAAATAATACAAAAAAAAAAAAACAACTCTATTATTGCCCATATGTTTTATTCAGCTGCGTTTAGTGCAGTTATGGGTCTTGCATAAACGCTGTTTCTTAGTCTATAAGTTCTTGACCTTGGACTCTTGAACTGTCTGCCAGACGGCAGCAGTTCAAAAAGTGTGTTTCCAGGGTTGGTTGAATAACTGAGGATGTGTTGAGCCTTCTTGGCGCAGTGAAAGCTCTACAGTTCCTCCAGGGAAGGAAGGTCGCAACTGATGACCCTCTGGGCTGAGGTGACGACTCTCTGCAGCGCCTTTCTGTTTGCTGCTGTGCAGCTGGACAACCACACACCAATGCAGTATGTAAAAATGCTCTGTGTGGAGCATTTCTAAAAGGATAAAAGGATTGAGGTCGAAACTTAGATCAGAGTCTAGAACAACACCCAGGTTATTTACGTACATGGGCTTTGATCTGATGGGCCAGTTTTCCCACTCCCAGTGAGAGTTCAGTGCTTGGACCCAGTAATAATATGTCCATCTTTCCTTCATTCAACTTTAGGAAGTTTGATCATTTATGGAGGAAAGGCATTCGGTCAGGGAGTGAATATTTACAAGGCTTGAATGTAATTTCCCTTCCCTCCTGAGGGGCTGGAGAAGTTGCCCCAGCAGTGTAGCATTAGGCCACTGAGATCAAAAAGCGGTCCCAGGGGACGATGAACAGGGACAAGGGGATGTACATGCGCTTACACACCTGGGATTCTCTCCTCCTGCAAACATCTGGAAGCAGTAGGTGTGACTGGTAAATTTGAAAAATTCTGCCGAGCTGGTTGTGCCTACACAGAACATCAGCTGATAAGACATGTCACAGAAATATCAGGTGACTCTGAGAAAGACTGCAGTAGCTAGTCAAAACATGTCAAGGTAATTGCAAAACGTTTCTATATGTCTATCTAAAAGAACATATTACAGTTATGTATTATTTATTTATTTATGCATGTCAGTATGATACATTTGAGGAAAACTGTGAAGAAAAATGATTGTAAATTCACATGTCGACATGAAGGTTATACAGTATGTGTGACAAACCTGGAAATTTAAGCTACAATGATAAACACTGACATTTTATTACTCAGTATATGGTTAGACAGACGTGTTTCATAGTGCAATGAACACTTTGCAGTTAATTTAATGATTGCCACAAATAAAATCAAGCCGTCAAAGAAACCTTGCAGGTTTTGCACAAGAACAGATTTCTGAAAAACACGGATTCTAAAATGAAACCCATTTTGTCCTCATGGTTAAGGTGAGGCATGTCTGACGTCTCGAGGGAAAATGTCCCAGGTGTCCAGCCCAGGAGTGTGATTCTTCCAGTCCAGTTGGAGAGGAGGATTGTTTAAAGCCATCAGGCAACCCAACCAGTAGCATTCAGAGGACAGAAGTTTGAAATTCTCCCTCACCTCCTGGGAGTACTGACTCTGGTGTTGGAGGACCGGAGCCTGTGTGGGACAAATGGTACAGTAGATTGAACATCAGCCATCCCATTGCTCCATTTTATCCACAAATGTGACTGTGTCTGTTGTCAAAAGCTGCAACATAGAACAGTCGTACCTGAAGAAGATCATCTTTCTTGCTATGGTAGAGAGCCAGCTGAAGATTGTGAATCGTTAAGTGTCTGTACTCTTTCACCTGGAATGCAGCAAAATGTATTTTACAGAGCTATAGTACAACCAGCTTTAATGATCCAGAGTTAGACTGCATTCTTCCTGCTCAGTACCTTCTGAGGTGTTAGTCCACTGCTGGGTTCAACCAGTCCAAACACTCCTTCTATCTGCTTCTTCTTTTTCTCCATTTCTTCTGCTGCGTCTTCAAACATTTTCTATAATAATCAGGGGGAATTTCAGCCAAACAAACACAGGAACCACAGTAAGTTGAACTTTGAACAGGACCTGAGGAAGAACCATCACTTCATCAGGGTGTACTGTACCTGGGTCCAAGCTTTGGTTGAGTCTCTGTCCACATGATTTGATTTCAGACAATCTTTGATTTTAGGCCACTGCAGAAGTTTCAGCTTGTCATACATCTCAGTCAGTCTGGTTTTACTGACTGGGTCGTTCATGCTCTCAGTGCCTCCTGCCTTTATAGACACAGCCAGGTCTCCTGCCACTCTATGAAGAACAAACATACATTGTGTCTGGAAAAACTTTACATGCTGCAATGGTCCTCTGGCCTGTATTAAGGTTTCATCTTTATTCTATAAGTAGATTGTTCTTCTAAAGGTTTTATCATTTGCCTCAATCTTTGTTTCCAGGTCAGACAATGCACCGTACCTGTCTTTGAATGATCTCAGTTCTTCTTCTTTTTTTTTCAGAGCAGATCTGTGAGGCCAAAATGTTTCACATTATTATACATAAGAAGAAGCAACTGGCTCAATGGTGTCACACACTGAAGCACAAGATGAGATATTTTCAGTCTGTTGTGTTGGACCGATTCATATCGTACAGACCGTACTGCTTCCAAACTCAATCAGTAACTTCACCGTC
The DNA here is from genome assembly GCF_045865225.1 of Trachurus japonicus. NCBI lineage: Eukaryota > Metazoa > Chordata > Actinopteri > Carangiformes > Carangidae > Trachurus > Trachurus japonicus. The sequence continues at coordinate 1,195,894 of NW_028221153.1, read as the reverse complement.
TGTTTCCAGTTTCATGAGATGGAGACGTCAGACTTAAAAATACCCACCTTGCCTCTTGAAGCTTTTCTTTGTAAAATGATTCCATCTCAGTCAAACTGTGATAAAAACATCATCAGTGGTTAGTCTGGTGAAAACATGTCAGAGCACAGATCCATTGTTCAAATCAACTGTTAATACATGTGATTCATTTGATGGTTGTTTTTTAAACTGTCTGTCATTCATGCCCAATACTCCACTTCTTTGATAAACAAACCTGTCTTTGTGTTCACGTTGAAGTTGTTCACAGTGCTGGCAGTTGGATCTCTCATCTTTTATTTTCAGTCTTTTACTTTAAAGAAGAAATAATCAGTTACATGTAGTTGAAGCTGAATTGCTCTTCAAGATTAGGAACTAAAAATCTCTACAAACAATCAACTACATACCTTTCAGCCTCTATCAGATCGTTATCAGATGACCTGGAACACAAATAAATCAATAAAGTGAAATGTGAAGGTTTTATTGCCAAATACACCAGTATTTAACAAATGCATAAAATAATCTCTACATCTGCATTATCAGTGAAATCACAAGTGTTCCAATTTTAACCCAACCTCAATCATGAAACAAAATCTTAAAGTAGTCGTGTGAAACAGTAAACAGTCTTGAAAAATAAAGTAAGGTTAGAGCCATGAAGAACCAAACTTTTGCTCATGGTGTGTATGTTTTTGCATTCAATTTACTTGAGAATTCATTACACCTTGAAAAAAGGAAAAGGGAATACTAAATACAGAGCATTCATCTGTGTTAGATCAAGTCAAGAAAGACAGTTTGTAAGACACAGAAATGTAAACCTGAAGGCAGTATTTCAGTCAATACATCATTCTACAGTTTATTCTGCTTACTGAAAATAAAATTGATGCTAGTTTTTAAATCAAAGATTTGGCATTATCTACCTCTTTCCAAATTTGCTCATTTTGCAGTTTCTCTTCTTCTTGTCCAGGGTTAATGTGCTCAGTCTCACAGCAAAGCAAGTGTTACCCTCAACAAATCAGTGGGCGGAGTTTATAGACAGTAAATAAATGCACTGTGACTGCTACTCATTGGCACTTTGACTTTTCCTCATCCAGACTGTCACAATGGGTGACTCATTCATCATAGCCATAGATTTTGGCACTGCATACAGTGGGTATGCTTACAGTGTGACATCCAAAGAAGAAGAAATTGATCCGATTATGAAGTCATGGGGCAAGGAGCTCGGATTGGACACCCCAAAGACTCCAACCTGCATTCTTTTCAATGAAGAAGAACAATTTCTCAAGTTTGGTTATGAAGCTAAAACTGCATATATCAACATGCGTGGAGAAGAAGCAACAAACCACTACTTCTTTGAAGCCTTCAAGATGGCCCTCTATGGCACTGTAAGTAAAGGTCATCTACCTAACCATGAAAAGCCTCCTACCCTTTGTTGAAATCTATGTGTCATAAAATGGCAAAAAGTGTTGTAATATATTATCAGTAGGGGACACTAGGGATCAAGCAATATGTTTTTTAGGGCAGAAACTGACATTGATAATTAGTAATCAAGGAAACCGATAACTGATATTTCAAACGAATATTCATTTGCAGTGTGTCAAAATTTTAAATATCACACCTGGCTTTAGACTGAATGCAATATATTGTTTGTTTCTTTTTTGTACCCTGTGAAAATCTGTGATAAAAAAACTCAAGTGTTTGTTGAACATCACAAACTCGAACATAAATCAGGGCCAAAAGAAATTTGTCAGTTATCAGTGAAAAAACAGCTGATGCCAATTATTGTAAAAAAAAAAAAAAGCCGAACATTGGCCGATATAATCAGTCATGCTGCTAATTGGTCGAGCCCGAGGGGACACTGCTGACTAGGGATGGGATTCTACAGAAATACTTTTTGAAAAGGGAGTTGAGCTCAGTACTCAGTAACATCAAATTGAATTAGGTAACTGATACGTTCACTGTTGCCCCAGTTTAAATGAAGCAACTTTCAACAAATAAAAACTAGCATCTTTTCAATCTGCAGAAACTCGACAAGGACGTGACAATTAAAGCTATAAATGGGAAGTCAATGAATGCCTTGAAGGTTTTTACAGCAGCACTGAGCTACCTGAAGGAAAATGCATTGACAACCATCAGCACCAAAGCAGGGAGGAAGTTCATTGCCTCTGACTTCACCTGGGTGCTGACTGTACCTGCAATCTGGGATCCTTCAGCCAAACAGTTCATGAGAGAAGCTGCAACACAGGTAACTACATTTTCATAAGGAGCACTGAAATTATGGAATGCTCAAAGCAAAGAGTAAGTTTTTATTTCACCTCTAGGCAGGTATTGTAACAGAAGGAACCGAAGACAGGCTGGTTATAGCACTGGAACCAGAGGCAGCCTCGGTCTGGTGTAAGAAGCTGCCAGCTGATGGTTTTGTGACACAAAACCATGATAAAGAAGCACTAGAGGAATGTCCAGGAACACAGTACATCGTTGTGGATTGTGGAGGTAATGTTTGTAACAGTGTTTGTGAACATTTCTTATTGTACTGAGCCTAATAAATATTTGTTCAACAATGTTTGTTTGTATGTTCTTGAGTAAAGTACAGAATGTCTCATGCTTTTTGTGTTTCAGGTGGAACTATTGACATAACTGTTCATGAGGTGCTGGAAGGAGGAGCCCTGAAGGAACTGCACAAGGCCTCAGGAAACAACATGGGAGGTCAAACTGTTGACAAGAAGTTCAAAGAGTTCCTCAGAGAAATCTTCTGTGATGGTGTCTGGGATGAATATGAGAGAAAGTTTCCCAGTGAGGTTCAGAAAATGATGTATGATTTCACGGTTCTCAAACAAGAAGATGATGATGTTCAGATCACATGCCCTTATAACCTGGGAGAAATAGCTCAGAGAAAGAAACAGATAGATGAGTTTTTTGAAAGAGTGAAGGGTGCGTCCTGGAACAGTGGGTCAATCAAAATCACCAAGGTGAAAATGAGGTCCTTCTTTGATGAGTCTCTAAATGGTATCACCAAGAGTCTCAGAGAAATCTTGAACCAAAACTTCAAGATTCAGTTCATCCTGTTGGTGGGGGGCTATGCTGAAAGCAAGATTCTGCGTCAACACATTAAGACTGAATTCAGTCTGCAGTGTAGAGTGCTGTGTCCTTTTAGGGCTCAAGAAGCAATTGTGAAGGGAGCTGTACAGTTTGGAAGGAACCCTGAGGTTGTGGCATCTCGGAAAAGTGCCTACACTTATGGCATTGCTATCAGTGAGAGTTTTGATGAGTCCAAGCACAAGGCAGAGAAGAAATTCACAGCTGACAAGCATGACTTCTGCAGAGATATTTTCATGAAACTGGTGGAAATCGATCAAGATGTAGATTGGAATGAAAGCAAAGAGTACATCTTTAATCCAGTACAGGCAAATCAGACAACAATGAACCTTAGATTTTATCGCACAGAAAGAAAAAATGCCACATATGTGGATGAGTGGGGATTACAGGATGCTGCTTCTTTTGTTGTTAGCATGCCTGATACTACACAGGGCATGAATCGAGATGTTCAACTGGTAATGAGGTTTGGCTCCACAGAGATAACAGCCACAGCTGTCGACCTAGTCTCTGGGTCAACAGGATCAGTCAAGATCGACTTCATGACCAAAGCAAAAACCAAAATACAACACAATCCTCTAATGGTGATGCCTGATAGAAAAATGGTAGAGGAAGCTGACTAAGGAAGATGCCACGGCTTCAAAAGAAGTTTAAAGCAGCGTTAAACTAAGCAGAATGTTTAATATTTAAGATTCTTTGAAATAACCATCATTTGCTTTGATTATTTTTTTTTGGGGGGGGGGGGCTTTTCATGCCTTTATTGAAAGGACAGTCGAGAGAGACAGGAAATGGGGAGGCAGAGAGGCAGGAAAGGGTATCGAACCGGGGTCGCCTGCAGTGAGGACTATAGCCTCAACACAAGGGGCGGGTGCTCTACCAACTGAGCTAAACACCACCCTACCATTTGCTTTGATGACAGCTTTGCACACTCGTCTCTCATCAGCTTCATTAGGGTCATCACCTGGAACGGTTGTAAAACAGTCTTGAAGAGCTCCCGGAGGTGCTGATCATTGTTGACATGTTTTGCCTTCACTCTATGGTTTAGGTCAGGTCACAGATAACACTTTAATTGTTTTCATTAACATTTTTTGTGTTTACTACATAAATGTATTCCTTTATAGTTTTGATGTCTTGTCGTGACAATCATCTCTGTCCTGTTTTTCAGCATAACGTCTTTAACTGGATCTTATTCTTTGTGTTGTTATTGAATAGCTTGGGATCAATAAAGTCTGTCTTTAATACTAGCTGAATGAAATTATTTGACCTACTGATGATCTTGCATATGATTCTGCATTTATGAATTGTAACACTGTAATTGTAACATATATAAATAATTTACTGTATAATTCATAAATTGATAAAACATGATGAAAATCAACATTCAGCATTTTATGTAAAATTTGAATAATTGTACAATAAAATTTTAAGTTTGAATTTCACAGTTTATATGTGCTTATCTTTGGAAATTTTGTAACTTGTCCATAAATGAGCTCTACTCAAAACAGAAAACTTGGATAAATAAATGAAACAACAAATAAAACTAGAAAATTTCCTCTGGGAAATTTTGAACGGGCCACGGGGCTACTGCCGGTTTTGCCATCTCTGTCAACATGGGAATCAAACCCACGATCTTAAAGTCAAGACAGTGCTGATCAGACGGATGATCATCTTTCTACAAGCACTGATATGGAGGAGCTGTAACCTCATTAGGTTACCTGTGTGTGTGTGTGTGTGTGTGTGTGTGTGTGTGTGTGTGTGTGTGTGACTGACTGACTTGACACATGTTATGAGCTGCATCCTGTGTCAGTCTGATTTAACTGTGTGTGTGTTTATAAACATTTTAACGAGCGCCAGGTGGATTGTTTATGAAGTTAACGAGCTCTGGCCTGAGAATCAGACATTACCATGGCAACTCGAGGTGGTTACCACGGCGATAGGGCCCCCCGCAGGCTGAGACAGAGAGAAACGTGGAGAAAAAGAGCCATTTTCTGCCTCTGCACCGGTCTCACATTTAGGCTTAGCATGACAAAACGGTAACTCCTATCAGAACAAAACACAGATCAACGTTGCTCTAAGGACTTAATGAAAATTTTGGTACGATTTGGTGTTTCTACAGTAAATATTTTGGCGACGCTGGCAGTTTTAAAACATCAGGCCGTTCTGCTTCTCTCAGAAAATATTTGTATTGGAGTCAATGAGGAGCAGAGACAGACGTGGCTGCACTTAGAGGCTCAGAGTTTAAATTCTGTAAGTCACTCTGATATTTTGAGCAGATGATGAGATCGAGGATGAGCTCGTCTACAAACGTGGCGGAAATTATGTGTGTAGAGTGTAAATTGTGGCCGTTTGGAGTTTGGAAAGAGAAAAAATCTGGAGTTTTTCTGGCATCTCTCCCACTCTAACCGATGTCACGCACTCTGACCAATGATTGGTCTTTTTCGCTCTTTTTTTCCCCGCCCGTCCCATAGACTTCAATGCAAAATTTTGCAAAACTTACGTCGCGAAAAATTCGTAGACTGTTGAGAAAAGTAATAGCACACCGATCCCGATCGAACCGCACGTTTTGATATATAATTTTGATATATAATTTGTTAACTAGTTGCGAAAAGCGTCCCGAAGATGAAGGAGAATAATAAGAAAAAATGCCTGGTGCGATTGCCCGCGGCCCTAATAAAAAGTACGAAAAAATCCAGACAATAATCCCTAATAATTGCTACCTGGTCCAAATGATCCACTCCCCCTTTGGTCTGGTTATAATCGAGGATCATGACTGGCTTTCTGTGGGGGTCAGCGGCAGCGATCTCAGCCTGCCTGTGGCGAGTAGAAAGGAGCAGGACCAATTTCTTATGCTTCCCCTTGGCCAGGTAGCTGACGGCGGTGGAGGTGGCTGTGTGAGCAAACACTGATGTGAGGACTTCCCGCTGACGCTCCATCAGGAGAACGGGAGGCAACTCCGGTTTGTTCCGGCGGATGGTCCCGAGCATAGCCAGCTTCCTCCGGGCCAGCTCTTCACCCAGGGCGAAGCTCGTGAAAAAGTTGTCCACCATGATGGTATGGCCAGCGGGAAGTCTCTCAGTGAGCTCCAGCACCACCCGCATTCCAAGGCCCGTCTCTTTGCCTCTTCCCCGCCGGGCTGGGACATCACTCTCCGTGTAGGGCAGGACTCGGACGGCGTAGCTCGTCCGAGCATCCGCTAAGACCCAAAGCTGAAAGACAAGGACAAATTAATGATTTTTAAAAAAAATATATTGATCTGTTATTTATTTATTTATTTATAGCTATTAAATTAAAAGGTGGGGGGCGGTGGGGGGCTTACCTTTAGTCCATAACGCTGCGGTTTGGACTTTATGTACTGGCAAAATGAGCATCGTCCTCGAAATCCCACCATTTGCTTGTCGACAGTGACGTATTCGGAGCAGCTGAACATCATGGGCAGCCTCTCATTCCATTTCTGCCACATTTCATAGATGGGTGCTAGCTTGCCCTGCCGCCGCCGGAGGTGACGTGTCTCCTGGTCATCAAACCTGAGGCAGGCGGCCACCTGCTCGAATCTGTACCGGGGCATTGTTGCCGCAAAAATCGGTCTGCTCAGACCTTCTCCCGACCAGAGGGTCTTCGTAGTTTCACCTCGTGTGCAGGACAGCCCACCTAGCAGCAGCAGCCCGAGGAAAGCGCGCAGCTCGGTCACCTCCAACATGGACCACCCGCGGCCGCGGCGTGTCCCCTGGAGGTTTGTGCTCTCCAGCAGCATCAAAACCATCTCATCCGTGAGAAATAAATCGAAACACGCAGGGATGTCTTTACCCCAGGAGCAGGCAAATCGTGTGGGGCCAGCCGTCGGAGTAGTAGGTGCAGTATAGCGGAGGGTCTGGCCATCGTCCCGGGACCACTGTATATTGCCCGACTTTGAAAGCCAGTGTGGCGCCGGTGGAGCCTCGCCTTCGCTGCTGCTGCTGCTGCTGGGGGGGGGTAGGTCAAGTTCAGAAGCCCAGTTGAAACCATGTCCAGGCCATTCCTCCCCTGACGAACAGGACTCGGACGTAAGGGTGGACGGCGTAGAATAGCCCACGGAGCGGTCGTCATTAGGGGCGGAGTCGCTGTCCGAAGTGGCCGCTCTGAGACGTCTGCTCAGCGGGGCGGAGGTGCTCGGTGACTCGGGGGAGTCTGGTGTCAGGAGCAACCTGGATCGTCTCTGACTCATTGTTATGCCCAGCTCGTTCAAGAGCATAACCAAGGAGGGAGGACCACACAGCGACCAGGTCAATTAACCATAAATTTATTAAAAGGAACACAAGGTTAAGTGTAGGTCAGTAGTCTGTAGTAGGGGTGGGAGAAAAAATCGATTCACATAGATATCGCGATATCTTTTTTGACGATTTTTAAATCGATTTTTTTTTTCAAAAATCGATTTTTTTTTTTTTGAAAAAAATTTTTTTTTTGAATTTTAGAAAAAAAATTTTTTGAATTTTTTTAAATATTGTGCAATGTGTATTTGTTAGCCTCTTTTACATACAGAGAGTACAGGCTTTGAAAAGGGTTTAAGTTCATTTTATAATGGAGTAGGGGAGAGCAGGGTCGAAAGTAACATTTTTCAAATAAATGTCATTTAAAAAGATAGTATTACAGAAAGAGACATTTTTTTGTTGTAATCACCATCTCATATGTGTTCTCTATCAATACCAGGTGTTATTTTGTAAAAATGTGAAACGACGTCGGTGCAATTTGACTTTGAAGAGAAGCTGCGCTTTGTTACTTTCGTCCCTCATGGCAGGGATGAAAGTAACGGGGGGTGGGTCAAAAGTAACACGACAATATAAACTGGACTTGTTCTTATTTTTCTTGTTTTTATTTAAAATGTCTGACAATGCTCTTGTTAATATGTGATTACAAACATATTGTGACCTTAAAGGTTGACTATGTAGAATTACAAGAAAAACAACAGAAAAAGAATTCCAGCAGTCGATTGCCAGACCGTTGCTAGGCAAAACGGGCCGTTGCTAGGGTCTCCGCTCTGAACAGAGGACAGCAGAGGAGGAGAACTAAGCAGGATATTTACCTTATGTTTCATTTTTACCGTCATTAACAGCATAATAAATGACTTGTAGCTTGTTACAGGGAGAGTGGAGGCTCTCTGCCTTCCACACCGCTGCTGCTCTGAGCCTCAGAGCCTCCGCTGTCACTGCTCTCGTCAAGTTGGAAAAAAAAAAAAAAAAAAGGAGCTCCGTGGCACCGAAAGTCCGCGACGATAAACGTGTTTATGACAGATAAGACTACACAAATACACCCATCCTAACAAGTATATGATAATCCATTGATCCACCGATTGATTATTAAAAAGGCTTGGTTGGAAACAAACGCATCCGACCGGGAGGAGGCAGGAAAACAGCGGAGAACTGAGCCACGTGTCGGCTACAGGCAGGTACGAATGTAAACAGAACGTTGACAGAAAGTCATTGTCGAGCCCGTCAAAAAAATTAAAAATAATAATTCAGACTAAAAAAATTTTTTTTATGGAAAAGCAATACTTTCATTCTGTACCCCTCTAAAGGCCCCATGGATGTATTATTTTTGAAAAAATATAGCTTTTAATAAATATTCTACATATTCAACCTTTAATATTATTTAAAAATATATTAAATTTAATTTTTAGAATTAGGCGTGACATTTAAATTACGTTATGTTATGTTTGTTTTTGTTATGTATGTTCTGTCTTATTTCTTGAAAATTTGAATTAACATATTCAAAAAAAACAAAAACAGTATTAAGCCACTACTGGCTGCTTATTGGTGGAAACTCTTAATTACATCATGGAAACACAATATATATCCTATATTGCCATTCAGTTAAAAAAAATCACGATATTACTTATGGTTCATATTGCCTAGCCCTAGTTTCAGTCCTCGCCGCAGGCGTCCCCGGTTCGAATCCCGCATCGGGCAGACCTTTCCTGCGTGTCATTCCCCCTCTCTCTGCCTCCCCATTTCCTGTCTATCTCTACTGTCATCACTATCAAATAAAGGCAAAAAAGCCGAAAAATATACTTTATTAATCGATATTTGATACAGATTTAAATGGTCTTTCCTGCCATACACTATGATGATTACTGTAGTATTTAACTAGGCTACATAAATCACAGTAGCAAACTGATTTGTTGAACGGACCAGGTGATGGGCTGACTGGTCCTGTCTAACTTCTGTGTACTGGGTGCCATTGTGCAGGGTGTTAAGGCAGCCTTCCTCCACTGCAGTCCCTATGGTCCTGGACCCTCTGGCTTGTGGGGTGGGCTGCTTTCAGCTGGGGGGGACTCTATCAGCTGCTCCCACGAGAGGCATTTGACGCATTTGACACCAACAAGGTTTAACTTTAAAACCAGATTAAATCATGGTTTAAGTTTAAATTCTGTTGCACGTTAACTGTGTTTTAATCACATGAAGGTGTGTGTGTGTGTGACTGTAATCACATGAAGCTGGTTCTAGAGTCTGTGTGTGTGTGTGTGTGACTGACTTGACACATAGTTAGTTATGGCGCATTTCCACTAGCACGGCTCGGCTCGGTACGGCTTGGCTCGGCGCGCTATTTGCGTGTTTCCACTAGCACGTAGTACCTGCAACCAGGTACACTTTTGGTATCAACTCAGCCCTGGTTCCAAGCGAGCCGAAGCGTTACTAAAACGTGACGTCAGCCGACTGCCTTCCACTGATTGGCCGATGAGTGTCGTCACTGGAAGCGACGACCGACAACAGAAATGTTCCTGCTGAAGCTGTTATTACCAGAGAATTTCTAATATTTAGACTGGCTCTGTTATTACGTGACTTTATTAAGTTTTAATATTTTTTCATGCGAGAAAGTAACTGTTTAGATCCCCATGTGCGGTTAGTTTATCCAAACGACGGCTGTTTAGAAGTTTGCCCCGATGTTTTTCGGAGAAGTGAAGCTCCAGGTCCGAGCAGCGACCGCGACATCATAGAGGCAGCAGCCCGGCTCCTGACGTGCTCCGCCGGCCAGCCTACCACCGTCACCCCGAGGAGAACAGACCGCTAATTAACTTTCCCGATGGCTTTTAAGAGGTTTACCGCCGGCTGGTTAAACTCTTATGTTGGTCTCATTGATGAAATCTAACAATTGTGGCTGTAGCAGCAGTTTGTTTGTGGTTAGAAAGAAGAGCAGCACTGCCTTGGGGTCAGCCTACGCACAGAAAACACCACATTTACATCAATAAATAAATGTTTTACAATGAACCAGGCCGATCTCAGAGCTGGCAAGACTCTCCGGTAAGGCATATTGAACGGTTAAATGCCGTTAACGGGACGAGAGCAGTCAAAACGGCGGTTTAAAGCTAGCTACAGCGAGGGTAGGTTCACTTCCTGTTTACAAAGTAAAAGCACCAATTCTATCGTAATGGCTTTCCTTATGATAAAAGGCAACGGGTATTTTATTTTGTGAATATAACCGGAAGTGCGTTGCACACTACGGCTAGCTTTAGTAACGCCGACTTCGTTGAAACACAATTGTAAACAGCTGGTATTTTGTCAGATTTTCAACACGTTGGGGATCTAAACGACTACTTTCTCGCCTGAAAATGTTTCAAATGTTGCTAAAGTTATATATTTACAGAGTTTAGAGCGTTGCTCGGCGCCGTGTAAATGACGTCACGGCGGCACTAGTGATACTCAGTTGTAATGGAAACACAACCAAACCGAGCCGTGCCGTGCCGTGCCGAGCCGTATCGAGCCGAGCCGTGCTAGTGGAAATGCGCCATTAGTAGCTGCATCCTGTGTCAGTCTGATTTAGCTGTGTCTGTGTTTATAAACATTTAAACGAGCGCCAGGTGGATTGTTTATGAAGTTAACGAGCTCTGGCCTGAGGATCAAAGAGGTTACCACGGCGATAGGGGCCCCCGCAGGCTGAGACAGACAGAAACATGGAGAAAAAGAGCCATTTTCTGCCTCTGCACCGGTCTCACATTTAGGCTTAGCATGACAAAACGGTAACTCCTATCAGAACAAAACACAGATCACATTGCTCTAAGGACTTCCTGAAAATTTTGGTACGATTTGGTGTTTCTACAGTAAATATTTTGGCGACGCTGGCAGTTTTAAAACATCAGGCCGTTCTGCTTCTCTCAGAAAATATTTGTATTGGACTCAATGAGGAGCAGAGACAGACGCGGCCGCACTTAGAGGCTCAGAGTTTAAATTCTGTAAGTCTCTCTGATATTTTGAGCAGATTAAGAGATCAAGGATGAGCTCGTCTACAACCGTGGCCGAAATTATGTGTGTAGAGTGAAAATTGTGGCCGTTTGGAGTTTGGATAGAGAAAAATTCTGGAGTTTTTCTGGCATCTCTCCCACTCTAACCGATGATGTCACCCACTCTGACACGAACATTCTGTCCAATACACACCCATTATAATCTCATAATTTCTCCAAAAATGATCATGGTCATTGATCAGGGATTGATCAAAAACTATATGACCTATCAAAACGTGGAGTAATACGACAATACACAAGACTTGTGTCTACTGTTTAAAGTTTAAATGGAGTCTCTAGGTGAAAGTATGCCTGAGCAGTAGACGTTTGTTAAACTCCAATGATTGGTCTTTTTCGCTCTTTTTTTTTCGCCCGTCCCATTGACTTACATGCGAAAATTTTGCGCAGTTTTTCGCGACTTACGTCGCGAAAAATTCGTTGACTGTTGAGAAAAGTAATAGCACACCGATCCCGATCAAGCCGCACGTTTTGATATATAATATGTCCTGCAACTCTGGCACATATCTATACTTTTGGCACACACCTGCAGCTGGACACACGTGCATGCTCTCTTGTTAAGGTCCATTTCCACTGTTCACTCAGATTTGAAAATGGTTTGAGCTCTGGATTTTGCAAAAACCTTGGCCATCCTGACAGTGTCAGATCCAGGACCTTTGAGAGGAGTGGGTCATGTCTAGTCTCTTCTGCAATATCTTTCGCTGAGACAGGCAACTCATCAATGTGTGACACACAGAATACTGCACTCTCATCCGTGCTTTCATTAGTGTCACGCTGGCATGGAAGACATGACAATGCATTAGCATTAGCATGGTCTCTGGACCGGGAGCGTGCCTATGTTCCCACAGCCCTATGTTCCCTCAGCCCTATGTTCCCTCTGGACTCTCTCTACCTATCTGGACTCTACCTTTCTGGCCTATCTAGCCTCTACCTGGTCTTTTTACTAAACTTAACCAACTCCTTTCTTCATTGCCTAAACCCAACCAATGGTGGGACTAAAGGGCTGAGGGAACATAGGGCCTAATTTTCTGTGACAACAAAAGTTAGAAATGAGGGAACATAGGGCTGAGGGAACATAGGGCTGTGGGAACATAGGAATGACCCCTCTGGACCATCTATATTTAATGTCATAATCATATACCAATAAGATTAAAGCCAGACCTCAAATTGCGTACAGAACCTCCTCTGACCGAGCTGATCAAAAGTTATTAAAATAATTTCTGTACGTTAAAGGGTGTGGCTGCTAGGGCACGACTAAGTTTGGTGACTTTTCGTGCTCTCGGTTTCATTTCATTTCCTAACTTTGAACGGCTCTCACTCCCACATACTTGATCGTAGACGCTTCAAACTTGCTGGACATGATGACGGCTCAACCCTGAACGATCTGATATATTCATTTCCTACGTCACTCATAGCGCACCCCCGGTGGTGACAGGAAGTGTGTTCACATTCATTGAAAATACATCGTTGACCCCATCAACTTCATTCCACTTCTAAAACATGCTGAACAAGTTGGTGAAGCTACTTTATGAACACTGTGACCCTAACGCCAGGAATACACTGGGAACGGCCGCTACGCGATACGTAAGCGGGTCGGAGCGGAGTTTTTTACCTGCTACACCAGGCACGGACGCGACGCGACGCGACACGGCTTCACTGTTTGTTGTTGCAGCTGTCAGCTTCACCTTGTCAAGCTGCAGTAAATGAGTGACTTTATGCATCTCAACACATTTTTACATCCCTCCTGTTAAAATGGATTGACAGTACCCTTTTCACAGGTAATTTGCTGACTATTAGTCCAGGCAAAATAGCGTTTTACGACAGACTAATTGTCACAGAAGGTTTTTCACCATACATCATTTCTATGAGGTGTCTAGAACAACATACTAAAAGTCCTAAGAAATCCTAGTTGGGGAAATATGTTTAATTTGCATCATTATTTACTGTATAAAGTAATGGTGCCGACAACAATACACCCCAATGGGGCTATTTTTTTCCTTTACTCCTATCACAATGAAACTTTACACAATGAAAGTATCCATGAAATGTAACATTTTTTGTATTACAAGTTTCTTTGAAAATGAATTTGAATATGCAAATGAGCCTTACACTAATCAAATATGCCCAAAATACACCCAAATAGGCTTCTTTTTTTCCTTTACTCCTACCACAATGAAACTTTACACAATGAAAGTATACATGAAAAGTAACATTTCTGTATTTCAAGTTTCTTGGAAAATTAATTTTAAATACAGTGGAGGAAATAATTATTTGACCCCCCGCTGATTTTGTAAGTTTGCCCATTCACAAAGACACAAACAGTCTATAATTTTAATGGTAGGTTTATTACAATAGTGAGAGATGAAATATCAAAAAGAAAATCCAGGAAATCACTTTAAATAAAAGATATAAACAGACTTGCATTTTATCGAGTGAAATAAGTATTTGATCCCTGGTAATAAATGGCCTAGTACTTGGTGGCAAAACCCTTGTTGGCAAGCACAGAAGTCAGACGTTTCTTGTAGTTAATTACCAGGTTTGTGCACGTATCAGGAGGAATCTTGGTCCACTCTTCTTTGCAAATCATCTCCAAATCCTTAAGGTTTCGAGGCTGTCGCTTCGCAACTCGAAGCTTCAGCTCCCTCCACAGATTTTCAATGGGATTAAGGTCCGGAGACTGACTTGGCCACTCCATGACCTTAATGTGCTTCCTTTTGAGCCACTCCTTTGTTGCCTTGGCCGTATGTTTTGGGTCATTGTCCTGCTGGAAGACCCATCCACGACCCATTTTCAGTGCTCTGGCGGAGGGAAGAAGGTTGTCACTCAGGATTTTACGGTACATGGCCCCGTCCATCTTTCCATCAATGTGGTGAAGTCGTCCTGTCCCCTTAGCAGAGAAACACCCCCAAAGCATAATGCTTCCACCTCCATACTTGACGGTGGGGATGGTGTTCTTGGGGTCATAGTCAGTATTTTTCCTCCGCCAAACACGGCGAGTCGAGTTGATGCCAAAGAGCTCAATTTTGGTTTCATCTGACCACAGCACTTGCTCCCAAGACTTCTCTGAATCATTCAGGTGATCATTGGCGAACTTCAGACGGGCCTGTACATGTGCATTCTTGAGCAGGGGGACCTTGCGGGCACTGCAGGATCTTAATCCATTGCGGCGTAGTGTGTTTCCAATGGTTTTCTTGGTGACTGTGGTCCCAGCTGCCTTGAGATCATTAGCAAGCTCCTCGCGTGTAGTTCTAGGATCATTTCTCACCTTCCTCATCATCAGTGATACTCCACGAGGTGAGATTTTGCAAGGAGCCCCAGAACGAGGACGATTGATGGTTGTTTTGTGCGTCTTCCATTTTCGAATGATCGCACCAACAGTTGTCTCCTTCTCACCCAGCTTCTTGCCTATGGTCTTGTAGCCCAATCCAGCCTTGTGCAGGTCTACAATCTTGTCCCTGATGTCCTTAGACAGCTCTTTGGTCTTGCCCATGGTGGAGAGTTTGGAGTCTGACTGATGAATGCATGTACAGGTGTCTTTTATACAGGTGATTGGTGACTGATTGACACACAGGTGTCTTTGCTGCAGCTAACAAGTTTTTTTCAGTGTATCTAAGGAGTAGGAGTATTTAACCAGTCTGTGGGAGCCAGAATTGTTGATGGTTGGCAGGGGATCAAATACTTATTTCACTCGATAAAATGCAAGTCTGTTTATATCTTTTATTTAAAGTGATTTCCTGGATTTTCTTTTTGATATTCCATCTCTCACTATTGTAATAAACCTACCATTAAAATTATAGACTGTTTGTGTCTTTGTGAATGGGCAAACTTACAAAATCAGCGAGGGATCAAATAATTATTTCCTCCACTGTATGTAAATGAGCTCAACACTAATTGACTTATGGTCAAGAAGCCATAGAGCCACAAGAAGCAACAGGGGTCAAATAACTAACACATTCATGTCCATTCAATAAGTTAACCTATGCACTGAGTGCTGTCACTTGCCACACTTGACTTATGCATACACACATGTCACTTGCCACACTTAAAAGACCTATATTGACCTTAAGAATTGATTGCACAGTCTTGTCTCCAGTTGCTTTCTAAATTCTTTTTTTTTTTTTAATTAGCGAACAAGCCTTACCTAACGACTTCCCTCCCAGTTTGCAGAGAACATCAGAAGAAAGTCAGAATTCATCAAAGTCGTTTCAACGACTGTGTGTGATGTTATATTAAATATGCTGTTATGTTCAACAACATATGGGCGGGACTAAGAACTAAGTTATTTGGCCCCTGTTTTTGCTGCTTGCGGCTTTATGGCTTCTTGACCATAAGTCAATTAGTGTTGAGCTCATTTACATATTTAAAATTAATTTTCCAAGAAACTTGAAATACAGAAATGTTACTTTCCATGTATACTTTTATTGTGTGAGTAAGTTTTATAAGTGTGATTGTGGTAGGAGTAAAGGAAGAAAAGAATCCTATTCGGGTGTATTTTGGGCATATTCCATTAGTGTATTGCTCATTTGCATATTCAAATTCATTTTCCAAGAAACTTGTAATACAAAAAATGTTGCTTTTAATGTCTACTTTCATAGTGTAAAGTTTCATTGTGGTAGGAGTAAAGGAAAAAAAGAAGCCTATTTGGGTGTATTTTGGGCATATTTGATTAGTGTAAGGCTCATTTGCATATTCAAATTCATTTTCAAAGAAACTTGTAATACAAAAAATGTTACATTTCATGGATACTTTCATCATGTAAAGTTTCATTGTGATAGGAGTAAAGGAAAAAAATAGCCCCATTGGGGTGTATTGTTGTCGGCACCATTACTTTATACAGTAAATAATGATGCAAATTAAACATATTTCCCCAACTAGGATTTCTTAGGACTTTTAGTATGTTGTTCTAGACACCTCATAGAAATGATGTATGGTGAAAAACCTTCTGTGACAATTAGTTCTATTTTTGGGTCCAAAATGAGCTAAATTGCCTGGACTATATGTAGGGTTTGCAAGTGCAGACTATATTAAATGGTATCAATTAACTGTTTAACTACACGATCATGGATCCACAATGTAAAAAAACAAACCCCATAATGTTGCACTGCTACTGGCTTTGCCTCTGGTACATGAGACATTTATTTTAATCACTTTTAAACGTAATATATTCGTTTTATACACAGTTCTCTGTAGTTTTCTACCTGTTGGAGGGCCGCGTAGCCACGCGACGAGGAAATGAAATAGACTCGGCGCGAAAAAGAAGAGAAACGCCGCGCGCCGGCCGCTGGAGTGCGCGTCGCTCACATGGCTGGTGGAGGAGCTTCCATTGACTGAATGGGTGTGAGCTGCTGCGGGTGTCGCGACCGTTCCCAGTGTATTTCAGCCGTTAGAGCAACGGTGTCCGTGTGCCGCCTCGGCGGCCTACGATTTTCCGAAATGAAATTGCGTTTGCCTTTCACGTGCACATACTTCGTCGTAGCCACTTGAAACGTTCGCCCTGAACGTTTTGATATATCAACTTCCTGCCTTGCTCATAGCGCCCCCCGGTGGTAACAGGAAGTACACTAAAATTGATCAAAAAATACCCCTCCCCATAGGGGTTTCTTCGGAGTAGGAAGTCGAAATATAAAATTTGTGTAACTTGCCCAGACGAACAAAAAAGTCAGTCTAACAGTCTATCAGTCTTATCCAAACAGGAAGTCAGCCATTTTGATTTGTACGTGTCATTTTGGCCTGAATTCCACACGTTGTATTTTAAAGTATATTTTTTTGGCGTTTTTTTGCCTTTATTGGATAGCACATAGTGAGATAGACAGGAAAGGGGGAGGCAGGCAGAGAGAGGGGGAATGACATGCAGGAAAGGTCTGCCCGACACGGGATTCGAACCTGGGACGCCTGCGTTGAGGACTGTAGCCTCTACATGGGGCGGCCGCCTTAACCACTGTGCCACGCACCGCCCCCACATGTTGTATTTTAACGAACTCCTCCTACAGATTTTGTCCAATCATCCTCAGATTGGTTACCGATCATCGAGAGACTATGCAGATCAAAAGTTATTAAAAGCTTTTCTCTACATCAAGGGGCGTGGCTGCTATAAGGCCGCCATGCCGCCATGTTGGATCCCTTGCCATGCATACACGAGCAGCTGTATCTCCCACTCACTTCATCCAAATTGCTTCAAATCTACGCCTCCATTTGCTCGTACGCAATCTCGCTCACGTTGCCCCCCTGTGGACGCAGGAAATGTCGTGTTTTGCATCAACATTGGCCGATTCACTCGAAATTTCACGTGTCATCCGGGGACGACCTTGAACGCAACGGCCCACATCCCGCTACTGCCCCCTGGTGGACAAACCATAAACTTGTTGTAACTCCTACGTACTTCGTCCGATTTGCTCCAAAATTCACGTGTGTGATGAAGGGACGCCCCTTCATGTGCCTGCCCACGTCCGATTGCGCACGGGGGTTTTGAATAGAGCCTCGGGGGTAGTGGGGACCAGGGGCCGTGGAAGTGCCATATTTTACATCAACATTGTCCGATTTCCTCGAAACTTCACATGTGTGATGAGGGACTGACCCTGAACGCACCTGCACGCATCCCATTACTGCCCCCTGGTGGATGAACCATTAACTGGTCATAACTCCCTCATACTTTGTCCGATTCACTCCAAACTTCACAAGTGATGAGGGGCCGCCCCTGAACGCACCACACCTCATGTGGTGACTGCCCCCTGGTGGATGAACGAAACATTGCATTTTTGGCCTCCTTCCAGCTTTTTCTCACTTCCAAATTCATGCCACAGCCCCGACATGCCTCAAGCCCCGCGGTGGCATGGGTGAGCGAGGGCCCGTCATCGCCGCTTGCGGCTTTAATTTCTTTTAAATTTCATTTATGAAACGCACTTCACCAATAAAAATGTTGATTTCAAATCTTCTCTTCTAGGTGTATTCAATTGATTAGTCATGCAATACAATTTTGTAATGTCCTAGAATTTGAATTCTTTATTTGGGTAACTTTAGCAGATATAAAATTAAAATGCGATTAATTAGATTAATTAACTCTTTCACTGCCAAAGACGAGTTATCTCGTCTTAGCGAATCCAAGCGTAGTCTGCCAAAGACGAGATAACTCGTCTTAGCGTTTTTTTTAATGGCAACGCCATGTTGAATGTCTTGCCCTACTCCTTTGTGAAGATCAGACTTGCATCATCAAAATAAAGTGCAGAAAAACACATTTGGATTGAGAGATATAAAAAATATAGCGTGTTTTTCCCCCTCGTGGAGCGGAACCCTAACCCTGGCTCATACCGGCTCGGCAGCTCCGTGCAGCCCCGTGCAACAAAGCACAAACGTTAGTAACAACAACCCCGTTGATCGCTCGTCGTTAGTCGTCAAGAGCGTTTGGAAAGTCGCCAGATTTTGCGAGAAATCACTCAAATAGCAGCTTGAAAATCCTGCGATCTAGTGTGGATGAGGAGCGGACGGCGCCGGCGAACATGACGAGAGCTAAAGATGGTGTCTGTCTGTTGTGAGCGTACATGGACTGTCTGTGGCTGAGTTCAGGGGGCGTCAGCCAGAGCTGTCGGCTGTGTGTGTGTAGATGTGTGTGTGAGACAGAGAGTGTGTGAGACTGCTGCCTGCTGACCAGAGGAAGCTGGATCTGATCTAAAGCGCCGTGTTTCGGCTACAAAAACCTGTCGAACTGATCCGCGCACGCGCGCGCACACACACGCGCGCACACACACGTACATGCACACGCACACGTCACGCACGCACACACACTAAAAAAAAGGAAAGAAAAAGTTGTAACTCAAAGAAAAGAAAAAAAGAGGCTGCAGTAGTGTGTGTCAGTAGCTAAATGTTTTGTCTTTTGTCATCAAAAGTCATTTGTCAGTGTTGATGTTGTTGTTGTTGTTTACAAGAGAACAACTGTACAGATGCTGAGGCGTCACTAAAGCAAAATATAAAGGAGCCAATTGTACTGGTCCACCTGAATATGACACCCGACACAAAAACCTCTTTTTCTCAAGATTTTGGTGCCAAAATGGCATTTTGGGCTAAAGTAACCTATATTCAACCGCCAATTTCACAAGACTGGAACAAGATAGAAACAGTTTTTTTTGCTGGAAACTAGAGAACGTCATCTTTCCTTTGGATGGGTTGAATGTGTATGTAGTAACAGTACATAATATATGGTGGGTCTACGGAAATCAGTCAAAAAGCTGGAAAATGCCTGGCAAGCTGGAGGAAGCTGCTGTGAGAATGGCTGGCAGTCAAAGAGTTAATTACAAATTCTATAATTAATTAGATTTTTTTTTTTAATCGCCTGACAGCCCTAGTTCTCTAAATTATTTTGTGTCCCCGTAGGCCAATTCTAAAGCAAGTGCAATATCACAAGCCTTTGTGAACATCAGGTCTTTCTCAGGCCTAGTCCACACGAGCCCGGGTATTTTTGAAACCGGAGTTTTGCTCTGCGTCCACACGAGTGGTGTAATAAAAACACTCCGTACACACGCAACCGTGGAATCCGCTACCAAGTGACGCAATGCACGTGTGGAAGGCTGTTTTAACCAATCAAAATACAGTGGAAACCGCCAAAGGCTTGGGACGGAATCATTTCTATACAAATGCTGTTTAAATAATTCGTTATCAAGAAATCCGCTTATAGTGTTTATTTTTGGTCATTTCATGGATGAAAACATGCTCAAAAACAATTTCAAAACTACGTTTAGCCTTAGCTATTTATTATTTATTTTCGGCGGTGTCCCTTTGACGTGCACTGCTGCAGCAGCCTGCACATGTTGCTGTGCTGTGTTGTTGTGCTGTGTTGTTGTGCTGTGTGCGTCACTTGGCTGCTGAGACATGGCTGTCGGTGCGGCGCAACATTATCACTGGCTGTTGTGTTGTTTGTCAAAACATGGATGAATGAAACATATCCTCTTTATATCGACCGCGGACGTCACGAATAAATGTTCGGCTTTTGGCTCGTTCCTCATCTCCGCATAGGCTCTTTTTTTATCACTGCATGACAGCAGCGCTTGATTGCTGAAAGGCAAAGCCCGTGTGGCGCTGCAGCGGCCACAAATAAGGGCGCACTCACACTAGGGCCAGTTGTACCATGCTGAAGCTCTAATGCCCCCTCCTCTGTCCCTTGCTGGCCCGCACTCACACCACCTCCAACCCAAGCTGCTCAAGCACGGTCGCCTCCGTTGATATAGAGGGATTATTTGTTTACCAACACGGCGGATGTGCGCATTAACCTGACTGCAGAAAGAACGGAGCCTTTTAAACACCAGTGGTGATGAGGCGCTGACAATAGGTGGTTGTGTCCACACACCCGTACTGGTTTATGTGACTTAAGGTGACATTTTGGCGCAGGAGGGAGTGGGAGCGTGGATGCGAGCCAATCTCCTTCAACCATGCAGGGAAAAGGGGAATGATAGGAAAGGTTTTTCTAATTTATTGAGAAACAATGCCCAGGTCAGCAATGCATGACAATAAACATGTGGTTCATTTGTCCCCGTAAACCAACACAGCGTGGACACACACAACTCCGCTGACGCCGGTGACGTGTAGAAAAGCGAAAAAAGTGTTTCCATTACACTTTTGCGATACACGTTTGTGGGTCAATGACATGACATGCATATTTTTGTGTCCGAGTCCATTATTTTAAAAAAAATTAAAATAAATCTATTCATGACATCTAGCACTTTATTCTAAAAACATTTTTCTGTAAATTCAAATAATTATTTTATTTTATGTTTTTGGCCTCTCAAACCCATAAAATGTCAGGTGGTGCAACTGTCCGAGCAAGTGAGCAGACTAAGAAAACTATTAAAAATGGTATTTTAATAATTATAAATTCAAAATAAAATACTCTGGCATTATTTTATGTTTGATGTCTTTTGAATAATGTGTTTTTTTCTAAAATCAATAGTTTTAAAGTTTTTTAAATAACTGCAAAACTTCCGTCCAGCAATTTACATTTCCGAAATGTTAGGGTGGTGCAACCATAAACATTGGACTTTTATTTTGAAGTGAAGAGACAATAGTTGTAAAGAGCATGTTGCTTCAGTCATAGGACCCCAAGAGACCCTTGGGACTAAGCTAAAAGGTTTGTAGATCTCTGTCAAATACTGATAAAAAATAACTACTTTCAACTCATATGTAGGCTGTTACGCTTTCCATGTCAGGTGGTACAACCAATGTAAAACTAGAAAAATGTTATTTTATCATAAAACTCTTTATTTTCTAAAAAGGTGGTCTGTTTGAACTTTATGATAAGGGTAGAAGCTAATGCTAGCATCCAAACAGAAGTCTGTTTAATTTGAGATTAGTTGAAAATAGTCAGGTGGTGCAACCAAATAGTCAGGTGGCACAACTGCAAGGAATGTCACTATAATGCTATTTAAAGCTCTAAGATTATCCATGAAACTTCTAAAATGTTTACTATTTTTAAATGTAAAGATAATACACACTTTAAAACATTTTACATGATAATTTGTACATTTTAGATGCCACTATCAACTAAAGAAAAATCTCAAAACAGCCCTGTTCAGAACTGCTGGTTTCAGTGTCTGCCCCTTTAAATGCAAATGAACCACTGCTTGCCCCACCCCTTCTACTGGTACTTGGTAGGGGTGGGGTTATGCAAATTTGAATCTAGTTACATCACTATCCATCAACTGAGGAAACAGTTTGTAAAACCACATAGATTTCAAATTACAGATATTTTTTTGTCAATTCTCGCATTTTGGGGGCCGGAAGGCAAAACAAACACCCCAATATATGTTAAAGAGGCTTCAAAAAGTGATATTTCCATAATATATCCCCTTAAGTCTTTATTTAACTTAAATAGAGACTGATGATTACTAAACACGTGTTACTATTTGAAATGAAAATGCATGTTTTTTAGCATATTTCATGTCATAACCAATGTTGTCAGGTGGTACAACCAATTTTCGTCAGGTGGTGCAACCAATTTAAACCAAAAAATGATGTTAAATGTTAAATGTTTGGTTAAAGCAGATATCAGTGGCAGGGCCGTTTCGGCTAATGCTGTGTTCAAGGTAGGCTTTTGAAACCGTAAGTTACAGCTTCAAGTCACAACTACGACTTGGTAGCGTTCCAGGTAACCCGTAGCTCGTGTTTTTACCGTCCTGTTGTCTGTGAAAGTTCCCTATAACGGCCACTCGTAACTTCCGACCCGTGAACTCGTACCAGATCGAACTGGTATGACTTCACAGGAAGGAAAAACACAAAGTACGAGTTTCCTTGAACGCACCATGAGTTAGCAGCCCCCGCCCTTGTCAGGCATCAATTGGTCCTCGTGCTACGTCACCACATTCACGCGCATCCCTTGGCTGCACACACAGCCCTTCATGCCGTTCTCTCCCCTCATTGGATAACACTTGTATCCCACAAGGAAAATTTTCTCCTCGGGTTACAGCAGAGCAGAGTGACGGAGAGACTCGTGTTTAGGCTGAAATACTTCATGTAAGTGATTGCTGACGGAAAATAGGACTATTTAGGACTTATATTAACAAAAACATTCCACTGATATCTGCTTTAAATTAACCAAATGGTTTCTATATGTAATGTGTGTAGTTATTATACTGAATATATGAATTTATGTATTTGTGTTATTATTTTCCTGTCTTTAAATGTAAAATTGGCTGTTAACGATACTTAAAGGGATAGTTCACCCTAGAATGATATTTCGCTCATTATCTACTCACCCTCATGTTGACTAAGGGCTGGAAGAATTTTCAGAGTCCACCGTCCCTTCTCTGAGTTACAGGGGGTGATTTGCGCCGGCGTCAGTGCGGTTACTGCGAATCACGCGAGATTTGGACGGACCAGGAAGAGGAGCTTCGAGAAGCTTCCGCTACAAACAAGCTTAAAATATAGACTTATTTAATTTTTTTCGGGACAATTACGTAATTTGGGGCTTCAGCACAAGAAGGACATTGCATACGAGCAGCATGGAGGTATTTGGATGTTTTTTTGTGTGTGTTTTTTTACGAAGAGCTCTGGTGTCCCTTTGCAACCATTGCATTGAAATGCACTGCTACGCCAAGACCCCCTGTAACTCAGAGAAGGGACGGTGGACTCTGAAAATTCTTCCAGTCCTTAGTCAACATGAGGGTGAGTAGATAATGAGCGAAATATCATTCTAGGGTGAACTATCCCTTTAAAACTTGACCTACATAATGCAAAAATCTTAAATTATTGTAAAAAACAAAAAAAACCACAATGATAAAATAAGAATGTGTTTGTAGACACCCTAAGGGATAGATACCAAAGAAATAACCTTAAAATAAAGAATAGGAATGTATATATATTTTTATAAATATTTGGTTGCGCCACCTGACATTTTTTTTGCCGTGAAGTTAAAAATACTGTTAAAAAATTAGTTAAAATTGTTAGAAAAGTTGTTCAATAAATGAGACTTGTTCAAACACATTGTTCTGGACTCAAAAATATGCATTACATCTATCCTGAAAGTACTTTTAAAAAATACCTTTTTAGAAGCTTTATTTGTCATTGACCCTTGTATCGATACGTCTCAAAAACCACCTCATGAGAGCGCAAAAACTTTTTTGCGATATTTGAGAGTTTTTTTCGAAATGTAGGTGTTTCCATTACCAGTTTTTAATTTCGATATTTAGGTTTTGCGCATTTCAAGGGGTAATGGAAACGCACCTACTGGCATTTGTGTTGCCAGTGCAGTCAGTGGAACAGCATCGGAGCTCCCATGCTCGGTACTGCTTGCAATGAGCCGTCAATCCTCGCTGAACACCACACCGTCAGTATTCGTTCATTCCTCCGTTCCGACCCGGACGTCAACAGGCATTCAACCTCCATCTACATCTCCCGGCATCTCCTCCTGGCACGGATTCCCCTGGCCGACAGACAGACTGACTTTGTTTTCCCAGGTACTGAGACGTTTTTCCCCCTTCCGTTAATGGGGATTTTTTCCCTTCTTGGTCTGTGTTTTTTTGTTGTTTTTCTCTCTTGAACAGTTTTTTTTTTTCAAAATAAACTGAATTAACTGAGTTTTATCGTGAAATGAAATATTGTGTGGACTTTGATTATTGAAAACAAACTTTTATTGAATACACTCTTTGCGTTGGACACTAGTGCTTTTGTTGATTGTGTTGCACCATGCAGTGTATTGCCTTTGTATGGTTTTATGTGTGTGTTGGAAAATTGTGTGTTGGGTTATGTAATTTTAAAAAAAAACGGGGGGGGGCTAAAATTAAATGTCAGGAGAGAGACCTGAGGCCTGTACCACGAAGCAGGATTACTGGTTTAGCGAGGTAACTTCAGGATTAACCCTGGCTTTCCTGTACCACGAAGCTGGATTCATTCTTACCGAGGTGAGTTACCATGGTAACTTACTCCAAACGGCAAACCTGCTCCGGGTCAGGGTAGCTATCAGGATTGATCTGAATCCAGTAAAAGGCTCAACCCACCGGCCAATAAGCTGTACGGGAATAATGACACGTGTCCTCTCACCGGGTAACACGGAGCCCAGATAGTGAGAAGAGCGTTATGGCTGTAATGTTTTATGATGTTCAGTGTGCCCTTATTTTGAAATCCTTGTAGCAAGGGTCACTGAAAAAAAAAAAAAAAATAGCAAAGCTCCGGACAGAGTTGCGGTGATTGTATCCACTTTATGATACATTATGAAAACACATGAGTCTATCACAACAACGGACAGATCAAATCCGTTGGATTATCACACTGATTATCCATAGGAGAGGTAGGCTGCTGGTTCTCACAGCCCGGACTTCTGACAATAGTTTTTTTTTTTTTTGAGGGTGTGTGTGTGTGTGTGCTGAGCAGACCCGTCTATAGAGACACGCGTCTATATGGGACAGGGTTTTATTTAATTCAGAACAAACGTTATGCTCAGCAAAGGTGGGAAATATATAATGGGGGGCGACCGCCATTCCGAAGGACCGCCATTCCGACGGTCTGCCAGTCCGAAAATTCCCGAAGGTCCGTCATTTCGAACTTCCCGAGGGGCCGCCGTTCCGAATGTGTTTTATTTTGAAAATTGACCGGATTCTCTCGTGGTTTGACTTCCTGCCCGGCTTGACACGACGCGCCGCGGGGACAGCGCCCGACCGGCCCCTCCCCCTCCCCCTCCAAAGTTTCACCCAGGTGCGAGTCTGATGCATTACATCCATGGTCTGATGCAGCCGCGGCACTCCTGCTGAAAATAAATGTCCTTGCTCTGTGCTTTGGTTAGGTTTAGGCAATGTAGAAAGGAGTTGGTAAGTAAGTAGTAAAAAGGTTAGGTAGAGGCCAATAAAATCGCAGTTAATATATATCTCCCCCGGGAGTCGAACCCTGATCCACCGCGTCAAAAGCAGATGCTCTGACCACTACGCTACCACCGCAACTGAACTTGTTTACTCCGTGCCTTAAACCATTCAAGATTTTTTCAGGTTCGGAATGGCACCCTTTCTTTCAGGTTCGTAATGGCACCCTTTTCCCATAAATAATTAAGGGTCGGCATTCCGACAAATTAAAGTAAACGTTCGGAGTGGCGGCCCTTCGGAATGGCACCCTGGAACCATATATAATAGCCTATATAATAAAATGGTTCTGTTGTTTGGCCTCTGTTTAAAAGAGTCAGAATATAAGGAAAGAATCTGATCCAGAGCAGCATTCATTTACAAGTTTAATCAGCATAAACATTTAATAACTCGGGTCGGGCCACGACCACGGGCTTCTTTTTTTTTCTTCTTCTTCCTAGCGGGAGTGTGCGCTCCGCTGCGCTCACCTCGCTTCTCTCTGACGCGTCGGTGCTCATGGTTGTGATTGGTCAGCTGCCTTGAATCCGGCCCTTTATATGTGCACGTTCACAGATTCACAGCAAGACAAGCCGGGGTTGAGTTACCGAGTTGATAAACAGCGTTGTGGTACCGCTGATACGGAGTGTTGTGGATCGGTTCAGCTGGATAGTAAGCCCGGGTAGGCTGAGGTCGCTTCGTGATACAGGCCTCTGGCCTGCACCCTGAAAGTAAACCCCAAACACTCCCTCACACTCAAACCATCAAAACATGTTGATAATAAACAGATAGAATTATAATCATAAACTAAAACACAGGACAAAAACATTTTACTTGACATGATGGCCCTTGAAAAAATCACAGGATCATCAAAGTCAGTAACATTCATCTTCTGAGGGACGAGCAGACAGCACTGCTGCCCCTACAGTCACATTTCCTGCAGAGGCTAAATCTGTAGCCTGCAAGCAAAGACCTAAATATACAAGCTTGAAACTAATTGTGCAGGTAAATCTATAAGTTACAGACATGTAATGCTCCACACAAAGGTGGTTTTTGTTATGGATACACACACACACATACCTGAAGATCCTTTCAGATAATATCTTTTTCTTTTTGTAGGGTTTGTTGTGCATTTACCACAACTAACCACACATGAGATCAAGGTCATGATTAGTGAAGCAGACAAATAATTCTGGATGGCATTTTCAAAATGTTTTAGTATATGTACAGGGATGCTATCTTCTGTCTTTGAACATTGACCTTACACTGCTAGCCGTCCAGCCCACCACATTCACCGATTGACTGTTCACACGACACACAGCACCAAAACCTTCCTCTGCGGTCACTGTAACAGGCTCTCCCAACACTCCTCTCCCATCTAGCTCCCCCTGCAGGCCCCTGGTACCATTACAACCACTAGATTTTCCTATATCTAGCTCTGTTATTCCTGTAAGAATTACTGATAGATCAGATCAACCACCTGTCAACACCTCTAAAGGTGTCATTTACCAAAACCTTCGCTCTTTAGAAAGAGTGTCCACAACAACTGATAGCACTATCCCTGACCCACACTCCCACATCACTCTAAACATGGCCCTAATTAATGCTAGATCACTAACAAATAAGACTTTCCTGCTAAAGGATTTTTTCTCCTCCCATGATCTACACATGATGTTTATTACAGAGACCTGGGTGAAAGATGGTGAGTCTGTGTGTTTTTCTGAGCTTCTCCCTCCCGACTGTAACTTTTTTAGTTCCCCGCGTACAAGTAGTAAAGGAGGAGGGACGGCGTGTGTGTTCAAATCTAGTTTTCACTGCCAACAGATTCCACGAAGCACTCAATCGAGTTTTGAGCTGCAACTCATTGAACTGAACTCGTCTACTCCTTTGTTACTTGCATTAATTTATCGCCCTCCTAAATATAACAAGAACTTTATTCAGGACTTTGAAAATTTCCTGTCTAACATGCTCTCGATATATGATAAGTGTCTAATTTTAGGAGATCTGAATATTCATGTTTGCTGTAGTGACAAACCAATGGTGAAGGAGTTTCTCTCTCTTATTGACTCCTTCGAACTTACACAGTGGGTCTCTGGTCCGACACATGAAAAAGGGCACACACTTGATTTGGTGTTGACTTATGGCTTGTCTGTTAGTATAAATGAAATCTGTAATGGTGCCTGTATCTCAGATCACTTGCCTGTTTTGTTCTCTGCCAAAATTCCCTTCTCTGTTGTTCCTTCTCGTCCTGCAATTCGTCAGTTTAGGGTCATAAACTCAGATACCTCTCTGAAGTTCTGCACCACCTTTGAGGAGTTTGCAAATTCATCTTTGAATGAAAACACCCCCCTCTGTCCTGAAAAACTTGTAGCTCTGTTTAACTCCAAATGCAAGGCCATACTTGATTCTATTGCTCCCCTTCGAACCAGAAGTTCCAAAACTCTTCCCGAACCCTGGATTAACGAGTCTATCCGCTCTCTAAGACGTTCTTGCAGACGTGCTGAGAGAAAATGGAAGAAGGACAAATTACAGGTCTCATATGGTATATTACGAGACTGTCTACAAGAGTATCAAAAAACAGTGAAAGCTGCGAAAACTACGTATTTTTCCAATCTTGTGTCTAGCAATATTAATAGGCCCAAAGTTCTCTTTAATGTTTTGGATTCCATTGTTAACCCTCGGAATATTGACCCAATAACACCTACACCTGCTCTCTGTAATAATTTTGCTGACTTCTTCATTGACAAAATCACTGCTTTACGGTCAGTCACACCTATTGCTTCCCCTGATCCCTCTGAGCCCTACCCGTGCTCTGCTTCTTTTAACCAGTTCGAGTCGATAGCACTAGCGGAGCTGTCAGATATTGTCAAAGGGCTTCGCCCCACAAGCTGCCCTTCTGACTGTATTCCCTCCCGCCTTTTTAAGACAGTTTTCAATTGTACTGGCTCTTTCATTCTAAGGCTAGTCCACGCTTGTTTTACCTCGGGATGTTTCCCAGTATCTCTAAAGCATGCTATAGTCCAGCCACTCATTAAAAAACCCAACCTTGACCCCACTGTTCTTTCCAACTTCAGACCTATCTCCAAACTTTCATTCTTATCTAAAGTACTGGAGAAGGCAATGGCGAACCAGCTGTTATCATTTTTGGAGGAGAATAACATTTTTGAAAAATTTCAGTCTGGCTTTAGACCACGTCATAGCTGTGAAACAGCCCTGCTTAAAGTTTTTAATGACATTTGTATAACCCTGGACTCAGGATGTGCAGCAATGCTAATGACCTTGGATTTAACTGCAGCATTTGACACTGTTGATCATAGGACCTTGCTGTCACGTTTGGAGCACCATGTGGGCATAAAAGGGTCAGCCCTCACGCTGATTAGGTCATACTTGACTGATAGGAGTTTTTCTGTGCAGTTGGGCATTTTCTCCTCTGTTATGGCCCCCCTCACATGCGGAGTGCCACAGGGTTCAATTCTAGGCCCTCTGTTATTTTCATTGTACATGCTGCCTCTGGGATCTATCTTCCGTAAGCACAACATCTCCTTCCATTGTTATGCGGATGATGTACAGATTTACCTCCCTCTTCAGCTGTCCTCTAAGGATCCTCTGAAATCTTTTCTAGCCTGTCTAGCTGACGTCAAGAGCTGGATGAGCCTGAGTCATCTTAACCTCAATGAAAATAAAACCGAGGTCACCATATTTGGCCTCCCTGAAGGCAGCCTACACACAATTTATGGTCAGGATCTCCTTGCTTTTAACACCACTCCTTTTATAAAAAGCCTTGGGGTTACTTTCGATAGTAAACTTGATTTTAAGAAACAAATCAACTCAGTGGTAAAAGGGTCTTTTTACCAAATTCGTATTTTATCAAAAGTCAAGCCTTATTTATCTTTTAATGACTTGGAAAGAGTTATCCATGCCTTTGTAACATGTAGGCTCGATTTTTGTAATTCATTATATGTTGGTCTAGACCAGAGCTCACTCCGTCGCCTGCAGCTGGTGCAAAACGCTGCTGCTCGCCTTTTGACCGGCACTAAAAAACATCAACACATCACCCCTGTTCTGGCCTCCCTCCACTGGCTTCCTATCCGCTTTAGAATTGATTTTAAAGTGTTATTAATTGTTTTTAAGATTTTAACTGGTCTGGCTCCTCTATATCTAGCAGACCTTATACAAATCCGAAATCCAGCCAGAAATCTACGGTCATCCAGTGAGTTGTTGCTGGATGCACCAAGGTCAAAATTAAAAACCAAGGGTGATCGTGCCTTCTCTGTGGCTGCTCCCAGACTATGGAACAGCCTCCCATTACATGTTAGACATGCGGGATCCATGGAGAGGTTTAAGTGTGCCTTAAAAACGCACCTTTTCTCCTTGGCCTTCGGATCCATAAGGACTTCTGATCCTGGCGAGTTTTTTGTTTAAATATCTATGTGCAATGTTGTCTATGACTACTGTAGCTGTGCACATTTGCATTTGCGTATGTGTATGTATGCGCATATGTCCGTATATGTATATGTACATACATCTGTGTGTGAGAATGTGTGATAGTATGCATGTAATTTTGTTTCTTGCACATGCATTTGTCTTTGTTTCTGTCTCTGCTCTGTGAAGCACTTTGGACGACTGTCACAGGTCTTTTTAACTGTGCTATACAAATAAAAGTGAACTTGAACTTGAACTTGATTCTTTGCAGAGATCAAACTGGAAGAAAGAGAAATGTCTCAGTGGGAACAATGTGGTTTGGAATGTGTTTTATCACACATTCTACTGTGACTGACAAAGATCTTTTCATTTTTGATGCCATTCAAACGGACCAATAAATCTGAGTGAACAGTGGCAATGGACCATAACAAGAGAACATTGTTAAAAGTTGCACCAAGATCATCGGAGTTCAACTGACAGACCTGAGCTCCCTCTGGAAAAAACAAGTAGTCCAGAAAGCCAGACAGGTCATGGGCCCTCCTGACCATATCCTTAGCCAGGAGTTTCGTTTAATGCCTTCAGGACGGCGGTATCTTTGCCCGCCCCCCGGGAAAACAAATAGATACTATACTAATATTGCCGGTGCCACCCCCTGTTGACCGCAGTGTGCTACTGTCTTGGGAATCTG
The DNA here is from genome assembly GCF_045865225.1 of Trachurus japonicus. Taxonomy (NCBI): domain Eukaryota; kingdom Metazoa; phylum Chordata; class Actinopteri; order Carangiformes; family Carangidae; genus Trachurus; species Trachurus japonicus. The sequence goes on along the minus strand of NW_028221153.1, from coordinate 1,165,110 downwards.
GCTTGACCAGAGCTTGACTACCAGCCCGTTGCTCCTTTGTCATTTATGCAGGCGTGACCGTGTCTCGTTGACAAAGACTGGGGAGAGTCAAGCAGAGGGGAGGACAGCTTGTTTTTCTTTAGAATTTACCTGAGATGGGAGATGTGAATATCTGCTCACTATCTGATGCCGAGGCTGATTGTGGTTTGCTGTGAGAGATGATAGTTTATTTGTTTTCAGTTTTATTTGTTATGGTCGCGTGACGATGCGGCCGCTCGCCCGGTTACATGGTACCATTCCGAAATACCGCCATTTCGACATACCACTATTCCGACATGCAAACGTCCTGCCAATCCGACAGTTTCGTCCCGCCATTCTGACAAGGCTTTAATTTCCATAAGGAAATGTGCGTTACTCCGAGCGGTGGTTAGGGTGTGTGTGTGTGTGTGTGTTTGTTTGTTTTTTTTCATGTTGTAAGACATGTGTACAGATGTGATACAGTCAGTGGAAGCTTAATAAAGCTTAATAAATAAACAAACAAACATTTACAACCCCGATGTCAGTTTGTAACAATTTCCCTTAGAACAACGCCGTCCTGCTGCAGGCGGACCTAGGCTCGCGCTACTGGTGCGTACGGGGAGCATACATCAGTTAGGTTTAGGGTAAGGTTAAGGGTTAGGGCTACTTAAGTCGGAGAAATGGGAGGTCGGACTAATGGACGCAAAAATAAAGAAATGTATGGCCGGAGAAATGGGTAGTCGGACGGACGTCATGCGCCCGGTGCGTCCAGGGAAGCAATAAACAAAGTCGCTACTTAGTCTGAGTCTCTGTATTTCACTGAACTCAAAACACACCCATCACAGGCGGCATATAATAAACAATTACACACAGAATTGAGTGTGTATGTGTGTGGGTGCGCGAGCGCACTGTCACTGTCCGTGCCGGCGTGTATGTGTGTGTGCGGGGGTGCGCGAGCGCACAGTCAATGGCCCTCATTTATCAAACTTGCGCAGGATCTGGTGTAGATTCTGGTGTAAATATCAGTGTACGCCAAGTGTCACGTGTGATTTACTAAAAGTGTGTACGCTGCTGATTTCGGCGTAGAACCGGCGTGGTGTTGATAAATCCGGCGGCTGAAAACGAGCGTAATTTAAATGTCACGCCCCGATATATTCCAGGCGTCGCCCTGCCCCTTTTATGACATGGAGACACGGAAGATGGCCAAGAAGAGACTTTACTGACATTACCGTGTTGAACAGGGAGAGGGCGGCAACATTAAATATCTGGACATTGATGGATTGATAGTTTTTGTGATTGATAAGCGTCATCCCGGTGGATGGAGGCTGCAGACGCACGTGTCACCGACCACGTCAGAAAACCCAGCGACCTCATGAAATGCTCCTGCAGTTTACTAAACACAAGTGATTGAGGAGAAATCATATAGGTATATTACTGCTGCAAACGCGACTTTATGACCATCAGCACCGATGATATGGTTCGGCTGATGGAGGGATGTGAAACACCGGCCCGATCTCCCGCTGACAGGTCCCGGTGACGAGGGGAAAAAAATAAATAAATAACACTCCGCCGCGGAGATCAGCTGCACCTGGACAGGTAGCGGAGCCCCCCCCCCCCAACCGGGGCTCCGGTGTCCGGCAGAGAGAGAGACTGAGGAGCTGTCCGGTCATGCTCTGGTGCAGGAGATGTTGGAAGTTTGTGTGTGTGATCCAACAATAACAGGTCTGTCTGTCATTGACTGTTTCTGTTTACACAGCTGATTAACGAGCATCTGTCACGTCGTGGTTTTTAATTCATCTCAGTTGCTCAAAATAAAAGTCGAGTTAAATTTTCAACAGGGACTTGGTTTTATCGTTTCTTTAATTTTTTTTGGCTACTTTTTATGTTTTTATCAATATAAACAACAACAACATGTGGTCCACATCGCTGCGTTATTAGACTATGGTTTAATAATCATTCTGACACAGCAGCACTCCTTCCTGCATGTTCTACGCTGGTTCCAAATGTGCGTACACCTGGTCAGAGCTGGCGTGAGATTTGTGCGTACGCTCACGCTCAGATTGATAAATGCCGATCCTTGCGGTGAATTCGGTGTACACCCATTTTTTTGGTGTACGCAAGTTTGATAAATGAGGGCCAGTGTGTGTGGTGAGGGTGAGTGAGAGAGAGTGTTTGTCCTACTGTCCACACGGGAGAGACGCCACGGCTCCGCCGAGGTAACCACGCCTGTCCTCTCCCTCCCCTTTCCCTGGCCTAATACACAATGAAAAAAACCTGGGGAGCACCATGAGAACCACTGATTCTGTTGAAAGTAGGCTACTGTAACCACTGTGATACAATAAAAAACAACATCACTGGCGTAGCGGTCCCTCTCTCCATTAGCTCTCTAGCTCTCTCGACCACAGCTGCAAACTAAGTAGCACAGCGCCAATAATAATAATAATAATAATAATAATAATAATAATAATAATAATAATGCATTTTATAATCGAGATGGGATGTGACAAGGGCGTTGACCAGAGTCGAAGTGCTGTTAGAGGAGAGAGATGGGCGGAGGCGGTGATCATAGTTATTAGCCTACACATAGCCTACATTGGGGGGCGACCGCCATTCCGAAGGACCGCCATTCCGACGGTCTGCCAGTCCGAAAATTCCCAAAGGTCCGTCATTTCGAACTTCCCGAGGGGCCGCCGTTCCGAATGTGTTTTATTTTGAAAATTGACCGGATTCTCTCGTGGTTTGACTTCCTGCCCAGCTTGACACGGGGGAGCATACATCAGTCCGACTGCCCAAAAGTCCGACGGCTCATTTCTCCGACTACTCATTCTAAAGTGTTAAAGTTAGGTTTAGGGTGAGGTTAAGGGTTAAGGCTACTTAAGTCGGAGAAGTGGGAGGTCGGACTAATGGACGCAAAAATAAAGAAATGTATGGTCGGAGAAATGGGTAGTCGGACAGACGCCATGCGCCCCTTGACACGACGCGCCGCGGGGACAGCGCCCGACCATCCATGTGCCCGACCGGCCCCTCCCCCTCCCCCTCCCCCTCCGCCTCCAAAGTTTCACCCAGGTGCGAGTCTGATGCATTACATCCATGGTCTGATGCAGCCGCGGCACTCCTGCTGAAAATAAATGTCCTTGCTCTGTGCTTTGGTTAGGTTTAGGCAATGTAGAAAGGAGTTGGTTAAGTTTAGTAAAAAGGTTAGGTAGAGGCCAATAAAATCGCAGTTAATATGTATCTCCCCCGGGAGTCGAACCCTGATCCACCGCGCCAAAAGCAGATGCTCTGCAATTAGGCTTATTTACTCCGTGCCGTAAACCATTCAAGATTTTTTCAGGTTCGGAATGGCACCCTTTCTTTCAGGTTCGTAATGGCACCCTTTTCCCATAAATAATTAAGGGTCGGCATTCCGACAAATTAAAGTAAACGTTCGGAGTGGCGGCCCTTCGGAATGGCACCCTGGAACCGCCTACATTAATGACCTTATGGCGGAACGTTTCCAAAAAAGGAAAGTACCGCCATTCCGACAATGGAAACAGAAATTGTCAGAGTGGTGGGACGTTTTCAATCAATGGAAGTGCCGCCATTACGACAACTCAGAATGACCCGCGGATACCGTTCGAACTCTCATTGCTCTGATTGTCGGACCAATGGGAGTTCGAACTAATGAGAAGTCGGACCAGTGCCATGGACCGTCTAAATGAATCTAAATGTTGCTCCTGTTGTAAAACTATGTGAATTATTTCTGCTTCACCATGATCGGACTGAGAAGGAAAGTCCGATCAGACTCAGGGTTTAGTAAACCTGCCAGCGAGCAGGTAATGTTCACAGGGTCAGTTACCGCAGTAACAGACCCTGTGGAACTGAAAACTTTGAGTTTCCTCATCACAGGGTTCACTTACTCTGAGTTTTCACATAACCCGCTTTCTGGAGAATACCCCCCTGGTCACTGAAAACTATGAATGATCTATGTGACTGCGTCTCTTTGATATCGCCAAACCTCCGGGTCACGTAAGCCCGACCAATTAAATAGGCTATTAAAATCAAATTAAGTCATGCTGTCTGTTTTCCCATTTAGTATTTTTGATTTGAGCCTAAAATTTAATTATGAAAAACCAGACATTTTTTCGTTTTTTGTGTTAGATTAAAAAATAAAAACAAAATAATCTGTCACTTTTTCATGAAAGCTCTTCTTCACAGTCTCAGCTGGATGAAGCGCAGGATAAAGTGCGAGTCCACCGAGCGTGTGTACACAACAACAACAACAACAACAACACACTTGCATATCAGTTGCACATATGAAATTAAAGTTTTCCGGTTGGTATCAGCTCAGGTTATTCCGTTTGCGTGCGCGAGAAATCGTTAACAGACACACACTTTGTACGTGTAGCCTACACTCCATGACTCTGCTGTTCTGGCCCTGACATCTCTTCCTCATCTTTCTCCTCTTTTTCTTCCTCACCGCAGTTCTCAGCCTCTGCAGATGAAATGAGGAGGGGGGAGCCTAATGCCATTTGATTCGTCAGGGGCCAGCGGAGCCTTCAAGGAGTGAGATGCTGATGAAGAGAAGTCACAAGTTATATTGATGGCTGTTTTGTTTTATTGATTGAATTTATTGATGGCTGTTTTATTGATTGAATTTAGGCTGTTCTGTAACTTGAGTGAAGCATGAATTAAGTTTTTTAAACTTGACTTTTGCCTCTCAATTGTACATGCAGCACACAGGGATTATGATTTATTTATTTTTTTACGTTTTTTCCTTCCGAGGGGCCGCTGTTCCGAATGTGTTTTATTTTGAAAATTGACCGGATTCTCTTGTGGTTTGACTTCCTGCCCGGCTTGACACGATCGCACCGCGGGGACAGCCCCCCTCCCCCTCCAAAGTTTCACCCAGGTGCAAGTCTGATGCAGCCGCGGCGCTCCTGCTGAAAAATAATGTCCTTGCTCTGTGCTTTGGTTGGGTTTAGGCAATGTAGAAAGGAGTTGGTTAAGTTTAGTAAAAAAGATCAGGTAGAGGCCAAGAAAGTCTCTGCTAATATGCAGCTCCTCCGGGAGTCGAACCCTGATCTCCCGCGCCGAGGGCGAATGCTCTAACCACTGAAGTACCAAAGCGTTTGCTGTGATGTGTGTACCCAGTGCCTTAAACCTTTTAATGCCGGACGTTTTTCAGGTTTGGAATTATTATAGGCTAAATATATGGCGCTCCCGCTCCTGCTTTTATTGATCGCCGAGACGTCGGCTGGTGGTCGAGTTCGATCCAAGGCCGACGTCGGCCGATATCCAGGGGTTAAAGCAAAAAAAAAAATCTTTTGACTGACATTTTTTTTTGCAAGCCCCCACACACACACACACACACACACACACACACACTCAGCGTTCCTTCGTCCGGTGTGCATTATTGTCGTCATTTTTGCCTTGTATTTTAAACCTGATGAAGGAACCTTGTTCTAAAAGTGTTGTTTCTTTGATTCTTCAATAAATGATTCTGCATATGCATAAACCTGAAGATGCACACTGCCTGCAAGCTCTGAAGTGGTCAAAAAGGTGAGTCACCAAACCCCTGGAGGGGGGTCTGGGGGCATTCCCCCCCAGAAAAAAATTGTTATTATAACACATAAATGAAGCATTCTGGTGAACTCTGAGAAGAACATTCTGGTGTAGTCTGGCGTTCATTCTGGTGTAGTACTCTGTTTCAGATAGAAAAAAAAAACATTGAGTAGGCCTACTGACTAAGGTTCCTATCATTGTAAGGCAACAAGGCAAGAATGGCTGGAGTGTATGAAACTTAAACTGAACTCAGAACGCGTCTAGTGGGGAGCAAAAACAAATCTCAAGGCATTAATCTAGGGGTCTGGACCAGTCATTCGAGGGCCCGTTTCCTCTGCTATTTGTCCGTGCAGCGGTGCACCGCGGACATGCACGGTAAAAAAAAATAAAAAAACGAATGCGCGCCGCCACGTCCGCTTGGACCGCGGCGGTGGACCAACATATGACCAACAGGTCCGCTCGTGCTGACGTCAACAGCTGCAGGAGACCCAACGCTACTACGTACCGGTATCTGCCTCCAGCGAGTGACAGTTGCGTCACCGTGCAGGCAGGCCAGGGTTGCCAGATAGTGCGAAAAATATCCCCCACACTTTTACTTTTTTACTTCACTGACGGTCCTGGCTAATTTTACTGGTTGAGAGCAGCGTTAGTAAACCACAACAGAAACACGTGTAGCCTTTTTTTTCTCCCCTCATTTTTTCTCATTGACGGAAATCCGTTGTGGCGACGGATTACTTTAACCCCTGGATATCTTGCCAATTAGCAAACGATCTCCATGCGACATCTTGGCGACGGAACTTGATGCGTCGGGAATACGTCGGCACGACGTATGTGTGCTATCTGGGTTGGTTTCTCTCTATAAGTTAAAGACAGAAACCTACTCAATAAAGTTGTCAGTGTTAGCAGTAAAATCTCTCTACAACAACTCTACAACAAACAGCTGATCAAGAAAGCGAGCTCCATCTTGTCCGACTGCTCTCATCCCTTACATAAACAGTTACAGTTTTTACCATCAGGTTCACGGGGAGCATACGTCAGTCCGAATGCCCAAAAGTCCAACGGCTCATTTCTCTGACTACCCATTCTACAGTGCTAAGGTTAGGTTTAGGGTAAGGTTAAGGGTTAGGGCTACTTAAGTCGGAGAAGTGGGAGGTCGGACTAATGGACGCAAAAATAAAGAAATGTATGGTCGGAGAAATGGGTAGTCGGACAGACGTCATTGCGCCCCAGGTTCACTGCTTAGACTCCCATTTGCAAAGCCAAACAGATATAAACACTCCTTTGTACCTTCCGCTGTTCTTCTTTTAAATGCCAGGAGGAAAAGGTAGTCAGGGTGAAATAGCCTTCCCTCCTAACTAGAGTTTTTTTTTTTTGTTTTTTTTTTTTATTATCTTGGGTCTGTATTGCGATTTGTAATTTATTGTAATTTATTATTTCATGTGTTCTGTATATTTTTGCTTTGTGTGCTCCGGCTGATGCAAAATTAATCGCCCCCTTGGGGACAAATAAAGACATTGATTGATTGATTGATTGATTGATATGACAAATTAATCATTTCTCATGTAGACTGATCACAGTAGTCAACGTGTGAGCTCTCAGAGTTAAGGTTAACTGTGGAGCAGCTTTTACCGGCCTCCTCCAGGTTAGGGTTTAAGTTAGCTCCATAAACCCTGATCTGTCTCACTGCTCTTACAAGTTCTGATTTTAGCGTGGTCTGTTAAGACTTAATTTATTCAGTTTACATATTTACAGTTAACCATTTAACATAATTCTTCAGCATTCTGATGCCGTTTTGCACAGTTACCATATGTATTAATGTTTTCAATTCAGTAAAGCTGAAGATGTCCAGGCAGAGGGCAGCAAGATGCGGGAGAGAGACTCTGAGCTTAGGAGGAAAGACAGGCAGCACACAATCATGAAATTCTGTCTTGTGGATACTAGTTTATTAAACAACTTAGGGTGTTTTCACACATGTTTAGTGCGCACCCTAGTGCGCACCAAATGTTAAAATGATACATTGTTTCATTTTTCAGTTAGTGCGGTTGCTTTCACACCTGCTTTTGGTCACTCGGGACCAAACTTGGAGAGCGTCATGTCTCCATGACTACCGGTTGAAATCTGGAAGCGCTGATTGATAAAACTTTCATGATGGAGACTCAAGTAGGGCCGGTTGTTAGTAGCTCTGGTCATTTATTTCTATGTTGTTTGTATGTATAACTCTTGGCAAACGATAGTTCCGATCTACTTTTCTAGTTTGGTACTTCCGGCTGGTTTCCGGTTGCGTTCACCCAGCTCGGTCCCGTTAGTTCCCAGTTAAACAACCTCTGCTGCTCGGTAACCAGCTGCTCCGTGGACCCGAGGGACGGAGCCGCCGACCTGTCCGGTTCCAGGGTGCCATTCCGAAGGGCCGCCACTCCGAACGTTTACTTTAATTTGTCGGAATGCCGACCCTTAATTATTTATGGGAAAAGGGTGCCATTACGAACCTGAAAGAAAGGGTGCCATTCCGAACCTGAAAAAATCTTGAATGGTTTGGCAGAGTAAACAAGTCTAATTGTGGTGGTAGCGTAGTGGTCAGAGCATCTGCTTTTGACGCGGTGGATCAGGGTTCGACTCCCGGGGGAGATACTAACTGCGATTTTATTGGCCTCTACCTAACCTTTTTACTAAACTTAACCAACTCCTTTCTACATTGCCTAAACCTAACCAAAGCACAGAGCAAGGACATTTATTTACAGCAGGAGTGCCGCGGCTGCATCAGACCATGGATGTAATGCATCAGACTCGCACCTGGGTGAAACTTTGGAGGCGGAGGGGGAGGGGGAGAGGGAGGGGCCGGTCGGGCGCTGTCCCCGCGGCGCGTCGTGTCAAGCCGGGCAGGAAGTCAAACCACGAGAGAATCCGGTCAATTTTCAAAATAAAACACATTCGGAACGGCGGCCCCTCGGGAAGTTCGAAATGACGGACCTTCGGGAATTTTCGGACTGGCAGACCGTCGGAATGGCGGTCCTTCGGAATGGCGGTCGCCCCCCGACCTGTCCAGTGTCTGAGCGGACTCAGCGGACACGCACCGACAGGCTGCCCCGCTGCTGCTGCTTCGTTTGTGGGGACAGAGCTGCGTCTCCCTGCTGCGTTAACCCGTTGTCAGCGACTACAGGAGCCCTTTTAGCTCAAACTTGTTGAGTTCGCCTGGCAGTTGGGTCGCACCGGAGTGCGGTTGCTTTCACACATCAACTAGTGCACCAGAGTTCGGCTGGAGCTGAACCGAGACGAGACGAGACCACCTCCTCAGGCCGCACTAGTTTTGGTGCACATTAAAGTGCGATGTGCTTTCACACTGACCCAAACAGGACCAAATTTTGTGCGATCTAAATTTAGTGCGCACTAACACTGCAGGTGTGAAAACACCCTTAATCGCACATTGAATTAGTGATTTCTGGTTGTGCAGTGGGGGTCTTCGGCTCTGCTTGCCTACCTGTGAAAGTCACCACACACCACTGAGATCAGCATTTTAAATCCAGCCATAGGTGCCAGTTTAGGTGGTTCAGGAATTTGGTAAGGATGCCTCCAGGATGTCTACCTAGGGAGGTGTTCCTGGCCACAGGGCAGACTGGGGACTAGGTGGAGAGATTATGGGCTCTATTTTCCTGGCGCAGCGAGGCGAACCCTGGCGAGGCCAGCGCAGTGGTAATTTCCTCCAGTGCAACAACGTGCGCAGCGGATTTGGTAAATTGGCAGACTGCTGTGCGCCGAGATGGGTGTGGCCGCGCAGCAGAGGGAGGTGTCGACAGATTCACCTTGGCGCAGTGACAATTTCATGCCAAAAGGCTGCGCCGAGAGTGCACCGAAAGCTCGCCAGCTCCAACCTGGTCTACTCCCAGCACAAGGCGAAGCGCAGCCAGCGCAGTGGTAATTTGACTTGCCAGCGCGCAGTGCGCACACGTCACCAAGACCTCACAGGCAGGTTTCCACTGTTCCAGGCACATTTAAATGCAATAAATAATCACAATAACCCCTATTTATTGTTACTATCTGAATCAGCACACACGTATATCTATATCGATTGTCCCGTCACACTGATGGCAGATCAAAGGCTGTCGGCAGGCGTAATGGAAACTCAGCCTGACTGAATTAACACAGATGAAACCAGGGAGGGACTGGGACAAAAAAGCAGCCGTGGATGTCCCAAGAGCAGGACAGTGAGGGTGGATGACTGCATGTCGCTGCTATGTTGACACTACACACTGTGCCGTTGCGATGATCCGCTATATTTGTTTATTTACTTATTGATTTATTAGCGAGCGAGCGGCCGTATCGTCATGCGACCATAACAAATAAAACTGAAAGCAAATAAACTATCATCTCTCTCAGCAGAACACAATGGGTCTCATTCATGAAACGTGAGCAGCACGGATTTGCGTGTAAACCCTGAGCAGCGCAAATTTACGTGGATTTCAGCATTCATCAATCTTTTAGTAGCGCTGATTTTTTCGTAGCTACTCACAAAATCGACACCTGCTCCCGACTGTGTGTAGCGCTTGTGTAAATGTAGGAATGCAAATAAATACTGCTTGTCACTGTTGAAAATTACAATTTTAATCCGTATTACTCTCTCTCATGTTCAAAATACGCAGACGCCTTTGAAACACGGAATTTAAACATGACAAACAATTAGAAATATTTGGAGAGAGAGACGTTTTAGGGATCGGACACGCACAAACACGTCAAGGCTCCATCTTATGATGAAAATAATCGGATATAAAACCGGAAAAAACTTTTTTGTGTTGCTACAGTATACACTCGGTGGACGCACACTTCACCCTGCGCAGTAGCGCAGTCGGCACCGGTTTGGATGGAGCTGTGACAGACGGCTGGTGCTTCTGTAACAATATAACCTGCCTATATAACTTCATGTGTTGATACAACCATGCTCCTATACAGCTGAGGCTGTGAAGAGCCTCCTCCTCCCGTCGCTGCTGTAGTTCTATAGTTGTGTGTATTTTTTTTTTTTCATGTTTCATATTGAACTATTCTGGCTTTAGGAACGGTTCTTTAATCAACCAAGGATAGGCCCACTTAATTCACTAAATCTGTTTCTTCCCTCCAGCCTTTGACCTGTCCCAGTCACACCACTACTAACAGAAGAGAATTAAATATTTTTTCTGGACTCCACTTCACCCAAAATGACTTCGATCCACGTTCTCTCTTTTTTTCTCTCTCTCCCTCTTTCCTTGATTGCGTCATGGCCGCAGGTGAACAGGATGCACCTACCTTCTAATATGGTGGTCAGGATCTCCTTATATGGCTATTCATGTATGGAGATCTATGCTAATTGCTGATCACCGGGGGCGTGTTGTTGGGTTACGATGGGTTGGCATTCATTAACTCATTGAGTGCCAACCACGTAATTTCTCGTTTTTCGTTCCCATGCGTTGAGTGCCAAAAACGAAATTTTTCGTTTTTTGCTTTTTTTTTTAAATTATGAAAATAGACACTTTAATACACATTATATGTAAATTTGGGGACTCTACGACGAGGAGAACTGAAATAGATGACGATCAAAGTCACATGACAGCTCATGATCTGGAAGTTTTTATCATAACTCAGCTTCTGCAAACAGAGTTCTGCATGCAGATGCAGCAGCTGCTCCGCTGCTGCTCCGCTCTCACCCGCGAGGCTGCAGCAGCTGGGAGCTGAACCAGGAAGCTCTCAGCCCACTGTCCCGCCCGGTCTTCATCTGGAGCAACACCGTGTCCTCCCCAAAGTCCTCCCGCGGTAAAATCTGATGGTCTCTGGACCAAAGCAGACCGGCACCACCGACCCGTACCACAGACGGACCGCGACCACCGGCGGGACCGGTGTTCGCGAGCCGCTGTGGCCGACAGAGCCTCACGTTCCGCGGCGAGAGGCTGTGACACGGCACGGTGCGTCTGTGTTATTGCTGTTTAGTGGCGCCCCCCCCGCCCCCGATGGTGGTTTTGTGAATAGAACAACAATTGTTGTGTATATTTATCTTATACGAGCCCTTTGATCCAGAAATGCGAGTGTCTGAAGAGCGACAGACACAAACAGCGCACCTTTCATAAAAGACGCTCTATCTCCTTTTCTAGAAAAAAAGGAGGGATTTTGGTGAAACCCAGCCATGTTTAGCTTGACTTTTCTCAGGAACGGAGGCACGTAGAAACAAACGGTTTGTGGCCATTTGAAGGATAAAGTTAAACCTTTCAAATGAGCCACAGTATGTGTTGGTGGCAATAATATAGAATACACTATGGCTCTAAAATAAAAAGTCAAATATGGTCTAATTTGCCGGTACACTTGACTAAAACTTTGGAAAGGAGCGCGGCACTCAATGAGTTAAGTTACACATGTGTTTACGATCAAATCTGAGTTTCCCGCACCGTTCATGAATCCGGAGTAGAGTTTTAGTAGAGTGAGCTTTTATGTGCAAATCTACACACAGATTTACTCACGTTTCATGAATGAGACCTAATCAGCCTCGGCATCAGATAGTGAGCAGATATTCACATCTCCCATCTCAGGTAAATTCTAAAGAAAAAAGAAAAAGAGAGACGCTCCGTGATGCCTCCTTTACGCACAGCTGTTTGTTTATGTTGTGAGCTGTACACACGGGTTTAAATATAGGTTACTAAATATGAGTGTTTAGGTGGTTCAGGAATATGAATATTAATGGAAAAGGGGTGTGTGTGTGTGTGTGTGTGTGTGCGTGCGTGCGTGCGTGTGTGCGTGTGTGTGTGTGTGCGTGCGTGTGTTTTACTGGGCAACAGCTCTCAATATGTCAGAGCAAACCAGGATAACATCATAACCTCCTCCCTCCCAGACTACTTTTGCATCATCAGCCCATGAGATCTGTTCGCGCGACCATATATTGGAACACTGCGAGCTTGGACCGGACCAGAACATCAGTTTCCTCCCGTCTCACTGCTGCCTCCCTCTTCCACGGTGAAATCAAACTTGCGCTTCGCCCGCGGCGGATTTAAAGGCGAGGAGAGGAGCTCATTTGATTGGTGAAGATCTGACTCGGCTGCGTTAAACCCACTCCACGCCTTCTCTCCGCCCTCTATGCCACTTGCGCCGGTGGAAGGGAAGGAGGCGGGATTGCGCCCCGCTGCGCTTCGCCTTGCATTGAAGGAAAATTGCAAACTGCTCCTGGACACTCCCCGTTGGCGAGGCGAAGGCGAAGCACAGGGCAGATCCGCCACGCCTGCGCTAGTTTATGAAAATAGAGCCCTTATATCTCTAGCCTGGCCTGGGAACACCTTGGGATCCCCAAGTAAGAGCTGGCTAATGAAGCCAAGGAAAGGAAAGTCTGGGGCTCACTGGTGGATCTGCTCCCTCTGCAACCCAATCTCAAATAAGCGGTTGAAGATGGATGGGTGGTTTGTGTGACTGTTTGTAAAGCTTAGTGTGAATGAATTTTCATGCTAAGAAACGAGATTGTGATCTCAGACTTCCTGAAAATGACTCACCCATTGTAAAACAGGTCTAACGAGTTGAGGTGAAGAAGAAAGTCAAAAGTTCCTTGAGTGTTACAATTGCTTCACTGAAAGACTAAGCACATCGACCTTGGACAAGACAGAAGATAATCTACAAAATGAGTGACTCTGGACCAAGTATGAGGTAAATGAAAAAATATAATCAGCAACTTCCACCAACTTTTATTACAAGCTGCTGATATAAACAAATTATTAGAATTTTTTCAGGCATATTATTCCATTGCTGATTTACTCTTAGTGTCAGGGGGTTACTACAAAACTACAACAACATTTGTGAGGATTAAAAAAAAAAAGTGTGTTAGTTACTTAGAAATTTCTTTTTAAATTAAAAACAGCTGGTATGCAGAATATAACAAAGATTCTACAAAGATTAACCTTTCAATGAAAAGGAACAACATGGGTAAGATAGATGAAGCATGTGAGATCTGATAGCACTCATGTTACTGAAATGAAGTAACTAATTACTTTGAAATAAAACTTGTGGCAACAAGGTAGTTAGTAATCTCTAATTTATTGGATTTAAAAGGTCATGATATAATTGAATCAAGATCTGTTTGCATTAATACACTGTGGAGACAATGTGCTCAATTTCACAAAAAGGAAGACATTTGAAATAGAACAATTAATCAAATACAGTTGATTATTTCTGCATTTGTGTCTGATTTGTGCACAAAATACTGGTTCTTCATGCCAAGAAAATTGACTTTGTTTATATTGGCATCATTTTTGACTCAATCACTACATTGCACATTATATAAATACAACAGATAAACAGATAGTATAATTTTTTTTTTTTTTTTTAAACTTGCGACTGAGGTGTTTTGAAATCAATGTAACAACATGTAGTTTAATATCCATGCAACAATATGCTGCTGGGGCTCCCTCACTCAAGACAAATTTCCTAAAACATAATTATATCTGTGCATATACTCAAAGCAGTGAACAGTCCTGTTTTTTAAATCAAGCTTGTACATGAATGTATGGTATAAATTTCCTGTATCGTTCAAATTTTCAAGTTCAAGTTTCATTGTACTGATTCAATCTACTTTTTATGGCATTACATTTATTCCAGCATAGACATGGAATAACTTTTTCCTTTTTTTGAATGATCCGCTAATCACTTTTACGTGTATTCATTACAAGATTCAATTTAAGATTTGCAATTGTTGAAATATTAGGCTTAATTAAATAATGCAAATTTATGCATATAATTGGTTCAGCTGATAGTGACTAAGCGTTCTAGTAAATTACATAATCAGTTTATGTAACTTTTTTTTAAATTTCATTATCAACAATAACAATTTTCAACTAAGGTCATATTCCTGGCATTGCAATGTTATTTTCCCACATGATTCCTCTTCCAGGGAAACTGAACTGAGTGTATATGTAGTTTTAATATCTAGCCAATCTAGCAACACATTAGTGCTAAAGGAAATTTTTCAAATACTTGGTGCCGTTTATACACGAAGAAAATAAAGAAATGAAATAATATTGTGGATAGAGGCAAACCGTTTTTATATTAAGATACAATGTAAAAAAAAAAAAAAAAAAGTAAATGATAATTTAAAGGTGCTTGAGGCAAGATCGAGGAATAAAACTCACTAGCGATACAACGGGGGGCGACCGCCATTCCGACGGTCTGCCAGTCCGAAAATTCCCGAAGGTCCGTCATTTCGAACTTCCCGAGGGGCCGCCGTTCCGAATGTGTTTTATTTTGAAAATTGACCGGATTCTCTCGTGGTTTGACTTCCTGCCCGGCTTGACACGACGCGCCGCGGGGACAGCGCCCGACCGGCCCCTCCCCCTCCCCCTCCCCCTCCAAAGTTTCACCCAGGTGCGAGTCTGATGCATTACATCCATGGTCTGATGCAGCCGCGGCACTCCTGCTGAAAATAAATGTCCTTGCTCTGTGCTTTGGTTAGGTTTAGGCAATGTAGAAAGGAGTTGGTTAAGTTTAGTAAAAAGGTTAGGTAGAGGCCAATAAAATCGCAGTTAATATGTATCTCCCCCGGGAGTCGAACCCTGATCCACCGCGTCAAAAGCAGATGCTCTGACCACTACGCTACCACCGCAATTAGGCTTGTTTACTCCGTGCCGTAAACCATTCAAGATTTTTTCAGGTTCGGAATGGCACCCTTTCTTTCAGGTTCGTAATGGCACCCTTTTCCCATAAATAATTAAGGGTCGGCATTCCGACAAATTAAAGTAAACGTTCGGAGTGGTGGCCCTTCGGAATGGCACCCTGGAACCAGCGATACAACGGCCATAGCGGCCGTCAGAGTTACTGCAGCCATCAGCCAAGCTGGTGCGGGAGCGCGCATCAACTCTCCACAGCAGTGCAGCTGATGCTGTGACAGTGACACTGTGGCTGAATTGGAAACAGCATAACGTTACTATACCAGTGTTTTCCACTAATCAGCCGCCACAGTTTGGTTTGTGTCCGCCGCAGCAGTCTCTCACAGAAAAAAAGAACATTTTTCACTAGCCTATCTCTCATCTCTGCCAGTCAGCCCCTCTACTTGCTGTCCCTCTCACGACACAGAGCAGACACACACAGAGACACACACACAGACACACAGAGACACACACAGACCGCCTGGCTGTTAATAAACAGTAAATGCGCCATGCCGCGCTCATTGTACAGTGCTCAATTTACCGCAACACCGGGAGGTTGACCGCCCGGGCATCAGGTCAGCACCGGCCGCCGCCGCCGCCTCTGTGAGCCGCTGCTGCCGCTCGGCTGCTCTAGTGGCTCTGCACTCCTCCGAAAAATGTCGGAGCAAATCTACTTACAGACGTTATTTGGATAAACTGACAACAGATTGGGAATCTAAACCGTCACTTTCACATGAAAAAATATTAAAATGTAAGAAAGTGACGTTATTTCTCTACTCGCTGCTCACATAACTGTTCAGGCTGCAAGACATCCGCCAACCGCTGGGCGCAAGCGGAGGAAAGCAGAAGCTGTCCAGGACGCGCATGCAGCGTCATTTGACGTCACATCCGCGGACAGCGCGGGAAATTCGGACCCAGAATTGCAGCGCATTATGCAGCACACAGCCTGTTCAAGGCAATGGAGAGATACGCGGGTGGGCTCATTCTTTTTGGTTTTTAACGCTTCATCGCCCATCAGCAGTAAAAAACTTAAAACGCATGTGCATTTCTTGCCTCATGAACCTTTAAAATTACTTACAGCCTCTTTATGTTATACTTAAGAAATGGCAGTACAAGGACCTGCCAAAAAATGTGACCATACCAACTGGCAGGGTAATGTGCCTGTCACATTTCCATAGCCACAAGAAATATAAACAACAAAGGATCAAAAATATAAGATCCTTTTGAATGTATGGTGGATATCTTTAAATGACTTAATATAAATAACGTATAACAAAAATGTTATTACATTGTCTTTTTATATGTTACAATCAAACTCACTCTTTTTTGTTATTACCAATTTGGTTGGGATCCAGGGATGATGTCCAAGATGTAGAGCCGTAGAGCTACCGAGACTAATTTCTTGCTGGAGGCGTTTCATTTATTGTACACTTTTAGCCAATTACGTGTGATATCTGTCTCCAAACTCAGAGAGCCTGAACCTGCTGCAGATCTACAAGACACCAGGTAAAGACAGTTTCTCACATGGCAGCTTATAAAACAGTGCCGTTAAGATCAATTTTACACAAAGAGCATGGATAAAAATTGGCCACTGCTATTGTAACCAAACCTGGTTGATGTGTGTCAATCTTGTGTCCTTGAATTGTTATGATGCACTGGGATTTTTGTCCTCTGGGGGGCACTCTACACAGGAAAAGTTTGATAATGCCTGATAGAAGTGGACGCAACTTATTACAAAAGATAGAAATTCCTAAACATTCCATCTGCCAAACTTCTAAGAATCAGTAAATCACTTGTTTATCTACAAAGTTAGATGGTTTTCAGCACATCAACTGAACGATAATAATAGTTGCAGGATGCAGATGAGAGCCTTACTGTAACCTGTGGTCAACTCACAAGTCCATCCGTCTGTTTTTGTAAACATAAAATCAATTAAAGCAGCAAGCGGCTATGACGGGCAACGATCAAATGGAGTCGTAGAGGGCGGGCCTCTGATCATGTACATACATTTTGAAGTGATTACGATCAAGTATGTGGGCGTGGAAGGCAAACGTAATAGCATGGCGACTAAACGGCCAACTTTGTCGCCCCCTAGCAGCCACGCCCTTTGAAGTAGAGAAAAGCTTTTAATAACTTTTAACCAGCTTGGTCTCTTGATGATCTGTAGCGAATATGAAGTCAATCGGGCAAAATCCGTAGGAGGAGGCTGTTCACGATGGAGCGCTATTCGTGTCGCTGCCACAAGGGGGCCATTAGCCGTAGCTACATAGCGTTCATGAAATAGCTTCACCAACTTGTTCGGCATGTTTTAGAAGTGGAATGAAGTTGATGGGGTCAACTATGTATTTTTACTTAATTTATTCCACTTCCTGTTACCACCAGGGGGCGCTATGAGTGACGTATGAAAGTGATCGGATCATTCAGGGTCACGCCATCATCACGTGCACCAAGGTTGAAGCAGCTGCGATCAAATCTGTGGGCGTGATAGCATTTCAACCTTTTTAGCTGAATCGCGGAACTTGGCCGTGCCCTAGCAGCCACGCCCTTTGACCTGCAGGCAGAGCACAACTTTTGATCAGCTTGGTCTGTAGATGTTCTGTACCCAATTTGAAGTCAATCGGGCGAAATCCCTAGGAGGAGATTGTTTTGCGTCAAAGAAATGCTAACCAAAATGGCCGACTTCCTGTTGGGTTTAGGGCATGGCTCCAATTCAATTTTTTGTATGTTTGGGTATGATACACGTGTGTGTAGAGTTTCGTATGTGTACGACCAAGTAAGTGGAATTTGTCTATGGGGAATTAATTTTTGTGTACTTCCTGTTACCACCGGGGGGGTATTATGAGTAAGACAGGAAGTTAATATATCAAAACGTTCAGGGCGGAGCCATCATCATGTCCACCGATTTTCAAGTTGCTACGATGAAGTATGTGCGTGTGAAAGGCAAACGTAATTTAATTTGGGAAGATACACAGTCGCCACGCTGCGACACGGACGATGTGCTCGTAGGGTCACAGTGTTCATGATGTAGCTTCACCATCCGGTTTTGCATTTATTAAAAGTGAAATGAAGTCGATTTGGTTAAGTATGTATTTTAAACAAGTTTTAGTACGTTTCCTTTTACCACCGGGGGGCGCTATGAGCGACGTAGGAAAATAATATGTCGGATCGTTCAGGGTTGTGGCGTCATCATGTGCACCAAGTTTGAAGCGTCTACGATCAAGTAGAGTAGAGTAGAGTAGAGAATACTTTATTCATCCCGAGGAGGGAAATTCATATTAATGTAGTAGCTCACATGACAATGACACAAAAAAATGGCGTGAGAGCCATTCGTATTTACATGGCGAGCACCGAAACAGTCGGCAAACTTAGTCAAGGCCTAGCAGCCACGCCCTTTGAGCTACAGACCTGCAAAGCACAACTTAAGCTCAGCTAGGTCTGACGATGTTCCGTACCCAATTTGAAGTCGATCGGGTGAAATGCCTAGGAGGAGTTCGTTTTGAGCGTGGGAAATGTAAAGCAAAATGGTCGACTTCCTGTTGGGTTTCGGGCTTCGCTCCAAGAGGATTTTGTGTTCATCTCATATTGATAAATATGTTTACCGATTTTGGTCCACTTTCGTTGACGTCATTTTTTTCCCTATGGGTTTTTGGCAAATTTGTAGCGGGCGCTATTTCGCCATTTGGCCCCGCCCATATACGATGCTGGCAAAATATAAAATTTTTCACGAGGCCCCACGAGCCTGCCAAATTTGGTGAGTTTTCGGGCATGGGAAAGGGTCCAAATTTGCGATTTAAAGTGCAGAACATTAATAATAATGAAAAGAAACAATTAAATAATAATTTAGCGTTTTTTTCCCCCAGGGTAGGTGTGTAATTGATTACTGATTACTTCTAGATACTTTTGGACTTAGTTATACCTTGTTGATTACTCTTGGACTCTGTTGTACTTTTGCCGTTCGAATTTCAATAGGGCCTTCACTGTGACGTTGTCACTGGCTCGGGCCCTAATTAACATCTCTGTGTCTATAAGTCCCCATTCAAATGCTGCCAAAACAAGTATGAACAACAAGTGTTTCAAGCAATGTTTGGATCAGACAAACTTCGAGTCCTCAGTGCTGCAAGTCATCTTGCTATCATTTGTAACACTGAATGGTAATTTAACTCAGTGGTTCTTCATGTTTCAACAGATCAAGCCAGGATGATGTCCAAGCAGAGGCAGGCCGGTATGTTACTGACTGTGTTGAGTTGCACTTTGTCTCCTTAAGAACTTTTAAAAGAGCCATGGGAAATGGTGGGTTAGGGATTGAAGGAGAAATGGTTTGCACATCTGTCCAGTGAGGCAGGTGCGTAGGAACAGCATGGCTGGATCAGTCCCAATCCAAAAATTCCCACAATTTAGTTCAATGTGTTGGTCCTAGACATTGATCAGCCAAATGGTGTTCCAACACTAAGGAGCCATCTTAAACCAGAAAAGCTGAGCCTGTAGCCAATCACCTCACCCCATGTGGTGTGAATGATAACAATAAACCAGTATCAATTCACTATTCTTTGTATGCAACAGTTAGCAATTGGTTTGGTATTCAATAAAGTCCCATAGAGCTACCAAGACTAATTTCTTGCTGGAGGCGTGTCATTTAATATACACTTTTAGCCAACTACGTGTCATATCTGTCTCTAATCTCAGAGAGCCTGAACCTGCTGCAGATCTACAAGACACCAGGTAAAGACCAGCTTCTCATTTAGGGCCCAAGCAGCCAATGCTGCTGGCTTCCTCTTGTTGTTGTTCTGATGATCATTATTAGGGTTGGAGCACCAAGGTGAAATGAGCCTAACCTGGCAGTTTGTAATGACCTTTTTGACAGCCTTGACAAGAAAACTCAGTACTCAGGCACAAAAAGTGGCACTGATCACATATTAGGTGGCACAAAGATTAGTTTTACCAACAACATATTGGGATGAAGCCAAAGTTCTTTTGCCCTTTTGATCTCTGAAATAATATGCATCTTTTTCCTAATGGCCTTCTGCTTTCAAAATGTTTAAAAGTCAAACATAAACCCTAATCGAGCTAGTCTGAGGTCATTCAACCGATTCTCATGAAGCTTGGTCTACATCACCCGCAGACACTGCCTAGGTAAAACTATGACAAGAGTGTCACTTTGTTCACCTGTGTTGAAATTACAAGCAGCTTATAAAACAGTGCCGTTAAGATCAATTTTACACAAAGAGCATGGATAAAAATTGGCCACTGCTATTGTAACCAAACCTGGTTGATGTGTGTCAATCTTGTGTCCTTGAATTGTTATGATGGACTGGGATGTTTGTCCTCTGGGGGACACTCGATACAGGAAAAGTTTGATAATGCCTGATAGAAGTGGATGCAACTTATTACAAAAGATAGAAATTCCTAAACATTCCATCTGCCAAACTTCTAAGAATCAGTAAATCACTTGTTTATCTACAAAGTTAGATGGTTTTCAGCACATCAACTGAACGATGATAATTAGGATGCAGATGAGAGCCTTACTGTAACCTGTGGTCAACTCACAAGTCCATCCGTCTGTTTTTGTAAACATAAAATCAATTAACATCTCTGTGTCTATAAGTCCCCATTCAAATGCTGCCAAAACAAGTATGAACAACAAGTGTTTCAAGCAATGTTTGGATCAGACAAACTTCGAGTCCTCAGTGCTGCAAGTCATCTTGCTATCATTTGTAACACTGAATGGTAATTTAACTCAGTGGTTCTTCATGTTTCAACAGATCAAGCCAGGATGATGTCCAAGCAGAGAGAGGCCGGTATGTTACTGACTGTGTTGAGTTGCACTTTGTCTCCTTAAGAACTTTTAAAAGAGCCATGGGAAATGGTGGGTTAGGGATTGAAGGAGAAATGGTTTGCACATCTGTCCAGTGAGGCAGGTGCGTAGGAACAGCATGGCTGGATCCAAAGTCCCAATCCAAAAATTCCCACAATTTAGTTCAATGTGTTGGTCCTAGACATTGATCAGCCAAATGGTGTTCCAACACTAAGGAGCCATCTTAAACCAGAAAAGCTGAGCCTGTAGCCAATCAATAAACCAGTATCAATTCACTATTCTTTGTATGCAACAGTTAGCAATTGGTTTGGTATTCAATAAAGTCCCATAGAGCTACCAAGACTAATTTCTTGCTGGAGGCGTGTCATTTAATATACACTTTTAGCCAACTACGTGTCATATCTGTCTCTAATCTCAGAGAGCCTGAACCTGCTGCAGATCTACAAGACACCAGGTAAAGACCAGCTTCTCATTTAGGGCCCAAGCAGCCAATGCTGCTGGCTTCCTCTTGTTGTTGTTCTGATGATCATTATTAGGGTTGGAGCACCAAGGTGCAATGAGACTAACCTGGCAGTTTGTAATGACCTTTTTGACAGCCTTGACAAGAAAACTCAGTACTCAGGCACAAAAAGTGGCACTGATCACATATTAGGTGGCACAAAGATTAGTTTTACCAACAACATATTGGGATGAAGCCAAAGCCCTTTTGCCCTTTTGATCTCTGAAATAATATGCATCTTTTTCCTAATGGCCTTCTGCTTTCAAAATGTTTAAAAGTCAAACATAAACCCTAATCGAGCTAGTCTGAGGTCATTCAACCGATTCTCATGAAGCTTGGTCTACATCACCCACAGACACTGCCTAGGTAAAACTATGAAAAGAGTGTCACTTTGTTCACCTGTGTTGAAATTACAAGCAGCTTATAAAACAGTGCCGTTAAGATCAATTTTACACAAAGAGCATGGATAAAAATTGGCCACTGCTATTGTAACCAAACCTGGTTGATGTGTGTCAATCTTGTGTCCTTGAATTGTTATGATGGACTGGGATGTTTGTCCTCTGGGGGGCACTCGACACAGGAAAAGTTTGATAATGCCTGATAGAAGTGGATGCAACTTATTACAAAAGATAGAAATTCCTAAACATTCCATCTGCCAAACTTCTAAGAATCAGTAAATCACTTGTTTATCTACAAAGTTAGATGGTTTTCAGCACATCAACTGAACGATGATAATAGTTGCAGGATGCAGATGAGAGCCTTACTGTAAACCTGTGGTCAACTCACAAGTCCATCCGTCTGTTTTTGTAAACATAAAATCAATTAACATCTCTGTGTCTATAAGTCCCCATTCAAATGCTGCCAAAACAAGTATGAACAACATCAAGTGTTTCAGGCAGTGTTTGGATCAGACAAACTTTGAGTCCTCAGTGCTGCAAGTCATCTTGCTATCATTTGTAACACTGAATGGTAATTTAACTCAGTGGTTCTTCATGTTTCAACAGATCAAGCCAGGATGATGTCCAAGCAGAGGCAGGCCGGTATGTTATTGACTGTGTTGAGTTGCACTTTGTCTCCTTAAGAACTTTTAAAAGAGCCATGGGAAATGGTGGGTTAGGGATTGAAGAAGAAATGGTTTGCACATCTGTCCAGTGAGGCAGGTGCGTAGGAACAGCATGGCTGGATCCAAAGTCCCAATCCAAAAATACCCACAATTTAGTTCAATGTGTTGGTCCTAGACATTGATCAGCCAAATGGTGTTCCAACACTAAGGAGCAATCTTAAACCAGAAAAGCTGAGCCTGTAGCCAATCACCTCACCCCATGTGGTGTGAATGATAACAATAAACCAGTATCAATTCACTATTCTTTGTATGCAACAGTTAGCAATTGGTTTGGTATTCAATAAAGTCCCATAGAGCTACCAAGACTAATTTCTTGCTGGAGGCGTGTCATTTAATATACACTTTTAGCCAACTACGTGTCATATCTGTCTCCAATCTCAGAGAGCCTGAACCTGCTGCAGATCTACAAGACACCAGGTAAAGACCAGCTTCTCATTTAGGGCCCAAGCAGCCAATGCTGCTGGCTTCCTCTTGTTGTTGTTCTGATGATCATTATTAGGGTTGGAGCACCAAGGTGCAATGAGCCTAACCTGGCAGTTTGTAATGACCTTTTTGACAGCCTTGACAAGAAAACTCAGTACTCAGGCACAAAAAGTGGCACTGATCACATATTAGGTGGCACAAAGATTAGTTTTACCAACAACATATTGGGATGAAGCCAAAGCTCTTTTGCCCTTTTGATCTCTGAAATAATATGCATCTTTTTCCTAATGGCCTTCTGCTTTCAAAATGTTTAAAAGTCAAACATAAACCCTAATCGAGCTAGTCTGAGGTCATTCAACCGATTCTCATGAAGCTTGGTCTACATCACCCGCAGACACTGCCTAGGTAAAACTATGAAAAGAGTGTCACTTTGTTCACCTGTGTTGAAATTACAAGCAGCTTATAAAACAGTGCCGTTAAGATCAATTTTACACAAAGAGCATGGATAAAAATTGGCCACTGCTATTGTAACCAAACCTGGTTGATGTGTGTCAATCTTGTGTCCTTGAATTGTTATGATGGACTGGGATGTTTGTCCTCTGGGGGGCACTCGACACAGGAAAAGTTTGATAATGCCTGATAGAAGTGGATGCAACTTATTACAAAAGATAGAAATTCCTAAACATTCCATCTGCCAAACTTCTAAGAATCAGTAAATCACTTGTTTATCTACAAAGTTAGATGGTTTTCAGCACATCAACTGAACGATGATAATAGTTGCAGGATGCAGATGAGAGCCTTACTGCAACCTGTGGTCAACTCACAAGTCCATCCGTCTGTTTTTGTAAACATAAAATCAATTAACATCTCTGTGTCTATAAGTCCCCATTCAAATGCTGCCAAAACAAGTATGAACAACAAGTGTTTCAAGCAATGTTTGGATCAGACAAACTTCGAGTCCTCAGTGCTGCAAGTCATCTTGCTATCATTTGTAACACTGAATGGTAATTTAACTCAGTGGTTCTTCATGTTTCAACAGATCAAGCCAGGATGATGTCCAAGCAGAGACAGGCCGGTATGTTACTGACTGTGTTGAGTTGCACTTTGTCTCCTTAAGAACTTTTAAAAGAGCCATGGGAAATGGTGGGTTAGGGATTGAAGGAGAAATGGTTTGCACATCTGTCCAGTGAGGCAGGTGCGTAGGAACAGCATGGCTGGATCCAAAGTCCCAATCCAAAAATTCCCACAATTTAGTTCAATGTGTTGGTCCTAGACATTGATCAGCCAAATGGTGTTCCAACACTAAGGAGCCATCTTAAACCAGAAAAGCTGAGCCTGTAGCCAATCAATAAACCAGTATCAATTCACTATTCTTTGTATGCAACAGTTAGCAATTGGTTTGGTATTCAATAAAGTCCCATAGAGCTACCAAGACTAATTTCTTGCTGGAGGCGTGTCATTTAATATACACTTTTAGCCAACTACGTGTCATATCTGTCTCTAATCTCAGAGAGCCTGAACCTGCTGCAGATCTACAAGACACCAGGTAAAGACCAGCTTCTCATTTAGGGCCCAAGCAGCCAATGCTGCTGGCTTCCTCTTGTTGTTGTTCTGATGATCATTATTAGGGTTGGAGCACCAAGGTGCAATGAGACTAACCTGGCAGTTTGTAATGACCTTTTTGACAGCCTTGACAAGAAAACTCAGTACTCAGGCACAAAAAGTGGCACTGATCACATATTAGGTGGCACAAAGATTAGTTTTACCAACAACATATTGGGATGAAGCCAAAGCCCTTTTGCCCTTTTGATCTCTGAAATAATATGCATCTTTTTCCTAATGGCCTTCTGCTTTCAAAATGTTTAAAAGTCAAACATAAACCCTAATCGAGCTAGTCTGAGGTCATTCAACCGATTCTCATGAAGCTTGGTCTACATCACCCACAGACACTGCCTAGGTAAAACTATGAAAAGAGTGTCACTTTGTTCACCTGTGTTGAAATTACAAGCAGCTTATAAAACAGTGCCGTTAAGATCAATTTTACACAAAGAGCATGGATAAAAATTGGCCACTGCTATTGTAACCAAACCTGGTTGATGTGTGTCAATCTTGTGTCCTTGAATTGTTATGATGGACTGGGATGTTTGTCCTCTGGGGGGCACTCGACACAGGAAAAGTTTGATAATGCCTGATAGAAGTGGATGCAACTTATTACAAAAGATAGAAATTCCTAAACATTCCATCTGCCAAACTTCTAAGAATCAGTAAATCACTTGTTTATCTACAAAGTTAGATGGTTTTCAGCACATCAACTGAACGATGATAATAGTTGCAGGATGCAGATGAGAGCCTTACTGTAACCTGTGGTCAACTCACAAGTCCATCCGTCTGTTTTTGTAAACATAAAATCAATTAACATCTCTGTGTCTATAAGTCCCCATTCAAATGCTGCCAAAACAAGTATGAACAACAAGTGTTTCAAGCAATGTTTGGATCAGACAAACTTCGAGTCCTCAGTGCTGCAAGTCATCTTGCTATCATTTGTAACACTGAATGGTAATTTAACTCAGTGGTTCTTCATGTTTCAACAGATCAAGCCAGGATGATGTCCAAGCAGAGAGAGGCCGGTATGTTACTGACTGTGTTGAGTTGCACTTTGTCTCCTTAAGAACTTTTAAAAGAGCCATGGGAAATGGTGGGTTAGGGATTGAAGGAGAAATGGTTTGCACATCTGTCCAGTGAGGCAGGTGCGTAGGAACAGCATGGCTGGATCCAAAGTCCCAATCCAAAAATTCCCACAATTTAGTTCAATGTGTTGGTCCTAGACATTGATCAGCCAAATGGTGTTCCAACACTAAGGAGCCATCTTAAACCAGAAAAGCTGAGCCTGTAGCCAATCAATAAACCAGTATCAATTCACTATTCTTTGTATGCAACAGTTAGCAATTGGTTTGGTATTCAATAAAGTCCCATAGAGCTACCAAGACTAATTTCTTGCTGGAGGCGTGTCATTTAATATACACTTTTAGCCAACTACGTGTCATATCTGTCTCTAATCTCAGAGAGCCTGAACCTGCTGCAGATCTACAAGACACCAGGTAAAGACCAGCTTCTCATTTAGGGCCCAAGCAGCCAATGCTGCTGGCTTCCTCTTGTTGTTGTTCTGATGATCATTATTAGGGTTGGAGCACCAAGGTGCAATGAGACTAACCTGGCAGTTTGTAATGACCTTTTTGACAGCCTTGACAAGAAAACTCAGTACTCAGGCACAAAAAGTGGCACTGATCACATATTAGGTGGCACAAAGATTAGTTTTACCAACAACATATTGGGATGAAGCCAAAGCCCTTTTGCCCTTTTGATCTCTGAAATAATATGCATCTTTTTCCTAATGGCCTTCTGCTTTCAAAATGTTTAAAAGTCAAACATAAACCCTAATCGAGCTAGTCTGAGGTCATTCAACCGATTCTCATGAAGCTTGGTCTACATCACCCACAGACACTGCCTAGGTAAAACTATGAAAAGAGTGTCACTTTGTTCACCTGTGTTGAAATTACAAGCAGCTTATAAAACAGTGCCGTTAAGATCAATTTTACACAAAGAGCATGGATAAAAATTGGCCACTGCTATTGTAACCAAACCTGGTTGATGTGTGTCAATCTTGTGTCCTTGAATTGTTATGATGGACTGGGATGTTTGTCCTCTGGGGGGCACTCGACACAGGAAAAGTTTGATAATGCCTGATAGAAGTGGATGCAACTTATTACAAAAGATAGAAATTCCTAAACATTCCATCTGCCAAACTTCTAAGAATCAGTAAATCACTTGTTTATCTACAAAGTTAGATGGTTTTCAGCACATCAACTGAACGATGATAATAGTTGCAGGATGCAGATGAGAGCCTTACTGTAACCTGTGGTCAACTCACAAGTCCATCCGTCTGTTTTTGTAAACATAAAATCAATTAACATCTCTGTGTCTATAAGTCCCCATTCAAATGCTGCCAAAACAAGTATGAACAACATCAAGTGTTTCAAGCAGTGTTTGGATCAGACAAACTTTGAGTCCTCAGTGCTGCAAGTCATCTTGCTATCATTTGTAACACTGAATGGTAATTTAACTCAGTGGTTCTTCATGTTTCAACAGATCAAGCCAGGATGATGTCCAAGCAGAGGCAGGCCGGTATGTTATTGACTGTGTTGAGTTGCACTTTGTCTCCTTAAGAACTTTTAAAAGAGCCATGGGAAATGGTGGGTTAGGGATTGAAGAAGAAATGGTTTGCACATCTGTCCAGTGAGGCAGGTGCGTAGGAACAGCATGGCTGGATCCAAAGTCCCAATCCAAAAATACCCACAATTTAGTTCAATGTGTTGGTCCTAGACATTGATCAGCCAAATGGTGTTCCAACACTAAGGAGCAATCTTAAACCAGAAAAGCTGAGCCTGTAGCCAATCACCTCACCCCATGTGGTGTGAATGATAACAATAAACCAGTATCAATTCACTATTCTTTGTATGCAACAGTTAGCAATTGGTTTGGTATTCAATAAAGTCCCATAGAGCTACCAAGACTAATTTCTTGCTGGAGGCGTGTCATTTAATATACACTTTTAGCCAACTACGTGTCATATCTGTCTCCAATCTCAGAGAGCCTGAACCTGCTGCAGATCTACAAGACACCAGGTAAAGACCAGCTTCTCATTTAGGGCCCAAGCAGCCAATGCTGCTGGCTTCCTCTTGTTGTTGTTCTGATGATCATTATTAGGGTTGGAGCACCAAGGTGCAATGAGCCTAACCTGGCAGTTTGTAATGACCTTTTTGACAGCCTTGACAAGAAAACTCAGTACTCAGGCACAAAAAGTGGCACTGATCACATATTAGGTGGCACAAAGATTAGTTTTACCAACAACATATTGGGATGAAGCCAAAGCTCTTTTGCCCTTTTGATCTCTGAAATAATATGCATCTTTTTCCTAATGGCCTTCTGCTTTCAAAATGTTTAAAAGTCAAACATAAACCCTAATCGAGCTAGTCTGAGGTCATTCAACCGATTCTCATGAAACTTGGTCTACATCACCCGCAGACACTGCCTAGGTAAAACTATGAAAAGAGTGTCACTTTGTTCACCTGTGTTGAAATTACAAGCAGCTTATAAAACAGTGCCGTTAAGATCAATTTTACACAAAGAGCATGGATAAAAATTGGCCACTGCTATTGTAACCAAACCTGGTTGATGTGTGTCAATCTTGTGTCCTTGAATTGTTATGATGGACTGGGATGTTTGTCCTCTGGGGGGCACTCGACACAGGAAAAGTTTGATAATGCCTGATAGAAGTGGATGCAACTTATTACAAAAGATAGAAATTCCTAAACATTCCATCTGCCAAACTTCTAAGAATCAGTAAATCACTTGTTTATCTACAAAGTTAGATGGTTTTCAGCACATCAACTGAACGATGATAATAGTTGCAGGATGCAGATGAGAGCCTTACTGCAACCTGTGGTCAACTCACAAGTCCATCCGTCTGTTTTTGTAAACATAAAATCAATTAACATCTCTGTGTCTATAAGTCCCCATTCAAATGCTGCCAAAACAAGTATGAACAACAAGTGTTTCAAGCAATGTTTGGATCAGACAAACTTCGAGTCCTCAGTGCTGCAAGTCATCTTGCTATCATTTGTAACACTGAATGGTAATTTAACTCAGTGGTTCTTCATGTTTCAACAGATCAAGCCAGGATGATGTCCAAGCAGAGACAGGCCGGTATGTTACTGACTGTGTTGAGTTGCACTTTGTCTCCTTAAGAACTTTTAAAAGAGCCATGGGAAATGGTGGGTTAGGGATTGAAGGAGAAATGGTTTGCACATCTGTCCAGTGAGGCAGGTGCGTAGGAACAGCATGGCTGGATCCAAAGTCCCAATCCAAAAATTCCCACAATTTAGTTCAATGTGTTGGTCCTAGACATTGATCAGCCAAATGGTGTTCCAACACTAAGGAGCCATCTTAAACCAGAAAAGCTGAGCCTGTAGCCAATCAATAAACCAGTATCAATTCACTATTCTTTGTATGCAACAGTTAGCAATTGGTTTGGTATTCAATAAAGTCCCATAGAGCTACCAAGACTAATTTCTTGCTGGAGGCGTGTCATTTAATATACACTTTTAGCCAACTACGTGTCATATCTGTCTCTAATCTCAGAGAGCCTGAACCTGCTGCAGATCTACAAGACACCAGGTAAAGACCAGCTTCTCATTTAGGGCCCAAGCAGCCAATGCTGCTGGCTTCCTCTTGTTGTTGTTCTGATGATCATTATTAGGGTTGGAGCACCAAGGTGCAATGAGACTAACCTGGCAGTTTGTAATGACCTTTTTGACAGCCTTGACAAGAAAACTCAGTACTCAGGCACAAAAAGTGGCACTGATCACATATTAGGTGGCACAAAGATTAGTTTTACCAACAACATATTGGGATGAAGCCAAAGCCCTTTTGCCCTTTTGATCTCTGAAATAATATGCATCTTTTTCCTAATGGCCTTCTGCTTTCAAAATGTTTAAAAGTCAAACATAAACCCTAATCGAGCTAGTCTGAGGTCATTCAACCGATTCTCATGAAGCTTGGTCTACATCACCCACAGACACTGCCTAGGTAAAACTATGAAAAGAGTGTCACTTTGTTCACCTGTGTTGAAATTACAAGCAGCTTATAAAACAGTGCCGTTAAGATCAATTTTACACAAAGAGCATGGATAAAAATTGGCCACTGCTATTGTAACCAAACCTGGTTGATGTGTGTCAATCTTGTGTCCTTGAATTGTTATGATGGACTGGGATGTTTGTCCTCTGGGGGGCACTCGACACAGGAAAAGTTTGATAATGCCTGATAGAAGTGGATGCAACTTATTACAAAAGATAGAAATTCCTAAACATTCCATCTGCCAAACTTCTAAGAATCAGTAAATCACTTGTTTATCTACAAAGTTAGATGGTTTTCAGCACATCAACTGAACGATGATAATAGTTGCAGGATGCAGATGAGAGCCTTACTGCAACCTGTGGTCAACTCACAAGTCCATCCGTCTGTTTTTGTAAACATAAAATCAATTAACATCTCTGTGTCTATAAGTCCCCATTCAAATGCTGCCAAAACAAGTATGAACAACAAGTG
The DNA here is from genome assembly GCF_045865225.1 of Trachurus japonicus. Taxonomy (NCBI): domain Eukaryota; kingdom Metazoa; phylum Chordata; class Actinopteri; order Carangiformes; family Carangidae; genus Trachurus; species Trachurus japonicus. The sequence continues at coordinate 1,134,916 of NW_028221153.1, read as the reverse complement.
TTTCAAGCAATGTTTGGATCAGACAAACTTCGAGTCCTCAGTGCTGCAAGTCATCTTGCTATCATTTGTAACACTGAATGGTAATTTAACTCAGTGGTTCTTCATGTTTCAACAGATCAAGCCAGGATGATGTCCAAGCAGAGACAGGCCGGTATGTTACTGACTGTGTTGAGTTGCACTTTGTCTCCTTAAGAACTTTTAAAAGAGCCATGGGAAATGGTGGGTTAGGGATTGAAGGAGAAATGGTTTGCACATCTGTCCAGTGAGGCAGGTGCGTAGGAACAGCATGGCTGGATCCAAAGTCCCAATCCAAAAATTCCCACAATTTAGTTCAATGTGTTGGTCCTAGACATTGATCAGCCAAATGGTGTTCCAACACTAAGGAGCCATCTTAAACCAGAAAAGCTGAGCCTGTAGCCAATCAATAAACCAGTATCAATTCACTATTCTTTGTATGCAACAGTTAGCAATTGGTTTGGTATTCAATAAAGTCCCATAGAGCTACCAAGACTAATTTCTTGCTGGAGGCGTGTCATTTAATATACACTTTTAGCCAACTACGTGTCATATCTGTCTCTAATCTCAGAGAGCCTGAACCTGCTGCAGATCTACAAGACACCAGGTAAAGACCAGCTTCTCATTTAGGGCCCAAGCAGCCAATGCTGCTGGCTTCCTCTTGTTGTTGTTCTGATGATCATTATTAGGGTTGGAGCACCAAGGTGCAATGAGACTAACCTGGCAGTTTGTAATGACCTTTTTGACAGCCTTGACAAGAAAACTCAGTACTCAGGCACAAAAAGTGGCACTGATCACATATTAGGTGGCACAAAGATTAGTTTTACCAACAACATATTGGGATGAAGCCAAAGCCCTTTTGCCCTTTTGATCTCTGAAATAATATGCATCTTTTTCCTAATGGCCTTCTGCTTTCAAAATGTTTAAAAGTCAAACATAAACCCTAATCGAGCTAGTCTGAGGTCATTCAACCGATTCTCATGAAGCTTGGTCTACATCACCCACAGACACTGCCTAGGTAAAACTATGAAAAGAGTGTCACTTTGTTCACCTGTGTTGAAATTACAAGCAGCTTATAAAACAGTGCCGTTAAGATCAATTTTACACAAAGAGCATGGATAAAAATTGGCCACTGCTATTGTAACCAAACCTGGTTGATGTGTGTCAATCTTGTGTCCTTGAATTGTTATGATGGACTGGGATGTTTGTCCTCTGGGGGGCACTCGACACAGGAAAAGTTTGATAATGCCTGATAGAAGTGGATGCAACTTATTACAAAAGATAGAAATTCCTAAACATTCCATCTGCCAAACTTCTAAGAATCAGTAAATCACTTGTTTATCTACAAAGTTAGATGGTTTTCAGCACATCAACTGAACGATGATAATAGTTGCAGGATGCAGATGAGAGCCTTACTGTAACCTGTGGGCAACTCACAAGTCCATCCGTCTGTTTTTGTAAACATAAAATCAATTAACATCTCTGTGTCTATAAGTCCCCATTCAAATGCTGCCAAAACAAGTATGAACAACATCAAGTGTTTCAAGCAGTGTTTGGATCAGACAAACTTTGAGTCCTCAGTGCTGCAAGTCATCTTGCTATCATTTGTAACACTGAATGGTAATTTAACTCAGTGGTTCTTCATGTTTCAACAGATCAAGCCAGGATGATGTCCAAGCAGAGGCAGGCCGGTATGTTATTGACTGTGTTGAGTTGCACTTTGTCTCCTTAAGAACTTTTAAAAGAGCCATGGGAAATGGTGGGTTAGGGATTGAAGAAGAAATGGTTTGCACATCTGTCCAGTGAGGCAGGTGCGTAGGAACAGCATGGCTGGATCCAAAGTCCCAATCCAAAAATACCCACAATTTAGTTCAATGTGTTGGTCCTAGACATTGATCAGCCAAATGGTGTTCCAACACTAAGGAGCAATCTTAAACCAGAAAAGCTGAGCCTGTAGCCAATCACCTCACCCCATGTGGTGTGAATGATAACAATAAACCAGTATCAATTCACTATTCTTTGTATGCAACAGTTAGCAATTGGTTTGGTATTCAATAAAGTCCCATAGAGCTACCAAGACTAATTTCTTGCTGGAGGCGTGTCATTTAATATACACTTTTAGCCAACTACGTGTCATATCTGTCTCCAATCTCAGAGAGCCTGAACCTGCTGCAGATCTACAAGACACCAGGTAAAGACCAGCTTCTCATTTAGGGCCCAAGCAGCCAATGCTGCTGGCTTCCTCTTGTTGTTGTTCTGATGATCATTATTAGGGTTGGAGCACCAAGGTGCAATGAGCCTAACCTGGCAGTTTGTAATGACCTTTTTGACAGCCTTGACAAGAAAACTCAGTACTCAGGCACAAAAAGTGGCACTGATCACATATTAGGTGGCACAAAGATTAGTTTTACCAACAACATATTGGGATGAAGCCAAAGCTCTTTTGCCCTTTTGATCTCTGAAATAATATGCATCTTTTTCCTAATGGCCTTCTGCTTTCAAAATGTTTAAAAGTCAAACATAAACCCTAATCGAGCTAGTCTGAGGTCATTCAACCGATTCTCATGAAACTTGGTCTACATCACCCGCAGACACTGCCTAGGTAAAACTATGAAAAGAGTGTCACTTTGTTCACCTGTGTTGAAATTACAAGCAGCTTATAAAACAGTGCCGTTAGGATCAATTTTACACAAAGAGCATGGATAAAAATTGGCCACTGCTATTGTAACCAAACCTGGTTGATGTGTGTCAATCGTGTGTCCTTGAATTGTTATGATGCACTGGGATGTTTGTCCTCTGGGGGGCACTCTACACAGGAAAAGTTTGATAATGCCTGATAGAAGTGGACGCAACTTATTACAAAAGATAGAAATTCCTAAACATTCCATCTGCCAAACTTCTAAGAATCAGTAAATTAGTTGTTTATCTACAAAGATAGATGGTTTTCAGCACATCAACAGTAGGTTTTCTAACAAAGTTCCACCGGAGCTTATGGCTGACGCGTGTTGTCCAAACAGAAAAAAGTGTGTCCTCCACGATGGTTGGTTTCACAGGTTTATTCGCCAAAATACAAAAACATTAAAGTCATACATTTTCAACATGTAATTAACGAAAGGCTACCTGTCCACTATACTTCAAACACGTCTTCAACACGGTCAGAAATCCCGTGGGCTCCTCAGGCTCTCCTGTCTTCCACACTGCTTCACTTCCTAAACACCGTGCTGCAGCTACTTTCTTAAAGACACAGGCGCCTATTTTTATCTGTCTCACCACAGTTATTGCAAACATCAAAAAATGAATTATCTGAGTTTGTGCAAATAATAAACTAATAATGATCATTTCAATTAACTTATTTTCTTAAATGTAATTAAATTATTAAACTATTATGAAATACAAAGTACTCCATAATGAACTGAGATTTCTATGAACTGTTTTATCAGTCACACAGCACCTACATCAACTGAACGATGATAATAGTTGCAGGATGCAGATGAGAGCCTTACTGTAACCTGTAGTCAACTCACAAGTCCATCCGTCTGTTTTTGTAAACATAAAATCAATTAACATCTCTGTGTCTATAAGTCCCCATTCAAATGCTGCCAAAACAAGTATGAACAACAAGTGTTTCAAGCAATGTTTGGATCAGACAAACTTTGAGTCCTCAGTGCTGCAAGTCATCTTGCTATCATTTGTAACACTGAATGGTAATTTAACTCAGTGGTTCTTCATGTTTCAACAGATCAAGCCAGGATGATGTCCAAGCAGAGGCAGGCCGGTATGTTACTGACTGTGTTGAGTTGCACTTTGTCTCCTTAAGAACTTTTAAAAGAGCCATGGGAAATGGTGGGTTAGGGATTGAAGGAGAAATGGTTTGCACATCTGTCCAGTGAGGCAGGTGCGTAGGAGCAGCATGGCTGGATCCAAAGTCCCAATCCAAAAATTCCCACAATTTAGTTCAATGTGTTGGTCCTAGACATTGATCAGCCAAATGGTGTTCCAACACTAAGGAGCCATCTTAAACCAGAAAAGCTGAGCCTGTAGTCAATCACCTCACCCCATGTGGTGTGAATGATAACAATAAACCAGTATCAATTCACTATTCTTTGTATGCAACAGTTAGCAATTGGTTTGGTATTCAATAAAGTCCCATAGAGCTACCAAGACTAATTTCTTGCTGGAGGCGTGTCATTTAATATACACCTTTAGCCAACTACGTGTCATATCTGTCTCCAATCTCAGAGAGCCTGAACCTGCTGCAGATCTACAAGACACCAGGTAAAGACCAGCTTCTCATTTAGGGCCCAAGCAGCCAATGCTGCTGGCTTCCTCTTGTTGTTGTTCTGATGATCATTATTAGGGTTGGAGCACCAACATATTAGGTGGCACAAAGATTAGTTTTACCAACAACATATTGGGATGAAGCCAAAACTCTTTGCCCTTTTGATCTCAGAAATTATCTGCATCTTTTTCCTAATGGCCTTCTGCTTTCAAAATGTTTAAAAGTCAAACATAAACCCTAATCGAGCTGATGTGAGGTCATTCAACCGATTCTCATGAAGCTTGGTCTACATCACCCGCAGACACTGCCTAGGTAAAACTATGAAAAGAGTGTCACTTTGTTCATCTGTGTTGAAATTACAAGCAGCTTATAAAACAGTGCCGTTAAGATCAATTTTAAACAAAGAGCATGGATAAAAATTGGGCTGGTCAGATGGGCCTTGGATGTCTCTACTGGAAAATTTGTTCAACCCAGAATACATACCCGTTTCCACTGAAGTTGGGATGCTGTGAAAAATGTAAATACAGAGTGATGATCTGCAAAACATTTGAAGTCCATGTGAAATTAAAAACAACACAGAGACAACAAATGGAATGGTAGACGTAATAAATCTTGTTGTGTTTAGAAAATGATTGGCCTGTTGTGAATGTGATGCTAGCAATATGATTTCAAAGAAGCTGGGACAGGGTAATGTTGACTGATCTGTTGCTGCAACTCTTCCTTTGAAAATGACAGCACTTGGTCTCCTCAGTTTCTGGATGTTTATGGATACTGTTCACAAAGTGGACTGTTTCCCCATCCTTGCTTGACGTACAATTTAAGCTTCTCGATTGCAAATCATCACATGATGTTTAGGTTTTACACAGTGACCCAACATTGATTAGTTGCACAACAAACCTATTACAATCGTATTTCTTTCATTCAGCAAAAGGCCCAAGAATGAAGAAGGTGTCAAATCTAGATGTCAGCAGTGTGAAACTAATCAACGTGAACTCAAAGAGAGGTTTGTTTTTCATTAATGGATCAAGTGGATCAATCCACCTGACAGACACTTAAACTGAAATGAGTCCTAGGTATTAACAGTTGATTTGAACAATGGATCTGTGCTCTGACATGTTTTCACCAGACTAACCACTGATGATGTTTTTATCACAGTTTGACTGAGATGGAATCATTTTACAAAGAAAAGCTTCAAGAGGCAAGGTGGGTATTTTTAAGTCTGACGTCTCCATCTCATGAAACTGGAAACAGACGGTGAAGTTACTGATTGAGTTTGGAAGCAGTACGGTCTGTACGATATGAATCGGTCCAACACAACAGACTGAAAATATCTCATCTTGTGCTTCAGTGTGTGACACCATTGAGCCAGTTGCTTCTTCTTATGTATAATAATGTGAAACATTTTGGCCTCACAGATCTGCTCTGAAAAAAAAAGAAGAAGAACTGAGATCATTCAAAGACAGGTACGGTGCATTGTCTGACCTGGAAACAAAGATTGAGGCAAATGATAAAACCTTTAGAAGAACAATCTACTTATAGAATAAAGATGAAACCTTAATACAGGCCAGAGGACCATTGCAGCATGTAAAGTTTTTCCAGACACAATGTATGTTTGTTCTTCATAGAGTGGCAGGAGACCTGGCTGTGTCTATAAAGGCAGGAGGCACTGAGAGCATGAACGACCCAGTCAGTAAAACCAGACTGACTGAGATGTATGACAAGCTGAAACTTCTGCAGTGGCCTAAAATCAAAGATTGTCTGAAATCAAATCATGTGGACAGAGACTCAACCAAAGCTTGGACCCAGGTACAGTACACCCTGATGAAGTGATGGTTCTTCCTCAGGTCCTGTTCAAAGTTCAACTTACTGTGGTTCCTGTGTTTGTTTGGCTGAAATTCCCCCTGATTATTATAGAAAATGTTTGAAGACGCAGCAGAAGAAATGGAGAAAAAGAAGAAGCAGATAGAAGGAGTGTTTGGACTGGTTGAACCCAGCAGTGGACTAACACCTCAGAAGGTACTGAGCAGGAAGAATGCAGTCTAACTCTGGATCATTAAAGCTGGTTGTACTATAGCTCTGTAAAATACATTTTGCTGCATTCCAGGTGAAAGAGTACAGACACTTAACGATTCACAATCTTCAGCTGGCTCTCTACCATAGCAAGAAAGATGATCTTCTTCAGGTACGACTGTTCTATGTTGCAGCTTTTGACAACAGACACAGTCACATTTGTGGATAAAATGGAGCAATGGGATGGCTGATGTTCAATCTACTGTACCATTTGTCCCACACAGGCTCCGGTCCTCCAACACCAGAGTCAGTACTCCCAGGAGGTGAGGGAGAATTTCAAACTTCTGTCCTCTGAATGCTACTGGTTGGGTTGCCTGATGGCTTTAAACAATCCTCCTCTCCAACTGGACTGGAAGAATCACACTCCTGGGCTGGACGCCTGGGACATTTTCCCTCGAGACGTCAGACATGCCTCACCTTAACCATGAGGACAAAATGGGTTTCATTTTAGAATCCGTGTGTAGAAATCTGTTCTTGTGCAAAACCTGCAAGGTTTGATTTTATGAGTATGAATTAAGAATTACAATGGCGTTGCATTCATGCAGTACATTTTAGTCTCTGGGACCACTCAAAGTGGTTTACACTGCTGGTCACATTCACACAGACGCAGTCATGCAGCACCTCTTGATTTTTGAGCTCAATTGACAAATCTGTCGCCTTAAAATTCCTGGGACTGTTTTTTGCTTCTGTTTTGATATTAATGAGTTTTGGACGGGGTTTCTTTCCCTAGATCTTGTTAAAAGACTGTGGGATAATGGGTGGGATTCTTGGTACATGTTGTTTGTTTTATGTTTTTTGTGTAGATCATGTGTTTGTTATACATGGGGGAGGTTTGCTTAGGAATAATGTGCAAAATAAATAAAGACTTTGGAAAACATTCAGAATTTCTAACAGTATGGTAATGGACGAAATAGGTATTGCTAGTTACAACTGCAATGGTTTTGCTGACAGTAAAAAAAGACGTACTACATTTTCACATGGTTAAAAGCAAAGAAACTGAATATTTTTTGTTTACAAGAAACTCATTCAACAAAGGAAGATGAAATATAATGGGTAAAACAGTGGGATGGTCCTATTATCTATTTCTCTCATGGTCAGAGAAACTCAAAAGGTGTTATGATTCTCCTCAAGAACCAACTTCAATTTAAAGTTTGCTCTGTTCATACAGATTTGACTGGAAGATGGATCATTCTGAATCTAAATATACAAGATGAAATATACTCTTTGATTAATATACGGACCAAAAACAGATGATCCTGCTTTTTTTGAGGAAATAGGTAACCAACTGCAGTAAAATCATTATGGTAGGCGATTTTAATTCTGCCATAAAGCGAGCTTTGGATCGAAAAGGAAAAACTGTAAGAAACTACCATCCACAAGCTGTTGCAAAAATTCTGAATCTTATGGACAGTTTGGATTTAGTAGATATCTGGTGTTTCAAAAACCCTGACTTAATTAGATATACTTGGAGAAGACAAAATCAAGCCAGCAGAATTTATTATTTTCTGATTTCATTCTCTTTAATTTCCAGAGTAGTGTCTCAATTGAAGATAAAGTAGAAAAAACACAGGTACTCGCAACTCTGCAGAAGAGCACACCTTTACTGCTCGAAACGTACGTCACTACAATAAATACGCTGAGTGCCACTGCTGTTTAGATCAAATAAAAGCATCCTAGCATTTTAATTTAGAGCACCCAAATAGAGGCGTAACATAAAGGAAGACAACGAGAAGGGAGCAGTAGTTGTATGTGGAATATATTCTGATATTCACAATGGCAAAAAGAAATGATTAGCTAGAGACACACAGCAAGAAAGGAGCAACCTTTCTACATATTTTATATGCATAACATCTGTAAATGCAGTAGTTTTCGAGTTTATTTTGAAATACGTGCTTTTATTTTGAAACGAGTAAAGAACAGGAAGTAGCGCCGGTTAGCTCCGTGAGCTTCACTCAGAGACAGAGGAGCACCTGTAGCGGTGATATTACCTGCTAGTTTGTTTTCCTTTTTTATCACTCCATGCTTCGTGGTGTTTGCTGCAACTGTGTGAATGTGATGTTATGAGAAGTGTAAGCTGAAGAATCGTATTTTTTGACCGGAAAAGACTGCCACTGGGAATGATTCTGCCGTTGATTGAGGAGCAGGCTAAAGTGGTCAGTATTACTCTGAGTATTATTTATTGGTACTAGCTACAATGCTAAGCAATGCTATTTCTGTAATGATTACAATAAGTAATGTTGTCTTTATTTTGTTTATTTGAACATTCAGTTCTACGGTGTACAGTAGATGTCGGGGTTGGCGTCAATAAAAATCAGTAAAAAGGACCGGAGTCTCGCATCCAATCAATGGGCGGCATAACATCAGTGAGACATTGAGTCCATGTGAGCTGTGTGAATGTGGCTGCTGCTTTGACTGTTGCTGGTGCAGCAGAAAGTTTCAATAAAGTTGGAGTTTTGGTTTGGTAGCTCTGGGGTTACTTGTTCAACACCTTTGAATTAACTCAAGAAACTATATATTTGCCTGTTTGCCCTGCTCCCTTCAGGAAAGCGTCTGAGGAGCATCAAGGCACGCACCAGTCGCCTCAAGGAGCTTCTATCCACAGACCATCAGGCTGCTGAACACTGCAATTATTCTCTTGGTTATTAAATGTTGTTTTTGACTATTTTATGGCTATTTATTTCTTGACTTATTCATTATTCTTTTTATTGTGATAAGGTTTCAAGAGGTGTCTGGCACACTGCTTTTCATTACATTGACCGTACACAGTAGCTTTATTGTATATGACAATAAACTAAAACTAAATGTCTGTTCTTTCAGCAACTGGAGTTGTGGTTCAATGTGTAACATTTAATATCTAACAGACAAAAATAAACGTGACTTACCTTAAAGGCAAGAGAACCTGTCTGGAAAACCACGCTCTGTGTGTGTGTGTGTGTGTGTGTGTGTGTGTGTGTGTGTGTGTGTGTGTGTGTGTGTGTGTGTGTGTGTGTGTGTGTGTGTCAGAGACAGGAAACACTCTACTCACTGACAGACGTCTTGTTGATGTGTTGGTCAGGACACACAGTGGTTGTGGTACAATGTGTGTGTCAGTGTGATCTGAAAGAACAATAAACAACAAAACACATTAACATTCATGTATTTACAAAACAATACATCCCATAATTTCCACTAGTAGTGGTGCTGACAGTGCTGCTGTAATGAATGCTGTAACAGCGCCATCTGGTGGCCATCAGGGTCTGTGGTGAGGTCACTGTGACTGCTGCTCCTCTTCCTCTCACCACTAAGATCAGTCATCAACCTCCAGACCACGTGACCTCGGTCTAGGGCTGCAACTAACCGTTATTTTGATAATCCATTAATCTGTTGATTATTTCTTCGATTAATCAGATTTTTTGTTAAAAAGCACAAATTTTATTTACATTGTAGGGAAGAGAAGAACGAGGAGACGAGTTGGTTCAGTTTGATGCAGCATGTCGCTGGCATCATTTCTCTCTTTCTCCCTAACTATTCTATCTATTACTCAAAAACAGAATGTTATTCCAAATGGACAATATTAGTGAAAGAAAATGCACTAAAAGTTCTTTTTTTTAAGTTATTTGAACGGCCCAGAGCTGTTAAACTAATAATACATAAAAATTTTAAAAAAGGATGCGTGGTGACAGCTGCCTACGGCAACTCCACTTGGACAAAATTCATTAGGGCACTGCACTGATTTGCTTACAAGCGGAAGTCTGCAGCATGTTTACATCCAGAGGAAAATTCTGAAGTTGATCATTCACCGGATCAACCGACAACAACCTGACGTTACTCCGACAGTTTTCAGTTTCGCTGCCACAGCCCGTCCATGTAAACATCCGTACTAACTGTAATAGCGCCATCACCATAAAATAAGACGGTAAATGATCATCACATCTCTAATCTGAGTCTCGAGCTGAGCAGAGGAACAGCTGATCAAACCTCTAAGAAATGTTTCTTACCTTCACTGGTGACGTCCAAATCAGTCAGCAGCAGCAGTCATCAAACTCCAACAGGTTAATAATCCATCGATAATATTCCCGTTTACATCACGTTCCTCGCGGCCAGCGTGTTTCATTCATTTGCATTGTGTGAAAAAAAAGTTTTGGTGCTAAAGTTAGCTAAAGCTTTAGCTAACATTAGCACCAGTAGTTGGGCTGAGTTGAGGTTGAGGTGACTCACAAAAAGGAGTGTGTGTTGGTATTTGCACAGGTGATATGTTAATATCAATGCAAAACAAATAATAAACGCGGCGGTGCGTGGCGCAGTTCGAATCCCGCATCAGGCAGTCCTTTCCTGCATGTCATTCCCCCTCTCCTGTCTATCTCTACTGTGTGCTATCAAATAAAGGCAAAAAGCCAAAAATATACTTAAAAAAAACAAACAAATAATAAACATCAACAGCTTGACTGCACTTGTTTATCAAAATAAGGCGCCGTAAAAATAAAAAACAAAACAAAAAGAAGAGTCCAAGGAATAGAAACCGAGTTCTCCTGCTCAGTATTCTGGTAAGTTCAGTTCAAGAGGATCCAGTGTGTGTGTTCTGTGTATCAGTGTCAATTCAGTTTCTTTGTCCTCTGTGTCTTTTTACTACTTCAACCCGGGTAGGTGAGGAGTGTGTGTGTCTTATCTGTTGTCAGAGTGTGAGATTCAGATGATGGAGTCGTCGAGGAAGGTTCTGCAGCTGGCCACACCGCGTCTCCAACTCTCTCTCTGAACCGCTGGGCTGGGCTCGCCGTCTCAACCGTCTCTTTCTCTCTATTTCTCAGGCAGTATTTCAGAAAAAACAACCTACACAGAAAATGCACAGTTGTAAGGAACTTAATCTGATTCTGTCTCATCATCTTCTCAGTTCAAACATGAAATATATCACCAAAAATCAAGGAAACACATTAACACACAATAAATGAATTATTATGAATTAAAACAATACGTTTAACCATACATGTAATCAATTATTCATGAATTATCATATCAACAATAGTATTTTTAACAGACACATAACTTATGCATCCTTTTTAACCTCTATTTATCTTGTATCATCAGCTTTTAACTATTTTAATTCACCTTTTTAATATTTAACTCTCAAACATCAAATTAAATACTGTTTTTATACACAAAAGTGCAATGTCTTCATCAAAAAATGAAATAAACCACCAGTGTTGGTAATAACGGCGTTAGAGTATAGCGGCGTTACTAACGGCGTTATATTTTTCAGTAACGAGTAATCTAATTGATTACTTTTCCCATCGTTACAACGCCGTTGCCGTTACTGAGAATGTGAAGTGGCGCGTTACTACAGTTCGGTTTAATGAAACGCAAGGTGGTTTCGGCCACACGTCAGCTGCCTCAGGTCAGGGCATGACGGCGAGCTAAAGGTAACGTAGCTAACGCAGCATCCCAGACCGATCAGCTGTGCGCCAGTGCAGCCTGCAGCCCCTGGGACACAGCTCGAATAACAGCAAGCACACACAAGCACCCACTCCACCCGAGCAGCAGCAGCGGTATGAATCCGACAGACAGACGGACTCCAATTGACGCCTGAAACGCTAAACACAGAGCAATCGCTCTGGGTAAACACAGCTGATAGATCGAAAAAAAAAAAAAAAAAAAAAGACCGCTGGAGTGAATTTACCTACTTTCCGTCAGGTTCTTGAATGTAACTCGGTCAAGATGCAGCATGATGATGATGGTAAAATTTACAGATAAAAATACGCGTTTTTTCATCAGCATCAGTCTACAGAAATGACGGATAGAGGGGAAAAGGCTTTATGCACAGCTCCACAGCTCCACTGCTCCTGATTCCAGGTGTCTGACCATTACTACTGAGGTCAGAGTCACAGACACACCTGGATTAATCAGTTTGTCCAATAATGCAAGACAGGAAATAAAGGAGCTGGTTTAAGTTCAGGAAGTAAGTGGAGCTGTGCATAAAGCCTATTCCATCAACCTTTATTTAGTGGGAGCATTGGAAAAAAACCACCAAAATAAACGTTTTAAAGTAACGAAAAAGTTACTTTCTCAGTAACGCATTACTTTTTGGTTTAAGTAACTCAGTTACTAACTGAGTTACTTTTTAAATGAAGTAACTAGTAACTGTAACTAGTTACTATTTTTCATTAACTTGCACAACACTGTAAACCACACCTTGAATGGTACTGTTAGCCTTTGCAGTGGCTAATAGCACTATGAGCAGTTCAAATGGCATAAAAAATAAACTGCATCATTGCAAACCGCATGGAAACTTAGGTTTATCTTAATGATTAGCATAGCGATTAGCATAAACTAAGCATAAACAATAGACAAATTAGCATTCCGAGCTAGCGATTAGCATGTCGCGGTTGCTAATAGCATTAGCATTTCGAGCTAGCGATCTTTTTTCAAACAATAAACTACGGTAGAAAGTGCACAAAAGTCACAGAAAAACATTGAAGGTCATCATATGGTTTGTTTTAAGCGATATAGACCACCTTAAACCAAGTTAATGGCACAATAAATGCATTTTTTCCATCTGAACGGCTACCAAACTGCAAGCTAACTGTGTGCTAACTGTGTGTTAACTTAACTTACCGGAGTTTCCTGCATTTACTCTTACAAGGGTTTTATTTTCTCCTCGGTTCACGGTTTATCGGGTTGAACCTGGATTCTCCGGTGACTACCGGGTCTGTCTGCAGCTTTCTGCTTCTCTTTGCTTCGTGTTTGCTTTGTTTTTACCACCGACTCTCTCGGTCTGCTCTGCTCTGCTGCTGTCTGCCTCGTGTCTGAGAGGAAAATGGCGTCTGCTCTCAGGTGCAGACTTCACCAACACCTGACCATGGATCTATTATAAGATAATATACATCCATGTACCTGACTAGGTTCATCACGGGGAATAAAAGGGCGATTCCACCAAAAGAGTGCCATTTCTGTCCCCAGCATATTAAATGTATAAAAACATGTAATAATATAATATAAATTACATTTAATTAATAAACAAAGCACCATACACATGAATCACTGTAGAAATTAAAGATATATAATTTTTAATTACTATAAAAAGGCTTTCAAAGCACTGAAACATAGCCTTTGTTGCATGTCCCCAGAGCCAAACGCTATAGTTTACCACAATGCATAATGAATAAAATCCTTCTAAAATCTCATTTTTTTTGCATATTAGTGTGACTTCATATTATATCTACACTTATGTAACGTTTTCTTAATTAAAACTTAATTATATTTTGGTTAAAATTCACATTTTAGTCCCGTCCCCAGGTTTTCACTCAGTGCTGTTTTACCCGGACACATTCTACACTCTAAAAGTTTTGGACCATTCCACCAGTGACATGTTCTGCTGGAAGTGACATCATTTAGGTCTTCTGAAAGTCATGGGAAGACCAACATTAAATTCTGTAATTTATTTTTCCTGAAATTGAATGTATGTCAGGGTCGGTCACTCTTAAAACTCATTCCTGTTACCTAAATTATCTCTAAGTGTTTGTTGATATCAAAAGTAAAATATTCAGTTAAATCCTCAGAATGTGCTCTGTGTGCTCAAGCTATTAGTATAGATGCTGTTTGGCTGGATTTCACACAATTGCTGATTTTATGCTAAAAACTCATTGCTGTTACTCATACTTCAAAAATGCAATGATAATAAACTTTCGAAAGCAGCAATAAATTAAATAAAGTAGCCTGAGATTGACCAGTACTCATTTTGAATGAGTAAATGTGTATATTAAAAAATTCTATACTGAAATGGAATGAAAAATGAAGTTTAATTTTTAAGAGTTACAATGAGCAAATGGCACTCTTTTGGCGGAATGACCCAAAAGCACTACCAGGGGAACACTGCCATCTACTGCAGGTTTACTGGAACTGTCTAAATGACACTGTTAAAAAAATAAAGATAAGTGTCTACAAAAAAGAAGAAGGAGAAAGAGAAAAAGAAGGGGATAAAAGAAAAGATAGATAGACGAGCGATGTCCACTGCTGTTTTGTTTGTTTTCTTGTCACTACTATGTTTCATCATCTTTAATATTTTGAGACAGAGTATAATATTGGTCTTGAAGTAAGCCAGTGTACTTATAACAACAGAGAGGGGCAGGTAGCTACGATAAGTTTTCTTTTCATTCATGGTGACAATGTGTGTACTTTATGTAAATATGTGCAACCATGTGTAGAATGTAAACCATGAATTGAATAAATCAAAATGAATGAATGAATACAGGGTTACTCACCTGATTTTTCATGCTGGTTACAATTATCTGTTTGTTCTCTCTCTCAAATTCCAGCACTGCAAAAACTCAAAATCTTTCCAAGAATATTTGTCTTATTTCTTGTCAAAATGTCTCATTTCTAGTCAAAACTAATCTCTTTCCACTTAAAATAAGACTCATTACATAAAAATTAACTTGTTTTTAGATCATTTTCACTTGTTTCAAACTAATTTTCACTTGAAATAAGTAGAAAAATCTGCCAGTGAAAGCAAGTTTTTTGTGCTTGTAATAAGAAAGAAAAACTTGCTCCACTATCAGATTTTTCTACTTATTTCAAGTGGAAATCTGTTTGAAAGAAGTAAAAAGTGTCTTAAAAACAAGCTGCTTTTTAATGTGATGAGTCTTATTTTAAGTAGAATGAGATTTGTTTTGACTAGAAATAAGACAAATATTCTTGGTAAGATGTAGAGTTTTTG
The DNA here is from genome assembly GCF_045865225.1 of Trachurus japonicus. Taxonomy (NCBI): domain Eukaryota; kingdom Metazoa; phylum Chordata; class Actinopteri; order Carangiformes; family Carangidae; genus Trachurus; species Trachurus japonicus. Next base: position 1,119,866 of record NW_028221153.1, on the reverse strand, counting down.
CAGTGTGTAATATTGACGTGATATCATTGAATAAGACTCCACTATGTGGTGTTTATCATCTGCTTTAATAACAGAAGAAGCATGTTGGTCGGTTGTTGTGTGAACCTATGTTGTATGATACATCACAGACATGTCAAAGACGGTTTTTCTTTTAGATATTGTGGAGAAAAGGACAAGCTGTCAACACAGAAGGAGAAGGAAGTGGAGAAGGAAGGAGAAGTGTGTTCACGTTGGTGTTTCCTCCACAGCTTCAGTGTAAAAGTCTTTTCCCAGCAGGAAGTTTGTCAGCCGCCTTTCAAAATAAAACAAGAAGGAAACAGAGAACTCTGAATTAACTCTTTCCTGCCCTTCACAATAAAATGCAGACGGACTCATCTGCTTCTGTCTGAGCTTTTAATCTGAAGGTCTGAGCCACAGCCTTTATTACATCTTCTACTGTTGGTATTTATCATGACTGTGTCATTGTTCCATATATTCTACATGATAGTTAAAGTTATAGAAGGATGTTCATGCTGATCTGTCTGAGTTATTGATGATGATCAATAATCAGCAGAGTATGGAGTAAGAGAGCTTCCAAAAAGATGTGTCCATGATTCTAACCATTCGTACTCGTAATGATAAACATTTGTATGTAAATAAAAAAGTTGTACCCAAAATTCTGCTGTCATACACATGAGTCTGAGAAATTGTTCGGGTTAGGATTGTTTTTATGTGAGTATGAATCTAAAAGCTGTGAGTGCAAAGTCTTGTGAATACAACTCTAATTTCTACGACTACGAAGTCTTCACTGTGAACACGAATTCAAGTTTGTGGGTACGAGTAGAAAAAGTGTTGAAATGACGTCACAGCAGGTCACAGGCAGGTCACAGGGGAAAGTAATCGAACCCCGAGTGATGCGCCGAAGCCGAGGATGGCTGACAACAGCAGTGCACCGATGGACACCGCGGGTAACTCAGGGGAAGCAGCATCACAGGTAAAGTAAATAACACATCCAACATTCATTTATTTTTATTTAGTTATTTATTTCATGAAATTGTACTGTTTTAAATCATATACAGTTTATGGACGTGAAGACTGCTACTGCTTTAGCTTACAAGCTAACGACATGCCCGGTGATGCAGTTAGTGCTTGCATTAGCTACTAGCATTAGAAGTTGGTTTAAGTTAGCTAATTAGCGCTGATGAAAACAAAAACAAAACTAATTTGAGATATAACGTGTATATTTGTGTAGTCTTATCTGTCATAAACAAGAGATAAGGCGTTACGGTGCGCGTTTGTGTCGCGGTGCTAGACGGTCTGAGGCTCCATTCTCCACGTAATTAGTCGTTTATTTAACCAGCACTATTACTCTGAAGCTGTTTAAACAAGGTAAAAAAAAAAAGAACCATAAGGAAAATATCCTGCATAGTTCCTCTGTAGCCTCTTTGATCAGAGCTGCGCCCCCAGTAGCGGGCGCACCGCTGCTGGGGGCCCTATAAGAGTTATTATTATTTGCCTGCAGTCATTTGCTTGAGATTAGGTGCACAAGTGTGGTTTGCATGGGTCCAGACTGTAGTAATAATAATCATAATTAATAATATAATAATTGATTTTTGTTGTATGAACTTGCATGCTAATGATTGGCATATATATTATTTTGCTAAAATACAAAATTATTTTGAATGTCTGTCCAGCCTATGTGGAATTGATAGATTACTGTATGTTGGTAAATGACTATGTTAACAGTGGCATTTAATACATCAAACTTGTTGTTTACAGGGACCAGTAGCTGCTCGGTTATTGGAACGCCTGAAATCAAGGATGACAGATGTGTTGAATCAACCACACTTGAATTTGGACTATTTACAATACATTGTAAATCAAGAAGCATTCATTGTGACGGCTGCATCTAGTACTTTAAACATCCCAGCTGAAATTGTGGAGTGTCTTTTATCCCTGCAAAATAAGATCCACGCAGCTGTTTCCCAAGAGAGTCCCTGTGCTTTCATTAGAGCTGGAGAACGAGGCCGACCAAAGTTCGTTTTTTCTGAGGAGCTTCTGTCCCGGCTCATCGACGTCCCCTTACCAGTGTCTTGCATTGCAAATCTGTTGGGTGTCAGCCAAAGCACAATCTTCAGGCGTATGCGTGAACTTGGCTTGTCCACGCGGTCTACATACAGCAGCCTAACTGACAGTGAATTGGATAATGCTGTCCAGTCCATCAAAAGGCGGATCCCAAATGCGGGATATCGAATGGTAAAAGGCTATCTGCAAGCTGATGGGCATAGGGTCCAGTGGGATCGGATCAAAGAGTCCATGCACAGAGTTGATGCTCCAGGAGTTTTGGAGAGAATGACACGGTTGGGGTGCATAGTGAGAAGGAAATACTTTGTGCAGGGGCCTTTGTCATTAGTCCATGTGGACACCAATCATAAGCTCATACGGTACGACCTATTTAAGATTTATTCACATTTTTATTTATTGGGGGGAGTGACTGCTCATTGTAATTTCATATTTTGTTTTGAAGGTACAACATCGTCATATTTGGTGCGATAGATGGGTACTCAAGAAAGGTTTGTCACCTTTTTTTTTTTTTTTTTTAACAGTGCTTTATTATCTCTGTACATGTCATAAACTACATCATGGTTCATACAATGAATTTGATCATATTTTACTCCATCACTTTAAGTACATGGACCCAACTGGCAATCTTAGGGAGCAATACTGACTGGCCAATCATATGGAGAAAAAATATGATGGGAGGAGGGAGGGGAGGAGAAGAAGATAATGAGAAGAAAGGGAGGAGTTTAAAGAGAGGTCAAGAGTAGCAGGATGGGAGGAGACCAAGGCAGAGGTACAGGAGGAGAAGAGCAGGGAATAAACATTTTAAATGAAGATTACTGATGTTATGTGTTGTAGGCCTTAATATTTTGCCTCTGCAGTTTCAAACACTGTCTTTCTACACAGATTTTCTATCTGGAACCTGCAACAAATAACCGCTCAAACACTGCTCATTCATTTTTTCTGAAGGCAGTGGAAAACTATGGCTGGCCTTCCAGGTAAACAATGATATGAACTTGGGCTATTGTTTCATTGTCCTAATTACTCATTTCAGTAATTTTTGATGGAATATTTTGTTGTGATGAATATGGCTGAACATTTCTTCCATGTATTTTCAAGGGTCAGGGGCGATGAAGGTGTTGAAAATGTCTCAATTGCTGAAACCATGTTCACTGCTAAAGGCGCTGGAAGAGGGAGCTTCATAGCTGGGCGCAGCGTACATAATCAAAGGTTACAATAAACAATTCAAATAATTTATATCAATTTTAAGATGTAAAATGGGAAATTATTGTTGTAAAGTATTTTCAGTCAGACAATATCAATTATTACTTTTCAGCTGAATAATTCCTGTTTCTGATCTAGAATAGAGCGCCTGTGGCGAGATGTCTGGACCGGCGTGACACACCTTTTACTATGAAGTTCTTCACAGTCTCGAGGAAGATGGCCTGTTGCATTTGGCAGATGTTGTTCATCTGTTTTGTGTACACTATGTCTTCCTTCCACGTCTGGCAGAGGCCCTTCACACCTTCACAGAAGGCTGGGACAACCATCCTTTACGGTCTGAAGGTGGACTCTCCCCAAACCAGCTCTGGGTTTTGGGCCACATGAAGAACCCTTGTGACCCGTATGAAGATTTGCAGGTTTGTTGAAGCTCAAACTCGAGGTGCTGTTTACAAAGGTGAAGTGCAGTTGACAGGTTTTGAACCTGAATATGTGGAGGTTAGGTAGCCTATACAATTGATTTTTTTATTGTTATTTGAATTGGGTCAATATCTTCAACAGTGTGGAAGGAGTATGAGGTTAAAATTCAGGAGCAAGTTCTTTAAAAAAAATAATTACAAGTAAGTGTGTGTGTGATACTTCATTGATGTGATCACACAAATAAAGCAAGTAAGCAAAGCAAGATTTATAATACAGTAGATGTACTCAATGTTCTGATTGAACATTAAACACATTTTATTCTCTGGTTTAATGTTTTCTGTTGTCACTGCACTGTGCCTGTGTATGTCAGTGTGTGCTTTGGTATATTGTTAAAATATTTCTCAATCATTAGCCTTATAACTTTATTGCCTATCATATTTTAACTAAATTATGATATCTACCTAGTTCCCCTAACACTGCAGATTCATTATGACTCAGGCAGTTATTCTATCAGGCTATAATGCTATTTCATTCAAAATAACATTAAAACGTTTTGTTTTTTTTCCAGAACACAGAGCTATTTGGAACAGACTGGGAGATGTTTGATGCTGTACAGGAGGAGCCATATGGAGTTCAGGTTCAGGAAATTGAGTGCCCTCTGACTCCAGATATTATGGAAACTGTACGGTCCATGATAAATCCCTTGGCCTCATCAGAATCATTTGGCAGAGACATTTACATAACAATGGTTCAGTGTATTGAAAGTCTAATGGAAACATGAGAAATGCCTGACACGACCTTGCAAAGATGTGATTGTATAGAGGTGAACAGTCAGTGCACTTGTTTAAAAAAAAAGGCATGCCTGACACCTGTTCAATTTAACATGAGACAGGAGTCCCAAATATTTTTATTGAAAACTTTCCCATGAAATCTCCACAAGAGTCATCAGAATTAAATTTGTGACTTTTCCAACTTGACCCAAAAACAAAAAAATGACTGGGTATTCTGAAGAGTACATGGAGGTAAAAACCAACTTTGGAGTCAACCATCAACCAATACAAAAGCAATGGTTCTGTAACAGTAACAAAAAAGATAACTGAAACATTAAGCTGTCACATCAAATGATAAAATAAAATAATAAAACATATGAGCTGACCTGTTGCAGTTACGGTTGTTTTCCTTCTGAGTGGCTACACCTTATCAAAGGTTTGCCCATGGCAAATGGCCTGTGTCATTATGTTTTTGAATTCACTGTATGTTCCCAAGTGAGCTGAAGGGAATGTGACAGTGCGACTGCACGCACTTACAGTCGGAAAACAAAGTTTGTGTTTTGTGTCACAGTCATGTTTGAATTTTATGTTTATCCCAAAGTCCTTCTTCTCGCTTGGGAGAACTGGCTTGTGTCGTTGTCCAGTGACCCACTGCATTATTCGTCCAACAGTCAAGCCTTCTGGACAGATGCTTTTGTTGCTGGGGCCCTCATGTCCTTAATGAAGAGATTAAGACAATGTTAGTCTGGATTGAAAACAATACATTTTAGTTTTCAAGTTGGTAAAATCCCTTACATATATAAATCACATTTACTTTTTTTCAGTATAAGAACATTTGATAAATCAAAGTAGAAACTACATAGAGATTTTAACCAAAGCTGCATTTGTTCTGACTGGATGACGGGCAATGTTGTGGCAAAAGTTCAGACACCCTGTTATTCAGTATAGCTGTTAGTCAATATAACTATACAAGTCATCCATATGAAAGCAATAATAACAATATTACATTTCATCAGTTACATTCATTTTAAATAGTGACATCAAGTTTCCACAAACGCTTAGATTTATTGGGTTGTATAGTTTCAATCGATTAACCATTTACACTGCACTATATAAAATGTACTGCAGGATAACAGAAAAAGTTAACCTCATTATTACCCTATCTTGGCTAAAACATACCAGAATCCTCAATTTCCTGGAGGTAGTCCTGGAGAAAGTTCATGATGTTTACTTCCTTTTGGTGCTTGGCAGAACCAGTTTCACTGTAGACAGGACAGCTGCTCTCCAGAACGAAGGCTGCATCCGCCTTTAAGAAGAAGAGAGCATTTCAGTCTGCATAAACATTGTAATTCTTGCAAAAGACATTCATGCAAAATTAAAAGCAGTCTAAAATGTAAAAATTTACCTCATCATCTTCCCCTGGAATAAACAGCGTTTGGCAGAGGTCTTCATGACTCTTCATGACTTTTGGGAGGTCATACACCTGCAGGCCTTTTCTCAGCTGGTCAAGCATTGGGAGGACTCTCATGGTGGAGTGAAGTATGACAGTTCTAATGGACAAAATGTTTCATCAGGACAATATACTGTTGTAGTATACCTGTTGGACGTAGAGGGTGGGTTGGGGGGAACAAAACTACTATTTAAAAAAATATATATATTATTTGGTGACATGTGAAGAACAACACAGCTTTGCATGAAACCAATGCCATATTACTTGTAATCCATGTTTTAGACATGACCAAACAAGTAGCCTTATTCAAGTCACATTCTTGTACAATACACCCTTGCCTTAATGAAAAACAAAAATGTCACCAACATACCTTATCATGCTGTCTCGTTTTTCCATGGACACGGGTCCGGTGTATCCGCAGGTCACAATATCATCAACTAGGTCATTGATGTTGTCCTTACTGGCGCTGTTTATCTGAAAACAGAGTAGGTGTCAAGTGAAATTAATTTGCATTGTATCATTGTTCTGTAAAAGAAACAAACCAAAAAAGTAATTATGCAAGCCATTTCATAATGATGTTAATGCAATTATTAACTTTAATAAAATTGAATTTACCCTCTCAATAAGCTGTGATAGTTCTAAATCTGTTACATCACTGGGAGACACTAGAATGCTGTCAGAGTCACCGGAGCAGAGGTATCTGAAGCACCACTCACGCATGAACTTAGGACAAGGTCCTCCTTGTGCCAGGCTAGCTGCCATGACCTCTCCTGCACTCCTAAACAAAATACAACAACACCGCATATAAACTGCCTGAATTTATTTACAATTATATAAAACAGGGTTAACTAGCATTGCAATTAATATGCTACAGTAAAAGAAAACACAATGAATTTCATTACACACCTGAAGTAGTTAGAGTCCAAACTGTTGAGACAATAAACAGGATTCTTCCCTTTCTTATCTGACCCTCCAACAAAGAGTCTGTTTTCAATCTCTGCTAGCATCTCTGCAAAACAGCAAAAACAGTACCCCCCCCCCCCCATTTAATTAGTATTTGAACCCCCTGTTGATGTTGAAGGAGAAGAAATTATCCTCTTATTATAACTCTTAGAGCTATATCCAGTGTGCGGATAATTCCTTTCCTTTTGTTCTTGATTATCTTTTATCCTGCATCTGGCCTTGTAAGAATATGATGTGCACAAATGTCCTCTTATTGTGAAATGAAAAATAGACAAACATTTATACCTGTGAGGAATTCTCTGCTCAGGGCCCCAGTATCGATGCCTGCCTCGCCAAAGAATCTGACCTTAAGTCTACATTTGGGCGATGTCTTCTTCTGCCGCTGCCATTGTTGCATGCCTCTGCTGAAGAGGTCAGTTCTCGAAACACAGATGGAAAATGTGTCTGATTCTACAACTTGTAAAGCGACCCAATCCAAGATTTCCTCAGCACTGGAATTAAAAACAAAAGACAAAAATTAAACATTAATATAGACACCAACATGTCTTTTCTGAATGCTTTATTTACTTATATATTTCTTGTTCAACACTGAGCATTTGAATAGCAAACAAAATTAGACATGGTTTATACTGTCTGTATAATTTCATAGCTGTTTGTTACAATTATTCCAGGTGGTTGTTGGGGTGTGGCATGGTACAACAATTGCCACACCTCCTGTACTGGTGAAATTCTAAGAGGTGAAAGCAGGCCTCATGTAAGTCAAGACAAGAGCAAGGTATGATTACCACATTTCTCTGTGATCACACTCCACACATATAAAGCTTTTCAAATGGAAAAAGATGATTGATACTGCAGTATCTCTTTAAAGTGTGTATTATCCAGATGACATGATATGCCACCATGATTACCTAATGTACAATATTACCTTTGAAAGGTACTGATTTGACTGACTGGTACTGATCCACTTGACTCATGGCCATCATTTTTTGAGGGTCTGCACACACAAAGAAAACAGCTTATCTTGACAGAAACACTTGCATATCTATAACATTTTGCAAGGCAATCCTCTTACATGTCATTTGTCAAATGAAGATATACATGAAAAAATGCACTAAAATCATTAATATTACCGCAATCCGCATGTGGCTGCATGGATCTCAATCATGTCAACTTGAAATGCATTGTTGCACACAGGACACTCTGCTGTCTTAAAAAAAGAATTCACAAGGCATGTGAATAAAGACTTACATTATCCCAGAGATTAATATCTTGATTTACCAGGAAGGCACAAACAATTTCACCTTGCCCGTCTGGTCACAAATGGAATCTGGGGATTCATCTTCATGTGCTTCGTTGCAGCTTTCCTGGGGAGAAAAACAGTAATACGCAAGTGTTCAGAGCATAATACAGAATAATATCTCATTTTCCAATATACACAGCTGTGAAATAAAGCCTAAAAGACTCAACGTTGACATACCTCTTCAGCAGAAGAGGACAAATCTACAAATTCTGTCCTGCATTCCTTGATGTGTACTGGAAGAATCTGAAGAGGAACCATTTTCTTGCAGGTTGTACACTGGGCTTTGGGCATGTTCTCAAACTCCTTTGCTTCGGGTGGTAATGGAATTGTATCAAGTTCTTCTTGTAGAGGAGAGATGTACAATGTGTATTTCCCATTCCCGCTCACTGCTTTCAGCTGCTGGCCAGTGTAACCATGTAGATCTGGAGGGATGACAACCAAGCTCCGCCGCCCACCCCCACCTAAATTTGAAAAGTTTTGGATACTAAGCAAACCTGAATATAGAGTAACTATTTTGAAACAACATTAATCCAGTGTATACGCCACATACCTGTGGACTTGTGCAGCATCCAGCCACCACAGATATTTGCCAGTCTTGGGTATGCACTCAAAAGCAAATCTGAAAACTGAAGAGACAAACAATAGTTAAAGCATTAATGCAATGAGTCGTATTTATGAACTACTGTGTATTTCATCATGCAAATATTAATTAAATCATGTGTCAAGATTAATTCTAAGATGGGTGTTTTTCTCTTGAGACATGACTTGACACAAGGCAATGGCAGTGTACCTCTGAATGTGTCACATTTTCAGATATGGATAGTGAACGTTTTCCAAGGCCAGCCAGCATGAGTGGCAGTTCCTCTTCTCCTTTTGGTGTTTTTTCATATTGTTTTTCAAGAAGAAAAAAGTTCACCAAAAAGCTCTTCCCAGATTCTTTCATCCTATATGGTGCAAAACGCCTTTTGCCTCTTGCCTCTTTTTGAAAGAATCCTGGAAAAGACCTAAAAAGATGGCATAGTATTATTCTCTCTTTTATATTCCATCAACAACAAAAAGCAAACTAACTTAGAAGACTAAGTGATTATGTTAGCTTACAGTATGTAGATTTGTTTAATTTGTTTTATGCAATAGTTAATATGGTGATGGTCTGAAGCTCCAGAAAATAAATTATAAAATTAAAAAATCTCCAGCTGTTTCACTGCCCTCTGATTGAATCAGAATCAGGGACCCATTTTGGCCAAATGTGCCTAAACTGGGAGTGCAATAAATGACCCATGGCATGTACCCTACCGCGCCATTTCTTGTTTCACTGACAGTCCATTGTTCTGAGATCTTGTAAGTTGTTGCACTGCCTGCTGAGGCTGCCTCGCTGTTGGAACTGACTGCACTCCCTGTCCAACAGCAGCTTCTCCTGAAGTTCTCTGACTGACTGGCCTGACATTCGCTGGTACATTGTTACTTAACATCAACACCAGATTTTGTGCTGTGTTGATGATGTCCCTTAATTGGCCCTGAGTGAGAAAAAAGATAGTAAATGTTACAGACATGGGTACTTTCCACGATTTTACAGAATGCCTTCAAAGTAAACTAACTTCTTCTTAAAGTCTGAGCTTGGGTCAGCATCCACAACAAACAAAAAGCCAGTCTGGACCATGGATGTATTATAATAGATCCCTGGTCTGACTCTGGACCCATGCAAACCACACTTGTGCACCTAATCTCAAGCAAATGACTGCAGGCAAATAATAATAACTCTTATAGGGCCCCCAGCAGCGGTGCGCCCGCTACTGGGGGCGCAGCTCTGATCAAAGAGGCTACAGAGGAACTATGCAGGATAATTTCCTTATGGTTCTTTTTTTTTTTACCTTGATTAAACAGCTTCAGAGTAATAGTGCTGGTTAAATAAACGACTAATTACGTGGAGAATGGAGCCTCAGACCGTCTAGCACCGCGACACAAACGCGCACCGTAACGCCTTATCTCTTGTTTATGACAGATAAGACTACACAAATATACACGTTATATCTCAAATTAGTTTTGTTTTTGTTTTCATCAGCGCTAATTAGCTAACTTAAACCAACTTCTAATGCTAGTAGCTAATGCAAGCACTAACTGCATCACCGGGCATGTCGTTAGCTTGTAAGCTAAAGCAGTAGCAGTCTTCACGTCCATAAACTGTATATGATTTAAAACAGTACAATTTCATGAAATAAATAACTAAATAAAAATAAATGAATGTTGGATGTGTTATTTACTTTACCTGTGATGCTGCTTCCCCTGAGTTACCCGCGGTGTCCATCGGTGCACTGCTGTTGTCAGCCATCCTCGGCTTCGGCGCATCACTCGGGGTTCGATTACTTTCCCCTGTGACCTGCCTGTGACCTGCTGTGACGTCATTTCAACACTTTTTCTACTCGTACCCACAAACTTGAATTCGTGTTCACAGTGAAGACTTCGTAGTCGTAGAAATTAGAGTTGTATTCACAAGACTTTGCACTCACAGCTTTTAGATTCATACTCACATAAAAACAATCCTAACCCGAACAATTTCTCAGACTCATGTGTATGACAGCAGAATTTTGGGTACAACTTTTTTATTTACATACAAATGTTTATCATTACGAGTACGAATGGTTAGAATCATGGACACATCTTTTTGGAAGCTCTCTTACCCCATAGCAGAGCAGCTGTGTCTGTCTGTAGCTGTAGTGGTGACGAGTGTCCAGCAGAGGGCAGAGCGTCACCATGGAAACCACCTCCATCAGACCCACTTCACTGTTAGAAACATGTTTCACTTTACTTCCTGTCACGTGAAGGGGGGGTTTAGTGATGATGTCACAGCTGCTGTCCGTCAGCATCCACACAAACTCTCAGAACTTTTTAATTTCATCCACAGATAAAATAAATAAACATAAAACATTTTTTCAAAGTGTGAAATGAACTTTGTCTTTCATCTCCACCCTGTGACCTGGACTGGATTTATTTATTTACACATCAATCATTCTGTCATTGATAGTTTTATATTTCTATTCTAGTTGATTCTGTTGTATTCTACTGTGGGCTGCATTAGTTTGTTTTTGAACAGTGAAGCTTCAGGTGTAACCTGGACAGAGGAGCAGTGCTGCCGTTCGGGGCTCTGGATGTGTTTCAAATACACTGCTCCAAAAAATAAAGGGTTAAAACACTTAAACAACACATCTTTCATCTCAATTAATGAAATATTGCAGTTGAAAATCTTTATTCACTATATAGTAGAGTGCATTGAGAACAAAATAACATAAAAATGTCAGGACCAAAAAAGAGAGGAATTGTCTGGAGGGGGGGGGGGGGGGGGGGGGGGGCTGCTCACCATTAACAAATAATTACATTACAATATCACGGAAAAATAAATTTCCAGTAGTTCAACCGCAACCAAGTATTGAGTGCATAATGAAAAACAAAACACAAATCATCATCTCTCTTAGTCCACCACAACAGCCTCGGTATCAGATAGTCAGTATATAGCCTACTACAGTATACTCAGCATCTCTATCACAGAGAAAAAAGAGACGGACAGAGAGAGGGAGAGAGAGAGAGAGAGAGCGTCCTTTACGTATTAATAAATCACCCATTAATAAATCATCCACTGCACTTGCACAAATGAGCAGAGGTGAGCAGCACACTACAGGACCGGTACAGAAGTCACTGCAGAACGCTCACTGAGTGGCAAAAAGAGGAAGAGCCGCCAAAGTTTAAAACCAAGGAAGTCTGACATGTCTAACTTTGTGTGGCAAGGTGAAGAGGGCCCGGGCGGGGATTGAACCCACACCTCCCGGGTAAGAGTCATGCGCGCTTGCTAGTCACCCAAAGGGACATCCCCTTGGCCAAGTAGCCAGGGCACATGATCAATTGGAGGCATAGTGACAGGACCACCACTGTCACATCTCTCCCCCTCTTTTCACAAGCACGTCCTCGTGCTTCCGTGCAGGCTGCCACACATTAGGAATCCATGGACCCACCACTAGTGCTACATGGATCCTGCCAACAACGCCAGAACTGGGGCTGAGACTAACTTTGTCTTCAAAGCCTCAAAGCTCTCTTCACACTGGGGTGTCCATGACGGACCAAGATCTTGTTTATGGCGTCGTTTGCCCTGTGTCCCAGCTACTTCAGCTACCAGCTTATGGAGAGGGGCTGCAACCTTCGCAAATCCCTCTACAAAGCGCCTATAATAACTTGCAAATCCTAAAAATGAACGCAGCTCTGTAGCATGGCGGGGGCGTTGCCACTTGGCAACCGCCTCAATTTTTGCTGGGTCGGTGGAAACACCTTCCCCTGAAATGATATGCCCAAGATAGCTGACCTCTTTCTGAAAGAAAGCACATTTTCCCAGTTTGACCTTTAAGCCTTCATGTTGTAGACGATTCAACACAAGTTCCAAGCGTTGCAGATGCTGGGTGATGGAAGAAGAAAACACAACAATGTCGTCGAGATATAAAAGAAGAGACTGACACTGCTGGTCCCCAAACATTCTTTGCATCAGCCGTTGGAACGTGCTTGGGGCATTGCACAGCCCAAATGGCATTCGATTCCACTCGAAGAGGCCAAAGGGTGTGCAAAAAGCCGTCTTGGGTTTGTCCTGCTCCATCACGGGAACTTGATTATACCCGCTGGCCAAATCTAAGGTCGAAAACCAACAAGCACCGGAGAGGGCATCCAAACTCTCCTCTATACGAGGGAGGGGAAAAGCATCTTTTCTCGTCTTACTGTTAAGGAGGCGATAGTCCACACACATGCGCAAACTGCCATCTTTTTTTCTAACCAAGACAATTGGGGAGGCGTAGGGGCTACTGCTCTCCCTGATGACTTTGGCCTCCAAAAGCTGATTAATGTGGGCCTTGGCTTCCTCATACTCCGAGGGGGGAATGCGCCTGTATCTCTGTCGCACAGGGACGTTGTCAAGCACTGGTATGTCGTGAGAAATGAGCTTGGTACAACCAAGGTCACCGTCATGTGCCGAAAAGACCGAGCTATACCTGCGCAGAAGAGATCGCACCTCGGATTGGTGCTCAGGCGCTAAAGCGGACAAGTCTACTTCCTCTACTCCACTCTGTACAGGGACCTCAGCCGTACAAGAAGAAACTGTAGCTGTGGTTGACCTCACCTCTGTAACCCCAGTGGGTAAACTCACCACTTGGGCACGGCTGAGGGTACCCAGACGGATGCGTGGGTAGAGGAGGACGTCAGCCGTACCCACGTTGACTACAGGGACGTAAGCAGTACCACGGACAACTTGAATAAGGCAGGGGGAAGCAAGGAGTCCCGCTGGAAGCCCAGATGCCAGGGGTTCAAAAAGTACGACAGAGCTAGAAGGTTGTTCAGGACATGTGCTTGCAATAAACTGCGTAACCCCACCGGGTATACGCACTGGCGTTGGGCCGCGGACCTTGACAGTCCCAAAGAGATCCCTTGACGGGAGAGTGGTTGATTGGTGGCACTGTTGTAAGGCCTCAAGAACTAAATCAGGAGCTTGATTCACGGCAGGCAGACTAAACAACCCTGCACCGTGTGAACCAAAAAGCTCCTGGTAACATCGTTGGATGATATTCATCCCCAAGATCCCAGGGACAGAAGACGATGCACCAGGAGGGTCTCGTACCACCAGTACCCCACATCCATGAAATACCTTGCCACACAGTGACACGTCCAGCTCAAGATAGCCAATGTACGGGATTGCTAAGCCGTTAGCCGCTCGAAGTTGGAGCCAATGACAAGACTGGAGGCGATTGTGACCCCATGGGGCAAAATGCTCCAAAAAGAAGCTCTCTGTTATGGTGGACACCATGGACCCAGTGTCCAGCAAGCATGGGACCGTAACACCACTCATCAAAAGATCCAAATGAGGACACGATGACATTAATTTACCCACGGTCCCTTCCCTTGAGCCCGTCGACTCCCCACCTGAGCTGTGGCTCTGCAACTCAGTGGGTTTCAGTTTTCCGACTGGGAAGCAGAAGGAGCCTGTCTGGTTTCATGGGTGGTTCGGCCGAAGGCAGAACTAGCACGGGCCTGAGGAGGAGCTTGCCGGCCATGACACTCTCTTGCAAAGTGGCCTGGTTGATGGCATCTACGACAGATCAATGGACCAGCATGATTATGGCGAGGTGGCAAGGAAGTGGTGTGCAAAGAGGCCACAGTCTGAGTGAGCTGATTAAGTTGTTCCTGCTGTCGCTTTAAAAGTTCCTTCAACTCACATAGGTCGGAGTTCTGTGGAATGGCTGAAGGTGGACAGGGACTACTTTGGACTCCATACTGCAGACCATACATGGCCGGGAGAGAATGACTGCGCTCTCTAGCGCCCCCTGGGAATCCCTCCCTTTCCCAGCGGAGAGCTTCCGCACGTACCTCTATCAAAGTGGCCTGAGGCTGACGCCGGACCAGCTGTTTCAACTCCCGACGAAGGGCGCCATCGAGAACATGCTCCACAAAGTGGTCTCGAAGCAGAACGGTAGAGTTAAGAAGACCATCAGGCGCCTGCTGCTTTACCCGCTCCATAAGGGCCATCAGAGCCAAGGAAAACTCTTGCAAGGTCTCTCCCTCTTGCTGCGTCCTGGCGAAAAAGGCTTGCTGCAAAGCTATATAGGAGCGGGTGCAACCATACAAGTCCTTCAGGATAGCAATGATCTGGTCTGGGTCTGCTTGCTCTGCTCTGGTGCGGTATTTTATCTCCTCCCTCGCCTCACCCTCAAGATGATCAAACATAAAGAGGGCCTGATCAGCAGCCGTCAGACGACGGGCACGGATACAGGCCTGGACTTCCTCTGCCCAGTCATTCACACTTACACCGGTCTTACCATTAAAGATTGGGCACCTACGGTCACGAGGCACTACCACCAATCGTTCTGTTACTGTAGCACTGACATCAGCTCCTGGAGCAGTACTCACCGGGGCAGGAGGGGCTGGAGCAGCCGCGCTTGAACCAGCCCGCGAGGCCTCCCTTTCCCGGCAGAGCCGCTCATTGTCTGCCTTCAGCTGCATGACCAGTTCTCTGATCATCTCTTCGATCATGTCAGAGTTTTTCAGAAGAGGAGCTTGTTTTTTTTGTTTCATACCTACCATGTTTTGAGTGTTTTAGCTCTTTTGTTTGAAACAGGAAAAAGTCGCAAATAAGATTGCTGCGATCAAAAAAAAAAAAAAAAGGTCTGACGATCAGTCGACGACGGCAAAATCTGACCAATCAGGTTTGACTATGACAATCCTTAGTTGAAAACAGCCCTACATGATGTATATGTGTTTATGGCTTGGTGGAGTAATGATGTCTCTGGTCTGTTACAGAGCAACTGGCAGCTGCAGCCAAGCCCCTGGGACCCCCCATCCAACAAACTGCAGCATCTGTTCTTCCAGGTACCATAGGTCAAGCCATAGGTTTATGTGACGCACCAAATGCTGAATGAGGTTATGTCATTAATTGTTAGCAGAGATGGGGACTTGAGTCACTGTGACTTGGACTTGAGTTGACTCAAGTCAATAACTTGTGACTTGACTTGGAAAAAAAAAAAAAAATCTCGGGTCTTGACTTGACTTGAGAGACAATGACTTGAGTGACCGGCTGCCATTGTCTAGTTTGTCACCGGCACCAGCTCAGTTGGTGATTTAAGCAATATTACCCTCGAGGGTAATATTGCGATTATACAACAATTACCAACAAAATAAAGCGTATAATTAAATAAATATTCATGTTGATGGACGTTTTGCTCTCAAAATTTAAAGTTTTTAGCGAGTGTGCTTCCCGTTTCCATGGAAATAAATGGGGTCTGACTAATAACTGAAACACAATCAGTCACGTCAGTAGACTCCTATGTGTAATGGAACCTAGTTCACCTCTACAGCAAATAGTCCGAACCTTAGTAACGACCTAGCAACAGAAATGATTTTCTAGTCCCAGATGAGTGAACTCTGAGCTGACGTTCATGTTTTAACGCGGTCTCGGACTTTCCCCAACTAAATCAACACTGCACAAACTCGCCTAATCAAAGTTATAACAAAGATGCCGTTTTTTTCCTTTCACAGATGTAGCTTCTACAACCGCAAACTCTGCATGTAAATGAAGTTATAGCGCCGTGTCGCCGACACAGCTGATAGAGAAAGACAAACGATTACTCCAGATTATTTAAAAGCCCAAAAGGCGCAAGAGAGAGAAACATACAGGTAATCACCTCCGTTTTATCCAATGAAAATATTCAGCTCCAGGCCATATTTTAAAAACATATTCACCGCGATCACAACTCGTGTCTCTCCGACTTTGTAACGTTACACACATGGGAGGGAGACAATCCTCTCGGCTGTAACGGGGAAGTTTACAATATATTAACAAAAAATAAAATAACATAATTGTTCTATAGATGTGACTTTGGCAGCTGACAGGAACAACCTACAGGAGGTCAATGTAGTTTGAGATTTATTTTCACGAGTAATAAATGACGTTTCTGAAAATAAAAGGGGGAAAAGTCCATGTTGCCATGGAGATGTATAAACAACATGACATGGCGGAGTAATATTTTCAGTGATGAGTCAGCCGTGCTGTAATGCTGATTGGAGCACGTTCTAAATGTCTTATTGACCAATCAGATTGCTTGGTCGGAACTACTTGTTGTATAATACTTGTTTTCCCTTTGGACTTTTTACACATTTATTTTGAAAGGACTGCTGGAGAGAGACAGAGGGCGAGGGGGGGATTTGATACGGAGCAAAGGGGCCGTCAGGGTTGGTGCAGTGGGCGTGCTACATGGATCTATTATAATGTAAGACATCCATGGTCAGTGTATTTAATCAGAGATTTCATTCAGTGTTTCAGTGACAGTGAGTTGCCTGATGTTGCTTAACTGACACTGCCAGGGCATCAGAGTTGGGGCAGATGCACAGTCACCAGTAGGGATGGGCGATATGGACTAAAACTAATCACCATCATTTCTGGCATTTATCCCGATAACGATAAAAGTGACGATAAAAAATACCAATTCATGGGGCGGTGCGTGGCGCAGTGGTTAAGGCGGCCGCCCCATGTAGAGGCTACAGTCCTCAACGCAGGCGTCCCCGGTTTGAGTCCCGCGTCGGGCAGACCTTTCCTGCATGTCATTCCCCCTCTCTCTGCCTCCCCTTTCATGTCTATCTCACTATGACTATAAAATAAAAAAGGCAAAAACGCCAAAAAAATATACTTCAAAACAACAATTCACCTGTACTGCAAACCTGTAACGACTCAAATCAAACAAGTTTGAAATGTGAGAACAGATTCAACATTTATTCAACCTCTAAGGCACAAACAGTGGGATAATAGTGCAAACAGCAAAAGTAACATCGTCCTTCAGGTTTTCTTAGCTTATAAAATCACAAAGTAGTGTAACTTCAAATAAAACCTGATAAATTAAAGCAGAAGTAAGCGATCCGGTGGTTTTGGCTAATGCTGCGTTCCAGGCAGGCTTTTGAAATCGTAAATTACAGCTTCAAGTCACAACTTACGACTTTGTAGCGTTCCAGGCAACCCACTCGTGTTTCTCCGACCTGTTTTACCGGTGAAAGTCACTATAACGGCCACTCGTAACTTCTGACCCGTGAACTCGTACCAGATCGAACTGGTACGACTTCACAGGTCGGAAAAATACGAGTTTCCTTGAACGCACCATAACAGTCCTCGTCCCTACGTCGCCACATTCACGGCGTCCCTTGGCTGCACACACAGCCCTGCATGCCGTTCTCTCTCCTCATTGGATAAAAACTGTAGGATACGATAAAAGTTTTCTCCTGGGCTCAGAGCAGAGCAGAGTGACTGACAGACCCGTGTTTCAGACCAAACACTCTATAGAAGTGATTGCTGTCGGAAGATATAACTATTTAAGACTTAGATTAACACAAATATATCACTTACTTCTGCTTTAAGAAACAGAGTAAAAAAAAAAAAAAGAAGTTCACTGAAAATTAAATCCAATCAGTGATGACCTATTCTAATATAAATACAAGTGCCTGTCACGTGAGCTGGGCTGCGAGTGCGTGGTCGCACACAACGTCATCAAACGGGAGTAAATGTTCCGGTTACACCCCGCCTTTCCAAAGCCCCGCCTTTCCGACAATAGACTTCCATTCATCGTAATAGCGGGGTTTTCTATTTTTTCTAAAGACCCCGCTACTCCGAAAAGGCTATTGGGGAAACCCCCAGTGCGCAGTGCGCATTGATCCTTTTTTCCTTTTTGGGGTCAAACGGATCATGTGCATAATTAACTGCAAAACAAGCAAATACTTCATATTAATTACTTATAATGTTCATTCTGCTTCTATCCTGTCTAGCCTCTACCTGGTCTTTTTACTAAACTTAAAGCAGAAGTAAGTGGTCCGGTGGTTTTGGCTAATGCTGCGTTCCAGGCAGGCTTTTGAAATCGTAAATTACAGCTTCAAGTCACAACTTACGACTTTGTAGCGTTCCAGGCAACCCACTCGTGTTTCTCCGACCTGTTTTACCGGTGAAAGTCACTATAACGGCCACTCGTAACTTCTGACCTGTGAACTCGTACCAGATCGAACTGGTACCACTTCACAGGTCGGAAAAATACGAGTTTCCTTGAACGCACCATAACAGTCCTCATCCCTACGTCGCCACATTCACGGCGTTCCTTGGCTGCACACACAGCCCTGCATGCCGTTCTCTCTCCTCATTGGATAAAAACTGTAGGATACGATAAATGTTTTCTCCTGGGCTCAGAGCAGAGCAGAGTGACTGACAGACCCGTGTTTCAGTCCAAACACTCTATAGAAGTGATTGCTGTCGGAAGATATAACTATTTAAGACTTAGATTAACACAAATATATCACTTACTTCTGCTTTAACCAACTCCTTTCTTCATTGCCTAAACCCAACCAAAGCATCTCCCTCAGTCAGCTGTCAGCACGAGCGGCGGCTGCAGCAGCCTCGCGCCCTGTGAGCTCAAGCCGGGTTCAGCCGCGCTCGAGCGGAGCAGGGGGGAGAAAAAAAGTGTATTTCTTTTACTGTGTGGAGATCTCCAACAACGGAGTCGGGGAGAAAGCAAGTGGGACAGATCTGCCCAGTCTCTGAGCAGCACGTTTCACAGACAAGCCACAAAGCAGAATGTAAACAACGTCACGCGGTTCAGCACCTTGGACATTGGACAGCTGCGGGGGGGGGGGGGGTGGGGGGGGGGGGGGGGGGGGGGGGGGGGGGGGGGGGGGGACTGTGTCGGATCAGCGGCGTTTCGTAGTGGGGGTATTTCGGAACAGCGGGGTGTCGAAGTGGAGGTGTGTCGAAATGGAGAGCTGTCCCCAAATGTTCCATACTAATGAATAACTTTTCACTAAAGTAAATGAGGTTCAGTTGTTTTTTTATCTCAAGGAAGAGAGAGACAGACCGAGCTTGTGTGTGTGTGTCTGTGTGTGTGTGTGTGTCTGTGTGTGTGTGTGTGTGTGTGTGTGTGTGTGTGTGTGTGTGTGTGTGTGTGAGAGAGCGAGAGAGAGGCGGAGAGAGGGAGACAGTGGCTGTGTTTGAAGTAAAGTTCTGTTATTTTCTCATAGCGTGGTGAATGTGCAGCTCACAACTTGCCCACCAGAGCGTTGTGGAGTTGTTGGATTGTGTATTTGATGAGTTTGATGAGGGAAACCAAGAAATCCCATAATGAGCCTCCGTAGCGTAGCTCTGAGCAGCTCACGGCTCTGCTCCACCGTTCTAAAAACAGCTTGCACCGACACTTAAAGGTAACGAACCTACTGCTATGACTATAGGGATCATGGCAATGGGCCAATTTGCCAAAATGTTGAACTATCCCTTTACGAGCAACACATCAAACCACCATTTTGAAGTGGTTTAGCATTCAATCTATGAGTGCAGATGAGGTTGGCTCTATGCAGGGGCAAGAGGGGCAACATCAATGTTCTGCCCCCTCAAATCTAAATTTCTGAAGTTGAGAAAGTGGAACAATCATGTTCTGGAGACACAGCTGATTTGAAACATTTGTGTTTATTAACATGTTGAACACAGATACATCACATGTTTGATTGCAGTCAGTCTGTTACAGCTCTGAAACAGTTAGAGAGGATATTAATGACATAATAAAGGATCAGTGCTGAGGAATGAAAATGTTCATAATGAATGAAAACTAGAACACGTGATCAAAAAGATGAATCTGTTAACATGAAACTCTCCAGTTGTGACCAGAACGTAATGGATATTTAACATTAAATATCACTGAATGGAACAGATACTTGACACAACTCCCACTATAGCTCCCACTGCAGCTCCTATTGGACCTGCAACTGCGCCTCCAGCAACAGCTGCTGCCACACCAGCAAGAAATGGATTCCTTCCCTCTGCTCTTCTTCTTGCTTCTTTACGACCCATAGCTGGATTTCTTCCCAGTAGACGTTCCTGTTCTTCTCTGATGGCTCTCTCAGCTTCTTGGAACATCTCATTGGTGTAGCAGCTTCCTCCATTTCTCTGAACCAGCCTGTTGATCTCCTCCATCAGGTCAGTGACTTGGTCATGATTCCTCTTGTCTCTGTTGTTGAACACGTGGAATCCTCCATCACACTGGCTGACGAAGCCACAGAGATCTTGATTCTTACAGATCATTTGTTCTATATCGGTACCTTCCGCCTCTAGGTCGTCTCCATGGGTGAACAGGATCATGCTGTAGTTTTTTGTTTTTTTTCCAAACAGCTTCTGAAGGATCTTCACTGTTTCTCGTTCTTCTTCAGTGAATCTGCCTGGTTGGATCACGATGAGGAACACATGAGGACCAGGAGCAGCAAAGGAGACGGATCTAGCGATCTCGTTCTTCACCTCATCGTGATCTTTAGTGGTGTCAAACAGACCTGGAGTATCAACAACAGCCACTGTTTGACCATCAACATCTCCTGTTTCCTTCTGACACTCTGGCGTCACTGAGGATGCAGACAACTTAGATTCAAAGGCTTTCCTTCCTAAGATGGTGTTTCCCACAGGCGCTCTTTCCAGTTCCAGTTTTCCCCACAAGTACAATCCTGAGATCTGTGGGAGAATAGTAAAACTCATTACTGACCATTGTTGTTAACAGACAGAGTGTAAACTGAAATGACAGCAGTGTGTCACCAGAGAGAAACAACAACTGTCTTTAGAGTCCTGAAGGTCTAACTGAAGGTCTAAACAGCCATTAGATACTGGGTCCAGAAAACAAACTCACTTCATCACAGTCACATGAACTCATTTTTACCCATAGACTGTAAAAAGAATGGACGTAGCGTCCGTGACGTCACCCATTGGTTTTGGGGAGTCGTTTTTGTGACTCAAATATGGCGGCCTGAACAGCGCCATGTTGGATTGGCCGGCCGAGAACCCGCCCACTGGCCTCGAAGCAGCTGTCCACGGAGCTGCTCGGACCTGTCACTCAACGTTTCCGCGCCCTAATTGGCCAGAATTTTAACCTAATAACAGTAAAACGGTAGAGTTAAAAAAAAGTTCACCCCCCTCAGTGTGTGTGCGGGGGTAGAAACTATCGATTGAGACGAAAAAACGTTCTGACACCAGGCTTTTAACATGTTTACTGAGGATGTAAAGTCGGCGATTTTAACATGGGGCTCTATGGGGAATGCTCCCTTCTGACACCAGCCCCCAGAGGAAGAAGAGGGGATTGCAGTTTTTTGAACGCGGAAGTGAGCTTCACTTCTCAGACCGACAACTGCCCCCTTGGTTTTACCACAGGCCCTGAAGGTTGCTGTGACGCTAACAGGTGGCGCTAATGTGGAACAAGGAACAGGATGCAGTTTGGGTTTAATGGAAGGTCTAAACAAGGTTCACGGTGTCTCCTCTCCTCTCCTCTCCTCTCCTCCCCTCCCCTCTCCTCTCCTCCCTTCCCCTCTTCTCTCCTCTCCTCTCCTCTCCTCTCCTCTCCTCTCCTCCCCTCTCCTCTCCTCTCCTCCCCTCTCCTCTCCTCCCCCCTCCCTCCCTCCCTCACACATGGTGTGATGTAATCGTCCCTGTCTGGAGTCAAACCTACAATCTCCTGCCTGTGTGGGGCATGCTCTCTGACCACAGGACTTTAGAGGTATGATTGTTACTTTATCGTTTGCTCGCGGCGATCCGTGAAAAAGATTTGTGCGTAACCTCTCTTTTGCCCTGAGCTAATAAAGTAACAACAATAGCTCCATAGAGGAGCCCATGCTGCTCATTCTAACATCACATCTAACATACACGGCAAAAACTCAATATCTTACCAAGAATATTTGTTTTATTTCTAGTCAAAATGTCATTTCTAGTCAAAATAAATCTCATTCTACTTAAAATAAGACTCATCACATTAAAAAGCAGCTTGTTTTTAGACACTTTTTACTTCTTTCAAGTCTATTTTCATTTGAAATAAGTAGAAAAATCTGACAATGGAGTAAGTTTTTCTTCCTTATTACAAGCTCAAAAAACTTGCTTTCACTGGCAGATTTTTCTCCTTATTTCAAGTGAAAATTTGTTTGAAACAAGTGAAATGATCTAAAAACAAGTTCATTTTTAGGTGATGAGTCTTATTTTAAGTGAAAAGAGATTCGTTTTGAATAGAAATTGGACATTTTGACTAGAAATAAGACAAATATTCTTGGAAAGATTTTGAGTTTTTGCAGTGTAGTAGCAACTCTAAAAGTGCTCACACACACTCATCATCTGCTTAATGAGTGGCTCAACTTTAGAATTCTCCTAAAGTCACTGTAAATGAAACAAATCCCAATCCTACAAGTAACTTTAAATAGTAAAAAACCTTACCAGCCATGTTTGTCTTTTCCAGGTGGAGGATGTGTTGAGTCTCTGCTGCTGAAGAGCAGTGAATACATTCAGTTCACTTTGCTCTCTGTTTTATAATGCTGCCCCCCCCTCCAACACACACACCCCACCACTCTCAGAAACATGTCAGGTTGTCACTGATAAAGAATATAGTCAGAGGACGGAGACGCTGCCCTGTGATTAAAGACAGCGTCAGCTTTGATGGAATCAACAGTGTCTCTGTCCACTATTGACTGTGTCCTCAAACACATCAGACTCAGGTTAGACAACAAGTTACAGAGCCCTTTGAACGCAACTCTGCAAGAGTCAAAGGTCAAGTCAAAGCCTTGGAGAAGTCTTCATCCCTCTGACCTTTTCCACCTTTTGTCACATCACACCAGCAAACTTAAAAGTATTTTATTTGGATTTCATGTGATTGACCAACACAGCACATAATTGTGAAGTGGAAGGAAAATGATACATGAGATTACAAGATACAAGATCCTTTTTTTTTTTTTTTTTTTTTACAAATCAAAGAAAGTGATGTGGATGAGGTATTGTGGCCAGATCCACATACAGGAAGAAGGATCCTTAGCCATCCTCCATCTAAACAACAATATTCCCTGTTTCCCAGGAATCATTTTTGTTGTGTTAACAGTAAAACAAATGTACGGTGATTGTTTTGTACCATATTGTTAACTGATACTGTACAGATCAGATCACACAGATCATCAGTGATCACATGTCCCAAATATTTAACCTTATTACAAAAAGGTAACAATGACCCAGACAAATGAAATACTGGGAACACCAGGTCCTTAACACCCTTAGGTCTGCACACCATAACAGAACTCTTCTGGCATTATAACTCACGTTAAATCTTGCACCATATTCTGAACATATGTTAAGCAGCTCTTGAAAGCCAGCACTAGAGGGAGAAATGATTGCCAAATCATCGGCATACATAAGATGATTGACAATAACATTTCCTACCACACATCCTGTTTTCCCAGATAGGTCATCCATATAAACATTAAATATTAGTCAGGGTCTTATGCAGAATAAATCAGTTGTACAAAGATTAGACTACTGGGGTCTTTTGTGGGCCCCACTGGGCGCTGGGCCCCTAGAGTTATTATCACCTTTCTCCCCTATACAACGGCCCTGCATGGAAATAGAAATGTCTTACAACAAATATGGTAAGACAGATAGAATAAACTGTACAGCAGGGGTATTCAATTAAATTCATTGAGGTCCAGTTACTAAACTTTCATCCAAGTGAAAGGTCCGAACCTTATAAAGTCCAAATGGTGTTTTATAGCCTACCCCTATGTCAAATAAATCAAATCAAAGAAACAAAAGAAAGGCCAGCAGCACTCGTGTCCTTCTCATTGTCTTTTATTACATACTGCGTCGGTGCTTAGCATGCACAAACCGGTTTCCACAACGTCTTCCTCAGTCAGTTGTGGAAACCGGTTTGTGCATGCTAAGCGCCGACGCAGTATGTAATAAAAGACAATGAGAAGGACACGAGTGCTGCTGGCCTTTCTTTTGTTTCTTTAAGTTGATCTTTTGGCCGTGCACCTCTTTAGTTTGTTCCTGAGAGTTTTGTTGGAGAGTGCGTGTTTTTCTTTGTTTTTTAAATAAATAAAATCAACAAAGTGCATTTTCATATCTATTGTCAATGTTCAACACAGGAAACATTTAACATAGTGCACTTGTATAGTAAACAACTAGCTTTTTTTTTTTTTTTTTCAATTAAAGAGAACAAGCACCTTTTTTCATGACGACAACGAGACGGTGACGAGATAAACACGGCTCTCTGATGACGAAAACATGACGAGACGTGTGTGAGTTTTCGTTGAGGAGACGAGAACGGACGTAAATGTTAGTGGTCGGGCTGCGATCGCCTCTAAATCCCATAATGGATCGTCATTACTCAAGCTTCACATGATTTAGCAACGGCTCCGTTAAAAGTAGAACGACGCTGCTGAGACGAGCCGCGGGCCCACGGTGCGCCGCCGCCTGGTGCTGGTGATCAGAGCGGCAGAGAGCAGCAGGCAGTGATCAGCTGCTCCGGTGACCGCGGTCGGCACGGTGCAGCGGCTCCGCGGCGCTGACGGGGGGATGGTCACATGTTCAAAATGCACGACATTTCTGCTTATTGTGCGTATAACCTGTCAATTAAAAATCAACAAGTATCTGCAACGCTGCTGCATCTCATCCTTGTGTGGTCACGTCCACCACCTGGCATGCAGCACATTCTGCTCAACACACCTGCCGTCACTCCACCAGAAGATACATGGACGCATTTTAAATATAATCCAGCAGAAAAAAAACTGAATGCACCAGGCTACTGTTACCACTTTATCTGTGTGTGGGCTAATGCATAATCCTTAGACCATAAACCATTGGGTGGAAACATTATGTGTAAAACCATTCCTTTATTGAATTAATTTGTTAAAAGACTTTCTTTTTTTTAAATTAAAACTGACTAAAACTAGACGAAAACCTTGTTGAGTTTTCGTCGACTAAAACTATCACATATAGAAATGACTAAAATTGACTAAAACTAATAAGTATCAAAAAGACTAAGACTAAATCTAAAATGCCTGCCAAAAACAACACTGATACAGTGTCAGTGCAGACCTAAGGGTGTTAAGGACCTGGTGTTCCCAGTATTTCATTTGTCTGGGTCATTGTTACCTTTTTGTAATAAGGTTAAATATTTGGGACATGTGATCACTGATGATCTGTGTGATCTGATCTGTACAGTATCAGTTAACAATATGGTACAAAACAATCACCGTACATTTGTTTTACTGTTAACACAACAAAAATGATTCCTGGGAAACAGGGAATATTGTTGTTTAGATGGAGGATGGCTAAGGATCCTTCTTCCTGTATGTGGATCTGGCCACAATACCTCATCCACATCACTTTCTTTGATTTGTAAAACAAAAACAAAAAAAGGATCTTGTATCTTGTAATCTCATGTATCATTTTCCTTCCACTTCACAATTATGTGCTACTTTGTGTTGGTCAATCACATGAAATCCAAATAAAATACTTTTAAGTTTGCTGGTGTAATGTGACAAAAGGTGGAAAAGGTCAGAGGGATGAAGACTTCTCCAAGGCTTTGACTTGACCTTTGACTCTTGCAGAGTTGCGTTCAAAGGGCTCTGTAACTTGTTGTCTAACCTGAGTCTGATGTGTTTGAGGACACAGTCAATAGTGGACAGAGACACTGTTGATTCCATCAAAGCTGACGCTGTCTTTAATCACAGGGCAGCGTCTCCGTCCTCTGACTATATTCTTTATCAGTGACAACCTGACATGTTTCTGAGAGTGGTGGGGTGTGTGTGTTGGAGGGGGGGGGCAGCATTATAAAACAGAGAGCAAAGTGAACTGAATGTATTCACTGCTCTTCAGCAGCAGAGACTCAACACATCCTCCACCTGGAAAAGACAAACATGGCTGGTAAGGTTTTTTACTATTTAAAGTTACTTGTAGGATTGGGATTTGTTTCATTTACAGTGACTTTAGGAGAATTCTAAAGTTGAGCCACTCATTAAGCAGATGATGAGTGTGTGACCACTTTAGAGTTGCTACTATGTTAGATGTGATGTTAGAATGAGCAGCATGGGCTCCTCTATGGAGCTATTGTTGTTACTTTATTATACAATAGTTAGTTCCGACCGAGTAATTTGATTGGACAAGAGACATTTCATGAGTGCTGATATACAGTATCCACCACTTTCTGGAGAATGACGCTGGGTGTCGCCATGACACTCCATTCCAACGTTACTGTATTGATAGCATAGACTGGTTGATAAACATTGGCCGTGATGACTTTATTAGTGTGAATGCTGGAAGCATTCACACTATTGTTATTCGGTTCGGCCATTTTCTGCCTTTCTTCGGCATTTAACTAGTCCTTCATACTTTGTGCTATTTCAACAATTCAAATATCAAAATGTTCAGCCTTTTCGGGACAGGTGTGCTATGTCTTTTCTCTTTTCAACTATTCATACTTTTTGCAATATTCAACTATTTCTGATTTTTTTTCCCCATAGAGAATGCATTGGAACAGTCTTGAAACTTTTCAAATCTTCTTACTTCTTTCAGCCTTTAAAGTGTCCACATACTTTCAGCTAGAGACTTCATTCAAATTCTGAGCTGTAGACAAACTTTTTAAGTATTCCTCTATGACTCAGCTTATTGATATCTTCAACAGTTTCTGATATTTGGCCGCTTTAAAATCATTAAGTTTTTTGACAAAATCCAGCTTTATAATGGGTGTGTGTTGCGTCTAACGAGCAGGGCTTAGAGTGAGTGACATCATCGCTAGAGTGAGAGGGATCGAAAAAACATTCAGGATTTTTTTCTGGATAAATTGCCAGCACGGCCACAAATTAAACTCTAGACACATGATTTCCTCACCGGTTTGTAGCCACACTTGTCGTGTCTCATTTGATGTGTTCAAAACAGCAGACAGACTTACAGAATTGTCTCAATGAGCCTAATTGTGCAGCTAGACCCGCTCCAGTGGCTCATCCACTTCAATATAAAAGTAGGAGCTGATTTTTTTAGAAAAGCAGAAATGCCCCCCTTTTCTACCTTGCGACCCTGAGAAAAGTTTTTGCCCTACAAACATTTAATGCACATCAATGTGCTCAGGAAGGTCTCCTTGCCCCAGTAGTCATGGCCACATTCTGATAAGAGGTACGGTTCTCTTTTTATGGGCTGTTTTGGGAAGCTGCACAGAGCTGAAATCTCTCTGCTCTGCTCTGCTCTGTGTGCAGTTGGTCCAGCTGTAGCGGCCAGCTCGTTATCAAAGTCTATAAATAGAACAGTGCATCTATCTATCTATCTATAAACCCTTTGTCTCTTTTTTCTCTCTTTTTCTTTCTTTCTTTTACTCCTTCATTTGTATTTTACATAACTTCGTTCTATCTTTCCCTCCCTATCCATCCATCCATCTACCTCTTTCTATCTATCATCCCCCTCTCTCTTTTTCTTCTTTCTTTCTTTCTTTCTTTCACCCCATTTCTTTTTACTTCTTTGTTTCTTTCTGTTTTTCTTTCTACTCCTTTTCTCTTTCTATGTTTCTACCCCATTTCTTTCTTTCTTTCTACTGCTCTCTGTATATCTCTCTCTTTCATTTATCCACCCCAATTTCTTTCCTTCTTTCTTACTACCCCTCTGTCTCTTTCATTCATTCTCTATTCTCTTTATGTTCTATTATTCTGTTTTTCTTACCTTTTTCTTTCTCTATCTACCTCTCTGTGTCTTCTTTCTTTCTGTCCTTTTGTTCTTTCTTTCTTTCTCCATCTACCCTTCCCATTTTCTTTCTTTCCTTCTTTCTTTCTTTCTTTCTTTCTTTCTTCAGCTCATTCAGCATTGTTTCAACAATTTCTTCAGCTCATTCAGCATTGCTTTCAGCATTCACACCATTTCCATTCTTGGAAATGTTTTTCTAGTTTATAATCATCACGTAATTTTAATGAGAACAATACAGACGAGGTTTTAGCTTTATGTCACATTTTCACGTCACTAGGCTATATCACCGTTGCCACTACTCTGATGTTTATGAAGTCTATAAAACTAATTGTTGAACAAACATTTTAGATTAGCTGGCCTATAATTCAATAAATAATTATAATTCAATAAACGGCCCAGGAAAAAAATATTTTTTTCCAGTGGATATCCTAGTTCCAACATGACTGAGCTAACTGGAGTAGTTTCATGTCGTGTCCCACAACGGGAGGGTTTTGACAGCTGACGCCCTGATGTTAGCTTAGCTGCCGCTGTTAGCTGTCAGCAGCAGCAAAGCTAACAACTACGATAACCATGACTAATTACAAAAACGTGCACACAGAAATAGTAGCCTAATGTTTGTTCAATAATTCATTTTATAGACTTCACAAACATCAGATTTAGTCAAAACGGTTTTGGCAGCCCGGAGCCCCCACATTTGGTACCTACACCGGTGGCTAACGCTACCAGTTAGACGCTCGCTAGAATGCTACTAAAACCGACTTCCGTTGTGGTGTGACGCAATGGATCATGGGAAAATAAAGTGGTGGATAACAGCACTGGGACTTTTTACAGACATATCACTCCGCTGTTCATCTGGACAGGAGCTAAGTCAGAGCCAGGCTCCCCATACAGGAGCTGCCCCATCTCTCTGCTGCTGCTACAGTTAGAAACGGACCTGAACATTAAAACCTGGACCTGACCTGGTCCGTCTAATCCGTAAATCGTTGCGGCGGCAACTACGTTTTGACGGCGATAGCCACGTAGCTCAGCTACTTAGCTTCAACTGTGTTTATATTGATTACAGATAAACAAATGTAATACGGTATCGATAACGTCTCTGTATGTCTTCACGCTGGTCCTGTTGCTCCGCTGCTAATCCGACACTGGCGCCGATCCAACACTGGAACCAGCTCAGTGGAAAAGGGGCCACTAGTAAGATAGCTAGTAGGAAATGTTCATGTGTTGCCTGGCAACAGCCTCGTCTCCCTTCCAGTTGCGTGCCTACGACAGAATCACACCCGTGCTGATATACAGTACAACAGCACGACCTCTCGTGTGATATTGCTTAATTAGCTCAGGACAAAAGAGAGGTTATGCACAAATCTTTTTTACCAATCGCCGCGAGCATTTGCGGATCTGCCTGACTTGGAACCGCTGACAGACATTTACAGATCTATTATAGATGTGTTTACACAGATTCCACTGTCTGTTAACAACAATGGTCAGTAATGAGTTTTAATTTTCTCCCACAGAACTCAGGATTGTACTCGTTGGGAAAACTGGAGCTGGAAAGAGCGCAGCAGGAAACACCATCTTCGGAAGACGAGTCTTTGAATCAACATTGTTGTGTCAGAAGGAAACAGGAGCTGTTGATGGTCAAACAGTGACTGTTGTTGATACTCCAGGTCTGTTTGACACCAGTAAAGATCACGATGAGGTGAAGAACGAGATCGCTAGATCCGTCTCATTTGCTGCTCCTGGTCCTCATGTGTTCCTCATCGTGATGCAACCAGGCAGATTCACTGAAGAAGAAAAAAAAAACAGTGAAGATCCTTCAGGAGATGTTTGGAGAAGAAGCAAGAAAGTACAGCATGGTCCTGTTCACCCATGGAGACGACCTAGAAGCAGAAGATGTTACCATAGAGACACTGATTAATATGATTCAACCACTCAGTGACCTCATCACTCAGTATGATGGAGGATACCACGTGTTCAACAACAGAGACAAGAAGAATCACAACCAAGTCACTGAGCTGCTGAAGAAGATCAACATGCTGGTTCAGAGAAATGGAGGAAGCTGCTACAGAAGTGTGGGAGGTCCAGGAAGAGCTGTATCTGAGTCGGGTAGGCAAGCCTGTGTCATTCTGTGATACTTAATATTGATGATTGATTAGCTGCAGCTCATAAAGAGGGAATCATTATTTCCATCTCCGTGTGATCGTGCAGTTCATCACTGTAGTTTCCTTTTAACTTTGACTTCTAACACTTACAAAATAAAATCATTAAGATCAGACCATTGTTTATCACATTCTGGTTCACAACAGTTTCAGATTAAAACTGATTTTTGTGTCACTCTGATGTGTTGACAGCACTGAGTCCTGGAGCTCAGGTGTTTCCAGGGGTGGTGCTGGTGGGTCAGGAGAGAGTGGGGAAGAGCTCAGCAGGAAACACCATCCTGGGGAGGAAGGAGTTCGACTGTAGGTTCAGTGCTTCACCTGTGACACTGAGCTGTGTGGAGAGAGGAGGTGAGGTTGGTGGTCGTAGAGTCTCTGTGGTGGACACCCCCGGTCTCTTCAGCTCTGTGCTGAAGGACCAGAACCAGGTGAAGGCTCAGCTGGAGGAAGCTCTGAAGCTGAGCTCTCCAGGTCCTCACGTCTTCCTCCTCACCATCCAGCTGGGAAGATTCACTGAAGTGGAGCAGGAAAGTCTGAAGGCTCTGGAGAACATGCTGAGTCCTGATGCCCCTAAACACACCATGGTGCTGTTCACCTACGGAGACGGACTGGAAGAGGACGGCATCGACCTGGACCAGTTCATCAGAGAAGACGAGAACCTGCAGAAGCTTCTGAAGAAGTGTAGCGGTCGGTACCAGGTGTTCAACAACAGAAGGATGGAGGACAGAGATCAGGTCCAACAGCTGCTGCACAAGATAGATTCAGTCTCTGAGGGAGGACGTCGGGTTTATGAGGTCAGACGTCCGTCCACACAGGGAGTCAGGAGATGGTAGGAGGGGTAGCCAACCTTAGTGGAGTCAGTTCACTAACTTCTTAAAGGGATAGTTCAACATTTTGGCAAATTGGCCCATTGCCATAATCGCTATAGTCATAGCAGTAGGTTCATTACCTTTAATTGTCGGTGTAAGCTGTTTTTAGTACGGCGGAGCGCAGCAGCTGGCTGCTCAGAGCTACGCTATGGAGGCTAAGGGAATTTCTTGGTTTCCCTCATCAAACTCATCAAATAAACAAACCCAACAACTCCAAAAGGCTGTCGTGGACAAGTTGTGACCTGCACAACCACCACGCTATGAGATAATAACGGAACGTTACGAGACGGAGCCGTTTAAGAGGTAAATTCATGCAAAACCGCTGATGCGCGTTGCGTTCAGGGACAGTTTTTCAGCAAGCAGACTCTGTATTTACCCTGTATTTACCTCGAAAACGGCTCTGTTTCGTAACGTTCCATTATTATCTCATAGCGTGGTGAATGTGCAGGTCACAACTTGTCCACGAAAGCGTTTTGGAGTTGTTGGGTTGTGTATTTGATGAGTTTGATGAGGGAAACCAAGAAATTCCCTTAGCCTCCATAGCGTAGCTCTGAGCAGCCAGCTGCTGCGCTCCGCCGTTCTAAAAACAGCTTGCACCAACAATTAAAGGTAACGAACCTACTGCTATGACTATAGCGATTATGGCAATGGGCCAATTTGCCAAAATGTTGAACTATCCCTTTAAGGTAGGGACAAAAGAAGTGAGGCAACACTGATAGATGAACACAGAGGGAAGTATCAGATTAATCTCCTAAAAATGTGATCAATCACTAATCCTATTCATGAGGTCATAGACCTGCACAGACATGTCGAGGGTCTCTGTCTATAACCTGAAAGATGTATAATGTGGTCATTTCAATGTTTCAGTTGTTTCAGCGTCTGAAGATGAATAAAAGTTTGAAAATGACTGGGTCTAAGTTCTTCTAGAGCTCTGATGATGAAGCTCCTAGCGTGGTCGGGGTTGCGAGGGCTACTTTAAAAACGTAATCCAGTACAATTACAAGTTACCTGTTAAAAAATGTAATCAGTAACTTACACAAAGTGTCACAAAATTAAAGTAATGTACCGGATTACTTTAGTTACTTTGGATTATTTCAATACAAAACATGCAAATCAAGAATGTCACGCAGCCAGCAAGCATCAGTCTATAGCTGTGTTCGCAATCATCCACTCACTCACTCCCTATCCACTACATCGTGTATATGATGTAGTCCACTACATCGTGTATATGATGTAGTGCACTACATCGTGTATATGATGTAGTCCACTACATCGTGTATATGATGTAGTCCACTACATCGTGTATATGATGTAGTGCACTACATCATATCAAAATATGGTGATTGTCCGAGTCAAAAAAGTTAAACATTTTAATTCAGTTTTCACACATTTAATTTAGTGGGAACTATTTATTAGCATGTTGACCATGTTACCAACTATAATGGACAACTAGAATATTTTTCTTTTTTTCCACCTATCATATGTATTTAGTTTTCACAGTAACACCAATGACAAATATCTATAAGAGGCTAATTACACAAAATGGTGTCAAGCATGGAGTCAGCATCTTAAAATCCAAAAATTATATTCATTAAACTGTTTTTTCCCCCATATAATATTTAATTATAGCGCAAATCAAAGTAACACCAATGACACAAAAAAGAACCACATTGAAAAATGACATTTTAATTGAAAATATCTTACTTTTACTCATGAAAGAGACACTCACAATGTACTGTCTTAAATGGCTCTTCTTCTTCTATCTGACCTTGAGACTGTGATTGGTTGAATTATGAGAATAAGGGTGGAGCGAGAGGATAGCGGGAAAACAGGGAAAGGGCTTTGAGGCGTGCTTAAAGAGATAGTCTTCCTGTCTGAACTTTCGCTAAGCTTCATTTGTCTCACAGTTGTTGTTACTTGATGAAAAATGGTACCCGCTGTTGTGTGGATGCTGCTCGCCCAACTCCTGCTTCCAGGGCCGGCTCTACGCAGGGACAAGAGGGGGCAGCGCCCCCTCAAATAAATGTCTTGCCCCCTCAAATCCAAATGTTAGAAGTTGAGAAAGCACATTTTAATATACTCAAACAATGTGTATTTTACAAGTTGACAAAATTATCTGCAGTAGCACAAAAATCCGCCAAAAAAGGGACAGTGTTCTTTTCTAAAATGTTCTGTTCTTTTTTCTTTAGTATTCATAAGACTATCTTTCAGTTTTGTAAATCTTGACCATAGTAGACCCCCCCCCCCCCCCCCCCCACCCCCCTCTTCTCAGAGTACACCAGAATGCTTCACTCACATTTTAAAATCACAAAATTTTCAGGGAGGGGGGGGGGGGTGCCCCCAGACCCCCAGACCCCCAGAACCCCCTTCAGGGGTTTAGCTACTCACCTTTTTCACCCCCTCTGGGTTTGCAATGCATCTTCAGGTATATGCACCCCTAACCCCCCATATAATGTGGCTCTTTGCATTACGACAGTAACAAATTTGGGCTCTAAGACCCTGGTTGGCCCCCCGGCCCCTAGTTGGACAGGTCTGAAGGTAGAGGCCTAAGACCCTGGTTGGCCCCCCCGGCCTCTAGTTGGACAGGTCTGAAGGTCGAGGTCTGACAAAGTGAAATCCACTTCTCCAGGTTGGGGTTGGACACAGCCAACAACCCAATTCAGCATGATGTGTTCACATGATGCCCCCTTCACATTTCTGACTGCCCCCTAATATATGCTGCCTAGAACCGGTCCTGCCTGCTTCTCAGGCATCGACGAGGACGAAGGCAACAGCATCTTAGGCGTTTAAGGAACTATTTGTTGATTCGCTGACGTCAACTGGTAAATAACGGCAAGAAATCTTAGCTAATGTAGCGGGACGCAGTCTTTGGTCCCGTGACGTCACTTGGGAGCAGGGTTGATCTGGCGTGTGTCACACGCTTTTAGGTCCTGTCTCACGCTCTCACGCCACTCAAACTATTCTCACGCCAAAATCAAGCGATTTGGCAAAAAAAAGAAAAAAAATTAAAGCAAGCTTTGGCTCTCATCAATAGGCTCTCTGATTGGTGTGCGATGCTTATCCGCGTGTCGATTGGACGGCTGCTCAAGCCTGTGATCACAGCACAGTAGGACGGGGAGTTGTCGACTTGTATCATCAGGCTGTAGTAGAAGACTGAAAATCACAGGACGTGTCTGTTCTGTCCTTTCATATATTAATAGGCTCAATAGGCTGGTCCAGGCCAAAAGCCACAGCTCCCCACTAGACCAGTTTCATACACTCCAGCCATACAATGATAGGAACCACAGATCTGCTTTTTTCCCTCTTATCTGAAGCAAATGTTGTGTTTTCCCTTTATTTTCTTCTCAGAGTACACCAGAATGCTTCAAATACATGTTAAAATCACAATTTTTTCCTGGGGGGGTGCCCCCAGACCCCCCTAGAGGGATATATTTTGTCACCTATTACACCTCTACTCAGTTTGCGGTATTGTGTGTGTGTGTGTGTGTGAGAGAGAGAGAAAATATCTACATTAAACATTACTATTATTATTATAGACAGCCCCCCCCCCCCGCCAACAGAATCTCACTCCAGCCCAGGACCAAAAGTTGGCAACCCTGTAAATGCTATTGCATGGGGTTATAATGACAAAACAGTCTTAAAATAGCCTACAATGAAATGAATGGAATGAAATGGTTTCAGATGTTTTATTGCACAGGCTTTCACAAATAGTCTTTATATCATGGCAGTGCTCCTTCTTTCCTCATCTGCCCTTCCATCCTCCTGCAGAACTCGTCCACTTCACTGAAAACAGACACAAAATGATAAATACTGGAATAGAAGAACCATCAGTTTACATTGTTGACTGATGCCTGCAGTGCGTATACTTTCACAAGAAACCTTACCATGAGAAAAAAAATCCCACAGTCGTTCCCACATGTCTGGCGAGGCAAGCCCTAAAATGAATAAAAATAAAATGAAATGAATGAATAAAAGTGGACATTACAGGCAATAGTCCATTTTTTTCTACACAAATCATGAATATCATGTCCTGTCCCCTCTGTCCAGAGACCAGGATCAATTTGCTGAGCGTTTGTCTAGAGAAACATCAATAAAAACAACATGTTGTAGCATAAAGTGGGTTAGGGTTAGACCAACGATCTACACACAGGCTAGCCTACTTAGTTTTATTTTTGTTTAATTTAATGCACACGGGATTAACAGTTTCTGTTTCATTACTGTACAGTTTTTCTCAGTTGCTAAAACACTAAACCCTGTTGTCTGAACCAAATGCTCAGTTGCCTGAACCACTGACTGAATCAGTCTCTTTTGGCAAAACCATCAGCACTTTTCACCTGTTTAGACTTTAACAACTCACCAACACATTTTCATTGTGATGCACCTGTGTTGCATAATGCTGAGCACAGGTGGCAAAAGTCAAACACAAGTAAAGCACAAGTTTCACCGGTTGAACACAACAACTCAATCTGATCACACTTGTGTCTAATGATATCAGGGAACATACATAATCCAGTTGAGGATGAAGTCCTGTGGCCTGACCCAGTACAGAACAGAGAAACGATGCTGTGGCTGAGTTACTGCATGCACTTCTCATTTCTATATTTTTCTACTTTATTTTTACCAAGAGAGCTTCTAGCAGAAAAATGCTAAGCTTGGTTAGCATTTGACGTGCATAAGGTTAATTGTAAACGTATTATAAGTCAAACGTTCGTTACGCTGCAGATGCATTTTCAACAAAAACTTTTATGACATGAAACGATGTGATTAACGTTCAATACTAGGGACGTCACGATTATAAATTTTCTTTGTACGATTATTGTCAGAGAAATAATCACGGTGTTACGATTATTCTGCATTAATTAATTTCACAACACTATGAATGTGTAAAATCAAATATAGTCAAAATATAATTACATTACTCATTGTTTACACAAAATATTTCAAGTATATATTAATATATGACCAATTATTAACCCCCAGGGGAAGTGTTTGAAATATTCAGGTCATGAATTGTCATCTAAATGTTTTGTTTTTTGTTTTGTTTTGCTTTTTTTTTAAATTAAAAATGACACTCTAACATTTAAATTCCTACCAATTCAATGTTATGTTAGTTAAATGGACCAGTATCTGAGCATTTACCTTTATTTTTGCGCCACATCTGTTGATACGGTTCCAACATCGAATATTTGTGAAAGTGACGGTATTTAGGAATCTTTACGATTAAATAATTGTGGCTTTTAATACCACGATTAATTGTGAAAACAAGTAATGGTGACATCCCTACTCAATACCTTTTTTCATGCTCCTCATAATCAGCAGAGCAGCTGTGTCTGTCTGTAGCTGTAGTGGTGACGAGTGTCCAGCAGAGGGCAGAGCGTCACCATGGAAACCACCTCCATCAGACCCACTTCACTGTTAGAAACATGTTTCACTTTACTTCCTGTCACGTGAAGGGGGGGTTTAGTGATGATGTCACAGCTGCTGTCCGTCAG
Organism: Trachurus japonicus; assembly: GCF_045865225.1. NCBI lineage: Eukaryota > Metazoa > Chordata > Actinopteri > Carangiformes > Carangidae > Trachurus > Trachurus japonicus. The sequence continues at coordinate 1,083,141 of NW_028221153.1, read as the reverse complement.
CATCCACACAAACTCTCAGAACTTTTTAATTTCATCCACAGATAAAATAAATAAACATAAAACATTTTTTTCAAAGTGTGAAATGAACTTTGTCTTTCATCTCCACCCTGTGACCTGGACTGGATTTATTTATTTACACATCAATCATTCTGTGATTGATAGTTTTATATTTCTATTCTAGTTGATTCTGTTGTATTCTACTGTGGGCTGCTTTAGTTTGTTTTTGAACAGTGAAGCTTCAGGTGTAACCTGGACAGAGGAGCAGTGCTGCCGTTCGGGGCTCTGGATGTGTTTCAAATACACTGCTCCAAAAAATAAAGGGTTAAAACACTCAAACAACACATCTTTGATCTCAATTAATGAAATATTGCAGTTGAAAATCTTTATTCACTATATAGTAGAGTGCATTGAGAACAAAATAACATAAAAATGTCAGGACCAAAAAAGAGAGGAATTGTCTGGAGGGGGGGGGGGGGGGGCTGCTCACCATTAACAAATAATTTAAAGGTTAACAATTACAATGGGCCAATTTGCCAAAATGTTGAACTATCCCTTTACGAGCAACACATCAAACCACCATTTTGAAGTGGTTTAGCATTCAATCTATGAGTGCAGATGAGGTTGGCTCTATGCAGGGGCAAGAGGGGCAACATCAATGTTCTGCCTCCTCAAATCTAAATTTCTGAAGTTGAGAAAGTGGAACAATCATGTTCTGGAGACACAGCTGATTTGAAACATTTGTGTTTATTAACATGTTGAACACAGATACATCACATGTTTGATTGCAGTCAGTCTGTTACAGCTCTGAAACAGTTAGAGAGGATATTAATGACATAATAAAGGATCAGTGCTGAGGAATGAAAATGTTCATAATGAATGAAAACTAGAACACGTGATCAAAAAGATGAATCTGTTAACATGAAACTCTCCAGTTGTGACCAGAACGTAATGGATATTTAACATTAAATATCACTGAATGGAACAGATACTTGACACAACTCCCACTATAGCTCCCACTGCAGCTCCTATTGGACCTGCAACTGCGCCTCCAGCAACAGCTGCTGCCACACCAGCAAGAAATGGATTCCTTCCCTCTGCTCTTCTTCTTGCTTCTTTACGACCCATAGCTGGATTTCTTCCCAGTAGACGTTCCTGTTCTTCTCTGATGGCTCTCTCAGCTTCTTGGAACATCTCATTGGTGTAGCAGCTTTCCTCCATTTCTCTGAACCAGGCTGTTGATCTTCTCCATCAGGTCAGTGACTTGGTCATGATTCCTCTTGTCTCTGTTGTTGAACACGTGGAATCCTCCATCACACTGGCTGACGAAGCCACAGAGATCTTGATTCTTTACAGATCATTTGTTCTATATCGGTACCTTCCGCCTCTAGGTCGTCTCCATGGGTGAACAGGATCATGCTGTACTTTTTTGTTTCTTTTCCAAACAGCTTCTGAAGGATCTTCACTGTTTCTTTTTCTTCTTCAGTGAATCTGCCTGGTTGGATCACGATGAGGAACACATGAGGACCAGGAGCAGCAAAGGAGACGGATCTAGCGATCTCGTTCTTCACCTCATCGTGATCTTTAGTGGTGTCAAACAGACCTGGAGTATCAACAACAGCCACTGTTTGACCATCAACATCTCCTGTTTCCTTCTGACACTCTGGCGTCACTGAGGATGCAGACAACTTAGATTCAAAGGCTTTCCTTCCTAAGATGGTGTTTCCACAGGCGCTCTTTCCAGTTCCAGTTTTCCCCACAAGTACAATCCTGAGATCTGTGGGAGAATAGTAAAACTCATTATTGACCATTGTTGTTAACAGACAGAGTGTAAACTGAAATGACAGCAGTGTGTCACCAGAGAGAAACAACAACTGTCTTTAGAGTCCTGAAGGTCTAACTGAAGGTCTAAACAGCCATTAGATACTGGGTCCAGAAAACAAACTCACTTCATCACAGTCACATGAACTCATTTTTACCCATAGACTGTAAAAAGAATGGACGTAGCATCCGTGACGTCACCCATTGGTTTTGGGGAGTCGTTTTTGTGACTCAAATATGGCGGCCTGAACAGCGCCATGTTGGATTAGCCGGGCGAGAACCCGCCCACTGGCCTCGAAGCAGCTGTCCACGGAGCTGCTCGGACCTGTCACTCAACGTTTCCGCGCCCTAATTGGCCAGAATTTTAACCTAATAACAGTAAAACGGTAGAGTTAAAAAAAAATCCCCCCCCCTCAGAGTGTGTGCGGGGGTAGAAACTATCGATTGAGACGAAAAAACCTTCTGACACCAGGCTTTTAACATGTTTACTGAGGATGTAAAGTCGGCGATTTTAACATGGGGCTCTATGGGGAATGCTCCCTTCTGACACCAGCCCCCAGAGGAAGAAGAGGGGATTGCAGTTTTTTGAACGCGGAAGTGAGCTTCACTTCTCAGACCGACAACTGCCCCCTTGTTTTTACCACAGGCCCTGAAGGTTGCTGTGACGCTAACAGGTGGCGCTAATGTGGAACAAGGAACAGGATGCAGTTTGGGTTTAATGGAAGGTCTAAACAAGGTTCACGGTGTCTCCTCTCCTCTCCTCTCCTCCCCTCCCCTCTCCTCTCCTCTCCTCTCCTCTCCTCCCTTCCCCTCTCCTCTCCTCTCCTCTCCCCTCCCCTCTCCTCTCCTCTCCTCTCCTCCTCCTCTCCTCTCCTCTCCTCTCCTCCCCTCCCTCTCCTCCCCTCTCCTCTCCTCCCCTCCCTCTCCTCTCCTCTCCTCTCCCCTCCCCTCCCTTCCTCTGCTCTCCTCTCTTCTCCTCTCCTCTCTTCTCCTCTCCTCTCCTCCCTCTCCTCTCCTCTCCTCCCCTCTCCTCTCCTCTCCTCTCCTCTCCTCTCCTCTCCTCTCCTCTCCTCCCCTTCCCTCTCCTCTCCTCTCCCCCCTCCCTCACTCACACATGGTGTGATGTAATCGTCCATGTCTGGAGTCAAACCTACAATCTCATGCCTGTGTGGGGCATGCTCTCTGACCACAGGACTTTAGAGGTATGATTGTTACTTTATCGTTTGCAAATGTGTATTCAGAATCTGTGTGCGAAATCAATTTGTAAATGTGTAAAAAAAGAAAAAGAAAAAAAAGAAAGAAAGAATACAACACATTTGTATTCAGATTTGCAAGTGAAGACAAATCTGCAAATGTGTGCAAAGATCTGTAGGTGTACATAAATCTGTACATCTGTAAACAGATCTATAATAGATGTGTAAATGTCTGTCACCGGTTCCAAGTCAGGCAGGAGCTCTGATTGGTTGTCTTTTTACACGTCATTTCTGCAACATCTGCTGAGGCAAATGCTCGCGGCGATCCGTGAAAAAGATTTGTGCGTAACCTCTCTTTTGCCCTGAGCTAATAAAGTAACAACAATAGCTCCATAGAGGAGCCCATGCTGCTCATTCTAACATCACATCTAACATACACTGCAAAAACTCAATATCTTACCAAGAATATTTGTCTTATTTCTAGTCAAAACAAATCTCATTCTACTTAAAATAAGACTCATCACATTAAAAAGCAGCTTGTTTTTAGACACTTTTTACTTCTTTCAAGTCTATTTTCATTTGAAATAAGTAGAAAAATCTGACAATGGAGTAAGTTTTTCTTCCTTATTACAAGCTCAAAAAACTTGCTTTCACTGGCAGATTTTTCTCCTTATTTCAAGTGAAAATTTGTTTGAAACAAGTGAAATTATCTAAAAACAAGATCATTTTTAGGTGATGAGTCTTATTTTAAGTGAAAAGAGATTCGTTTTGAATAGAAATTGGACATTTTGACTAGAAATAAGACAAATATTCTTGGAAAGATTTTGAGTTTTTGCAGTGTAGTAGCAACTCTAAAGTGCTCACACACTCATCATCTGCTTAATGAGTGGCTCAACTTTAGAATTCTCCTAAAGTCACTGTAAATGAAACAAATCCCAATCCTACAAGTAACTTTGAATAGTAAAAAACCTTACCAGCCATGTTTGTCTTTTCCAGGTGGAGGATGTGTTGAGTCTCTGCTGCTGAAGAGCAGTGAATACATTCAGTTCACTTTGCTCTCTGTTTTATAATGCTGCCCCCCCCCCCTCCAACACACACACCCCACCACTCTCAGAAACATGTCAGGTTGTCACTGATAAAGAATATAGTCAGAGGACGGAGACGCTGCCCTGTGATTAAAGACAGCGTCAGCTTTGATGGAATCAACAGTGTCTCTGTCCACTATTGACTGTGTCCTCAAACACATCAGACTCAGGTTAGACAACAAGTTACAGAGCCCTTTGAACGCAACTCTGCAAGAGTCAAAGGTCAAGTCAAAGCCTTGGAGAAGTCTTCATCCCTCTGACCTTTTCCACCTTTTGTCACATTACACCAGCAAACTTAAAAGTATTTTATTTGGATTTCATGTGATTGACCAACACAAAGTAGCACATAATTGTGAAGTGGAAGGAAAATGATACATGAGATTACAAGATACAAGATCCTTTTTTTTTTTCTTTTTTTACAAATCAAAGAAAGTGATGTGGATGAGGTATTGTGGCCAGATCCACATACAGGAAGAAGGATCCTTAGCCATCCTCCATCTAAACAACAATATTCCCTGTTTCCCAGGAATCATTTTTGTTGTGTTAACAGTAAAACAAATGTACGGTGATTGTTTTGTACCATATTGTTAACTGATACTGTATCAGTGTTGTTTTTGGCAGGCATTTTAGATTTAGTCTTAGTCTTAGTCTTTTTGATACTTATTAGTTTTAGTCAATTTTAGTCATTTCTATATGTGATAGTTTTAGTCGACGAAAACTCAACAAGGTTTTCGTCTAGTTTTAGTCAGTTTTAATTTAAAAAAAAGAAAGTCTTTTAACAAATTAATTCAATAAAGGAATGGTTTTACACATAATGTTTCCACCCAATGGTTTATGGTCTAAGGATTATGCATTAGCCCACACACAGATAAAGTGGTAACAGTAGCCTGGTGCATTCAGTTTTTTTTCTGCTGGATTATATTTAAAATACGTCCATGTATCTTCTGGTGGAGTGACGGCAGCTGTGTTGAGCAGAATGCGCTGCATGTCAGGTGGTGGACGTGACCACACAAGGATGAGATGCAGCAGCGTTGCAGATACTTGTTGATTTTTAATTGACAGGTTATACCACAATAAGCAGAAATGTCGTGCATTTTGAACATGTGACCATCCCCCCGTCAGCGCCGCGGAGCCGCTGCACCGTGCCGACCGCGGTCACCGGAGCAGCTGATCACTGCCTGCTGCTCTCTGCCGCTCTGATCACCAGCACCAGGCGGCGGCGCACCGTGGGCCCGCGGCTCGTCTCAGCAGCGTCGTTCTACTTTTAACGGAGTCGTTGCTAAATCATGTGAAGCTAATATAGTCAAAATATAACTACATTCAGTTCAGTTCAGTTCAGTTTATTCGATCAGCATTTTACCCCCCCCCCCCCCCCCCCTTCTCCACAGGTAAAATTTACTAAATGTACACAAGTGCTTACTGTACATGTGATGAGGGGTGCTGATCGAAAAGGTGTAGGCTGAAGCCTAGGCTTATTATGCCTACCCTTTTTACCAAAACAAAAAAAGAGGTAAAGAGAGAGAAAAAACAAAAACAAAAAAACAACAATCAATCCAGAAACTATTTCAACAAGGCAACTTTTACATTAGAGTTTAAATCAAACAAGCATTTGGCGCTCATAACAAATCTATATATTCTTTAAGTACCTTGGATTTAAACATTTTCTTGAAAATAGAAATCGAGCTACACATTCTTAATTCCTCATCATAACTGTTCCACAAATTGACACCTCTGACGGAAACACAACACTGTTTTATATTAGTTCGTATTTTTGGTCTTTTATAGACACCTAATCCTCTCAATTCATAACGACTCTCTCGAGTTTCAAACAGCCTCTGAGTACTGCAACAAAACATATGGTTATGCACTTTAAACATAATTAGAGCCATTTTGAAATTAACTAAGTCGTAAAATTTAAGAGTCTTTGACTGTACAAAATAAGCGTTTGTTGACTCTGTAATATTTAAATGATTTATAATTCTTATAGCTTTCTTCTGTAATTTGAAGATAGGTTGAGTGTTAGTTTTGTACGCATTACCCCATATCTCGGCACAATAGGTCATATATTGAAGTAACAGCGAACAGTAGAGTGTGTATAATGACTTTTGGTTGAGATAATTTCTTGTTTTATAAAATATTGCGATGATTTTTGACATTTTGGTTATCACATTGTTTATATGTGGCTTCCAACACAGTTTGTCGTCAATTGTAACACCCAGAAATTTGTTTTCATACACTCTTTCTATTTCAATTACTATTTACTATAATTTTAACCTGAGTTTTAATTTGTTTGGTACCAAAAATTATAAACTTTGTTTTATTTAGATTCAATGATAACTTATTCAAATCAAACCAGTCTTTAAGTTTGTTCAATTCATTTTCAACTATACTCAGAAGCTGTTCAAGATTTTTACCAGAGCAGTAGAGAGTGGTGTCATCAGCAAATAAAACACATTTCAATAAATCGGAGACATTGCAAATATCATTAACATATAACAAAAATAATTTAGGGCCCAAAACGGACCCTTGGGGAACCCCACAGGTGACCTTCAAGTATTTAGATTTTACATTATTTAATTGCACATACTGATATCTGTCCTCCAAATAACTCTCCATCCACTTATAAACAATCCCCCTGATGCCATATCTCTCTAATTTATTCATTAATATTCGGTGGTCAATAGTATCAAATGCCTTTTTTAAATCAATAAAGACACCTATTGTGTATTCCTTATTGTCTATTGCATTTGATATCCCTTCCACAAGTTCCATTACCGCCATCGAGGTGGACCTTTTTTCTCTAAAGCCATACTGGCTATCACTCAATAGATTATTTCTTTCAATGAAATTATCAAGTCTATTTACAAATAACTTTTCTAAAATTTTTGAGAACTGCGGGAGTAATGATATTGGTCTATAGTTGGTAAATAGATTTCTTTCAGCAGTTTTATAAATAGGGATAACTTTTGCTGTTTTCATTTTTGAAGGAAAAATACCTGTTTGAAAGGATAAATTACAAATATACGTAAATGGCTGAACTACATATTCAATGATACTTTTAATTAATACCATGTCCATATCAAAACAATCAGAGGATTTTTTATTTTTGAATTTATTAACAATCTCGAGTATCTCTCTATCATTCGTAGCACTAGAAAACATGGAGGAGGAATTTTTACTAATATACTTATCTATCTCATTATTACTTTTTGGCTTCGGAATATCTTTTGATAGGTTGCAACCAACCTGAACAAAGAAGTTATTAAATTCATTTACTATTTCTTCAATTTTATCTGTAATAATGTCATTATCTTTTACAAAGTATACTGGATAATCCTTTTTTTTAAAGCTCTTTTTAATTATACAATTTAATACTCTCCACGTTCCTTGTGTGTTACACCTGTTCTGCTCCAATAATGTGTGATAATACTCTTTCTTATTTGTTCTTATGATGTTTACAAGTTTATTTTTATATACCTTATACTTTAATTCAGCCTCTTTAGTTCTCAATTTTAAGAATTTCTTGTACAATCTATTTTTCTTTTTACATGCATCCTCTATCCCCTTTGTGATCTATGGTTTATATTTATCATTATGTTTTCTGTTTACTTTTTTTAGGGGACAATGTTTCTCATATAGTGAAATTAAAGTAGACATAAATTTATCATATGCACAATTTGGGTCTTCACTGGCATAGACTTCATTCCAGCGTTGTCCCTCTAGGTCCATCTTGAGGGCAGCAATGGCTTTAGGTGTTTTATGTCTTATCATTTCGTGTGTATGAGTCTTTTGTTTAACTTTCTTCCCAAAAAAATTTTGAATAACTGCAAAAATAGGAAGATGATCACTAATGTCATTTATTAGAAGTCCACTTACTATTTCATAGTCCATTTGATTTGTGAATATATTATCTATCAGTGTGGCTGTATCAATGGTTATTCTACTTGGTTTTAGTATTACAGGGAAAAGGTAGTTGCTATACATTGTGTTAATAAAGTCAATTGTTTTTTGGTGTCTGTTTGGATTTAGCAAATTTATATTGAAATCACCACAGATTACTTGCACTTTGTTATCATTTAAATTGTTAAACATAGCAGCTAGTTGTTCATTGAATATATCAAGACATGAACCTGGCGTCCGATAGATACAACTAACAATTACATTCTTTGCTTTTTCATTATGAATCTCAATGGTTAAACATTCAAGTACATTGTCTATAGTATTTGTCATACATTCAATCTGGCTGCATCGCAAAGTTCTATCCACGTATAAAGCAACCCCACCTCCTTTTTTATTCACCCTGTTCATTGTAAATAGTTCGTATCCTTCCAGTTCCATTTCCTTAACTTTCTCTTTATCAAGACATTACTCATTGTTTACACAAAATATTTCAAGTATCTATTAATATATGACCAATTATTAACCCCCAGGGGAAGTGTTTGAAATATTCAGGTCATGAATTGTCGTCTAAATGTTTTGTTTTTTGTTTTGTTTTGCATTTTTTTAATTAAAAATGACACTCTAACATTTAAATTCCTACAAATTCAATGTTACGTTAGTTAAATGGACCTGTATCTGAGCATTTACCTTTATTTTTGCGCCACATCTGCCAATAAGGTTCCAACATCGAATTTTTGTGAAAGTAACGGTATTTAGGAATCTTTACGATTAAATAATTGTGGCGTTTAATACCACGATTACTTGTGAAAACAAGTAATGGTGACATCCCTATTCAATACCTTTTTTTCATGAACCTCATAATCACCAGGGGTCTCATTTATAACCGTTGCGTACGCACAAAACGGGGCTGAAAGTGGCGTACGTGACTTTTCACGCCAAGGTTGTGATCTATAAAAAACTAACTTGACGGGAGAATGTGCGCAGCCCTAAGCAAACTCTGACCCATGTGTACGCATGGTTTGGAGGAAAAGGGGAATTGGCGACACAGACGGTGTGGTGGTGAACTGAAGTCAGACTGAGGAAATGATGATTGAGAAGAACGATTATGTTTTATTATCGGCCGTCACACATTTAGTTTCAACCCGTATGCGTTAGATCCATGTAAAGATTGCCAGTATCTGCATCATCGCATCCCAGAAGGCCAGACCAGTCAATATCTTTTAAATCTCTATCCACATTTTCTACTTGATTATTGGGGATAATCATTTTAATAGATCGATTAGTTGAGGTATGATACAGATTTTTTGAGCATTTCCCTTTTCTTGAGAAAAAGATTGCATTGTGGTCCGAGAGTCCTGTTAACAGGTTATGAGTGCTTGTGATTCTTTCCGGTTTATTAGTAAAGACTAAATCAATCCTGGATTGTGTACGCTGTGTAATTCTAGTGGGTTGCTCTATAATCTGAGTTAAATTAAAATAGTCAGTTATATGTTTAAGGTGTTTTCTATCTAATTTGTTATCCCAATTGACATTAAAGTCGCCGAAAAGGATGATTTCTTTTTTATAATTACATAAGGTGAGGAGTGCCTTGAGCTGGTCATAGAACTCTATGTTAGCCGTGGGTTTGCGATAGATGCAGATGACAGTAAGAGACATCTCTCTCGAAAGAGAGATGTTTACACCAATACATTCAAGTGTGATGTTACTGGGCCATGTAATCTGATGACATTTCAAGTTGTTCTTTACATACAGGAGAACCCCCCCGCCCCTACCCTGACCCCTATCTTTCCTGTACGTATTGTAGTCCGGGAATGATACAGCAGCTTCAGGAGAAGAGCTAGTGAGCCACGTTTCTGATAGGCCCATAAAATCAACATTAGAATCACATAATAAATGCTCAATCTGTTCACGTTTTGGGACCAAGCTGCGAACATTTAAATGACCCCCAAACAAACCCCCCTTTTTATACTCTGGATCCCAGATAGTCCTAGCCTGATTAAGTGTCCTGAAGAATTTAAGTCGTTTATGTTTTTTGAGTACTGGGTTGCGAGTCTTACGTGGGAGCTGCCCTCTTGGCCTGAGGGCAGCGACCTCGCTGGGGGTCGCAGTAGCTGTTAGCCTCCGGGCTAACGCTGATGGTGTCTCTGTTAGCCTCCGGGCTAACGCTGATGGTGTCTCTGTTAGCCTCCGGGCTAACGCTGATGGTGCCTGCGGCCTCCGAGCTGCTGGGCTGTCTGCCGTGAGCGCGACCTCGCTGGGAGTCGCAGTAGCTGTTAGCCTCCCAGCTCGTCCCTCGGTCTCAGCTCTGAAATGAGCGTTATATGTTATTAATATGAAGTGCTTGTTTTGCAGTTAATTATGCACATGATCCGTTTGATCCCAGAAAGGAAAAAAGGATCAATGCGCAGCCTCCGTTTCCTTTCTGATTGCGTCCGTCTGTCTGTTCGGAGTGGGAGAGAGAGACAGAGAACCCAATCCACCTGTCTGTAATGTAAGTTTGATTTGATATGAGTGTCAAGGTTTAATTACGGACACTAATGAGCGCGCAGCAGTGCGTAAAAGTCGTGCGTAATGACAGCTCCTCGTTGGTGAAACACAATAAACTGCACCTCTTCTTCCACGTGTGTCTTATTGACAGGTGGAGCCTATATGAATAATGATATAAATGCATAGTGAACGGTAAGAATGGAGAGTTTGACTAATAACTAGTCCAGTTCGAACTAATGAGGACCTCCCATTAGTTCGAACTCTCATTACTCCGATTGTCGGACCAATGGGAGTTCGAACCAATGGGAGGTCGAACTAATGGGAGGTCGGACCAATGGGAGGTCGGACCAATGGGAGGTCGGACCAATGGGAGGTCGGACCAGTGCCATGGACCCGGCCAGCCACGGTGAATCTGTTCACGCAGAGCTGTCATTTCAGGGCATGAAGAGCAGGCAGCTTCGAAATCAGCCACTGGAAGAGCTCACAGTGTGGAGGAGATCAGAGCCACTATGTAAATCTCCACATCAGCAGATGGCTCGGCAGGAAGCGGCAAGGGGAGACGAGAAAGACAATCAGCAGTGTAGTTTTGAGACACTGGGCGATACACCATGTCGTAGTCAAAGCAGAGTAGGCGTGCTGACCAGCGTGCCACACGCATCCCAGCTCTGCCTATCCCCTTGGTGGTCAGCAAAGTGGTAAGTGCCTGGTGGTCCGTGCGCAGGGTGAAACGATGGCCCATAAGTATGTCCGCCATTTTTCTGTGGCCCACACACATGCTAATGCCTCCTTTTCAACTACTGAGTACTTGAGTACACAGGTTTCTCGGTGCCGTCAGGCTGTATTTGAGCAAACACCGCACCCAGACCGTAGCCACTTGCATCTGTGGAGAAAACTGAGCGGTGTGGGGTCGTAGAGGGCCAGGGCCGGACTAGCTACCAGGAGCTTTTTTAACCTCCTCAAAACTGCTTTGAGCAGCTTCAGTCCATGTGAATGATTTCTTCAGTCTCTTTGGCACACTCACGCATTGGGGCAACAACTGTAGCAAAGTATGGGAAAAATTTTGAATACCAGGACGCAAGGCTCTCTCTCTCAGAACCGCTGGGCTGGGCTCGCCATCTCAACCGTCTCTCTCTCTCTCTTTTTTCAGACGATAAACTACGGTAGAAAGTGCACAAAAGTCACAGAAAAACATTGAAGGGCATCATATGGTTTATTTTAAGCGATATAGACCACCTTAAACCAAGTTAATGGCACAATAAATGCATTTTTTCTGTCTGAACGGCTACCGAACTGCAGGCTAACTGTGTGCTAACTGTGTGCTAACTTAACTTACCGGAGTTTCCTGCATTTACTCTCACAAAGGGCTTTTTTTCTCCTCAGTTCACGGTTTATCGGGTTGAACCTGGATTCTCCGGTGACTACCGGGTCTGTCTGCAGCTTTCTGCTTCTCTTTGCTTTGTTTTTACCGCCGACTCTCTCGGTCTGCTCTGCTCTGCTGCTGTCTGCCTCGTGTCTGAGAGGAAAATGGCGTCTGCTCTCAGGTGCAGACTTCACCAACACCTGACCATGGATCTATTATAAGATAATATACATCCATGTACCTGACTAGGTTCATCAGGGGAATAAAAACACTACCAGGGGAACACTGCCATCTACTGCAGGTTTACTGGAACTGTCTAAATGACACTGTTAAAAAATATAAAGATAAGTGTCTACAAAAAAGAAGAAGGAGAAAGATAAAAAGAAGGGGATGAAAGAAAAGATAGATAGACGAGAGATGTCCACTGCTGTTTTGTTTGTTTTCTTGTCACTACTATGTTTCATCATCTTTAATATTTTGAGACAGACTATAATATTGGTGTTGAAGTGAGCCAGTGTAATAACAACAGAGAGGGGCAGGTAGCTACTATAAGTTTTCTTTTCATTCATGGTGACAATGTGTGTACATTATGTAAATATGTGCAACCATGTGTAGAATGTATACGAATGGAATGAATGTATGAATACAGGGTTACTCACCTGATTTTTCATGCTGGTTTATCTTTTTTTATTTTTCTCTCAAATTCCTGCACTGCAAAAACTCTAAATCTTTCCAAGAATATTTGTCTTATTTCTTGTCAAAATGTCTCATTTCTAGTCAAAACTAATCTCTCTCCACTTAAAATGAGACTCATTATATAAAAATTAACTTGTTTTTAGATAATGTTCACTTGTTTCAAACTAATTTTCACTTGATATAAGTAGGTAAATGTTTCGGGGAAAGCAGGTTTTTTGTGCTTAAAGCAGATATCAGTGGCACAGCCGTTTCGGCTAATGCTGTGTTCAAGGCAGGCTTTTGAAACCGTAAGTTACAGCTTCAAGTCACAACTACGACTTGGTAGCGTTCCAGGTAACCCGTAGCTCGTGTTTTTACCGTCCTGTTGTCTGTGAAAGTTCCCTATAACGGCCACTCGTAACTTCCGACCCGTGAACTCGTACCAGATCGAACTGGTATGACTTCACAGGAAGGAAAAACACAAAGTACGAGTTTCCTTGAACGCACCATGAGTTAGCAGCCCCCGCCCTTGTCAGGCATCAATTGGTCCTCGTGCTACGTCACCACATTCACGCGCATCCCTTGGCTGCACACACAGCCCTTCATGCCGTTCTCTCCCCTCATTGGATAACACTTGTATCCCACAAGGAAAATTTTCTCCTCGGGTTACAGCAGAGCAGAGTGACGGAGAGACTCGTGTTTAGGCTGAAATACTTCATGTAAGTGATTGCTGACGGAAAATAGGACTTTTTAGGACTTATATTAACAAAAACATTCCACTGATATCTGCTTTAATGTGCGTAATAAGAAAGAAAAACTTGCTCCACTATCAGATTTTTCTACTTATTTCAAGTGAAAATCTGTTTGAAAGAAGTAAAAAGTGTCTAAAAACAAGCTGCTTCTTAATGTGATGAGTCTTATTTTAAGTAGAATGAGATTTGTTTTGACTAGAAATAAGACAAATATTCTTGGTAAGATTTTGAGTTTTTGCAGTGTGTAATTTTGATGTGATATCATTGAATAAGACTCAACTATGTGGTGTTTATCATCTGCTTTAATAACAGAAGAAGCATGTTGGTCGGTTGTTGTGTGAACCTATGTTGTATGATACATCACAGACATGTCAAAGACGGTTTTTCTTTTAGATATTGTGGAGAAAAGGACAAGCTGTCAACACAGAAGGAGAAGGAAGTGGAGAAGAAAGGAGAAGTGTGTTCACGTTGGTGTTTCCTCCACAGCTGTGTGTGTGTGTGTGTGTGGGGGGGGGGGGACAGTGATGATGTCACAGCTGCTGTCCGTCAGCATCCACACAAACTCTCAGAACTTTTTAATTTCATCCACAGATAAAATAAATAAACATAGAGAGCGAGGAGTCACGTGGGTGCAGCATCCAAGATGGCCGCGCGTTAGGGGAGCTCCCGTCCTGCACATGCTAATACTTTGAGTTGATAGTGTAAAACGCACATTTTCAGGTAATTAAACACTCACTCCACGTTCTTTAATTGACGGAAACGAAATACTGTCGGTAAAGAAAAGGCTTCGAAGATATGACGACATCGAAATACTTCGAGAATTCTTCTCGCATGCCCACCCGGCAAACACCGATGCATGAGGACGACCACGCTGCCGCTGCTGACCCCCCCATGACCGGGAGTTTTGGAAAGCTGCTTACGCAAATTTCAAAGATGAATGACACATTGCTGACCGTCGCAACCGACGTTTCGGCAATTAAACAAACAACGACGGAGCTGAATAACACGGTAACGGCCATGCAGGAGAGGCTGGGCGAGGCCGAGGTGCGTATTGCACACCTGGAGGAAACCGCGGAGCTGCTGCTGAACGACAAGGGGAGCAACGATAAAAAGATGGAGGACCTGTGGAATAGAGTGCAAGTCCTGGAAAACCATAGCAGGCGAAATAACGTGAGGTTGGTGGGACTTAAGGAGACCTTCGGCACGAATGGGACGCTGCCTGAATGTGTTCAAAAGATTCTCGCCGAGGGGCTCGGGATTGAAACTGACGGAGAGATGGAGATCGAGAGGGCGCACAGGCAACTGGCACCGATGCCAAATGCAGATCAGCCCCCGAGGCCAGTGTTGATCCGCTTTTTGAGGCAATCTGCGAGGGACAAGGTGATCAATGTAGCTAAGGAAAAGCGAGGATTTGTTTGGGAAAACTGTCGCCTTTCTGTATTCCCAGATATGTCCAGGGAGCTGGCGCAGAAGAGGAAAGCGTTTACACCGGTGAAGCGCAAACTATATGAGCTCAACATCAGATACACGCTGGCTTTCCCCGCAACGCTGTACTTCAAATGGAGGGGAAAAAACGTCAAGTGCAACACTGTCGAAGCTGCGGAGAAGATCATTAATGAGTAATGATGGAGGAGACGTGGATTGAGATGGACGGAGTGAGGTGAGCTACGGTTTACACCCAATGTTGGATGATGCGTTTTGTACTGAACTGAATGGACTTATTACTATACACATGTGCAGGTCAGAGAGGGCCTTCTCTTGACACGGGACGGTTACCATGGGAGCGGCGTTAATCCCACGGACCTTATGCGTGTTACTCTTTTTTTTCTCTCTTCCTTTTTTCAACAGCGAGGAGCGGTCAGCACTCGGACACTGGTTGCGTTATAGCAGCCGGACACTTTTTGTTTCATGTTTATGTGCAAGTTCAGTTTGCATTGTTACATGGTTGTTTATTCATATGTGTTCAAAAACAGGCAGGTACAGAGCAATAAGTGACCATATGGAATCAAAAATGATAACATTCTCCACTACAAATGGTTGTGGTTAGACATTTATGGCATAGAGTAATTATCCATCCTCCTTCTCCTTTTTGTTTTGTTTTTTATTTTTATTTTCTATTGATATTATCATCATTATTATTTTTCTTTAATCTAGTAAGGAAACAATGTCATGACAAGCAGACCAGTTAAGTTTATTTCTTGGAACATAAATGGTTGCAGTAGTCCTATTAAAAGGAGGAAGATACTATCATTTTTGAAAAATAATCAAGCAGATATTGTTCTAATACAGGAAACCCACATGCAAGGTTTAGAAGCAGAGAAATTTAAAGTGGGATGGGTGGGTTATGTTTTCCATAGCTCATTTTCAAGCAAACGTAATGGGGTCTTGATTTTGGTTCACAAAAACATAAGTTTCATCTTGCGAAAACAAACTAAGGATGCAGAGGGAAGGATTATCTGTGTTGAAGCAATGGTAGAGGGAGTGCCCCTTGTATTATGCAACATATATGCACCTAATAAGGGAGATCCCAATTTTTTCCACAATGTGAATAAAATACTAGGAGATACTGAAGGTGAAATTGTTCTAGCTGGGGATTTTAATGAAGTTATGGATCCAGTACTGGATAGGAGTTTATTCAGACCTCCTCTCATGACCAAGGAGAGAGAGGCCTTACATATGTTAAAAAGAGACGTGGGACTAATAGATATATGGAGGTTGACAAACCCAAATGCAAATGATTTTACTTTCTTTTCCCACTGCCATAAAACTTATTCCAGAATAGATTTTTTTCTAATAAGTACTTCCCTGGCAGACAATGTGGCTGGCTGTGACATAAAGACAATCACTCTTACAGATCATGCTCCTGTTGAGCTGCTTATCAAGGCCAGTCTAAAGACTGAAAGGAGAGGTAGATGGAGACTAAATACTGGTTTAATGTTAGACTCAACTTTTAGAAAGACAATAGAAGAGGACTTAAAAACCTTTTTTGAAATCAACATTGGCAGTACTGAAGAAATAACTACTGTGTGGGAAGCCTCAAAGGCTTATGTAAGGGGAAAATTCATAGCACAAGCCGCTAAAAAGAAAAAAGAGAATCTCACCAAAATTAAAGATTTAGAAAAGGAGATAAAAGATAAGGAATTAGATCTGTCGAAACACTTTTCTAATGGGAAATTTCAAGAACTCTGTAAGCTTAAATACTCTTTACATGAGATCTATAATAAAAAAGCAGAGTATGCACTTTATAGATTGAAAACAAACTTTTATGAAGGTGGAGAAAAAATGGGGAAATTATTAGCAAGACAGTTAAAGGAAAAATTCTGTGCTAATACTATACCAGTTATAAAGCAGGGGGATGTACAATTTTTTGCTGCTACAGATATAAATAGAATATTTCAACAATATTATGAGAAGTTGTACACATCCTCCATATCTCCAAATGCTTCACAAGAAGACATAGAACAGTTTCTCCTTAATATAGACATACCCAAGCTCCCACCCCAGGAGGCAGCCGGATTGGAATTACCCATAACTGAGGGCGAAATAAGAGCAGCAATTTCCTCAATGAAAAATGGGAAGTCGCCGGGTTATGACGGACTCCCAGTAGAATATTATAAAGCTTTTGTAGATACTGTTGTACCAGTATTACAGAGGGTATATCAGGAGATGTTTGATAAGGGTCATGTAGCTCCAACTTTTAATGAAGCGGTAATTTCATTAATCCCTAAAGCAGGCAGAGACGCAGCAGATCCCTCCAATTTTAGACCTATAAGTCTGCTCAACCTTGACTGTAAGATTCTTACAAAAATTTTAGCAACACGTTTGCAACTGGTTTTACCGAGTATCATCCACCCAAACCAGGTTGGTTTCATGAAAAATAGAACTTCTACTGATAATGTCAGACTCCTGCTACACTTGATGTGGCTGAGTCAATCTCAAAACACTCCGATAACTGCTATTTCTTTGGACGCAGAGAAGGCTTTTGATAGGGTGGAGTGGCAGTTTTTGTTCTCCACCCTATCTCATTTTGGCTTCAATACTAACTTTATTAAATGGATAAAGATGCTGTATAAAGAACCTAAAGCAGCAGTGATGACAAATGGAATAACCTCCCCCTTCTTTAATCTAACCCGTGGTACTCGACAGGGATGTTCATTGAGCCCACTATTGTTTATCATCTTTTTAGAGGTTCTGGCGGTGTCTGTTAGAGCACACCCTGGAATAAGAGGAGTAAGGGGAGGAGACAATGAACATAAATTGTTATTATACGCTGATGATATTTTAGCAGTTGTATCTGAGCCTTTAACTTCCCTACCACATTTGATGAACACCATAAAAGCCTTTTCAAGATTTTCGGGATACTCCATCAACTGGAGCAAATCTGAGGCAATGCCTCTCTCCAAGACATGCACTCCATCTATGGTAGAGAAGTTTAATTTTAGGTGGGTACGACAGGGAATGAAGTATCTTGGCATCAAACTTTCTGAAGATATAGACAAAATAGTGGCACTTAACTTAAACCCCTTACTTCAAAAGATAAAAACAAACCTTGATAAGTGGGGAAAACTAAAACTGACATTGTGGGGAAAAATTAATGTTATAAAAATGATTACTGCCCCACAGTTTAGTTATGTGGCAATGATGTTACCATTAAACATACCATCCACCACTTTCAGACAACTGGATGATGTAATAAAACATTTTCTGTGGGGAGGGAAAAGATCACGACTTAAACTGAGAAAGTTATGTACACATAAAGAGAAGGGGGGGCTGGGCCTCCCAGATCTCAGATTGTATCATTTAGCTTTTGAGATGGCCAAAATAGCAAGGTATTGGCCAGCCGCAGAGGATAAAGCAGCCTGGATGGAGGTAGAAAAGGAGATATGCTTGCCTTTCCAACCAATAGAGGTGTTATCACAGAAAAGGTCTAACATTACAAACCCAGTACTTCTACATTCAAAGGATGTTTGGAGCAAGGTACATAAAATGTTTAGACTTAAACACACTCTTCAAAGGTATTCATCATTGTGGCATAATCCTGATGTCTGTATTGGGAAGAAACCTGTGTTTTGGAAACAATGGCACTCTAAAGGTTTAAGTACCATTAATGATTTGTTTGTAGATGGGGTGTTTTCGTCATATGACAAACTGTTGCAGAAATTTAAGTTGACGGGAAAAGATAACTTTTGGAAATTCTTGCAAATAAGAAGTTGTATCTCATCAAAACCATACAATATTACTGATAATGTGGTGATAGATTATATGAAACTCCCACTTGGAAAACGAAAAGCCTCACAATTTTACAAAATTGCTAACTCTTCTCTTGGTAACGACTCTAACCAGTTAAGGTTGACTTGGCAGAGAGATCTGGGTGTAGAGATTAGAGATGATAGATGGGAAAGAATTGTGGCCGAATGTGGTAAATATGTGAGAGAGGCAAGGGGTAAACTCACACAATATAATGTACTACAGAGATACTACTACACACCATCTAGACTGTATAGGATGAAGATACTGGATAATGATTTGTGCTGGAAATGTAAACAGGTAACTGGAACCCTTATACACTGTATGTGGGAATGTGTGTTAATCAGACCCTTTTGGACTCAGATTCTAAATATACTGAGCAACTGGCTCGGAGCAGAAATCTCCTTGAGCCCAGAGCTTTGTTTATTGGGAGATAAATCTCAGTTACCCAGTATTAGTAAATGTGACTTTTCTGTAATTTCAGTAGGCACAGCAACAGCTTGCCGAGTCATTTTAAGGCATTGGAAGGCACCAGATATTCCGCAGTTGAAAGAATGGGTCAGTACAATGACTGCAACTGCATCATATGAATGTATGCTCAGCAGATTAAGTGATGATAGGGGGGAGGGGGTGACCCCTTGGGACAGGTTCTGGAATTACATAAAGATAAATGATGACCCCCACTAGGATTTAATATTTTGCTTTTCTTGTTTTGTTTTGTCGTACTTCCCTAGGGGTATTTGACAATACTGTATACACCAGAAACAAGTCTTTATGATTTATGATGTACGGGTGTGTATAGATATGTTACATGTCTAGTTGATATTGTTGTGTACCCTTTGAGAGACAAAATATGTCTGTCACGGTTATAATTTTATAATTTAATAACATCTACTTGTTTTGTATGGAGAAATACTCTATGTTTGCCATGTACCGAGCCTTAAAAAGTTCAATAAAAACTTGAATTCCAAAAAAAATAAATAAACATAAAACATTTTTTCAAAGTGTGAAATGAACTTTGTCTTTGATCTCCACCCTGTGACCTGGACTGGATTTATTTATTTACACATCAATCATTCTGTCATTGATAGTTTTATATTTCTATTCTAGTTGATTCTGTTGTATTCTACTGTGGGCTGCATTAGTTTGTTTTTGAACAGTGAAGCTTCAGGTGTAACCTGGACAGAGGAGCAGTGCTGCCGTTCGGGGCTCTGGATGTGTTTCAAATACACTGCTCCAAAAAATAAAGGGTTAAAACACTTAAACAACACATCTTTGATCTCAATTAATGAAATATTGCAGTTGAAAATCTTTATTCACTATATAGTAGAGTGCATTGAGAACAAAATAACATAAAAATGTCAGGACCAAAAAAGAGAGGAATTGTCTGGAGGGGGGGGGGCTGCTCACCATTAACAAATTTAAAGGTTAACAATTACAATGGGCCAATTTGCCAAAATGTTGAACTATCCCTTTACGAGCAACACATCAAACCACCATTTTGAAGTGGTTTAGCATTCAATCTATGAGTGCAGATGAGGTTGGCTCTATGCAGGGGCAAGAGGGGCAACATCAATGTTCTGCCCCCTCAAATCTAAATTTCTGAAGTTGAGAAAGTGGAACAATCATGTTGTGGAGACGCAGCTGATTTGAAACATTTGTGTTTATTAACATGTTGAACACAGATACATCACATGTTTGATTGCAGTCAGTCTGTTACAGCTCTGAAACAGTTAGAGAGGATTTTAATGACATAATAAAGGATCAGTGCTGAGGAATGAAAATGTTCATAATGAATGAAAACTAGAACACGTGATCAAAAAGATGAATCTGTTAACATGAAACTCTCCAGTTGTGACCAGAACGTAATGGATATTTAACATTAAATATCACTGAATGGAACAGATACTTGACACAACTCCCACTATAGCTCCCACTGCAGCTCCTATTGGACCTGCAACTGCGCCTCCAGCAACAGCTGCTGCCACACCAGCAAGAAATGGATTCCTTCCCTCTGCTCTTCTTCTTGCTTCTTTACGACCCATAGCTGGATTTCTTCCCAGCAGACGTTCCTGTTCTTCTCTGATGGCTCTCTCAGCTTCTTGGAACATCTCATTGGTGTAGCAGCTTCCTCCATTTCTCTGAACCAGGCTGTTGATCTTCTTCCGCAGGTCAGTGACTTGGTCATGATTCCTCTTGTCTCTGTTGTTGAACACGTGGAATCCTCCATCACACTGGCTGACGAAGCCACAGAGATCTTGATTCTTACAGATCATTTGTTCTATATCGGTACCTTCCGCCTCTAGGTCGTCTCCATGGGTGAACAGGATCATGCTGTAGTTTTTTGTTTTTTTTTCCAAACAGCTTCTGAAGGATCTTCACTGTTTCTCGTTCTTCTTCAGTGAATCTGCCTGGTTGGATCACGATGAGGAACACATGAGGACCAGGAGCAGCAAAGGAGACGGATCTAGCGATCTCGTTCTTCACCTCATCGTGATCTTTAGTGGTGTCAAACAGACCTGGAGTATCAACAACAGCCACTGTTTGACCATCAACATCTCCTGTTTCCTTCTGACACTCTGGCGTCACTGAGGATGCAGACAACTTAGATTCAAAGGCTTTCCTTCCTAAGATGGTGTTTCCACAGGCGCTCTTTCCAGTTCCAGTTTTCCCCACAAGTACAATCCTGAGATCTGTGGGAGAATAGTAAAACTCATTATTGACCATTGTTGTTAACAGACAGAGTGTAAACTGAAATGACAGCAGTGTGTCACCAGAGAGAAACAACAACTGTCTTTAGAGTCCTGAAGGTCTAACTGAAGGTCTAAACAGCCATTAGATACTGGGTCCAGAAAACAAACTCACTTCATCACAGTCACATGAACTCATTTTTACCCATAGACTGTAAAAAGAATGGACGTAGCGTCCGTGACGTCACCCATTGGTTTTGGGGAGTCGTTTTTGTGACTCAAATATGGCGGCCTGAACAGCGCCATGTTGGATTGGCCGGCCGAGAACCCGCCCACTGGCCTCGAAGCAGCTGTCCACGGAGCTGCTCGGACCTGTCACTCAACGTTTCTGCGCCCTAATTGGCCAGAATTTTAACCTAATAACAGTAAAACGGTAGAGTTAAAAAAAAGTTCACCCCCCTCAGAGTGTGTGCGGGGGTAGAAACTATCGATTGAGACGAAAAAAACGTTCTGACACCAGGCTTTTAACATGTTTACTGAGGATGTAAAATCGGCGATTTTAACATGGGGCTCTATGGGGAATGCTCCCTTCTGACACCAGCCCCCAGAGGAAGAAGAGGGGATTGCAGTTTTTTGAACGCGGAAGTGAGCTTCACTTCTCAGACCGACAACTGCCCCCTTGTTTTTACCACAGGCCTTGAAGGTTGCTGTGACGCTAACAGGTGGCGCTAATGTGGAACAAGGAACAGGATGCAGTTTGGGTTTAATGGAAGGTCTAAACAAGGTTCACGGTGTCTCCTCTCCTCTCCTCTCCTCTCCTCTCCTCTCCTCTCCTCTCCTCTCCTCTCCTCTCCTCTCCTCTCCTCCCCTCCCTTCCCCTCTCCTCTCCTCCCCTCTCCTCTCCTCTCCTCTCCTCTCCTCTCCTCTCCTCTCCTCTCCTCTCCTCCCCTCTCCTCTCCTCTCCTCCCCCCTCCCTCCCTCACACATGGTGTGATGTAATCGTCCCTGTGTGGAGTCAAACCTACAATCTCCTGCCTGTGTGGGGCATGCTCTCTGACCACAGGACTTTAGAGGTATGATTGTTACTTTATCGTTTGCAAATGTGTATTCAGAATCTGTGTGCGAAATCAATTTGTAAATGTGTAAAAAAAGAAAAAGAAAAAAAAGAAAGAATACAACACATTTGTATTCAGATTTGCAAGTGAAGACAAATCTGCAAATGTGTGCAAAGATCTGTAGGTGTACATAAATCTGTACATCTGTAAACAGATCTATAATAGATGTGTAAATGTCTGTCACCGGTTCCAAGTCAGGCAGGAGCTCTGATTGGTTGTCTTTTTACACGTCATTTCTGCAACATCTGCTGAGGCAGATCCGCAAATGCTCGCGGCGATCCGTGAAAAAGATTTGTGCGTAACCTCTCTTTTGCCCTGAGCTAATAAAGTAACAACAATAGCTCCATAGAGGAGCCCATGCTGCTCATTCTAACATCACATCTAACATACACTGCAAAAACTCAATATCTTACCAAGAATATTTGTCTTATTTCTAGTCAAAATGTCATTTCTAGTCAAAACAAATCTCATTCTACTTAAAATAAGACTCATCACATTAAAAAGCAGCTTGTTTTTAGACACTTTTTACTCCTTTCAAGTCTATTTTCATTTGAAATAAGTAGAAAAATCTGACAATGGAGTAAGTTTTTCTTCCTTATTACAAGCTCAAAAAACTTGCTTTCACTGGCAGATTTTTCTACTTATTTTAAGTGAAAATTTGTTTGAAACAAGTGAAATTATCTAAAAACAAGTTCATTTTTAGGTGATGAGTCTTATTTTAAGTGAAAAGAGATTCGTTTTGAATAGAAATTGGACATTTTGACTAGAAATAAGACAAATATTCTTGGAAAGATTTTGAGTTTTTGCAGTGTAGTAGCAACTCTAAAGTGCTCACACACTCATCATCTGCTTAATGAGTGGCTCAACTTTAGAATTCTCCTAAAGTCACTGTAAATGAAACAAATCCCAATCCTACAAGTAACTTTGAATAGTAAAAAACCTTACCAGCCATGTTTGTCTTTTCCAGGTGGAGGATGTGTTGAGTCTCTGCTGCTGAAGAGCAGTGAATACATTCAGTTCACTTTGCTCTCTGTTTTATAATGCTGCCCCCCCCCTCCAACACACACACCCCACCACTCTCAGAAACATGTCAGGTTGTCACTGATAAAGAATATAGTCAGAGGACGGAGACGCTGCCCTGTGATTAAAGACAGCGTCAGCTTTGATGGAATCAACAGTGTCTCTGTCCACTATTGACTGTGTCCTCAAACACATCAGACTCAGGTTAGACAACAAGTTACAGAGCCCTTTGAACGCAACTCTGCAAGAGTCAAAGGTCAAGTCAAAGCCTTGGAGAAGTCTTCATCCCTCTGACCTTTTCCACCTTTTGTCACATTACACCAGCAAACTTAAAAGTATTTTATTTGGATTTCATGTGATTGACCAACACAAAGTAGCACATAATTGTGAAGTGGAAGGAAAATGATACATGAGATTACAAGATACAAGATCCTTTTTTTCTTTTTTTTTTTTTACAAATCAAAGAAAGTGATGTGGATGAGGTATTGTGGCCAGATCCACATACAGGAAGAAGGATCCTTAGCCATCCTCCATCTAAACAACAATATTCCCTGTTTCCCAGGAATCATTTTTGTTGTGTTAACAGTAAAACAAATGTACGGTGATTGTTTTGTACCATATTGTTAACTGATACTGTACAGATCAGATCACACAGATCATCAGTGATCACATGTCCCAAATATTTAACCTTATTACAAAAAGGTAACAATGACCCAGACAAATGAAATACTGGGAACACCAGGTCCTTAACACCCTTAGGTCTGCACACCATAACAGAACTCTTTTTGGCATTATAACTCACGTTAAATCTTGCACCATATTCTGAACATATGTTAAGCAGCTCTTGAAAGCCAGCACTAGAGGGAGAAATGATTGCCAAATCATCGGCATACATAAGATGATTGACAATAACATTTCCTACCACACATCCTGTTTTACATTTTCCCAGATAGGTCATCCATATAAACATTAAATATTAGTCAGGGTCTTATGCAGAATAAATCAGTTGTACAAAGATTAGACTACTGGGGTCTTTTGTGGGCCCCACTGGGCGCTGGGCCCCTAGAGTTATTATCACCTTTCTCCCCTATACAACGGCCCTGCATGGAAATAGAAATGTCTTACAACAAATATGGTAAGACAGATAGAATAAACTGTACAGCAGGGGTATTCAATTAAAATTCATTGAGGTCCAGTTACTAAACTTTCATCCAAGTGAAAGGTCCGAACCTTATAAAGTCCAAATGGTGTCTTATAGCCTACCCCTATGTCAAATAAATCAAATCAAAGAAACAAAAGAAAGGCCAGCAGCACTCGTGTCCTTCTCATTGTCTTTTATTACATACTGCGTCGGTGCTTAGCATGCACAAACCGGTTTCCACAACGTCTTCCTCAGTCAGTTGTGGAAACCGGTTTGTGCATGCTAAGCGCCGACGCAGTATGTAATAAAAGACAATGAGAAGGACACGAGTGCTGCTGGCCTTTCTTTTGGTTCGTTAAGTTGATCTTTTGGCCGTGCACCTCTTTAGTTTGTTCCTGAGAGTTTTGTTGGAGAGTGCGTGTTTTTCTTTGTTTTTTAAATAAATAAAATCAACAAAGTGCATTTTCATATCTATTGTCAATGTTCAACACAGGAAACATTTAACATAGTGCACTTGTATAGTAAACAATAGGGCTGACCTCCAAAAGTCGACTATTCGACGATTCGATTCGGAGGGGTCTGATTCGACTATGAACCTCGTAGTCGAATCTAACCAAGACCGTACCATTCTGACTATATGGGGGTGCCCACGGCTGCTGAGCATAAATTGTTACATAGAATGTCTTTTTTCGTTATAAAAAGACTATTTTGATACAAAATCTGCCTACTTTCTGTTAATAAAGAGTTCAAAATTATGTGTGCGTTTAAACGGTAGTCTTAGCTTCTTACTACGTATTAATAAATCACCCACTGCAGTTGCACAATCAAATGAGCGGAGGCTTTTATTTTTTTCTCAAATGAGCGGAGGTGAGCAGTATGACCGTCAAAGTCACGGTACTCAGAAGTCACTGCAGAACGCTCACTGAGTGGCAAAAAGACGAGGGGCAGAGCCGCCAAAGTTTAAAATCAAGGAAGTCTGACAGTCTAACTTTGTCAACATTTATCATGCATGACCTGACAGAACAGCAAAACATTGTGAGGATACATCTGACTTTGACCGAGTTACATTCAAGAACCTGCTTTCAATCACGGAAAATAAATTAACTCCAGCGGTGATTTTTTTTCGATGGATCAGCTGTGTTTACCGTTTCAAGTGTCAATAGTTCTGATGGTTAGACAGATGAATTAGTCCCTAACACATCCTAAAGTTTGACATGTCAGAGTTTTTCAGAAGAGGAACTTGTTTTTTTCCCGACTTCCGAGTTGTCATGAACGCACCATAAGTGTCGGGAGTCACAGCTGTAATCTCGTCCCTCTGCAGCCTGTCTGTCTCTCTGCCGGTGCCGCGGTCACACTGTGTGTTACAGGATTGATTAACGTGATGTACGGATTGTCGAGTCCTTCTGACCTCCGTTTGTTTTGATACTACATGTTTTACCTGGTTTCTCTGTCCACGACCACCGCTATCCTTCACCACGTTGAGGGATGAGGGATGACTCACAGTCCGAGCAAAAGGAGCGTTGTCCAGGGCAACGTAACATAAACGCATACCCTGGCTCACAATGGCTACTAAAAGTCATCCAAAGTGTGGGAAATAAATAAAGGTATTTGTTTTACACCTACCATATTTTTTGGGTGTTTTAGCTCTTTTGTTTGAAACGGGAAAAAGTCGCAAATTTGCTGCTATCTACCTGCTATCTATCTATCTGCTACCTAAAAAAAGGTTCGACGATCAGTCGACTACGGCAAAATCTGACGAATCAGATTCGACTATGAAAATCCTTAGTCGAGAACAGCCCTAGTAAACAACTAGCTTTTTTTTTTTTTTTTTTTCAATTAAAGAGAACAAGCACCTTTTTTCATGACGACAACGAGACGGTGACGAGATAAACATGGCTCTCTGATGAGGAAAACATGACGAGACGTGTGTGAGTTTTCGTTGAGGAGACGAGAACGGACGTAAATGTTAGTGGTCGGGCTGCGATCGCCTCTAAATCCCATAATGGATCGTCATTACTCAAGCTTCACATGATTTAGCAACGACTCCGTTAAAAGTAGAACGACGCTGCTGAGACGAGCCGCGGGCCCACGGTGCGCCGCCGCCTGGTGCTGGTGATCAGAGCGGCAGAGAGCAGCAGGCAGTGATCAGCTGCTCCGGTGACCGCGGTCGGCACGGTGCAGCGGCTCCGCGGCGCTGACGGGGGGATGGTCACATGTTCAAAATGCACGACATTTCTGCTTATTGTGGTATAACCTGTCAATTAAAAATCAACAAGTATCTGCAACGCTGCTGCATCCCATCCTTGTGTGGTCACACCACCACCTGGCATGCAGCGCATTCTGCTCAACACAGCTGCCGTCACTCCACCAGAAGATACATGGACGTATTTTAAATATAATCCAGCAGAAAAAAAAACTGAATGCACCAGGCTACTGTTACCACTTTATCTGTGTGTGGGCTAATGCATAATCCTTAGACCATAAACCATTGGGTGGAAACATTATGTGTAAAACCATTCCTTTATTGAATTAATTTGTTAAAAGACTTTCTTTTTTTTAAATTAAAACTGACTAAAACTAGACGAAAACCTTGTTGAGTTTTCGTCGACTAAAACTATCACATATAGAAATGACTAAAATTGACTAAAACTAATAAGTATCAAAAAGACTAAGACTAAGACTAAATCTAAAATGCCTGCCAAAAACAACACTGATACAGTATCAGTTAACAATATGGTACAAAACAATCACCGTACATTTGTTTTACTGTTAACACAACAAAAATGATTCCTGGGAAACAGGGAATATTGTTGTTTAGATGGAGGATGGCTAAGGATCCTTCTTCCTGTATGTGGATCTGGCCACAATACCTCATCCACATCACTTTCTTTGATTTGTAAAACAAAAAAAAAAAAAGGATCTTGTATCTTGTAATCTCATGTATCATTTTCCTTCCACTTCACAATTATGTGCTACTTTGTGTTGGTCAATCACATGAAATCCAAATAAAATACTTTTAAGTTTGCTGGTGTAATGTGACAAAAGGTGGAAAAGGTCAGAGGGATGAAGACTTCTCCAAGGCTTTGACTTGACCTTTGACTCTTGCAGAGTTGCGTTCAAAGGGCTCTGTAACTTGTTGTCTAACCTGAGTCTGATGTGTTTGAGGACACAGTCAATAGTGGACAGAGACACTGTTGATTCCATCAAAGCTGACGCTGTCTTTAATCACAGGGCAGCGTCTCCGTCCTCTGACTATATTCTTTATCAGTGACAACCTGACATGTTTCTGAGAGTGGTGGGGTGTGTGTGTTGGAGGGGGGGGGCAGCATTATAAAACAGAGAGCAAAGTGAACTGAATGTATTCACTGCTCTTCAGCAGCAGAGACTCAACACATCCTCCACCTGGAAAAGACAAACATGGCTGGTAAGGTTTTTTACTATTCAAAGTTACTTGTAGGATTGGGATTTGTTTCATTTACAGTGACTTTAGGAGAATTCTAAAGTTGAGCCACTCATTAAGCAGATGATGAGTGTGTGAGCACTTTAGAGTTGCTACTATGTTAGATGTGATGTTAGAATGAGCAGCATGGGCTCCTCTATGGAGCTATTGTTGTTACTTTATTATACAATAGTTAGTTCCGACCGAGTAATTTGATTGGACAAGAGACATTTTATGAGTGCTGATATACAGTATCCACCACTTTCTGGAGAATGACGCTGGGTGTCGCCATGACACTCCATTCCAACGTTACTGTATTGTTGATAGCATAGACTGGTTGATAAACATTGGCCGTGATGACTTTATTAGTGTGAATGCTGGAAGCATTCACACTATTGTTATTCGGTTCGGCCATTTTCTGCCTTTCTTCGGCATTTAACTAGTCCTTCATACTTTGTGCTATTTCAACAATTCAAATATCAAAATGTTCAGCCTTTTCGGGACAGGTGTGCTATGTCTTTTCTCTTTTCAACTATTCATACTTTTTGCAATATTCAACTATTTCTGATTTTTTTTTTCCCCATAGAGAATGCATTGGAACAGTCTTGAAACTCTTCAAATCTTCTTACTTCTTTCAGCCTTTAAAGTGTCCACATACTTTCAGCTAGAGACTTCATTCAAATTCTGAGCTGTAGACAAACTTTTTAAGTATTCCTCTATGACTCAGCTTATTGATATCTTCAACAGTTTCTGATATTTGGCCGCTTTAAAATCATTAAGTTTTTTGACAAAATCCAGCTTTATAATGGGTGTGTGTTGCGTCTAACGAGCAGGGCTTAGAGTGAGTGACATCATCGCTAGAGTGAGAGGGATCGAAAAAACATTCAGGATTTTTTCTGGATAAATTGCCAGCACGGCCACAAATTAAACTCTAGACACATGATTTCCTCACCGGTTTGTAGCCACACTTGTCGTGTCTCATTTGATGTGTTCAAAACAGCAGACAGACTTACAGAATTGTCTCTATGAGCCTAATTGTCCAGCTAGACCCGCTCCAGTGGCTCATCCACTTCAATATAAAAGTAGGAGCTGATTTTTTTAGAAAAGCAGAAATGCCCCCCTTTTCTACCTTGCGACCCTGAGAAAAGTTTTTGCCCTACAAACATTTAATGCACATCAATGTGCTCAGGAAGGTCTCCTTCCCCAGTAGTCATGGCCACATTCTGATAAGAGGTACGGTTCTCTTTTTATGGGCTGTTTTCGGAAGCTGCTCCGAGCTCAAATCTCTCTGCTCTGCTCTGTGTGCAGTTGGTCCAGCTGTAGCGGCCAGCTCGTTATCAAAGTCTATTTATAGAACAGGTCAGGTGCAGCCTGGCCGCTCGTTAAGATGTTTTTAAACACAGCCCCACACACACACATGATAAACCAGACTGACAGAGGATGTCCACGCACAAACACAGGCATCACACTCACACAGACAGACACACACAGACACTCACACACAGTCACACATGCACACATACACAAACAAACAAACACACAAACACAACACTGTTCCACACAGTAAAATGTAAGCATGGTAGTCGCCATGGTAACTTCTGAGGGCAGGCTGCCAATCAATCAGATCATTAGGGAGAGAGGAGTTCTGTGGCTTTCTGCACATGTACACGCAGACAGAGAGACCGTCAGACACACACACACACACACACACACACACACACACACACACACACATTCTCATGAATTTAAGTTCAGACGTTTAGTCTTTCCAACTCTATTAATAGTAGTACAATTACAGGTGGAGCCCTGGGACATAGGACGCAGCTTTTAACATGTGTCCTATCTATCTATCTATCTATCTATCTATCTATCTATCTATCTATCTATCTATCTATCTATCTATCTATCTATCTATCTATCTATCTATCTATCTATCTATCTATCTATCTATCTATAAACCCTTTGTCTCTTTTTTTCTCTCTTTTTCTTTCTTTCTTTTACTCCTTCATTTGTATTTTACATAACTTCTTTCTATCTTTCCCTCCCTATCCATCCATCCATCTACCTCTTTCTATCTATCATCCCCCTCTCTCTTTTTCTTCTTTCTTTCTTTCTTTCTTTCACCCCATTTCTTTTTACTTCTTTGTTTCTTTCTGTTTTTCTTTCTACTCCTTTTCTCTTTCTATGTTTCTACCCCATTTCTTTCTTTCTTTCTACTGCTCTCTGTATATCTCTCTCTTTCATTTATCCACCCCAATTTCTTTCCTTCTTTCTTACTACCCCTCTGTCTCTTTCATTCATTCTCTATTCTCTTTATGTTCTATTATTCTGTTTTTCTTACCTTTTTCTTTCTCTATCTACCTCTCTGTGTCTTCTTTCTTTCTGTCCTTTTGTTCTTTCTTTCTTTCTCCATCTACCCTTCCCATTTTCTTTCTTTCCTTCTTTCTTTCTTTCTTTCTTTCTTCAGCTCATTCAGCATTGTTTCAACAATTTCTTCAGCTCATTCAGCATTGCTTTCAGCATTCACACCATTTCCATTCTTGGAAATGTTTTTCTAGTTTATAATCATCACGTAATTTTAATGAGAACAATACAGACGAGGTTTTAGCTTTATTTCACATTTTCACGTCACTAGGCTATATCACCGTTGCCACTACTCTGATGTTTATGAAGTCTATAAAACTAATTGTTGAACAAACATTTTAGATTAGCTGGCCTATAATTCAATAAATAATTATAATTCAATAAACGGCCCAGGAAAAAAATTTTTTTTTCCAGTGGATATCTGAGTTCCAACATGACTGAGCTAACTGGAGTAGTTTCATGTCGTGTCCCACAACGGGAGGGTTTTGACAGCTGACGCCCTGATGTTAGCTTAGCTGCCGCTGTTAGCTGTCAGCAGCAGCAAAGCTAACAACTACGATAACCATGACTAATTACAAAAACGTGCACACAGAAATAGTAGCCTAATGTTTGTTCAATAATTCATTTTATAGACTTCACAAACATCAGATTTAGTCAAAACGGTTTTGGCAGCCCGGAGCCCCCACATTTGGTACCTACACCGGTGGCTAACGCTACCAGTTAGACGCTCGCTAGAATGCTACTAAAACCCACTTCCGTTGTGGTGTGACGCAATGGATCATGGGAAAATAAAGTGGTGGATAACAGCACTGGGACTTTTTACAGACATATCACTCCGCTGTTCATCTGGACAGGAGCTAAGTCAGAGCCAGGCTCCCCATACAGGAGCTGCCCCATCTCTCTGCTGCTGCTACAGTTAGAAACGGACCTGAACATTAAAACCTGGACCTGACCTGGTCCGTCTAATCCGTAAATCGTTGCGGCGGCAACTACGTTTTGACGGCGATAGCCACGTAGCTCAGCTACTTAGCTTCAACTGTGTTTATATTGATTACAGATAAACAAATGTAATACGGTATCGATAACGTCTCTGTATGTCTTCACGCCGGTCCTGTTGCTCCGCTGCTAATCCGACACTGGCTCCGATCCAACACTGGAACCAGCTCGGTGGAAAAGGGGCCACTAGTAAGATAGCTAGTAGGAAATGTTCATGTGTTGCCTGGCAACAGCCTCGTCTCCCTTCCAGTTGCGTGCCTACGACAGAATCACACCCGTGCTGATATACAGTACAACAGCACGACCTCTCGTGTGATATTGCTTAATTAGCTCAGGACAAAAGAGAGGTTATGCACAAATCTTTTTTACCAATCGCCGCGAGCATTTGCGGATCTGCCTGACTTGGAACCGCTGACAGACATTTACAGATCTATTATAGATGTGTTTACACAGATTCCACTGTCTGTTAACAACAATGGTCAGTAATGAGTTTTATTTTTCTCCCACAGAACTCAGGATTGTACTCGTTGGGAAAACTGGAGCTGGAAAGAGCGCAGCAGGAAACACCATCTTCGGAAGACGAGTCTTTGAATCAACATTGTTGTGTCAGAAGGAAACAGGAGCTGTTGATGGTCAAACAGTGACTGTTGTTGATACTCCAGGTCTGTTTGACACCAGTAAAGATCACGATGAGGTGAAGAACGAGATCGCTAGATCCGTCTCCTTTGCTGCTCCTGGTCCTCATGTGTTCCTCATCGTGATGCAACCAGGCAGATTCACTGAAGAAGAAAAAAAAACAGTGAAGATACTTCAGGAGATGTTTTGGAG
The DNA here is from genome assembly GCF_045865225.1 of Trachurus japonicus. Taxonomy (NCBI): domain Eukaryota; kingdom Metazoa; phylum Chordata; class Actinopteri; order Carangiformes; family Carangidae; genus Trachurus; species Trachurus japonicus. The sequence continues at coordinate 1,051,031 of NW_028221153.1, read as the reverse complement.
AAGAAGCAAGAAAGTACAGCATGGTCCTGTTCACCCATGGAGACGACCTAGAAGCAGAAGATGTTACCATAGAGACACTGATTAATATGATTCAACCACTCAGTGACCTCATCACTCAGTATGATGGAGGATACCACGTGTTCAACAACAGAGACAAGAAGAATCACAACCAAGTCACTGAGCTGCTGAAGAAGATCAACATGCTGGTTCAGAGAAATGGAGGAAGCTGCTACAGAAGTGTGGGAGGTCCAGGAAGAGCTGTATCTGAGTCGGGTAGGCAAGCCTGTGTCATTCTGTGATACTTAATATTGATGATTGATTAGCTGCAGCTCATAAAGAGGGAATCATTATTTCCATCTCCGTGTGATCGTGCAGTTCATCACTGTAGTTTCCTTTTAACTTTGACTTCTAACACTTACAAAATAAAATCATTAAGATCAGACCATTGTTTATCCACATTCTGGTTCACAACAGTTCAGATTAAAACTGATTTTTGTGTCACTCTGATGTGTTGACAGCACTGAGTCCTGGAGCTCAGGTGTTTTCCAGGGTGTAGCTCTGACCTGAGGGTGGTGCTGGTGGGTCAGGAGAGAGTGGGGAAGAGCTCAGCAGGAACACCATCCTGGGGAGGAAGGAGTTCGACTGTAGGTTCAGTGCTTCACCTGTGACACTGAGCTGTGTGGAGAGAGGAGGTGAGGTTGGTGGTCGTAGAGTCTCTGTGGTGGACACCCCCGGTCTCTTCAGCTCTGTGCTGAAGGACCAGAACCAGGTGAAGGCTCAGCTGGAGGAAGCTCTGAAGCTGAGCTCTCCAGGTCCTCACGTCTTCCTCCTCACCATCCAGCTGGGAAGATTCACTGAAGTGGAGCAGGAAAGTCTGAAGGCTCTGGAGAACATGCTGAGTCCTGATGCCCCTAAACACACCATGGTGCTGTTCACCTACGGAGACGGACTGGAAGAGGACGGCATCGACCTGGACCAGTTCATCAGAGAAGACGAGAACCTGCAGAAGCTTCTGAAGAAGTGTAGCGGTCGGTCCCAGGTGTTCAACAACAGAAGGATGGAGGACAGAGATCAGGTCCAACAGCTGCTGCACAAGATAGATTCAGTCTCTGAGGGAGGACGTCGGGTTTATGAGGTCAGACGTCCGTCCACACAGGGAGTCAGGAGATGGTAGGAGGGGTAGCCAACCTTAGTGGAGTCAGTTCACTAACTTCTTAAAGGCATAGTTCAACATTTTGGCAAATTGGCCCATTGCCATAATCGCTATAGTCATAGCAGTAGGTTCATTACCTTTAATTGTCGGTGTAAGCTGTTTTTAGTACGGCGGAGCGCAGCAGCTGGCTGCTCAGAGCTACGCTATGGAGGCTAAGGGAATTTCTTGGTTTCCCTCATCAAACTCATCAAATAAACAAACCCAACAACTCCAAAAGGCTGTCGTGGACAAGTTGTGACCTGCACAACCACCACGCTATGAGATAATAACGGAACGTTACGAGACGGAGCCGTTTAAGAGGTAAATTCATGCAAAACCGCTGATGCGCGTTGCGTTCAGGGACAGTTTTTCAGCAAGCAGACTCTGTATTTACCCTGCATTTACCTCGGAAACGGCTCTGTTTCGTAACGTTCCATTATTATCTCATAGCGTGGTGAATGTGCAGGTCACAACTTGTCCACGAAAGCGTTTTGGAGTTGTTGGGTTGTGTATTTGATGAGTTTGATGAGGGAAACCAAGAAATTCCCTTAGCCTCCATAGCGTAGCTCTGAGCAGCCAGCTGCTGCGCTCCGCCGTTCTAAAAACAGCTTGCACCAACAATTAAAGGTAACGAACCTACTGCTATGACTATAGCGATTATGGCAATGGGCCAATTTGCCAAAATGTTGAACTATCCCTTTAAGGTAGGGACAAAAGAAGTGAGGCAACACTGATAGATGAACACAGAGGGAAGTATCAGATTAATCTCCTAAAAATGTGATCAATCACTAATCCTATTCATGAGGTCATAGACCTGCACAGACATGTCGAGGGTCTCTGTCTATAACCTGAAAGATGTATAATGTGGTCATTTCAATGTTTCAGTTGTTTCAGCGTCTGAAGATGAATAAAAGTTTGAAAATGACTGGGTCTAAGTTCTTCTAGAGCTCTGATGATGAAGCTCCTAGCGTGGTCGGGGTTGGGAGGGCTACTTTAAAAACGTAATCCAGTACAATTACAAGTTACCTGTTAAAAAATGTAATCAGTAACTTACACAAAGTGTCACAAAATTAAAGTAATGTACCGGATTACTTTAGTTACTTTGGATTATTTCAATACAAAACATGCAAATCAAGAATGTCACGCAGCCAGCAAGCATCAGTCTATAGCTGTGTTCGCAATCATCCCACTCACTCACTCCCTATCCACTACATCGTGTATATGATGTAGTCCACTACATCGTGTATATGATGTAGTCCACTACATCGTGTATATGATGTAGTCCACTACATCGTGTATATGATGTAGTGCACTACATCATATCAAAATATGGTGATTGTCCGAGTCAAAAAAGTTAAACATTTTAATTCAGTTTTCACACATTTAATTTAGTGGGAACTATTTATTAGCATGTTGACCATGTTACCAACTATAATGGACAACTAGAATATTTTTCTTTTTTTCCACCTATCATATGTATTTAGTTTTTCACAGTAACACCAATGACAAATATCTATAAGAGGCTAATTACACAAAATGGTGTCAAGCATGGAGTCAGCATCTTAAAATCCAAAAATTATATTCATTAAACTGTTTTTTCCCCCCATATAATATTTAATTATAGCGCAAATCAAAGTAACACCAATGACACAAAAAAGAACCACATTGAAAAATGACATTTTAATTGAAAATATCTTACTTTTACTCATGAAAGAGACACTCACAATGTACTGTCTTAAATGGCTCTTCTTCTTCTATCTGACCTTGAGACTGTGATTGGTTGAATTATGAGAATAAGGGTGGAGCGAGAGGATAGCGGGAAAACAGGGAAAGGGCTTTGAGGCGTGCTTAAAGAGATAGTCTTCCTGTCTGAACTTTCGCTAAGCTTCATTTGTCTCACAGTTGTTGTTACTTGATGAAAAATGGTACCCGCTGTTGTGTGGATGCTGCTCGCCCAACTCCTGCTTCCAGGGCCGGCTCTACGCAGGGATAAGAGGGGGCAGCGCCCCCTCAAATAAATGTCTTGCCCCCTCAAATCCAAATGTTAGAAGTTGAGAAAGCACATTTTAATATACTCAAAAAATGTGTATTTTACAAGTTGACAAAATTATCTGCAGTAGCACAAAAATCCGCCAAAAAAGGGACAGTGTTCTTTTCTAAAATGTTCTGTTCTTTTTTCTTTAGTATTCATAAGACTATCTTTCAGTTTTGTAAATCTTGACCATAGTAGACCCCCCCCCCCCCCACCCCCCTCTTCTCAGAGTACACCAGAATGCTTCACTCACATTTTAAAATCACAAAATTTTCAGGGAGGGGGATGCCCCCAGACCCCCTACAGGGGTTTAGCTACTCAGCTTTTTCACCCCCTCTGGGTTTGCACTGCCTCTTCAGGTAGATGCACCCCCCCCCCCCCCCCCATATAATGTGGCTCTTTGCATTATGACAGTAACAAATTTGGGCTCTAAGACCCTGGTTGGCCCCCCCAGCCCCGAGTTGGACAGGTCTGAAGGTAGAGGCCTGACAAAGTGAAATCCACTTCTCCAGGTTGGGGTTTAGTGGGGCAGATAACTGTAATAATCGTTCACTTCTGGAAACAAGCACCAAAATTGGCACACATACTCCTTAGGGATTGCTCTTTTGATAAAACCCGTTAGCCACCTAAAAATTAAAGATGGCGGCCATTTTTCAAGATGGCCGCCATTGAATATACAGTAAAATTGCATTTCGGAATACAATCGCAAAGACTTGGCCTATTTTAATGATCTTAGTATCAAATAATACATTTTTCACTATGCAGAATCCAAATTTGGACCCATGGACTTACTCACTGGCTTCCTTGTACCATATATCAGTCCTGGAATCCTAATATTATGCTAAATTAGAGGTTAATTATGTCTGACTCGGCTAAAATGCACGGTAGTGTATATCGTAGTAGTGTTAGAGGTTTAGTATGTGTTGCATATTCCTGTACTAGGCTTCCAAGCTGGATATGACACAATTAAGTGTGTATGTGTGTGTAGGCCCCCACATACTAGACTCCGCGGACTCAATGCAGACCCAAAGCGGATACAGTAATATTGCATTTCGGAATACAATTGCAAAGACTTGTCCTATTTGAATGATCTTGGTGTCAAATAATACATTTTTCACTATGTAGAATCTCAATTTTCATGTTAAAAAATGTTGGGGGGAGTCTTGTACTCCTGGCAGGGTTACCCAAGCCGAACAGGTCGAAGAGTACAGACTAGACAAAAAGTGATCCCCCGTCGCTATTAGTCAAGTCAAGTCAAGTCAAGTCAATTTTATTTCTAGAGCACATTTAAAAACAACAGGTGTTGACCAAAGTGCTTTACATACAAGAATAATTCAAACAAAGACGGGACAGACACAAAGAAACATTAAAAACAACAAGTGAGGGGGAATGATGGTATGATGGTATGGGAGGTTCCAATGAGACTGAATTAAAAGCCAGAGAGAAGAGATAAGTTTTTAGCTGAGTTTTAGATGTCTGTGGAGGGTGAAGATCTGATTGTTTGTGGGAGACTATTCCATAGTTTGGGACCAATAACTGAAAAGACTCTGTCACCTCTTGTTTTTAGTTTTGTAGGTGGGATGAACAGCAATGACTTGTCAGTGGATCTGAGCAGACGAGAGGTAGAGTAGGGGATGAGGAGTTCTGAAATATAATCAGGTGCTAATCCATGCAATGCTTTAAAAACAAATAAAAGTATCTTCAAATGAATCCTATATTTAACAGGTAACCAGTGAAGTGTGGCCAATATAGGAGAGATATGGTTGATCTTTCTGGTACCAGTGATGAGTCTTGCTGCTGCATTTTGGATTAACTGTAAACGGGATAGGGCTGATTGGGTGATTCCGGAGTAGAGAGAATTACAGTAGTCTAGTCAGGAGGAAATTAAGGCGTGAACCATTCCAAATCTTTGGCTGACAGGAATGATTTGACTTTTGCAATGGATCTTAGACAGAAGAAGCTTGTGCTGCTGACTACTGAATTTATGTGTTTGTCGAATTTAAATCCAGAGTCAAAGATGACACCAAGGTTTTTTGCATGTGGTTTTAAATGTGAAGACAGAGGACCAAGAGCACTGATGATGGAGGAGGAAGTCTCTGTGGGGCCAAAAACTAGGGGCTCAGTTTTATTTTGATTGAGCTGAAGGAAACTTTGAGCTATCCAAGATTTGATGTCCTTTATGCATAGTAATAGTGCACTGATACTACCCAAGTCAGATATTTTCAACGGGAGATGTAACTGTGAATCATCGGCATAACAGTGGTAAGAGATATTGTATTTTCTTATCGAGCCCAGAGGAAGCATGTATAAAAAGAATAAAATAGGTCCTAAGATGGAGCCTTGTGGAACCCCACAAGGGATGGATGCAGAGGAAGAGTACATATTGTGCATTTGGACAGAGGCTGATCGACCTTGGAGATATGAGGAAAACCACTGAAGGGCCATTCCCTGGATACCAACAAGATGTTCTAGGTGGTCTTAGAGGATGGGGTGGTCTACAGTATTGAAAGCTGCTGAAGATTTAATAGAATCAAGATGCAATGATCACCAGAGTCTAGAGATGTTAATCATTACTAACCCTCACCTGGCCAGCAGTGAGAGTAATAGACCTGGAGTTGCAACATGGTTGACTAGGTTTTGGAGCCTCACATAGAAATGAGGTGGAGAACATTATTGGCCAATGATCAGACAGAACATAACTATTGACTTGAACAATCAGGTCAGGGAGACCAGATGTTAAAATCAAATCAAGAGTATGACCATGCACATGAGTAGGTTCTGTGACAGACTGGATAAGATTGAAAGACTCAATTAAATGCAGAAAATCACAGGTAAATGCATTAGAAGGACAGCAGACATGGATGTTGAAGTCACCTAGAATTATTACATTGTCAGAATTAATGAGCAGTGAGCACTGATGATAAAAAGTGGGAAAATTCTTCAATGAATGATTTGTTAAATTTAGAGGGGCTATATGAGTACACAGAGTACTGGAATTGATCTTTCAATCTTACACACCATATATTCAAAGCTTGTGTAATCATTAGTTGAGAAAAGTTTACAGTTAAAATTTTACTTAAAAACCATAGCAAGTCCTCCTCCCTGGCCAGGGGTGTGTGGTGAGTTAAGAAATGTAAAATTTGGAGGACACAATGCAGAAAAGGAGCTGATATCACCAGGTCTTTGCCAGGTTTCAGTAAGACATAAGGAGTCCAGGTTGTGAGTTGAAATAAAGTAATTTAGAATGAGACTTTTGTTTGAGAGTGATCTGACATTGATGAGTGACATTTGAGTCACAGCACTTGTAGAAGTATGGAGAAATGTACAAGGGTTTAACACAGATGGGCCAGGATAAGCAGCTGAAGGCCTAATGCTGATCAGGTTGTTGTGATTTTGTGGAGATCTACCAGGGACACTATGATTTGAAATGGAGCTGGTGATGACTACATGTAATCTACACTAGATGCTAAGCTTATTAGACAGCACTGATAAATGGTACAAGTAAGCCAGTGAGTCCATGGGTCCAAATTTGGATTCTACATAGTGAAAAATGTATTATTTGACACCAAGATCATTCAAATAGGACAAGTCTTTGCAATTGTATTCCGAAATGCAATATTACTGTATCCGCTTTGGGTCTGCATTGAGTCCGCGGAGTCTAGTATGTGGGGGCCTACACACACATACACACCTAATTGTGTCATATCCAGCTTGGAAGCCTAGTACAGGAATATGCAACACATACTAAACCTCTAACACTACTACGATATACACTACCGTGCATTTTAGCCGAGTCAGACATAATTAACCTCTAATTTAGCATAATATTAGGATTCCAGGACTGATATATGGTACAAGGAAGCCAGTGAGTAAGTCCATGGGTCCAAATTTGGATTCTGCATAGTGAAAAATGTATTATTTGATACCAAGATCATTAAAATAGGACAAGTCTTTGCGATTGTATTCCGAAATGGAATTTTACTGTATATTCAATGGCGGCCATCTTGAAAAATGGCCGCCATCTTTAATTTTTAGGTGGCTAACGGGTTTTATCAAAAGAGCAATCCCTAAGGAGTATGTGTGCCAATTTTGGTGCTTGTTTCCAGAAGTGAACGATTCTTTTGTAATTTTGCAGTTATCTGCCCCACTAGTTGGACACAGCCAACAACCCAATTCAGCATGATGTGTTCACATGATGCCCCCTTCACATTTCTGACTGCCCCCTAATATATGCCTGCCTAGAACCGGCCCTGCCTGCTTCTCAGGCATCGACGAGGACGAAGGCAACAGCATCTTAGGCGTTTAAGGAACTATTTGTTGATTCGCTGACGTTGTAACAGGTCGTGAGTGAGAGTCGGTCGTGTGAGCAGGAAAAACAGTAAATGTCCACAAAAATAGTTCACTTGGGACTTCACTCTTGCCCTTTTATTGAGCCGAACACTTCATACTATCATACATGACAAAGAAGGTCTCACTTTACTCACTGTTAGCTGAGTTAAGAAGAAGAAAAAGGAGAAACCATAGGGAGAAACCAGCTCAGTAAGCTAATGGCGTCCACTCATCGGGTAGCCTTCTTCTCAACTGAAAACAAAACAACGCGGCGCGACGCTCAATGACGTCCCGGCGCCGCCACGCTTACGTTCTTAAAGGAACATTTACAACTGTTACATATTCCCCCCAGTAAGACAAAGGCTGTCCCCAGCCGTACGCATCCGAGAAACAGACATGTCAAAGACGGTTTTTCTTTTAGATATTGTGGAGAAAAGGACAAGCTGTCAACACAGAAGGAGAAGGAAGTGGAGAAGAAAGGAGAAGTGTGTTCACGTTGGTGTTTCCTCCACAGCTGTGTGTGTGTGTGTGTGTGGGGGGGGGGGGACAGTGATGATGTCACAGCTGCTGTCCGTCAGCATCCACACAAACTCTCAGAACTTTTTAATTTCATCCACAGATAAAATAAATAAACATAAAACATTTTTTCAAAGTGTGAAATGAACTTTGTCTTTGATCTCCACCCTGTGACCTGGACTGGATTTATTTATTTACACATCAATCATTCTGTCATTGATAGTTTTATATTTCTATTCTAGTTGATTCTGTTGTATTCTACTGTGGGCTGCATTAGTTTGTTTTTGAACAGTGAAGCTTCAGGTGTAACCTGGACAGAGGAGCAGTGCTGCCGTTCGGGGCTCTGGATGTGTTTCAAATACACTGCTCCAAAAAATAAAGGGTTAAAACACTTAAACAACACATCTTTGATCTCAATTAATGAAATATTGCAGTTGAAAATCTTTATTCACTATATAGTAGAGTGCATTGAGAACAAAATAACATAAAAATGTCAGGACCAAAAAAGAGAGGAATTGTCTGGAGGGGGGGGGCTGCTCACCATTAACAAATTTAAAGGTTAACAATTACAATGGGCCAATTTGCCAAAATGTTGAACTATCCCTTTACGAGCAACACATCAAACCACCATTTTGAAGTGGTTTAGCATTCAATCTATGAGTGCAGATGAGGTTGGCTCTATGCAGGGGCAAGAGGGGCAACATCAATGTTCTGCCCCCTCAAATCTAAATTTCTGAAGTTGAGAAAGTGGAACAATCATGTTGTGGAGACACAGCTGATTTGAAACATTTGTGTTTATTAACATGTTGAACACAGATACATCACATGTTTGATTGCAGTCAGTCTGTTACAGCTCTGACACAGTTAGAGAGGATTTTAATGACATAATAAAGGATCAGTGCTGAGGAATGAAAATGTTCATAATGAATGAAAACTAGAACACGTGATCAAAAAGATGAATCTGTTAACATGAAACTCTCCAGTTGTGACCAGAACGTAATGGATATTTAACATTAAATATCACTGAATGGAACAGATACTTGACACAACTCCCACTATAGCTCCCACTGCAGCTCCTATTGGACCTGCAACTGCGCCTCCAGCAACAGCTGCTGCCACACCAGCAAGAAATGGATTCCTTCCCTCTGCTCTTCTTCTTGCTTCTTTACGACCCATAGCTGGATTTCTTCCCAGCAGACGTTCCTGTTCTTCTCTGATGGCTCTCTCAGCTTCTTGGAACATCTCATTGGTGTAGCAGCTTCCTCCATTTCTCTGAACCAGGCTGTTGATCTTCTTCCGCAGGTCAGTGACTTGGTCATGATTCCTCTTGTCTCTGTTGTTGAACACGTGGAATCCTCCATCACACTGGCTGACGAAGCCACAGAGATCTTGATTCTTACAGATCATTTGTTCTATATCGGTACCTTCCGCCTCTAGGTCGTCTCCATGGGTGAACAGGATCATGCTGTACTTTTTTGTTTGTTTTCCAAACAGCTTCTGAAGGATCTTCACTGTTTCTCGTTCTTCTTCAGTGAATCTGCCTGGTTGGATCACGATGAGGAACACATGAGGACCAGGAGCAGCAAAGGAGACGGATCTAGCGATCTCGTTCTTCACCTCATCGTGATCTTTAGTGGTGTCAAACAGACCTGGAGTATCAACAACAGCCACTGTTTGACCATCAACATCTCCTGTTTCCTTCTGACACTCTGGCGTCACTGAGGATGCAGACAACTTAGATTCAAAGGCTTTCCTTCCTAAGATGGTGTTTCCACAGGCGCTCTTTCCAGTTCCAGTTTTCCCCACAAGTACAATCCTGAGTTCTGTGGGAGAATAGTAAAACTCATTATTGACCATTGTTGTTAACAGACAGAGTGTAAACTGAAATGACAGCAGTGTGTCACCAGAGAGAAACAACAACTGTCTTTAGAGTCCTGAAGGTCTAACTGAAGGTCTAAACAGCCATTAGATACTGGGTCCAGAAAACAAACTCACTTCATCACAGTCACATGAACTCATTTTTACCCATAGACTGTAAAAAGAATGGACGTAGCGTCCGTGACGTCACCCATTGGTTTTGGGGAGTCGTTTTTGTGACTCAAATATGGCGGCCTGAACAGCGCCATGTTGGATTGGCCGGCCGAGAACCCGCCCACTGGCCTCGAAGCAGCTGTCCACGGAGCTGCTCGGACCTGTCACTCAACGTTTCTGCGCCCTAATTGGCCAGAATTTTAACCTAATAACAGTAAAACGGTAGAGTTAAAAAAAAGTTCACCCCCCTCAGAGTGTGTGCGGGGGTAGAAACTATCGATTGAGACGAAAAAACGTTCTGACACCAGGCTTTTAACATGTTTACTGAGGATGTAAAATCGGCGATTTTAACATGGGGCTCTATGGGGAATGCTCCCTTCTGACACCAGCCCCCAGAGGAAGAAGAGGGGATTGCAGTTTTTTGAACGCGGAAGTGAGCTTCACTTCTCAGACCGACAACTGCCCCCTTGTTTTTACCACAGGCCCTGAAGGTTGCTGTGACGCTAACAGGTGGCGCTAATGTGGAACAAGGAACAGGATGCAGTTTGGGTTTAATGGAAGGTCTAAACAAGGTTCACGGTGTCTCCTCTCCTCTCCTCTCCTCCCCTCCCCTCCCCTCTCCTCCCCTCTCCTCTCCTCTCCTCTCCTCTCCTCTCCTCTCCTTTCCTCTCCTCTCCTCTCCTCTCCTCCCTTCCCCTCTCCTCTCCTCTCCTCCCCTCTTCTCTTCTCTCCTCTCCTCTCCTCTCCTCCCCTCTCCTCTCCTCTCCTCCCTTCCCCTCTCCTCTCCTCTTCCTCTCCTCTCCTCTCCTCTCCTCTCCTCTCCTCTCCCCTCCCCTCTCCTTCACCTCTCCTGTCCTCTCCTCTCCTCTCCTCCCCTTCCCCTCTTCTCTCCTCCCTTCCCCTCTTCTCTCCTCTCCTCTCCTCTCCTCTCCTCCCCTCTCCTCTCCTCTCCTCTCCTCTCCTCTCCTCCCCTCCCCTCCCCTCCCCTCCCCCCTCCCCTCCTGCTCTCTGACCACAGGACTTTAGAGGTATGATTGTTACTTTATCGTTTGCAAATGTGTATTCAGAATCTGTGTGCGAAATCAATTTGTAAATGTGTAAAAAAAGAAAAAGAAAAAAAAGAAAGAAAGAATACAACACATTTGTATTCAGATTTGCAAGTGAAGACAAATCTGCAAATGTGTGCAAAGATCTGTAGGTGTACATAAATCTGTACATCTGTAAACAGATCTATAATAGATGTGTAAATGTCTGTCACCGGTTCCAAGTCAGGCAGGAGCTCTGATTGGTTGTCTTTTTACACGTCATTTCTGCAACATCTGCTGAGGCAGATGTTGCAAATGCTCGCGGCGATCCGTGAAAAAGATTTGTGCGTAACCTCTCTTTTGCCCTGAGCTAATAAAGTAACAACAATAGCTCCATAGAGGAGCCCATGCTGCTCATTCTAACATCACATCTAACATACACTGCAAAAACTCAATATCTTACCAAGAATATTTGTCTTATTTCTAGTCAAAACAAATCTCATTCTACTTAAAATAAGACTCATCACATTAAAAAGCAGCTTGTTTTTAGACACTTTTTACTTCTTTCAAGTCTATTTTCATTTGAAATAAGTAGAAAAATCTGACAATGGAGTAAGTTTTTCTTCCTTATTACAAGCTCAAAAAACTTGCTTTCACTGGCAGATTTTTCTCCTTATTTCAAGTGAAAATTTGTTTGAAACAAGTGAAATTATCTAAAAACAAGTTCATTTTTAGGTGATGAGTCTTATTTTAAGTGAAAAGAGATTCGTTTTGAATAGAAATTGGACATTTTGACTAGAAATAAGACAAATATTCTTGGAAAGATTTTGAGTTTTTGCAGTGTAGTAGCAACTCTAAAGTGCTCACACACTCATCATCTGCTTAATGAGTGGCTCAACTTTAGAATTCTCCTAAAGTCACTGTAAATGAAACAAATCCCAATCCTACAAGTAACTTTGAATAGTAAAAAACCTTACCAGCCATGTTTGTCTTTTCCAGGTGGAGGATGTGTTGAGTCTCTGCTGCTGAAGAGCAGTGAATACATTCAGTTCACTTTGCTCTCTGTTTTATAATGCTGCCCCCCCCCTCCAACACACACACCCCACCACTCTCAGAAACATGTCAGGTTGTCACTGATAAAGAATATAGTCAGAGGACGGAGACGCTGCCCTGTGATTAAAGACAGCGTCAGCTTTGATGGAATCAACAGTGTCTCTGTCCACTATTGACTGTGTCCTCAAACACATCAGACTCAGGTTAGACAACAAGTTACAGAGCCCTTTGAACGCAACTCTGCAAGAGTCAAAGGTCAAGTCAAAGCCTTGGAGAAGTCTTCATCCCTCTGACCTTTTCCACCTTTTGTCACATTACACCAGCAAACTTAAAAGTATTTTATTTGGATTTCATGTGATTGACCAACACAAAGTAGCACATAATTGTGAAGTGGAAGGAAAATGATACATGAGATTACAAGATACAAGATCCTTTTTTTCTTTTTTTTTTTTTTTACAAATCAAAGAAAGTGATGTGGATGAGGTATTGTGGCCAGATCCACATACAGGTAGAAGGATCCTTAGCCATCCTCCATCTAAACAACAATATTCCCTGTTTCCCAGGAATCATTTTTGTTGTGTTAACAGTAAAACAAATGTACGGTGATTGTTTTGTACCATATTGTTAACTGACACTGTACAGATCAGATCACACAGATCATCAGTGATCACATGTCCCAAATATTTAACCTTATTACAAAAAGGTAACAATGACCCAGACAAATGAAATACTGGGAACACAAGGTCCTTAAAGGACAATTCCAGGTGAATTCAACTCAGGGGTGTATTTTCATATCATTTTAGGTCTAAAAGAAGGAATCTGAAGGTTTCCAGTTTAATCGCTCCTGTTTTGCGGTAGTTGCATCTGTCCCCGCATCGCCACGGCAGCAATGAATGGGAGTGGATGTAAGTTCTGCTGTTTAGGCTGTTTACATCCCTCAAAGCCACAGACAGCGTCAGATGGAGACTCAAACATGCACCCAGAAGTTTATTTACTTCAAGCAAGCCGACATGTTTGTAAAACTAGATCTAAATCAAAGTCTCCCAGAGTCTCGCGTGAGCCCGAAGTTGCAGTGCTGGTGTATTCAGGTGCAGTAGGAGCTACCGCTTGTGTCATAAACACAGGAATATCAACTCTTTACTTGCTTGAAGTGTACATTTTTTTCCACAGACAGCGTCAGGTGGCTACTCAAACATGCGCCGATAAGTTTTTTTTACTTGAAGCAAGTAAAGAGTTGATATTCCTGTGTTTATGACACAAACGGTAGCTTTTCCCACTGCACCTGAACACACCGCGCACGGCAACTGGGTCTCGCGCGAGACTCCGGGAGACTTTGAATTAGATCTAGTTTTACAAACATGTCGGCTTGTTGAAGTAAATAAACTTCTCGGTGCATGTTTGAGTCTCCATCTGACGCTGTCTGTGGAAAAAAATTGCAGCTTTGAGGGCTGTAAACAGCCTAAACAGCAGAACTTACATCCACTCCCATTCATTGCTGCCGTGGCGATGCGGGGACAGACGCAGCTACTGCAAAACAGGAGCGATTAAACTGACAATCTTCAGGTTCCTTCTGTTAGACCTAAAATGATATGAAAATACACCCCTGAGTTGAATTCGCCTGGAATTGTCCTTTAACACCCTAAGGTCTGCACACCATAACAGAACTCTTTTTGGCATTATAACTCACGTTAAATCTTGCACCATATTCTGAACATATGTTAAGCAGCTCTTGAAAGCCAGCACTAGAGGGAGAAATGATTGCCAAATCATCGGCATACATAAGATGATTGACAATAACATTTCCTACCACACATCCTGTTTTACATTTTCCCAGATAGGTCATCCATATCAACATTAAATATTAGTCAGGGTCTTATGCAGAATAAATCAGTTGTACAAAGATTAGACTACTGGGGTCTTTTGTGGGCCCCACTGGGCGCTGGGCCCCTAGAATTATTATCACCTTTCTCCCCTATACAACGGCCCTGCATGGAAAGAGAAATGTCTTACAACAAATATGGTAAGACAGATAGAATAAACTGTACAGCAGGGGTATTCAATTCAAATTCATTGAGGTCCAGTTACTAAACTTTCATCCAAGTGAAAGGTCCGAACCTTATAAAGTCCAAATGGTGTCTTATAGCCTACCCCTATGTCAAATAAATCAAATCAAAGAAACAAAAGAAAGGCCAGCAGCACTCGTGTCCTTCTCATTGTCTTTTATTACATACTGCGTCGGTGCTTAGCATGCACAAACCGGTTTCCACAACGTCTTCCTCAGTCAGTTGTGGTCAGTTGTGGCCTTTCTTTTGTTTCTTTAAGTTGATCTTTTGGCCGTGCACCTCTTTAGTTTGTTCCTGAGAGTTTTGTTGGAGAGTGCGTGTTTTTCTTTGTTTTTTAAATAAATAAAGTCAACAAAGTGCATTTTCATATCTATTGTCAATGTTCAACACAGGAAACATTTAACACAGTGCACTTGTATAGTAAACAACTAGCTTTTTTTTTTTTTTTTCTCAATTAAAGAGAACAAGCACCTTTTTTCCATGACGATAAGGAGACGGTGACGAGATAAACATGGCTCTCTGATGAGGAAAACATGACGAGACGTGTGTGAGTTTTCGTTGACGAGACGAGAACGGACGTAAATGTTAGTGGTCGGGCTGCGATCGCCTCTAAATCCCATAATGGATCGTCATTACTCAAGCTTCACATGATTTAGCAACGACTCCGTTAAAAGTAGAACGACGCTGCTGAGACGAGCCGCGGGCCCACGGTGCGCCGCCGCCTGGTGCTGGTGATCAGAGCGGCAGAGAGCAGCAGGCAGTGATCAGCTGCTCCGGTGACCGCGGTCGGCACGGTGCAGCGGCTCCGCGGCGCTGACGGGGGGATGGTCACATGTTCAAAATGCACGACATTTCTGCTTATTGTGCGTATAACCTGTCAATTAAAAATCAACAAGTATCTGCAACGCTGCTGCATCCCATCCTTGTGTGGTCACGTCCACCACCTGACATGCAGCACATTCTGCTCAACACACCTGCCGTCACTCCACCAGAAGATACATGGACGTATTTTAAATATAATCCAGCAGAAAAAAAACTGAATGCACCAGGCTACTGTTACCACTTTATCTGTGTGTGGGCTAATGCATAATCCTTAGACCATAAACCATTGGGTGGAAACATTATGTGTAAAACCATTCCTTTATTGAATTAATTTGTTAAAAGACTTTCTTTTTTTTAAATTAAAACTGACTAAGGCTAGGTTTACACGAAGACGGTGTGAACAGAAGACGCAAAAGTGGCGTCGCGTCTTCACTTTTTATTTCGCGTCTACACGAGCGTTCTCGGGAGGAAATCTGTGTGCATACGGAGACGCAAAAGTGTGTACAAATCCATTGCTAATGCACGCCAGACCACTAGGTGGTGCTGTCACAAACGCCGTGATGCGTACGCGCATGCGTAGAACCTTCCTTCTTTTCGTCACTGTGCCGGGAAATCAGAAAAGGAAAACATGGCTACAGCTACAACAGCACGACCTCCAGTGTGATATTGCTTTTATACAACAGTGCTACGAGCGCATTTTAGAACAGTAATAAACTACAAGAGATTATGATTTGTTTGTTTATTTAATCATTTATTTGGCTCCACCAACAGAAATAGTTCTGCAACTGGAAGGGAGACGAGGCTGTTGCCAGGCAACACATAAACATTTCATACTAGCTTGCTACTAGCTACAAGCTTTTCCACCGAGCTGCTTCAGTGCTGGTTCTGGTTCTGAGCCCGTTTCTGATCAGCACCGGAGCAACAGGACCAGCGTGAAGACACAGAGACGTTATCGATACCGTATTACATTTGTTTACCCGCTGTGTAATCATTATAAACACAGTTGAAGCTAAGTAGCTGAGCTACGTGGCTAACAACAGCTAAAGCTAATATCAAAACACATCGCCGTCAAAACGTAGTTGCCCCGCGGCGATTTTTTTCCAGCCGGGTTTAGTAGAGATTTATCTCCAATTAGACGGACCAGGTCAGGTCCAGGTTTTAATGTTCAGGTCCGTTTCTAACTGTAGTAGCAGCAGAGAGATGGGGCAGCTCCTGTATGGGGAGCCTGGCTCTGACTTAGCTCCATTATAGCTTAGCTTCTGTCCACTGCTGAACAGCGGAGTGATAACGTCCGTAAACAGTCCCAGTGCTGTTATACTGTATATCAGCACTCATGGAACGTCTCTTGTCCAATCAAATTGCTCGGTTGGGACCTGTCGGAACTAACTGTTGTATAATTGTAGTTATTGCGGCCAAAGTAGCCTGCAGGTCTGAAGGGTGGATGTAATCCGACATGTTTGTTTGTATCGTGACGTCAACACGCCGACTTGACGTCAACACGCCGACTTGACGTGAGCAGAACAGCAGATCTGAGCCAGTTTTGCGTCTTGGCCTGTTTAGGCGGAGACGCTGCGCTGGAGCGTATTCAACTTTTCCACTTTCAGGGTTGGTTTGAGATTTTTGCGTCTTCAAGCCCCAAAAACGCCGTCACCATAAAAAACGAAAGGCACTTCCGATAAAATATTTTATCGTCTTTACTCGCAAGCGTCTTCGTGTAAACGGCCCCTAAAACTAGACGAAAACCTTGTTGAGTTTTCGTCGACTAAAACTATCACATATAGAAATGACTAAAATTGACTAAAACTAATAAGTATCAAAAAGACTAAGACTAAGACTAAATCTAAAATGCCTGCCAAAAACAACACTGATACAGTATCAGTTAACAATATGGTACAAAACAATCACCGTACATTTGTTTTACTGTTAACACAACAAAAATGATTCCTGGGAAACAGGGAATATTGTTGTTTAGATGGAGGATGGCTAAGGATCCTTCTACCTGTATGTGGATCTGGCCACAATACCTCATCCACATCACTTTCTTTGATTTGTAAAAAAAAGAAAAAAGAAAAAAAGGATCTTGTATCTTGTAATCTCATGTATCATTTTCCTTCCACTTCACAATTATGTGCTACTTTGTGTTGGTCAATCACATGAAATCCAAATAAAATACTTTAAAGTTTGCTGGTGTAATGTGACAAAAGGTGGAAAAGGTCAGAGGGATGAAGACTTCTCCAAGGCTTTGACTTGACCTTTGACTCTTGCAGAGTTGCGTTCAAAGGGCTCTGTAACTTGTTGTCTAACCTGAGTCTGATGTGTTTGAGGACACAGTCAATAGTGGACAGAGACACTGTTGATTCCATCAAAGCTGACGCTGTCTTTAATCACAGGGCAGCGTCTCCGTCCTCTGACTATATTCTTTATCAGTGACAACCTGACATGTTTCTGAGAGTGGTGGGGTGTGTGTGTTGGAGGGGGGGGGCAGCATTATAAAACAGAGAGCAAAGTGAACTGAATGTATTCACTGCTCTTCAGCAGCAGAGACTCAACACATCCTCCACCTGGAAAAGACAAACATGGCTGGTAAGGTTTTTTACTATTCAAAGTTACTTGTAGGATTGGGATTTGTTTCATTTACAGTGACTTTAGGAGAATTCTAAAGTTGAGCCACTCATTAAGCAGATGATGAGTGTGTGAGCACTTTAGAGTTGCTACTATGTTAGATGTGATGTTAGAATGAGCAGCATGGGCTCCTCTATGGAGCTATTGTTGTTATTTATTATACAATAGTTAGTTCCGACCGAGTAATTTGATTGGACAAGAGACATTTCATGAGTGCTGATATACAGTATCCACCACTTTCTGGAGAATGACGCTGGGTGTCGCCATGACACTCCATTCCAACGTTACTGTATTGTTGATAGCATAGACTGGTTGATAAACATTGGCCGTGATGACTTTATTTATAATCATCACGTCATTTTAATGAGAACAATACAGACGAGGTTTTAGCTTTATTTCACATTTTCACGTCACTAGGCTATATCACCGTTGCCACTACTCTGATGTTTATGAAGTCTATAAAACGAATTGTTGAACAAACATTTTAGATTAGCTGGCCTATAATTCAATAAATAATTATAATTCAATAAACGGCCCAGGAAAAAAATATTTTTTCCAGTGGATATCCTAGTTCCAACATGACTGAGCTAACTGGAGTAGTTTCATGTCGTGTCCCACAACGGGAGGGTTTTAACAGCTGACGTCCTGATGTTAGCTTAGCTACCGCTGTTAGCTGTCAGCAGCAGCAAAGCTAACAACTACGATAACCATGACTAATTACAAAAACGTGCACACAGAAATAGTAGCCTAATGTTTGTTCAATAATTCATTTTATAGACTTCACAAACATCAGATTTAGTCCAAACGGTTTTGGCAGCCCGGAGCCCCCACATTTGGTACCTACACTGGTGGCTAACGCTACCAGTTAGCTCGCTAGAATGCTACTAAAACCGACTTCCGTTGTGGTGTGACGCAATGGATCATGGGAAAATAAAGTGGTGGATAACAGCACTGGGACTTTTTACAGACATATCACTCCGCTGTTCATCTGGACAGGAGCTAAGTCAGAGCCAGGCTCCCCATACAGGAGCTGCCCCATCTCTCTGCTGCTGCTACAGTTAGAAACGGACCTGAACATTAAAACCTGGACCTGACCTGGTCCGTCTAATCCGTAAATCGTTGCGGCGGCAACTACGTTTTGACGGCGATAGCCACGTAGCTCAGCTACTTAGGTTCAACTGTGTTTATATTGATTACAGATAAACAAATGTAATACGGTATCGATAACGTCTCTGTATGTCTTCACGCTGGTCCTGTTGCTCCGCTGCTAATCCGACACTGGCTCCGATCCAACACTGGAACCAGCTCGGTGGAAAAGGGGCCACTAGTAAGATAGCTAGTAGGAAATGTTCATGTGTTGCCTGGCAACAGCCTCGTCTCCCTTCCAGTTGCGTGCCTACGACAGAATCACACCCGTGCTGATATACAGTACAACAGCACGACCTCTCGTGTGATATTGCTTAATTAGCTCAGGACAAAAGAGAGGTTATGCACAAATCTTTTTTACCAATCGCCGCGAGCATTTGCGGATCTGCCTGACTTGGAACCGCTGACAGACATTTACAGATCTATTATAGATGTGTTTACACAGATTCCACTGTCTGTTAACAACAATGGTCAGTAATGAGTTTTATTTTTCTCCCACAGAACTCAGGATTGTACTCGTTGGGAAAACTGGAGCTGGAAAGAGCGCAGCAGGAAACACCATCTTCGGAAGACGAGTCTTTGAATCAACATTGTTGTGTCAGAAGGAAACAGGAGCTGTTGATGGTCAAACAGTGACTGTTGTTGATACTCCAGGTCTGTTTGACACCAGTAAAGATCACGATGAGGTGAAGAACGAGATCGCTAGATCCGTCTCCTTTGCTGCTCCTGGTCCTCATGTGTTCCTCATCGTGATGCAACCAGGCAGATTCACTGAAGAAGAAAAAAAAACAGTGAAGATCCTTCAGGAGATGTTTGGAGAAGAAGCAAGAAAGTACAGCATGGTCCTGTTCACCCATGGAGACGACCTAGAAGCAGAAGATGTTACCATAGAGACACTGATTAATATGATTCAACCACTCAGTGACCTCATCACTCAGTATGATGGAGGATACCACGTGTTCAACAACAGAGACAAGAAGAATCACAACCAAGTCACTGAGCTGCTGAAGAAGATCAACATGCTGGTTCAGAGAAATGGAGGAAGCTGCTACAGAAGTGTGGGAGGTCCAGGAAGAGCTGTATCTGAGTCGGGTAGGCAAGCCTGTGTCATTCTGTGATACTTAATATTGATGATTGATTAGCTGCAGCTCATAAAGAGGGAATCATTATTTTCATCTCCGTGTGATCGTGCAGTTCATCACTGTAGTTTCCTTTTAACTTTGACTTCTAACACTTACAAAATAAAATCATTAAGATCAGACCATTGTTTATCCACATTCTGGTTCACAACAGTTCAGATTAAAACTGATTTTTGTGTCACTCTGATGTGTTGACAGCACTGAGTCCTGGAGCTCAGGTGTTTCCAGGGTGTAGCTCTGACCTGAGGGTGGTGCTGGTGGGTCAGGAGAGAGTGGGGAAGAGCTCAGCAGGAAACACCATCCTGGGGAGGAAGGAGTTCGACTGTAGGTTCAGTGCTTCACCTGTGACACTGAGCTGTGTGGAGAGAGGAGGTGAGGTTGGTGGTCGTAGAGTCTCTGTGGTGGACACCCCCGGTCTCTTCAGCTCTGTGCTGAAGGACCAGAACCAGGTGAAGGCTCAGCTGGAGGAAGCTCTGAAGCTGAGCTCTCCAGGTCCTCACGTCTTCCTCCTCACCATCCAGCTGGGAAGATTCACTGAAGTGGAGCAGGAAAGTCTGAAGGCTCTGGAGAACATGCTGAGTCCTGATGCCCCTAAACACACCATGGTGCTGTTCACCTACGGAGACGAACTGGAAGAGGACGGCATCGACCTGGACCAGTTCATCAGAGAAGACGAGAACCTGCAAAAGCTTCTGAAGAAGTGTAGCGGTCGGTACCAGGTGTTCAACAACAGAAGGATGGAGGACAGAGATCAGGTCCAACAGCTGCTGCACAAGATAGATTCAGTCTCTGAGGGAGGACGTCGGGTTTATGAGGTCAGACGTCCGTCCACACAGGGAGTCAGGAGATGGTAGGAGGGGTAGCCAACCTTAGTGGAGTCAGTTCACTAACTTCTTAAAGGACAATTCCAGGCGAATTCAACTCTGGGGTGTATTTTCATATCCGACAAGCGCCGAGAAGTTTTTTTTACTTGAAGCAAGTCAAGAGTTGATATTCCTGTGTTTATGACACAAACGGGATCTTTTCCCACTGCACCTGAACACACCGCGCACGGCAACTGGGTCTCGCGCGAGACTCCGGGAGACTTTGATTTAGATCTAGTTTTACAAACATGTCGGCTTGCTTGAAGTAAATAAACTTCTGGCTGCATGTTTGAGTCTCCATCTGACGCTGTCTGTGGCTTTGAGGGATGGAAACAGCCTAAGCAGCAGAACTTACATCCACTCCAATTCATTGCTGCCGTGGCGATGCGGGGACAGATGCAACTACCGCAAAACAGGAGACATTAAACTGAAAATCTTCAGATTCCTTCTGTTAGACCTAAAATGTTAGGAACATACAGCCCAGAGTTGAATTCGCCTGGAATTGTCCTTTAACGTAACGTAACGTAAATTCCTTTATTGTCCCGAAACGGGCAAGTGTTTTGCAGCAGCTGCTTCAACATTTAAAATACATGGCAGGCAACAAGGACATGGAAAGACAAAGAGACAAGGAACACAGCACTACAACAATGATGGCAGGTGAAGAGCAACAAGCCACTATAAAAATCCAGAAGAAATACATAAAACAACAATCGATCAAAATCTAAAAAAACATGGACATAACCATAATGAATAAATAAATAAAAGTGCAAAACAAAGTGACTGCGTGACTACCTCCTTTTCCCTGCATTTAGGAGGGTGATAGCTGTGAAGGTGAATGAGTATTTGTATCTGTTGGTTCTGACTAGGGGGAAACTAAAGCGGGTGCCAGAGGGGAGGAGCTTAAAGTGTTGATGAAGGGGGTGAGAATGATCAGACAAGATCGAATTTGCCTTCTTCACCACCTGCCTGTTGTAAAGGACAGAGAGATTGTTCTGCTGCGCACCAATAATTTTGCTGCCTATGTTCACAATTCTATTTAAGGCGTTCTTGTGGGTGACATTCAGACCTCCAAACCAGCATATACAAGAAAATATCAAAACTGACTCAATATAGAACCTGTAAAAAAGGGTCATCAGAGTTTTGTCAATACCAAATTTTGCAAGTTTTCTTAGGCAGAAAAGTCGCTGCTGACTCTTTTTGCAAATCCTGTCAGTGTTTTCACCAAATGCAAGCTTGTTGTCAATGATGGAACCAAGGTATTTGTACCTGAGTACAGACTCCACCTCTTGGCCATCAAAGACAGTGCTGCCAGTAGCAGGGATATGGCGTCTGAAATCAATGCACATGTCCTTCGTTTTAGTAACATTTAAACTTAAAAAGGAATTTTTGCACCACTTTAGAAAATAATCTAACACAGGGCCATGGCTTGATTCAGCATCACGAAGAAGACTAACAATAACTGTGTCATCTGCAAATTTCAAAATATGTCTGTTCGGGAACTGACTCCTACAGTCGTCGGTATACAGAATATAAAGAAGTGGGGAGAGGACACACCCTTGAGGTGAGCCAGTGGATGAAGACAACACCCCTGACACACACCCATTCACCCTCACCCTTTGAGATCTGCCAGAGAGAAAGCCCAGTATCCAGCCAGCCATATTTGAGTCAACACCAAAGTTGTTGCAGAGCCTATCCACCAGCAGGTGGGGCTGGATGGTGTTGAATGCAGATGCAAAGTCCACAAACAAAAGCTTAGCATGAGCTTTGTTGCCCTCCAGATGTTTGGTTAAGAGATCCAAGGTAGGGACAAAAGAAGTGAGGCAACACTGATCAGATTAATCTCCTAAAAATGTGATCAATCACTAATCCTATTCATGAGGTCATAGACCTGCACAGACATGTCGAGGGTCTCTGTCTATAACCTGAAAGATGTATAATGTGGTCATTTCAATGTTTCAGTTGTTTCAGCGTCTGAAGATGAATAAAAGTTTGAAAATGACTGGGTCTAAGTTCTTCTAGAGCTCTGATGATGAAGCTCCTAGCGTGGTCGGGGTTGGGAGGGCTACTTTAAAAACGTAATCCAGTACAATTACAAGTTACCTGTTAAAAAATGTAATCAGTAACTTACACAAAGTGTCACAAAATTAAAGTAATGTACCGGATTACTTTAGTTACTTTGGATTATTTCAATACAAAACATGCAAATCAAGAATGTCACGCAGCCAGCAAGCATCAGTCTATAGCTGTGTTCACAATCATCCACTCACTCACTCCCTATCCACTACATCGTGTATATGATGTAGTCCACTACATCGTGTATATGATGTAGTCCACTACATCGTGTATATGATGTAGTCCACTACATCGTGTATATGATGTAGTCCACTACATCGTGTATATGATGTAGTCCACTACATCGTGTATATGATGTAGTCCACTACATCGTGTATATGATGTAGTCCACTACATCGTGTATATGATGTAGTGCACTACATCATATCAAAATATGGTGATTGTCCGAGTCAAAAAAGTTAAACATTTTAATTCAGTTTTCACACATTTAATTTAGTGGGAACTATTTATTAGCATGTTGACCATGTTACCAACTATAATGGACAACTAGAATATTTTTCTTTTTTTCCACCTATCATATGTATTTAGTTTTCACAGTAACACCAATGACAAATATCTATAAGAGGCTAATTACACAAAATGGTGTCAAGCATGGAGTCAGCATCTTAAAATCCAAAAATTATATTCATTAAACTGTTTTTTTCCCCCATATAATATTTAATTATAGCGCAAATCAAAGTAACACCAATGACACAAAAAAGAACCACATTGAAAAATGACATTTTAATTGAAAATATCTTACTTTTACTCATGAAAGAGACACTCACAATGTACTGTCTTAAATGGCTCTTCTTCTTCTATCTGACCTTGAGACTGTGATTGGTTGAATTATGAGAATAAGGGTGGAGCGAGAGGATAGCGGGAAAACAGGGAAAGGGCTTTGAGGCGTGCTTAAAGAGATAGTCTTCCTGTCTGAACTTTCGCTAAGCTTCATTTGTCTCACAGTTGTTGTTACTTGATGAAAAATGGTACCCGCTGTTGTGTGGATGCTGCTCGCCCAACTCCTGCTTCCAGGGCCGGCTCTACGCAGGGACAAGAGGGGGCAGCGCCCCCTCAAATAAATGTCTTGCCCCCTCAAATCCAAATGTTAGAAGTTGAGAAAGCACATTTTAATATACTCAAACAATGTGTATTTTACAAGTTGACAAAATTATCTGCAGTAGCACAAAAATCCGCCAAAAAAGGGACAGTGTTCTTTTCTAAAATGTTCTGTTCTTTTTTCTTTAGTATTCATAAGACTATCTTTCAGTTTTGTAAATCTTGACCATAGTAGACCCCCCCCCCCCCACCCCCCTCTTCTCAGAGTACACCAGAATGCTTCACTCACATTTTAAAATCACAAAATTTTCAGGGAGGGGGATGCCCCCAGACCCCCTACAGGGGTTTAGCTACTCAGCTTTTTCACCCCCTCTGGGTTTGCAATGCATCTTCAGGTATATGCACCCCCCCCCCCCATATAATGTGGCTCTTTGCATTACGACAGTAACAAATTTGGGCTCTAAGACCCTGGTTGGCCCCCCCGGCCTCTAGTTGGACAGGTCTGAAGGTAGAGGCCTGACAAAGTGAAATCCACTTCTCCAGGTTGGGGTTGGACACAGCCAACAACCCAATTCAGCATGATGTGTTCACATGATGCCCCCTTCACATTTCTGACTGCCCCCTAATATATGCTGCCTAGAACCGGCCCTGCCTGCTTCTCAGGCATCGACGAGGACGAAGGCAACAGCATCTTAGGCGTTTAAGGCACTATTTGTTGATTCGCTGACGTTGTAACAGTTCGTGAGTGAGAGTCGGTCGTGTGAGCAGGAAAAACAGTAAATGTCCACAAAAATAGTTCACTTGGGACTTCACTCTTGCCCTTTTATTGAGCCGAACACTTCATACTATCATACATGACAAAGAAGCGGTCTCACTTTACTCACTGTTAGCTGAGTTAAGAAGAAGAAAAAGGAGAAACCATAGGGAGAAACCAGCTCAGTAAGCTAATGGCGTCCACTCATCAGGTAGCCTTCTTCTCAACTGAAAACAAAACAACGCGGCGCGACGCTCAATGACGTCCCGGCGCCGCCACGCTTACATTCTTAAAGGAACATTTACAACTGTTACATATTCCCCCCAGTAAGACAAAGGCTGTCCCCAGCCGTACGCATCCGAGAAACAGGCTATACTTAACATACTCTCATACATGAAAAGCATTTAAGCTGTCATAACTAAACAGGGCAAAAATATACAGTGTATCATGCAGGCAGCTGGCATACATGTCAGTACCAAGCGAATGAAACGTCCTCAATGGCATATTGAAATGAAAAACACAACACATCCTACTGCAGCAAATATGAAGTCCCACGTTATGAACATTATTCTTACTCTTCTGTTATGAGAACATCTTGAAATAGTTATCACTACGTAAACAGTTTTCAATGGAAAAACACTGTCACTACCACTCAGGTAGGCAGGATAGAAAACTTAAACCACAAGTATAGAACACACATTACCCATTAAGGTAACCCTTTAATTTCCAGGCCGTTAATTACGTCATAATATCAAGAAATTACCCAGAAAGAATGATTAATTGCCTAGTAATGTCAAGAAATTGCCTAGAAATAACGGTCAATTTCATAGTAATGTAGAGAAATATAGCCAGGAAATAACTTTTAATTGTGTAGAAATAGCCCAGTAATAATGGTCAATTGTGTAGTAATGTTGAGAAATATAGCCCAGAAATAACAATTAATTACATGGTAATGTCAAGAAATATAGCAAAGAAATGACACTCTAGTGATATAGACAAGTTGTAGTAGTAGAATTGCAGTGAATTACTGCTAAGTATTGGGTAATTACAGCCTGTCGTTTCCATGATATAGTCAAGTACTTTCAGTGTGATTAACCTGATGTAATTGTAATTTCCACAGTCTTACCTTATGGTTAGCTGCAATATCTGTTTCCCAAAAGCAAATGGTAGATCTGGCAACTGCTGGAAATGTCACCATAGTTAACCCATAATTACCTTTCTGCTGCCTGTAAAGTGTAGTGAGCTTTGTTCCTTAGAAACGTATGGGTAGTTTCAACATAACTAACATGGTTATGAGAACTTCCACTGTAATAGTCTTGCCCAGTGGAAATGTCACCGTAGTTAACCCATAATTACCTTTCCACTGCCTGTAAAGTGTAGTGAGCTTTGTTCCTTAGAAACGTATGGGTAGTTTCAGCATAACTAACATGGTTATGAGAACTTCCACTGTAATAGTCTTGCCCATAACCCATTAAAGATGGTAGATGTGGCAACTGCTGGAAATGTCACCGTAGTTAACCCATTAATTACCTTTCCACTGCCTGCAAACTGTAGTGGGCTTTGTTCCTTAGAAACGTGTGGGTAGTTTCAACATAACTAACACAGTAATAAGATCTTACACTGTAATAGTCTTTCCCAGTAACCCATTTGGATCAAATGTATAAATATTTTCCAACAAAGATAAGCTACGTACCATGAAATGTCACAACATGAACTCTTTTTAGGAACATAGAAGCCATTTCCAAATAATGGAGGAGATAATTACCTTCACATTTTATATTAAGTGTACAATATTCCTGCTATAACCTATCCACCTTTTTCTGAACTTCATAGAAGAAAGGCAAAGTAGATTAGAGTACATGAATGGGATGTTGTCCTGTTAATTCTCAAAACTCATATTCACATGTTCCCATGAAGAAAATACAATGAAGCTGTTTTCAGTTGTTTTTAATAATTTCCCTGCTTATGTCAGCGTATTGGAACATTCCCAGTAGAGTTATTCCCTTTCCGATACCAGTATTGGAAATGCCTCCGATACCACCAAAAATGTTGGCATCGGTATCAGCAGTAGGCTACTGGAGTCCAGGTGTAGCCGGGACGGTCTACTGCGTTGTGTTCTGTGCACAATAACACGGGACGCAGGGCTGGGTTCACACTCAGGTTTATTCCTGTATGATGGCAACATAAAACAAAAAGGATGTGAATTAAATGGTCATCTTCTCCATAAAAGTCCTCTCTCAGTCAGGAACAGTGCAGACTGACAAATGCAGCACTATTTCTCCCAAAAAACTATCACATTTCTTCACATGGTAAAACATACAAGTAAACATCTCTAACATAACAATGGAGGCTGAGCAACCACACACATACCTGTATGATGGCCACATAAAACTAAATGGATGTGAATGAAATGGTCATCTTCTCCATAAAAGTCCTACCACACAAAAAATAAAATACATTTAGCATGTAGGCTAGTACATGGAGGACGCATTGACACATGCACACCACACACACACGCACGCACGCACACTCACGCACACACACAGGGAGAAATCGCGGCAAAATAACTGTCTCTCTCTTGCTCAAAACAGCTCTTAAAACACACTACACGACAGAAAACACCATTCCAAACAGTTTTAGATTAACATTTGTTCATTAAATTGGCAATAAAACTCAACAGGAGCCTCAACTACATACCTCTCTCACTCAAGAACAGCCACAGACTGACGAGAGAGAAGGGAGCGACGTGCGTCATATCCGCAGACTTTCAAAATAAAAGATCGGGTTTGTAAAAATGAAAGAAATACAAAAATAAAACCACAAAAATTTGAATTATATTAACAATAATCCATATTTAAAGTAAAAAAGAACTTAAATCACATCATCAGATGGATTTTGGTGAAATTAATAACAATAAAATGTGTCGTTTCTTTTTTCTATCTGTTATAGGCACCGATCCGGTTTATCTGTGGGTTATAAATACAACATGCAGCTAGAATAGAATAATAATTATTATAATAATAATTAAAATGATGTTGTGGGCCACAGATAAACAGAAAAAGGAAACTACTACACATTTTGGTGTTTATTTTATTGTTATTAATTTCACCAAAATCCATCAGATGATGTGTTTTGGTTTCTTTTTACTTCAAATATGGATTATTGTTATTGTTAATACTGTATAATTAAAATTTTTGTGGTTTTATTTTTGTATTTCTTTCATCTTTACAAACCCGATCTTTTATTTTGAAAGTCTGCGGATATGACGCACGTCGCTCCCTTCTCTCTCGTCAGTCTGTGGCTGTTCTTGAGTGAGAGAGGTATGTAGTTGAGGCTCCTGTTGAGTTTTATTGCCAATTTAATGAACAAATGTTAATCTAAAACTGTTTGGAATGGTGTTTTCTGTCGTGTAGTGTGTTTTAAGAGCTGTTTTGAGCAAGAGAGAGACAGTTATTTTGCCGCGATTTCTCCCTGTGTGTGTGCGTGAGTGTGCGTGCGTGCGTGCGTGTGTGTGTGGTGTGCATGTGTCAATGCGTCCTCCATGTACTAGCCTACATGCTAAATGTATTTTATTTTTTGTGTGGTAGGACTTTTATGGAGAAGATGACCATTTCATTCACATCCATTTAGTTTTATGTGGCCATCATACAGGTATGTGTGTGGTTGCTCAGCCTCCATTGTTATGTTAGAGATGTTTACTTGTATGTTTTACCATGTGAAGAAATGTGATAGTTTTTGGGAGAAATAGTGCTGCATTTGTCAGTCTGCACTGTTCCTGACTGAGAGAGAGGACTTTTATGGAGAAGATGACCATTTAATTCACATCCTTTTTGTTTTATGTCGCCATCATACAGGAATAAACCTGAGTGTGAACCCAGCCCTGCGTCCCGTGTTATTGTGCACAGAACACAACGCAGTAGACCGTCCCGGCTACACCTGGACTCCAGTAGCCTACTGCTGATACCGATGCCAACATTTTTGGTGGTATCGGAGGCATTTCCAATACTGGTATCGGAAAGGGAATAACTCTACTGGGAATGTTCCAATACGCTGACATAAGCAGGGAAATTATTAAAAACAACTGAAAACAGCTTCATTGTATTTTCTTCATGGGAACATGTGAATATGAGTTTTGAGATTTAACAGGACAACATCCCATTCATGTACTCTAATCTACTTTGCCTTTCTTCTATGAAGTTCAGAAAAAGGTGGATAGGTTATAGCAGGAATATTGTACACTTAATATAAAATGTGAAGGTAATTATCTCCTCCATTATTTGGAAATGGCTTCTATGTTCCTAAAAAGAGTTCATGTTGTGACATTTCATGGTACGTAGCTTATCTTTGTTGGAAAATATTTATACATTTGATCCAAATGGGTTACTGGGAAAGACTATTACAGTGTAAGATCTTATTACTGTGTTAGTTATGTTGAAACTACCCATACGTTTCTAAGGAACAAAGCCCACTACAGTTTGCAGGCAGCAGAAAGGTAATTATGGGTTAACTACAGTGACATTTCCAGCAGTTGCCACATCTACCATCTTTCATCCAAATGGGTTATGGGCAAGACTATTACAGTGGAAGTTCTCATAACCATGTTAGTTATGTTGAAACTACCCATACGTTTCTAAGGAACAAAGCTCACTACACTTTACAGGCAGTGGAAAGGTAATTATGGGTTAACTACGGTGACATTTCCACTGGGCAAGACTATTACAGTGGAAGTTCTCATAACCATGTTAGTTATGTTGAAACTACCCATACGTTTCTAAGGAACAAAGCTCACTACACTTTACAGGCAGTGGAAAGGTAATTAAAGGTTAACTACGGTGACATTTCCACTGGGCAAGACTATTACAGTGGAAGTTCTCATAACCATGTTAGTTATGCTGAAACTACCCATACGTTTCTAAGGAACAAAGCTCACTACACTTTGCAGGCAGCAGAAAGGTAATTATGGGTTAACTATGGTGACATTTCCAGCAGTTGCCAGATCTACCATTTGCTTTTGGGAAACAGATATTGCAGCTAACCATAAGGTAAGACTGTGGAAATTACAATTACATCAGGTTAATCACACTGAAAGTACTTGACTATATCATGGAAACGACAGGCTGTTCACTCTGTAATTACCCAATACTTAGCAGTAATTCACTGCAATTCTACTACTACAACTTGTCTATATTACTAGAGTGTCATTTCTTTGCTATATTTCTTGACATTACCATGTAATTAATTGTTATTTCTGGGCTATATTTCTCAACATTACTACACAATTGACCATTATTACTGGGCTATTTCTACACAATTAAAAGTTATTTCCTGGCTATATTTCTCATTATTACTATGAAATTGACCATTATTTCTAGGCAATTTCTTGACATTACTACGCAATTAATCATTATTTCTGGGTAATTTCTTGATATTATGACGTAATTAACGGCCTGGAAATTAAAGGGTTACCCACATGAACACATTCACATGAACCCAAACATTCACCTCAAGTCAAGTCTGTCAGTATGGATTAGTCCACCTACTGTCAGTCCATCCAGAGGTCACTCTGGGGTTCCATCTGGGTCTCAGGCTGTAGGGCCTAACAGGGTCAGTGGACAGAGGTGAGTCAGACATGTCAACGTCATGAGTCCCTTCATCAGTCTCCTGAACAGCGGTCTGGGAAGGGGTCAGAGTCAGTGTGAAGGTCGTCAGCAGGCACAACATCGTTCTCAGGTAAGTCAGGGGTCTGAGTCTGAGGGGCTTGTCTCTTCCTCTTGTTGGACGATGCCGTGGCCCATGTATGGAACGGCTGCAGGTTTGCCACATGAAAAACTCCAGCCTCTTCCCCAGTGTCGACTCTAGTTAGGCTGTAGTTCACATCAGACAGTCTCCGGGAAATGTGATATGGGCCAGTGTACAGTTGAGCCAGCTTGGCTGTGAAGTTGGTCAGAGCATCTGACCGTGGGTGAGTCTTGACCCTGACGAGATCTCCAATCCCATAGGAGACTTGACGCCGTCGCAGGTCATAATAACGTTTCTGGCGATCATGACTCTCAGAAAGCACTGCACGGGCATGATCATGCGCTTCTCGAAGTGAGGCTCTCAAGCACTCGGGGTAGGGGATTCCCGGCTCATCTACTCCATCACATGTGGGCTGGGTGACAAGGTCAAGCGGGGTATCCATTTCCCGCCCATACAACATCATAGACGGGCTAAGACCCGTGCTCTCGTGAGTTGCAGTTCGCAAAGCAAAACAGATTTGTGGGATGAACTTGTCCCAAGACGTGTGTTTGTCTCCCACATATGCACGAATGGCTGTCTTGAGGGTGCGATTGACACGCTCTGTGGCGTTTGTCTGCGGGTGGTAAGCCGTAGTGAGTCTGTGTTCAGTCCCGAGTGTTGACACAACATGTTCGAAGAGGTCACTCACAAATGGTGCCCCCCTGTCTGATATGAGGTAAGTAGGAGCACCATGACGGGCAAAAATATCACTAATGAACTTGTTAGCTGCAACTTGAGCTGTCGCCTCTCTCACTGCACTCACTTCAATCCATTTTGAAAAGTAGTCCACAAAGACCAGGATGTAAGCATTTCCGTTTTGTGTGCGAGGCAGAGGGCCAACATAGTCAACACCAGTATATTCCCAGGGCTTCTGTGGGTGAATGGGGACCATAAGTCCAGCTGGCTTTCTTTGGCTTGGCTTAGTGGTTTGACACACCGCACAAGAAACCACATAGTTCTTTACATCAGATGCCATGTTCGGCCAAAAGAACCTGAGGCGCAGGCGTGCCAGTGTCTTTGCAGTGCCCAGGTGACCAGCTGTGGGGTGATCGTGATAGTACCTGAGCAAACACCCGCGAATGGCAGTGGGGGCATAGAGTTTCATTTGTTTTAGTGGGTGTAAACCACATTTTGTTTTTGGGTCCTGAAAGTAGAGGAGACCATCTAGCACTGCATAGTGTGGGGGGTCATGACCGTTTTGACTGTCATTATGTTGGCCATCCTCTAACTGACGGAGCAATTCGCCAGTGACTTGGTCCTCCAGCTGCAACTGCCGCAGATGTGAGCGGTCTGCCAGCATCACTGGGGGTAGTGCACGGAGATCAAGGCCCCCTATCACAGCATATGGGGGCAAGGAGTCCATGGGGGAGTCTTGTGCAGGGAGCGGGTTTCGGGACAGGGCGTCTGGCACTTTGTTTCGTTCACCAGGCTTATGGACTATGCTGAAGTCGAAGTCCTGCAGACGGAGGGACCAACGGGCTAGCCTGCCAGAGGGGTTGGGACGGGACATTAACCACTTGAGGCTGCTGTGATCAGAAAACACAGTCACATGGAGGCCTTCTATGTACGGCCTGAAATGCTCCAACGCCCATATGACGGCCAAACACTCCTTCTCCGGAGTCGAAAATGGTTTCTCAGCCTTATGCAGAGCACGGCCAGCGTATGCCACTGCAACATCTCTGCCCTCATCATCTCTCTGCATTAGCGCTGCTCCAAGGCCCGCATCACAAGCATCTGCATGGACAAAAAAAGGACGTGAAAAATCAGGAAATCTCAGGACAGGCGCTGTCGTTACGCTGCTCTTCAAAAGATCCATGGCAGTTTGGCATTTACTGTCCCAATTGAACGGGACATCTTTTTTGGTCAGTGCAAAGAGAGGCTCAGCGTGTTTGGCATAATCTTGCACAAAGCGACGGTAATAACCCGTCAGGCCAAGAAACTGGCGCACGTGTTTCACTGTGGATGGCACTTTGAAATCAATCACTGCCCTCACTTTGTCAGGGTCGGGGTGTACGCCAGATGGTGAGACACGGTAACCAAGAAAGGCCAAGTCACTGAGGCAGAACTGACATTTACTTAGTTTCAAGGACAAGCCGGCTGATCTCAACCTGGCTAGGACCTCCTCCAGATCCGCCAGATGTTGTTCAAAGGTTGGTGAGGCTACAACTATGTCGTCAAGGTACACTGCACACGACTTGTATATGAGACCAGCGAGGACTGAGTTCATGAGCCTCTGAAAAGTCGCTGGCGCATTACAAAGGCCAAACGGGAGGACTCTGAACTGGAACAGGCCACAGTGCGAGACGAAAGCAGTTTTTTGTCTGGACTCCTCAGCGACAGCCACTTGCCAATAACCCCGAGCGAGGTCAAGAGTGGTGAGAAACTTCCCCCTTGCTAGGAAATCAAGGGACTCATCCACTCGCGGCAAAGGATAGGAGTCTTTTACGGTCAGCTGATTGAGACCCCGATAGTCAACACAGAACCGTGGCTCACGAGGGGGCTTGTTTACGATGACGACAGGGGCGGCCCAGGGACCTGATGCTGGCTCGATGATGCCATCCTGAAGCATTTTTTTTACTTGGTCCTCAATGATCTTTTTCTTGACAGGAGAGGTGCGATATGGGGGGAGGTTGACAGGTTTCGCATCTCCAACGACAATAGCATGTTCAGCAAGGGAGGTGCGGCCAAGGTGACCATCAAACAAATCACCGTAACTTTCAAGCAGCTCTAACAGCCTTGTTTTTTCCTCCCCTGCCAGGTTAGCTTGCTCTGCCTTATCATAAAGAGAAGGTGGTGAAGTGTCGAGGAACATCATGCTCTCACTTGCCAAGTAAGAAGCATCGAGGCTGTCAGCAGGCTCATCAAGGTAGGTCGGGTCGTCACCCAAGAGCACAGTTCTGGTGGGTACATGTATTGTGAGTGAAGCACGTTTCATAAAGTCCATTCCCAGAACTATAGGAGTGGAGAGGTCAGGGATTACAACAAACCTATGATAGAAACGTTCGCCCATAAACCCAATGGTTAACCATGTGACCCCTAATCGGTTGCAGGGTGCATTATTTGCCAGCCGGATTGGGGGACCTGACCATGATTTAGCTGACGATCTACTTTGGATATCTGCTCTCACAGCTGAGATTGAGGCACCTGTGTCAAGTGTGGCGTCCAGTGCAGTCCCTTCAAAGTTCACTTTTGCTGTAAGTGGTGTATTCCAAAAAGAATCTGATGACTTATCTTCAACATGGCCGAGCACGGGCTGCTCGGCTAGGGTGGAAGAGAGTGAGGGAGGCGGAGTCAGTGTCTGGGGGGAGGGTCGCCTCTCCGAAATTTTCTCCCCCCCTGGAAGTTTCCCGGCCTCCTACTGAACAGCCGTGGGTCTGCCACTGCATTGTCGTCCCCAGTTCTCTGGGGGTCTGGACCGCTGTCTGGGGGTGGGGCTCGTTGTGACTCAGCAGTGGGCTCGGGTGGATGTGGGAGTACCCGGGGGGCTGCAGAACAGTTGGGGCACGTACGGGATGTGAACCCAGGCATGGAGCACCTGAAACAGTAAGTCTCTCTCTCATGTTTACTTTTTAACTGTACATGAGGTGGCTGTGGGGTGTTGGGGCCAAGGACAGAGTGAAGCTCATGTGCTCTAAGTACTAGGTCAATGACTGATCTGACTGGTGTGCCATAAAGAGCAACTCTGTATTTTTCAAGAGCGTGCTTACAGATGAGCTCTATTTGCTCCTGGTCTGATGGTGGGCTTCTCAGCTTTTTGAATTCACTGAGCATGTGGGCAACAAAAGTGGGCAGGGGCTCCTCTGGCCTCTGGATGCGGTCAAGGATGCCTCTCATCACACGCTCCTGATTGTCAGCAGGGAGGAAGACCATTTTAAATAATTCACAAAAGTCAGCCCAAGAAACAACATGAGTATCGAGCACGCTGAACCATTTTTTTGGTTCTTTAGCTAGGAAGCGAGGGAGCTCTCTAAGGACCTGAGCATCTGAAAGGTTAAGGGAGGACCTATAGGTATTTACAGACTGTAACCACTCTTCTGGATGAATCCCACCGTCACCAGTGAACACGGGGGGCTCAAGTTTAGCTTGGTGCAGTGCAGCTGCGAGAACTCTGCTCGTATTGCTCAGTTCACGAGGATCTGGCTGAAGGTGGGAAGCAGGTGGGGGTGGCGTGTAACCTAGTGTCACTGTGTTGGGTTCATGAGGTCTCCAACTGGAAGGGTGGGGTGCATAGGGTGTTGACGTGGCCACCGGGGCAGGATTATTGGGTCTGGCAGGGGGGGTTCTAGAGCCTACCTTATTGTTTAGGTCCCAGTGCTGTAGTATACTTCTCTGCAGGTCGAGGGAGTCATGCAGACATAGCTGAAGCATCTCCACTTCAGCTTGCAAACTCTTCACCTTCGACTCAAGCTCAGCATTAGGTTGACATGGGACAGCTCGGGGTGGGAGGGGTATGAAGTCAGTTTCAATGTCAGAGTCTGTATCATCAGGATTAGTTGCCATTTTTTTTTTTTTTTGTCAAGGGTTAAATAGTTAGTCTTTAGTATGATGCAACTATCAATTACTGCACTTAAAATTCACAATACCCCATACCACACAGCATAGAATTGATAAATGAAAAGGCAAAAATTTTTTTTTTTTTTTTTTTAAACACCACAGCGCTCCTTTAAAATCACCCTAATGAGGGAAAAACTGAAAACGCTCACTAGGAAATGCAAAAAGAGAATGAAAGACAGTATTAAACATCAACCCTTCACTGTATGAATGAGAACACTATTAAGTGTAGATTATTATTAAAGCAAGGTGAGTTTTCTTCACAAATCACTCTGTTTGCAGTCTTTATATGAAGTTGCAGTTGGTGGTGGTAGTCACAGCTCACATTAATCCTCGTTCCTCCGTTCTTTAATTTCAGCTCGCTCAGAATGTTTCACAGTTCGTGTACTTTACCGGTTCAAACCTGTGGCTTCAACCGACGAGTCCGTGGGGTCGGGTGACCGGCAGTCTAACAGGCAGCAGGGGAAGGACGAGAAGAGAATCTCCCGGAGCTCCGCGAAGCCGTACCGCGCCGTCCAACGGGAGCCGCTCGCCAGCCGCCGGCAGGAACCTCCGCAGCGCGCCGCTGCCCGCACCAACAGGTCCGGAGATGGTGGAGCATGAAGAAGAAGCCTCTCCGCCGGAGTTAGCACCGCCGCTACACCCGCCAGTTGCCTGTGATGTTGCCGCCGCACGCGGTGAAGCACAACTCAGTCCAGCACGATGAGAAAACGACGAAGAAAAAACAACAACCTCCAGCTCGGTCTCGGAGAGCTTGTTGAGGAAAGGTCCAAGGAAAAAGAAAAAATGTTCGGGCGCCACTTGTAACAGTTCGTGAGTGAGAGTCGGTCGTGTGAGCAGGAAAAACAGTAAATGTCCACAAAAATAGTTCACTTGGGACTTCACTCTTGCCCTTTTATTGAGCCGAACACTTCATACTATCATACATGACAAAGAAGGTCTCACTTTACTCACTGTTAGCTGAGTTAAGAAGAAGAAAAAGGAGAAACCATAGGGAGAAACCAGCTCAGTAAGCTAATGGCGTCCACTCATCAGGTAGCCTTCTTCTCAACTGAAAACAAAACAACGCGGCGCGACGCTCAATGACGTCCCAGCGCCGCCACACTTATGTTCTTAAAGGAACATTTACAACTGTTACAACGTCAACTGGTAAATAACGGCAAGAAATCTTAGCTAATGTAGCGGGACGCAGTCTTTGGTCCCGTGACGTCACTAAATGCTATTGCATGGGGTTATAATGACAAAACAGTCTTAAAATAGCCTACAATGAAATGAATGGAATGAAATGGTTTCAGATGTTTTATTGCACAGGCTTTCACAAATAGTCTTTATATCATGGCAGTGCTCCTTCTTTCCTCATCTGCCCTTCCATCCTCCTGCAGAACTCGTCCACTTCACTGAAAACAGACACAAAATGATAAATACTGGAATAGAAGAACCATCAGTTTACATTGTTGACTGATGCCTGCAGTGCGTACACTTTCACAAGAAACCTTACCATGAGAAAAAAAATCCCACAGTCGTTCCCACATGTCTGGCGAGGCAAGCCCTAAAATGAATAAAATAAAATGAAATGAATGAATAAAAGTGGACATTACAGGCAATAGTCCATTTTTTTCTACACAAATCATGAATTTCATGTCCTGTCCCCTCTGTCCAGAGACCAGGATCAATTTGCTGAGCGTTTGTCTAGAGAAACATCAATAAAAACAACATGTTGTAGCATAAAGTGGGTTAGGGTTAGACCAACGACCTACACACAGGCTAGCCTACTTAGTTTTATTTTTGTTTAATTTAATGCACACGGGATTAACAGTTTCTGTTTCATTACTGTACAGTTTTTCTCAGTTGCTAAAACACTAAACCCTGTTGTCTGAACCAAATGCTCAGTTGCCTGAACCACTGACTGAATCAGTCTCTTTTGGCAAAACCATCAGCACTTTTCACCTGTTTAGACACAACTTACCAACACATTTTCATTGTGATGCACCTGTGTTGCATAATGCTGAGCACAGGTGGCAAAAGTCAAACACAACTAAAGCACAAGTTTCACCGGTTGAACACAACAACTCAAAATTGATCAGACTTGTGTCTAATGATATCAGGGAACATACATAATCCAGTTGAGGATGAAGTCCTGTGGCCTGACCCAGTACAGAACAGAGAAACGATGCTGTGGCTGAGTTACTGCATGCACTTCTCATTTCTATATTTTTCTACTTTATTTTACCAAGAGAGCTTCTAGCAGAAAAATGCTAAGCTTGGTTAGCATTTGAACATTGAACATTGAAAACTTTATTGAACAACGTTAAACAAGTGTTCAAAAGGATTAAAACACAATAAAGCCAAAAGGCTTGTTTCCATTGTGGTCCTGTGAGATGGTAGACAACATGGAATTAAAACAAGGAAGACAACACACAGCACATGGAATGACACTCGGACACATAGACTACCACATTGAAGAACAAGACGAGATAGATAAGACAAGGGGATTAGTTCCCAAACAAAAACAACAAAACATTTGACAGACATACAAACAAACAATAGCCTACATAATCTAGTGCTTCACTGCTCTTTTGATTTAATTTATCGATTGGCTAACCATTTTTTTATTGAGGACTTAAAAAGAGAGTAGGAAGAGGTAACAGTTTTAAGATTTAAAGGAAGACCATTCCACAAGACAGCTGCTGAGTAAAGAAAGGAAAACTTTCCCATACAGAGCCTGTAGTCAGTGGAGCGCCCCCTGGTGGAGTAATTGTGTGTGTCACTGACTTTGGAGAAGTAGTTTACTAAATACTTCGGTACCAGGTCGTTTTTTATTTTATACACCAAACACAGCTTGAGTTGAGAAACTCTCTCCTCCACTCTGAGCCACCTGAGGCTGGAGAAGTGGTCAGGATGGAGGTGTGTTCTGTTCTGGGATGAAGCTTATGTAGCTACTCTAATCAGTTTGTTTTGACATGTGTGTAGCTTTACTTTGAGGCCTTTAGAGGTGCCAGTGTACCAAGATGTACAGGCATAGTCAAAGTGGCATTGTACCAGGGCATCAGCTAAGGTTTTTAGGGTGTAGCTATCCAATAGGCTAGAGATTCTTGCCAGGAACTTAGTCCTTTGGCTCACCTTTGAGATGACTCTTCGGGCCATAAAGTCCCCTCTTAGTTTGTTGTCTAAGATACAGCCTAGGTAGGTGACCATTTCCCAGGCTGGGATTATAAAATTACCTAGTGTGACCCTAAAATCTTGTGACTTTCTTAGTTTGTAACTGGACCCGTTATGACGTGCATGAGGTTAATTGTAAACGTATTATAAGTCAAACATTTGTTACGCTGCAGATGCATTTTCAACAAAAACTTCTAGACATGAAACGAACTTTGTGATTAACGTTCAATACCTTTTTTAATCAGCAGAGCAGCTGTGTCTGTCTGTAGCTGTAGTGGTGACGAGTGTCCAGCAGAGGGCAGAGCGTCACCATGGAAACCACCTCCATCAGACCCACTTCACTGTTAGAAACATGTTTTACTTTCCTTCCTGTCACGTGATCCGCTGTGTGTGTGTGTGTGTGTGTGTGTCAGCAAACACAGTAAACACAGTGAACCATGCATCAACACATCTACACAAAGTCTCAGAACTTTTTTATTTCATCCACAGATAAAATAAATAAAAGTAAAAAGTTTTTTCAAAGAGTAAAATGAACTTAGTCTTTATGTATTTATTTATTTACGTATCATTGTGTCATCTATAGAGTTATATTTCTATTCTAGGTGATTCTATTGAGTTCTACTGTGAGTCCGGTCTCCATGGAAACATCAGGACATGCTCCTGAGGTTTCATATATGCCATAGATATTGCAACCCTGCTGTATATAACATATACATAATATATAGTATAGTAGTACTACCTCATTGTTTCTTCGCACCACCGACTGACCACCTTGATCCACCTGCCACTTTACTTCTCTATGTTTGTACTTGTACGTGTTCTCTGTTGTATGATGTCATTGCTCAGTTCTTGTTGCTTCTTTCTCATGTGTGTACAAGTGATGCATAAACCGGAGTCAAACTCCTTGTATGTCTGTACACACTTGGCAAATAGAATCAGAATCAGAATCAGATTTGATTCATGGTTTGTAACGAAGCTTCTCTGAGCCACGAGGCTCCAGCTCTTCATCAACTCTTCATCACTGCAGAGACTCAGGAGGAGGATGGGCCTCCTCTTCCTCCTCCTGCTCCTCCTCTTCCTCCCTTTCTTCCTCCTCTGTTTTAGTGGGCCTTACCTGTCCCAATATGCACACTCCATCACACTAACACACTGGGCCACTTGGCGTGTGCGTTCATGTTCTTAGTGTCAGTTCAGTGTGTCCCGTTTCTCCAGCGACTGAAAGTGCAGCCACTTGATGTGTACTTCACCCACACTGAAGGTCAGACCGCATCCCAGCGGTGTTTGGCCAAGTATAAATCCCACAATGCACCACGGTGAAGTCCGCCGTCACTGGCAGCCACAAGTCACGTTTTGGAAATGTGATTGAATTAATCTCAATAAAATGAAATGAACTTTCTATCTCATAATTATGACTTTTTAATGTCATATTTTATATTTATCAGCTCTGGTCATGTTTTTATTTTATTATTTTCTTGTTTGTTTTATTCACTCATGGAGTTGGGCTGACATGTTTATGATGTGAATCTTGTGCATAGAGACAGTTTAGGAGTAGATGAGACTGATCCAGCAGCACTGTTGTTTACTAGCCAGAGTGTCTCAAACTGCAATACTTCTCTTAGTGTACTACTTTGTTGCAGTATTTAACCTGTATTTTACCAGTACTACACTATAAAGAAGTGTTCTTCTTACCTGAGCAGTAGCTGCCGTCTCAGATCCAACATGGCCGCCGCACACTGATTGATTGATTGATTGATTTACTTTAATATCCCCAAGGGGGCAGTTCAGTGTACAACAGCAGTTGGCACAATAAACACACGGGATACAACACATAAAGTAGCAATAAATAGAGAGAAATACATCATATATTAAAGCAGAAGTAAGTGGTCCGGTGGTTTTGGCTAATGCTGCGTTCCAGGCAGGCTTTTGAAATCGTAAATTACAGCTTCAAGTCACAACTTACGACTTTGTAGCGTTTCAGGCAACCCACTCGTGTTTTTCCGACCTGTTTTACCTGTGAAAGTCACTATAACGGCCACTCGTAACTTCTGACCCGTGAACTCGTACCAGATCGAACTGGTACAACTTCACAGGTCGGAAAAATACGAGTTTCCTTGAACGCACCATAACAGTCCTCGTCCCTACGTCGCCACATTCACAGCGTTCCTTGGCTGCACACACAGCCCTGCAAGCAGTTCTCTCTCCTCATTGGATAAAGGTTGTAGGATACAAGGAAAGTTTTCTCCTGGGCTCAGAGCAGAGCAGAGTGACAGAGAGGGGTAATGTGAGACACCCCCTGTATCTAGGCAACGGAACACATTTATCATCATGTGACCATGATGTTTTCAAGCCCCTTCCATTTCCCCGTGGCCATGAAGGAGAGGACCTCATGATGCTGTGGAAAGCATGTTCTTTTTCACTAAAATGTTATTTATGAATGTAAAAGTAAATTTTCTTGCTGTCAACTTAAAGCAGAAGTCAGGTGAATGTTTGTGTTAATATAAGTCTTAAATAGTTGTATCTTCCGACAGCAATCACTTCTATAGAGTCAGTGTGTGACTGCAGCGACGACAACACAGCAGAATGATCCCCCCCCCCCCCCCCCCCCCACACTTTACTTTGCGGCCAGTGGGCTTATTTGGACTTACAAGCCTCAATTTGACTAACAAAACAACAACAAAAAGCTTATAGTAAATCACACAAATCTTCTAGTATTATTCAAAGATTGGCACGGCGGCCTATTAAAGGATAATTTCCGTTTTTTACAACCTGGACCTTATTTCTAGCATAAAATACGATCATTTTACTCACCCAGATAACTTTGGTGACATTTGGAGTCGTTTTGACGAAATTAGCCCCAGTGGAAGCTCCTCTTCCCAGTTCGTCAAATGTGATGAACCGGGAAGAGGAGCTTCGAGAAGCTTCTGCTACAAACAAGCTTAAAATATAGACTTATTTAATTTTTTTCTGAACAATTTCTCATTTTGGGGCTTCAATACAAGATGGACATTACATACGAGCAGCATGGAGGTATTTGGATGTTTTTTGGTGTGTCTTTTTGTTACGAAGACAGTTGGTATCCATTAGCAACCGTTATATGGACATGCACTGCTACGCCGAGACCCCCTGTAACTCAGAGAAGCCACGGAGGACTCTGAAACTTCTCCTAGCCCTTAGTCCACATGGGGGGGGGGATCATGAGGGACATTTCAATTTTGGGTGAACTATCCCTTTAAAGGCAAACAAATCATCAAAAATGTACTTTACAACAAACACAGTGATGACAAAGTGCTGCCTCGGCTGCGTGTCCTGATGTGAGGACGATGGTGCGTTCAAGGTCCCGTAGGACAGATCTCATCAGGAGGAAGAGGAGGAGGAGGAGGTGAAGAGTTGCCGTGGCGATGATGAACAGATCTCATCAGGAGGAAGAGGAGGAGGAGGTGAAGAGTTGCCGTGGCGATGATGATGAACCTGCTCTGATCTCGTCTCGTCTCATCATCCCTCTGAGCCAAATCTTTAATTTGTTGTCGCCGGCGCCAAAATTCTCCTCCGAGTGTTTTAATCTGAAGTGTGAACAGATGTTCAGGAGCACACACACACACACACACACACACACACACACACTGACAGACACACACACACACACACACACACACACACACACACACACACACACTTGAAGTAGTTACACAACGAGTCACTATAGAACCTGTTCATAGAAACCAGCAGCAGGGTCGTCACCTGATAGTCAAATTCAAAATCTTAGCAAGAATATTTGTCTTATTTCTAGTCAAAATAAATCTAATTCTACTTAAAATAAGACTCATCACATAAAAAAGCAGCTTGTTTTTAGAGACTTTTAAAAAAAACTTTTTTCAAGCAAATTTTCCACTTGAAATAAGTAGAAAAATCTGATAGTGGAGCAAGTTTTTCTTTCTTATTACAAGCACAAAAAACTTGCTTTCACTGGCAGATTTTTCTACTTATTTCAAGTGAAAATTAGTTTGAAACAAGTGAAAATGATCTAAAAACAAGTTCATTTTTAGGTGATGAGTCTTATTTTAAGTGGAAAGAGATTAGTTTTGACTAGAAATTAGACATTTTGACAAGAAATAAGACAAATATTCTTGGAAAGATTTTAAGTTTTTGCAGTGTAGAACTGATGATGCATTCGAGGACCCTATTACTGTAAGACTTATAGTCCAGTCATTTTATGAAAAAAGGTTGAACAAACTGCAACAGAATCAAACTCAACTGGTTTTGTATCCTCAACATGTCCTGAGTGAGGGGGGAAAAGCCCAGAAGAATCCCATTAGGGGAAAGTTTAGAGAAAGACCCAAATATAGCCCATTTACACTGCAAAAACTCTACATCTTTCCAAGAATATTTGTCTTAGTTCTTGTCAAAATGTCTCATTTCTAATCAAAACTAATCTCTTTCCACTTTAAATAAGACTCATCACCTAAAAATGAACTTGTTTTTAGATCATTTTCACTTGTTTCAAACTAATTTTCACTTGAAATAAGTAGAAAAATCTGCCAGTGAAAGCAAGTTTTTTGTGTTCTGCTTGAAAGAAGTAAAAAGTGTCTAAAAACAAGCTGCTTTTTATGTGATGAGTCTTATTTTAAGTAGAATGAGATTAGTTTTGACTAGAAATAAGACAAATATTCTTGGAAATATTTTGAATTTTTGTAAATACGCCTATTCATTATTTTTCTCATGTGAATAGGGTAACATTTTTAACCTTTAGATATCTCCAAGAAAATTACTGAGTTGATTACTTACATTAAGACAAACAAAAAATGTATTACAAGTCTTTTGAAATTCTTTGTTAACATGAGCAAATTTGCATAAATTTGCATAAATTCCACCGTTTTCACGGCACATGTATATAAAGGTGCTCCCAGAGCATTCTGGGTAGTGAAGTCCTCCAACCAGTATTCATCTTAACTCATATATTAGTAACCTTCCTCCTCCTCCTCGTCTTCCTCCCTTTCTTCCTCCTCCTCCTCCTCTCTGATGTCACAGGTCTAATTATCTAAACGATGCTGTGATCACCTGCAGCACCGTTTACCCATGATGCCTCCACCTGGGACCAATCAGCCGCAGCCAACCAGCTGCAGCCAATCAGCAGCAGCCAATCACAGACGTCGTTACAGAGCAGATTCAGACTCTTTTCCACTGAGAAGAAACAGATAAAACAGAAAAAACAGATAAAAAGTAGAAGCTGAAGATAAAAAGGTGAAGATGAAACTGCTGCTGAATGTCAGTGTGTTTCCTCCTGGGGGGTTGAACAGAGAGCTGGCTCCTCCTGGCTCTGGGCCAATCAGCTCCTTCGGGGGAGGGGGGGGGGGGGGGGGCAACACAACAACAGCAGCTCTAATTGGCTGAATGATCTGAGGCTAATTACTATGCTAATGTTTACCTGCTGGACCCTGAGGACCAGGACCAGACGGGTCTGGATTAATAGATCTGAGACCTCAGAGCCCCCAACTGAGACCATCAGACCATCAGCCTGAAGAAGCTGAACCACAGTGCATCATGGGAAACTGACTTAAAGGAGCAGGAAACTAAACGGAAAAATATCTGAATTTTCTCTCTGATGTTACAGTTTTCCTCAGTTGGTAAAACACTGAACCCTGTCGTCTAGACCAGATGCTCCGTAGTCTGAACCACTGACTGGACCAGTCACGTCTCACCTGTTTAGACTTTAACAACTCACCAACACGTTTTCATTGTGATGTGATGTGTTGTATAATGCTGAGCACAGGTGGCAAAAGTCAAACACAACTACAGTAAAGTCACAGGTTGAACACAACAACTCAAAATGGATAACACTTGTGTCCAATGAAGTGAGGGAACATATATAGCTAAGCTAGTTCAGGATGAAGTCCTGTGGCCTGACCCAGTACAGAGAAATGATGCTGTGGCTGAGTTGTGC
Organism: Trachurus japonicus; assembly: GCF_045865225.1. Classification (NCBI taxonomy): domain Eukaryota; kingdom Metazoa; phylum Chordata; class Actinopteri; order Carangiformes; family Carangidae; genus Trachurus; species Trachurus japonicus. Next base: position 1,006,847 of record NW_028221153.1, on the reverse strand, counting down.
ACTTCTCATTTCTATATTTTTACATAGGCTTACTGCATACAAGTGCTCAATGCACAAGATTTCAGTTTGTTTTTACTACAAGTGCTAAATGCAGGTGTTTTGTTTTGCAACATGCATTTAGCTACAGTGAACGATAAACATTTATTTCTACAGCTTCATGTGCTGAGCGTTGTGTTTTCTATTTTTCTATGTAGTGTTTAGTGGCCATAGGCGTCATTTACGCTGGGGACGCTGGGGACATGTCCCCACCACTTTTTGTCAAGAACAATTTTGTCCCCACCACAAAATTAACGTAACATTATCCTAAAGAAGAATGGCGAAAAAACGTTGATAAACTATGACAAAATAGGCAGCTGAAACAGTGTGCACGGCGCAGAGCCTCTGCCGGAGCCAATAACTCGCAACAATGTAGCTTCGATTAAAGTAGTTCTCACAGCCCGGAGCGGGCGCTGCGCGCGTCCTCGCGGCTTGGCTGGTTACACAGGGAGCAGCTTCTCCTGCTCTCTCCTCGCCGGGAAAACACCGACCACGTCTGTACTCGGTTTTCCACACACACAGGTCTGTCTCTAGCTCTGTATGTATGTATGTGTGTGTGTCTCGTGTGCAGACGCAACTGACAAATATTTATAGACGGACAAGCAACAACTTCATTACCGGTAATCATCATTTTATTTTGAAAATTGACCGGATTCTCTCGCCTTTTCTGTGCTCGACTTCCTGTCTGGTACGATCCGTCTGTCCAGCTTGACAGACGGCGCTCACGGCTCGCGTGAAAAATAGAACAGACGCCGAACTGAAGCGCTGCCTCCACTCGTTTCGATTGTAGTCCGGATGAGACAGCACCCGATATGCTTAATGTTTGGGTGCAAAGTCACTGTTAACAAAATCAACATCTAATCTGTCCCTTCAAAATAAAGTTAGTAACGTGTCTGTTTGGAGCAGCTGCTGACAGTGACAGTTTCCTCATCACTAAACCTGAGCCACCATCAGATCCTCACTCACGTCGTGACGACGGGACAAAGTCTTTTGGACATAGCCTATTGTGTGTTTTTCCTCTCTATAACCGTCTTGCTTCAGTTTTTGCTGGTTGGCAATCATCTGGTGCACCCGCTGTTTCTGTTTCTCACTCACTCTCGATGCGCATAGATGTTATAAAAAGAAAAAAACACAGATGCGCAAATTGAAATGACCTACTGTAGTATAGTCTAACAATTCAATGACCACAGCTGATCACCAGCTTGTCATGCCCCACCTGTGTCACGTCTCTAAACACAACTACGGGCTTCTTCTTCTTCTTCTTTTTTTTTTTTTTTTTTTTTGCTGCGGTCCGGCGGAGAATTTAAAAAAAAAAAAAAAAAAAAATCTCGCAGCCGCATCGGGTCCAGGGTCCAGGCTTCAACACTGGTCGGACCTGGTCGGGTCTTTGCTCATTTATTTGCTCAAACTTGGACCCAGACCCGGTCCTATAGGAGACCAGAGTCTGGTTGAGAACGGCAGTCTATGACGGTCTGGGAAACGGTGTCAGGTGCGGTGCAGCGGCGTCGGGGGGGGGGGGGGCATATGCATATGCATATGGTCATTGTCCCCACCACTTTTCAAAGTAAACTGACGCCCTTGTTAGTGGCTGCTCAGTAGTGGTTTTAATTTTGATTGATTGACTCGGGGCACGACTTGACAGCAAAGTTCAGTTTTGAGCACCAGATTGAACTGTTTTGAGGTGAAAGTTTGGTTTTGCAAGAAGAAGAGTGTGAGGTTTTGTGAATGTAGCTTGAAAACTGGGGTTTGTGTTCACAGTTTAGAGGAAAGAAGGGAGAGCAGCTTTCCAGAAATAATGTGTCTTAGCAAACAAGAAAAACTGTAACATAACAACATAATAACATAAAAGACTTATTTATTGTATGCTTATATTTTCTTCTGTATACTGTTAAAATGGGGGGAGGGGGAGGGGGAAATTTTGGGGTTTATTCTTATAGTTTTTAACTTTGAAATTCTGCTAATATTTAGTAACTCTGTAATTTTTTGTAATATTTAAATTCTAATTTTTTTTTTTCTCCTATTTTAAGTTGTTGTATTGTATTATTCTGCTATAATATTCTTCACCTTTGTACACTGGAGCGCTGTGATGAAAGAATTTCCCGCAGGGGATTAATAAAGTATATTCTATTCTATTCTATTCTACAGCTTCATGTCCTGAGCGTTGTGTTTTCTATTTTTCTACATGTATGTAGTGTTTAGTGACTGCTCAGTAGTGTTTTTAATTTTTATTGATTGACTCGAGGCACGACTTGACAACATAGTTCAGTTTTGAGCACCAGATTGAACTGTTTTGAGGTGAATGTTTGGTTTTGCAAGAAGAAGAGTGTGAGGTTTTGTGAACGTAGCTTGAAAACTGGGGTTTGTGTTCACAGTTTAGAGAAAAGAAGGGAGAGCAGCTTTACAGAAATAATGTGTCTTAGCAAACAAGAAAAACTGTAAATCACACAGTTTATAATGTGTTTGAGAGGAGGATCTCACTGAATGTTGAACTGTCCCTTTAATGTTATTTTAGCTCCAGCCAAACATGTGGAGGTTGTGTCCACTTTAGCCCCACGTGAATCTCACTCCAGTGCTTCAGTTTGTTCATTAATTTGTGTGTTTTGTATCTGTTGTCATCCCCGGTGAACGTCTAGCGGCCCTGAACGTCTCGTGAGGCGTTCAGGGCCGCGCGTTGAGCAGATGAGCTGTGACTTCTCCTGATGGTTTTGGCTAAAGACTGTTGAATTGAATCATTAGTCAGGGGAACATGCTAATTAGCGGCATATGCCACGCAGCAATTATGTTAATCCCTGTCAGCGTTTTGTCACCCGGAGCGCCGACACGCGGAGCGCCGACCGCATCAACGTCTTAACGTGGCGTTGTGTCGCCTCGCGGCCTCGGCAGCGACACCGAGAGCCACGGCGCCGGGCTCGTTCCGCTGGACGCTCCGCTCAGACTCGTCAACGCAGTCACATGTGAATTCATCCCGCGCCGCCACACGTTACATCACATCACGTCAAACACGTACGGCGGCCCGGAGCGGCCAAAACAGAGAGGAACAGCAGCCTCACGCTTCTCTATCAAAACTTCATAACGTTTTAGTATTTCCACCTTAACTCTGTAGGATTTCCATCTTGTCTTGTCTTGTGATGATCTGAACCAAATATTTTCAGTTTCTTTAGAGAGGAACTCTGTAGGATATCCTCCTTAACTCTGTAGTTTTCTTTTTTCAAAGGAGGTTAAATGGAAAGCAACTGGACTTAGTTATTTGTCTAGGAAGACGTTTCACCTTCATCCAAGAGGCTTCATCAGTTCATGTACGCATCCGCAGCCTGGTCAGATGCTACATGAACTGATGAAGGTGAAACGTCTTCCTAGACAAATAACTAAGTCCAGTTGCTTTCCATTTAACCTCCTTTGAAATACTATGACCTGGGCAAATGAGAATATGCACCGGCTTAACTCTGTAGTATTTCTCCCTTAACTGGTAACATGGTAGATGATAAATAACCTTATCCACCGCTCCATGGATTGATTGAATACCTCCATGCTGCTCGTCTGTAATGTCCCTCTTGTATTGAAGCCCCAACATGAGAAATTGTTCCGCCGGTCACAGGAAGAGCAGTGAACTGAGACACTGGGAGCTTCTGCTACAAACAAGCTTAAAATATAGACTTATTTAATTTTTTGCAGAACAATTTCTCATGTCGGGGCTTCAATACAAGAGGGACATTACATACGAGCAGTATGGAGGTATTTGGATGTTTTTTTGTGTGTCTTTTTGTTACGAAGACAGTTGGTATCCATTTGCAACCGTTATATGGACATGCACTGCTACGCCGAGACCCCCTGTAACTCAGAGAAGCCACGGAGGACTCTGAAACTCCTCCCAGCCCTTAGTCCACATGAGGGGGAGGAGATCATGAGGGACATTTCAATGTTGGGTGAACTATCCCTTTAAGGATGGCCATCCAACCTTACTCTAAAGAACACAGTGATGGGTTCAGAACACATCTCCAGTAATAACGCTGCCTTCAGGTGCTCTGGTACAGATGGTATTTTCCACTTGTGACCTGGTATTTACCAGTGCGTTGTGTTCATGTGCTTTTGTTGTTGTACAGAGAAAATAAAGATGGTGGACACACAGATTCAGACTTGTTACTTGGGTAAAACCACAGATATATGACACGTGCAGCATCTACATGTATATATCTATGGGGTAAAACCATCTTGGATTGCCTAGTTCATCTCTTACAGCAAGAAGATGAATTATCAAAACTCAAACGGTAAATATTAATATTCATGGAGATTTAGCACTGGCTATTTGGCTTTTTAAAAGCGTTTTTAACTGTACATGCACACATACTGTACATAAAGTGAATAGCTGCTAAGTGTTTTCTAAAGGCTTGCCTTGCTTACCATTAACCAATCTTGTGTAACTCGCCGCCATGTTGAAAAGGTCAAAGGTTATTCTCATCTCGGAAACTCGGGCATCAAAAAATTCTATGAGTTGCCCAGTGGAAAATACCACATGAGAGGGTGTTCATGTGCACTTTTCACCTCGTCTTTTTGGTATTTACCATAATTACCATAGCACATGAAGGCAGCATAAAGCAAAGATGGTTAAGTTGGTTCAGGTGTGAAGCAGCACCTGTCACCTGTCACCTGTGCAGCAGCAGCAGCAGCAGGAGGAGGAGGAGGAGGGGGCGTGGCCTGAGCTCAGCAGCAGTGAACTGAACAGCAGGAATGAACTCACCTCCTCTCTTCTCCTCTTCTTCCTCTCTCCCCCTCTACCCCCCCCTCCCCCCTCACAGGGGGAACTAATGCATTGAGCTGAGGGGGGGAAATGAACCATTAAAGGGCAGATTTAAGCACATTTACCATCCTTAGAAGAAGGTAACGCTACTTGAATTTGCCCCCGTTTGAAGGAGAGTCTTTAATGTTGTGTCCACGGGACAAACGCACATCAAAGCAGAGGACGTCCTGACGAGCTGAATCAAATACTTGTGGATTAAAGTGGGGGGTGGGGGGGGGGCAGGTTGTGGCCCCCAGACTGTCCTCAGTGGCAGAGCTGCCGGGCACGACGCCGCCGCTCCAACCGCCACCTCGCTCCACGCTATCGTTTCCCAGAATGCAAATTAAATCCAGGGATTGGGGAGGGGAGGGGGGTGTGTGTGTGTGTGTGTGTGTGTGTGTGGGGGGGGGGGGGGGGGGGGGGGGCGTCTGCTTTGAATTCCTGCAAGAGGGGTGTTTCCCCCTCCCCCCCTCCCCCTCCCGGCCTCCCTCTGCTCCCGCTCTTATCTTAGAGCCGAGCGCTCAGAGACACAGGCTGAGTATTTGTATTTGTATGCAAAGGTGCCCCCCCCCCCCGATGCCCCCCCCCATTCATACAGCTCTGGAAAAAAATAAGGGAGCACTTTCACAAAATGTTTCTTAAAAGCATCTCTACATGTATGACAGTCATTTTTCTCTAGTCATTCTTTTCTTTTCTTTTCTCTTTTAAACACCAACACAAACACAACTCATTCTCCTTAAAGCAGAAGTCAGGTGAATATTTGTGTTAATCTAAGTCTTAAATACTTCTATCTTCTGACAGCAATCACTTCTATAGAGTAGGGGTTGCACGACTTCAGATTTTTTAAAGTCGACTCTAATGTTATGAAAGTCGAGTCGACGTCGACTAGTCGCTGATGACATCATTCATATTTTTCCCATCGTAACTAAAATCCCAGGAGGAGGGAAATGCTCTGCAACAATCTGTATTCACTGACAGACGCTCACGCACAGAAATGAGTCCACAGAACAGCAGCTTTATAAACAACAAGCTGTAAATCAGTTTGGTTTTTTGTAATATTCACTCCTATACAAGTGCAAAAGAAAATACTGTAGCTGCTGTCTGTTAAACAATTAGGGAGGAAAACGACACACAGGCCTCGTCACCATCACAGTCCTGCTCACTCACAGCTTTTGTTTTTCCTGGTTGGTTGTTGCTGTTGTTGTTGGTTGTTGTTGTTGTTGTGCGCGACGTAAAGCCGACTAGTCGACTAGTCTGTGCAACCAAGTCCTTGCTTTTGGTTTGTTTAAGATGCAGGTCCCCCTGAGGTCGTACTGGGACTCTCTAGTTGAGAACAGCTGCTGTATGCAGGGTGGAAGTAGGTTGTTTATTGCTTTATAAGTTATTACAGCTGTTTAAATTAACCAGGTCTTCGAATTTCAATGTTTTGGTGCTGATGAAGAGCGGATTGGTTGGTGCTAAGTAATCCTTTTGGTGTATAATTCTAATGGCTTTCTTTTGCAGTATGAAGATAGGATTAGTAATTGTTTTGTATGTGTTACCCCATACCTCAAACACAATATGTTAAGTAAGGAAGTATGAGGGAACAGTACAGTATGTAATGAGTATGAGTTTTTGTTCACTATGTGCTTTATTTTATGTAGTATTGCGATTGTTTTGGAGACTTTTGTTTTAATATAATCAATATGTGATTTCCAGCTGAGTCTATTATCAATAATGGTTCCCAAAAATGTATGTTCCTGGACTTGTTCAATTTCGACACCATTAATTGTTAGATTGATTATTAATTATGAATGTTTCTGTTGCCAAATACAATAAATTTTGTTTTACATAAATCCAAACCACTTCTTCAGGATCTCTAAGTCCTTTTCTACCGCACACAAAAGCTGCTCAAGATCTTTTCCGGAGCTATGTAAGCTTGTGTCATCAGCAAAATAAGACGCACTAGCAGCGGTAGTGCATCGCAAATATCATTGATGTACAGAATAAAGAGTTTCAGACTCAGACCTGAACCAGAACCAGAACCAGAGCCTGAGCCAGCGACGTGAGGCCGACGATGAGCGGGTCGGTGAGGTCGCGCCTCCTCCGACAGCCGACGACCACAGCTGGATTAACGTGACCAGGCGTCACCTTGTCACATCTGACCCGGGATCAGCCGGACAATACGAGATGAGAGAGTTTAACATGGGCGATGTTCACTTGGATTCATCTTTAAATCCTCTTAACTCTTCAAGGAAGTCGACAGATTCACGAGCAGGATGATTAAACCGCAGCGTCTTTAAACGCAACGCCTCTGGGCTTTTTAATCGCCCGACAACACGTCGCACGTCTTCACAGATGTGTTGAAGATTAGAGAGCCGAAGTCCCACTCTGCTCTTTATTCACTCTCTTAATGAAAACTGGAGATAAGCTGCTGCACACTGCACTGCAGCCACATCACAGCTGCAGCCACATCACAGCTGCAGCCACATCACCGCCGCACGGCACACGACCTCATCTCAGCAGGGACAAAAGGTGCAGTTCAACACGCCAACAACACGCAAACAACACGCCAACAACACAACAACATCACACCAACAATACACCTACAATACACCTACAACAACAATACACCTACAATACACCTACAACACACCTACAATACACCTACAACACACCTACAATAAACCTACAATAAACCTACAACACACCTACAATACACCTACAACACACCTACAATACACCTACAATACACCTACAACACACCTACAATACACCTACAACTCACCTACAACACACCTACAATACACCTACAATACACCTACAACACACCTACACCTACAACACACCTACAACACATCTACAATACACCTACAATACACCTACAACACATCTACAACACACCTACAACACACCTACAATACACCTACAACACACCTACAATACACCTACAATACACCTACAATACACCTACAATAAACCTACAACACATCTACAACACACCTACAACACACCTACAATACACCTACAACACACCTACAATACACCTACAATAAACCTACAACACATCTACAACACACCTACAACACACCTACAACACACCTACAATACACCTACAACACACCTACAATACACCTACAATAAACCTACAACACATCTACAACACACCTACAACACACCTACAATACACCTACAACACACCTACAATACACCTACAATACACCTACAATACACCTACAATACACCTACAATACACCTACAATACACCTACAACACACCTACAATACACCTACAACACACCTACAATACACCTACAACACACCTACAACACACCTACAACACACCTACAACACACCTACAACACACCTACAATACACCTACAATACACCTACAATACACCTACAATACACCTACAACACACCTACAACACACCTACAACACACCTACAATACACCTACAACACACCTACAATACACCTACAATACACCTACAATACACCTACAATACACCTACAACACACCTACAACACACCTACAACACACCTACAATACACCTACAATACACCTACAATACACCTACAACACACCTACAACACACCTACAACACACCTACAACACACCTACAATACACCTACAATAAACCTACAACACATCTACAACACACCTACAACACACCTACAATACACCTACAATACACCTACAATACACCTACAATACACCTACAATACACCTACAACACACCTACAATACACCTACAACACACCTACAATACACCTACAACACACCTACAACACACCTACAACACACCTACAACACACCTACAATACACCTACAATACACCTACAATACACCTACAATACACCTACAACACACCTACAACACACCTACAACACACCTACAATACACCTACAACACACCTACAACACACCTACAATACACCTACAATACACCTACAATACACCTACAACACACCTACAACACACCTACAACACACCTACAATACACCTACAATACACCTACAATACACCTACAACACACCTACAACACACCTACAACACACCTACAATACACCTACAACACACCTACAATACACCTACAACACACCTACAACACACCTACAACACACCTACAATACACCTACAATACACCTACAATACACCTACAACACACCTACAATACACCTACAACACACCTACAATACACCTACAACACACCTACAATACACCTACAACACACCTACAACACACCTACACCTACGACACACCTACAACACACCTACAACACACCTACAACACACCTACAACACACCTACAATACACCTACAACACACCTACACCTACAACACACCTACAATACACCTACACCTACAACACACCTACAATACACCTACAATACACCTACAATACACCTACGACACACCTACAACAGCCTACACCTACAACACACCTACAATACACCTACACCTACAACACACCTACAATACACCTACAATACACCTACAATACACCTACAATACACCTACAATACACCTACGACACACCTACAACACACCTACAATACACCTACAACACACCTACAATACACCTACAATACACCTACAACACACCTACAATACACCTACAATACACCTACAATACACCTACAATACACCTACAACACACCTACAATACACCTACAACACACCTACAATACACCTACAACACACCTACAATACACCTACAACACACCTACAACACACCTACACCTACGACACACCTACAACACACCTACAACACACCTACAACACACCTACAACACACCTACAATACACCTACAACACACCTACACCTACAACACACCTACAATACACCTACACCTACAACACACCTACAATACACCTACAATACACCTACAATACACCTACGACACACCTACAACAGCCTACACCTACAACACACCTACAATACACCTACACCTACAACACACCTACAATACACCTACAATACACCTACAATACACCTACAATACACCTACAATACACCTACGACACACCTACAACAGCCTACACCTACAACACACCTACAATACACCTACACCTACAACACACCTACAACACACCTACAATACACCTACAATACACCTACAACACACCTACACCTACAACACACCTACAACAGCCTACAACACACAATCATGTCACCAAAGAGGACGTGGATGTTGTGAGACGTTATCTTTAATGAGCTCATGAATATGTAACGATGCAGTCGCCTCATTAATGAAACATTAACATAGTTTATTAATGAACTCGTCTTCACAGAGAAACGATGCAGCTCAACATCTTCTTCATTATCTCCAATCTGCAACGAAACATGTGAACGTGTCAGGAACTTTACTTTGAAGGGCTGTTAGTGATCTGGACCATCAGCTCGTTAGTGAAACAGTGACATCATCAGTGACATCATCAGTGACATCAGCAGTGGCTTAATGAGTTCAGTGGTTTCTACTGATCAGCTGATTCCTCTCTATTTCACTAGAACAGTTTGAACCACTTCATCTTCATCATGGTGATAATGATGATGACCCCGCTATGTAAGTACTGTCTGTCCACCATGTGCTTTATTTTGAAAGGTTTAGACAGACAGACCTTTACTTTGAAGGTGCAGCAGTAGAACCAGTAGAACACAGTTGTACTTTCAGAATAAAGGTCTGTTTGTAACTAGTCATCTTCATCACATCCAGATGTTTCCTCTCCACAGCTGTTGGTCAGCAGGCTCCTTCACAATAAAAGCCTGAGCTGCAGGCCACTCACCTGAGCCCAGAAGCTCCTTCACAATAAAAGCCTGAGCTGCAGGAGACTCACCTGAGCCCAGAAGCTCCTTCACAATAAAAGCCTGAGCTGCAGACGACTCACCTGAGCCCAGAAGCTCCTTCACAATAAAAGCCTGAGATGCAGGAGACTCACCTGAGCCCAGAAGCTCCTTCACAATAAAAGCAAGAGCTGCAGGCGACTCACCTGAGCCCAGAAGCTCCTTCACAATAAAAGCCTGAGCTGCTGATAATCTAAGGCTCAGTCAGTAAATCTCTCTCTCTCTGTTTCCCTCAAGAACAAATTAAAGTCTCTTCAGTCGGTAAGCAGCTTTGAAGCACAAACACACACATGAACAGCACGCACACAACACAACACAACACACACGAACAACACACACACACACACACACACACACACACACAGGTGCAGGAGTAGTTTAAAGTTGCTTTCACACCTGAAACCAGAGGGAAGAAATTCTACATTGTTGTAGTTAAGTTTTGTTCCGGTCTGTGTTCACATTGTCCCTCGTCAACACACCTTCTCTGTAAACAAATGACACGTGGTCTACAGGTCCTTCAGCTATTGTGTGCACACTTTAAGTGTATGTTTTGTGTTTTGTATATGTGATTGTATTGTATTGTCTGATTGTTTTGATGTATAGGACCCCCTGGAAGACGAGATGATGCATCTCAAGGGGTTATCCATTAATAAAATTTGAAAAAAAATGTTTTGAAATTATTGGTCAGAACATTTGTGAGGGAAAATCACTTTCTGTCGTTTTTTAACGGGGAGCAGCAGCTTTGACAGTTCTCCTTTACAAGGATACCTATGGCATGCACACTCTCTCTCTCTGTCTGTGTGTGTGTGTGTGTGCGTGTGAATGAAACAATATTGTGTTGGTCGAGCCAAAAGCCGAAAACTCTATTGGTGGTTGAGGTAATTTATTATGGGAAACAGAAACACTGCTGTGTTGGTTTGCTTCCTGTATTAAAAGTCCGATTACGTTCTCACCTGAAGCGAACCAGACCGTGGTTCACTTCCAACCGGACCGAGTCCCGACTTCTTTGGGGGACCACGGTCCGCTTGTGTGGTCCGACAAAAGTCCGGGGGAGTGTTCACACCTGAAATGTTGGTTCGGACCAAACTGAGAAGTCCTAAAGTCCTAAAGTCCTAAAGTCCTAAAGTCCTGAAGTCCTAAAGTCCTAAAGTCCTAAAGTCCTAAAGTCCTACAGTCCTGAAGTCCTAAAGTCCTAAAGTCCTACAGTCCTACAGTCCTGAAGTCCTAAAGTCCTAAAGTCCTAAAGTCCTAAAGTCCTACAGTCCTGAAGTCCTAAAGTCCTAAAGTCCTACAGTCCTACAGTCCTGAAGTCCTAAAGTCCTAAAGTCCTACGGTCCTACAGTCCTACAGTCCTGAAGTCCTAAAGTCCTAAAGTCCTACAGTCCTGAAGTCCTAAAGTCCTAAAGTCCTAAAGTCCTAAAGTCCTAAAGTCCTACAGTCCTACAGTCCTACAGTCCTACAGTCCTACAGTCCTACAGTCCTAAAGTCCTAAAGTCCTACAGTCCTACAGTCCTACAGTCCTACAGTCCTAAAGTCCTACAGTCCTACAGTCCTAAAGTCCTAAAGTCCTACAGTCCTAAAGTCCTAAAGTCCTACAGTCCTACAGTCCTACAGTCCTAAAGTCCTAAAGTCCTACAGTCCTAAAGTCCTAAAGTCCTACAGTCCTGAAGTCCTAAAGTCCTAAAGTCCTAAAGTCCTACAGTCCTACAGTCCTAAAGTCCTAAAGTCCTACAGTCCTAAAGTCCTAAAGTCCTACAGTCCTACAGTCCTACAGTCCTGAAGTCCTAAAGTCCTAAAGTCCTAAAGTCCTACAGTCCTAAAGTCCTAAAGTCCTACAGTCCTGAAGTCCTAAAGTCCTAAAGTCCTACAGTCCTACAGTCCTACAGTCCTAAAGTCCTAAAGTCCTACAGTCCTAAAGTCCTACAGTCCTACAGTCCTACAGTCCTAAAGTCCTAAAGTCCTACAGTCCTAAAGTCCTAAAGTCCTACAGTCCTGAAGTCCTAAAGTCCTAAAGTCCTAAAGTCCTAAAGTCCTACAGTCCTACAGTCCTGAAGTCCTAAAGTCCTACAGTCCTACAGTCCTACAGTCCTAAAGTCCTACAGTCCTAAAGTCCTAAAGTCCTAAAGTCCTAAAGTCCTAAAGTCCTAAAGTCCTACAGTCCTAAAGTCCTAAAGTCCTACAGTCCTGAAGTCCTAAAGTCCTAAAGTCCTAAAGTCCTACAGTCCTACAGTCCTGAAGTCCTAAAGTCCTACAGTCCTACAGTCCTAAAGTCCTAAAGTCCTAAAGTCCTAAAGTCCTACAGTCCTGAAGTCCTAAAGTCCTACAGTCCTACAGTCCTACAGTCCTAAAGTCCTACAGTCCTAAAGTCCTACAGTCCTACAGTCCTACAGTCCTGAAGTCCTAAAGTCCTAAAGTCCTACAGTCCTGAAGTCCTAAAGTCCTAAAGTCCTAAAGTCCTACAGTCCTACAGTCCTAAAGTCCTACAGTCCTACAGTCCTACAGTCCTACAGTCCTAAAGTCCTACAGTCCTAAAGTCCTAAAGTCCTACAGTCCTACAGTCCTAAAGTCCTACAGTCCTACAGTCCTACAGTCCTACAGTCCTAAAGTCCTTAAGTCCTTAAGTCCTTAAGTCCTAAAGTCCTAAAGTCCTACAGTCCTAAAGTCCTAAAGTCCTACAGTCCTACAGTCCTACAGTCCTTAAGTCCTTAAGTCCTACAGTCCTACAGTCCTGAAGTCCTGAAGTCCTAAAGTCCTAAAGTCCTACAGTCCTACAGTCCTACAGTCCTAAAGTCCTGAAGTCCTGAAGTCCTACAGTCCTACAGTCCTACAGTCCTACAGTCCTACAGTCCTAAAGTCCTAAAGTCCTACAGTCCTAAAGTCCTACAGTCCTAAAGTCCTACAGTCCTAAAGTCCTAAAGTCCTAAAGTCCTGAAGTCCTGAAGTCCTACAGTCCTAAAGTCCTAAAGTCCTAAAGTCCTACAGTCCTACAGTCCTAAAGTCCTAAAGTCCTACAGTCCTACAGTCCTAAAGTCCTACAGTCCTAAAGTCCTACAGTCCTACAGTCCTACAGTCCTAAAGTCCTTAAGTCCTTAAGTCCTTAAGTCCTAAAGTCCTAAAGTCCTAAAGTCCTACAGTCCTAAAGTCCTACAGTCCTACAGTCCTACAGTCCTAAAGTCCTTAAGTCCTTAAGTCCTTAAGTCCTAAAGTCCTAAAGTCCTACAGTCCTACAGTCCTACAGTCCTACAGTCCTGAAGTCCTGAAGTCCTGAAGTCCTACAGTCCTTAAGTCCTTAAGTCCTTAAGTCCTAAAGTCCTAAAGTCCTAAAGTCCTACAGTCCTAAAGTCCTACAGTCCTAAAGTCCTAAAGTCCTAAAGTCCTACAGTCCTGAAGTCCTGAAGTCCTAAAGTCCTAAAGTCCTAAAGTCCTAAAGTCCTGAAGTCCTACAGTCCTAAAGTCCTAAAGTCCTAAAGTCCTACAGTCCTACAGTCCTAAAGTCCTAAAGTCCTAAAGTCCTACAGTCCTAAAGTCCTAAAGTCCTAAAGTCCTAAAGTCCTACAGTCCTAAAGTCCTACAGTCCTAAAGTCCTAAAGTCCTAAAGTCCTACAGTCCTGAAGTCCTGAAGTCCTAAAGTCCTAAAGTCCTAAAGTCCTAAAGTCCTGAAGTCCTACAGTCCTAAAGTCCTAAAGTCCTAAAGTCCTACAGTCCTACAGTCCTAAAGTCCTACAGTCCTACAGTCCTACAGTCCTAAAGTCCTACAGTCCTAAAGTCCTACAGTCCTACAGTCCTACAGTCCTAAAGTCCTTAAGTCCTTAAGTCCTTAAGTCCTAAAGTCCTAAAGTCCTACAGTCCTTAAGTCCTGAAGTCCTACAGTCCTAAAGTCCTGAAGTCCTACAGTCCTAAAGTCCTAAAGTCCTAAAGTCCTACAGTCCTACAGTCCTAAAGTCCTAAAGTCCTAAAGTCCTACAGTCCTAAAGTCCTAAAGTCCTAAAGTCCTAAAGTCCTACAGTCCTAAAGTCCTACAGTCCTAAAGTCCTAAAGTCCTAAAGTCCTACAGTCCTGAAGTCCTGAAGTCCTAAAGTCCTAAAGTCCTAAAGTCCTAAAGTCCTGAAGTCCTACAGTCCTAAAGTCCTAAAGTCCTAAAGTCCTACAGTCCTACAGTCCTAAAGTCCTACAGTCCTACAGTCCTACAGTCCTAAAGTCCTACAGTCCTAAAGTCCTACAGTCCTACAGTCCTACAGTCCTAAAGTCCTTAAGTCCTTAAGTCCTTAAGTCCTAAAGTCCTGAAGTCCTACAGTCCTTAAGTCCTTAAGTCCTTAAGTCCTAAAGTCCTAAAGTCCTAAAGTCCTACAGTCCTAAAGTCCTACAGTCCTAAAGTCCTAAAGTCCTACAGTCCTACAGTCCTACAGTCCTAAAGTCCTAAAGTCCTACAGTCCTGAAGTCCTGAAGTCCTAAAGTCCTAAAGTCCTAAAGTCCTAAAGTCCTGAAGTCCTAAAGTCCTAAAGTCCTAAAGTCCTGAAGTCCTAAAGTCCTAAAGTCCTGAAGTCCTAAAGTCCTACAGTCCTAAAGTCCTAAAGTCCTAAAGTCCTACAGTCCTAAAGTCCTAAAGTCCTAAAGTCCTAAAGTCCTAAAGTCCTACAGTCCTAAAGTCCTAAAGTCCTAAAGTCCTAAAGTCCTTAAGTCCTACAGTCCTAAAGTCCTACAGTCCTGAAGTCCTAAAGTCCTAAAGTCCTAAAGTCCTTAAGTCCTACAGTCCTAAAGTCCTACAGTCCTGAAGTCCTGAAGTCCTAAAGTCCTAAAGTCCTAAAGTCCTAAAGTCCTACAGTCCTACAGTCCTACAGTCCTAAAGTCCTGAAGTCCTGAAGTCCTGAAGTCCTACAGTCCTACAGTCCTAAAGTCCTAAAGTCCTGAAGTCCTGAAGTCCTACAGTCCTACAGTCCTACAGTCCTACAGTCCTACAGTCCTACAGTCCTAAAGTCCTACAGTCCTACAGTCCTACAGTCCTACAGTCCTACAGTCCTACAGTTCTAAAGTCCTAAAGTCCTAAAGTCCTAAAGTCCTACAGTCCTAAAGTCCTACAGTCCTACAGTCCTAAAGTCCTAAAGTCCTAAAGTCCTAAAGTCCTACAGTCCTAAAGTCCTAAAGTCCTACAGTCCTACAGTCCTAAAGTCCTACAGTCCTAAAGTCCTACAGTCCTACAGTCCTAAAGTCCTGAAGTCCTGAAGTCCTGAAGTCCTGAAGTCCTAAAGTCCTAAAGTCCTACAGTCCTACAGTCCTACAGTCCTAAAGTCCTAAAGTCCTACAGTCCTACAGTCCTACAGTCCTACAGTCCTAAAGTCCTGAAGTCCTGAAGTCCTGAAGTCCTGAAGTCCTACAGTCCTAAAGTCCTAAAGTCCTACAGTCCTAAAGTCCTAAAGTCCTACAGTCCTACAGTCCTAAAGTCCTACAGTCCTAAAGTCCTACAGTCCTACAGTCCTACAGTCCTAAAGTCCTTAAGTCCTTAAGTCCTTAAGTCCTAAAGTCCTAAAGTCCTACAGTCCTAAAGTCCTAAAGTCCTAAAGTCCTACAGTCCTACAGTCCTACAGTCCTAAAGTCCTAAAGTCCTACAGTCCTGAAGTCCTGAAGTCCTAAAGTCCTAAAGTCCTAAAGTCCTGAAGTCCTAAAGTCCTAAAGTCCTAAAGTCCTAAAGTCCTACAGTCCTAAAGTCCTAAAGTCCTACAGTCCTACAGTCCTGAAGTCCTGAAGTCCTAAAGTCCTAAAGTCCTAAAGTCCTAAAGTCCTGAAGTCCTACAGTCCTACAGTCCTAAAGTCCTAAAGTCCTAAAGTCCTACAGTCCTAAAGTCCTAAAGTCCTACAGTCCTACAGTCCTGAAGTCCTAAAGTCCTAAAGTCCTAAAGTCCTAAAGTCCTAAAGTCCTGAAGTCCTGAAGTCCTAAAGTCCTAAAGTCCTAAAGTCCTACAGTCCTAAAGTCCTAAAGTCCTGAAGTCCTAAAGTCCTAAAGTCCTAAAGTCCTGAAGTCCTGAAGTCCTAAAGTCCTGAAGTCCTAAAGTCCTAAAGTCCTACAGTCCTAAAGTCCTAAAGTCCTGAAGTCCTAAAGTCCTAAAGTCCTAAAGTCCTACAGTCCTAAAGTCCTAAAGTCCTGGGGCCTCATTTATCAAAGAGGGTGTAAAACTGCTACTAAATATTTGCGTACGGCGAAAAGACGAAAATGGCGTACACCCGAAATATTTACACCTTTTTCAGATCAATCAAACTGTGCGTACGCACAACTCTCCGCAATAGATCACACAGGACTCAAGAATGGTGCACACGTGAACACACCTCTTACTCCGCCCCCGGAACGCCTATATACAACTATATATGGTCAGCACGTGCATATTTAATTAGCCATGTGCTCTGTGGCGCAGCAACTTTTGTGACAACAAAGTGACAACGGAGACAACGGGCGGAGGACGGGGGAAAGAAGCGGAACTTCTCCGCTTCTCCGAAAGCAGATACACGGGCAATAACTCAGTCAGAAAAATGATCTTGCATTTTAATAAGCTACAATAAAAACAAAAACCTCCCAAATCTCAACAAAAGGGAGCAGAAAGAAGAAGAATCTTATGTAATCTGCCCGTTTATCCCAGAAAATCTTTTTTTTTTTTTTTTTTTTTTTTTTTTTACCTAGATGTTAAAACAATGTAGGAAGCAGGACGATAGTTACCATTACTTTGCACGCCTTTCTACACAGTTACAGCTCTACTGGACTCGGTTTAGGTCATTTTCCATTAGGCTACAGCTGAGTCCTTCACAGTTCCTCCTCAGGGCCGCGTTGTCTCACTCTTTATTCTCTCGTCAGCTCCAAACACACGCGCACCTTGTTAACTCAGGTGACAGAATAATAACAGTCTCAGCAGCTGCAGATCAGTGTGTGGTGCTGCCGATGTGTTTTTAAACTTGGATGGTTTGATCCTTGTCGGACGTCACACAGCCTAATCAAAAAAGCAAAATCCACAATCCGCTCTGTTTATTAATTAACATAGAGCCTAGTGTTATTATAGAGCGGGTTGGATTGCCAGCATCAAGGCCCACCACTACCACAATTACTTCATAAAATCCTACTGTCTCTTCTAAATGTACTCCGCTCCTCTCTCCCTCTCACACTGCAGTTCTCTGACTCAGCAACGGTGTCGCCAATTCCTCCTGTTCCTCAAAAAAGGCGTACGCCAGGGTCAAAATGGGTGTAAATGTCCGCACTTTTCCCCGTCAGGTTTTGGCTTGATAGATCCCAAATTTGGCGGAGAAAAGTGCGTACGCACAAAACGAGGGGAAAATGGCGTAAAAAAAGGTGTATCCACAATGATAAATGAGGCCCCTGAAGTCCTAAAGTCCTAAAGTCCTACAGTCCTAAAGTCCTAAAGTCCTAAAGTCCTAAAGTCCTACAGTCCTACAGTCCTAAAGTCCTGAAGTCGTAAAGTCCTAAAGTCCTAAAGTCCTAAAGTCCTACAGTCCTACAGTCCTAAAGTCCTAAAGTCCTACAGTCCTAAAGTCCTAAAGTCCTAAAGTCCTAAAGTCCTACAGTCCTACAGTCCTAAAGTCCTGAAGTCGTAAAGTCCGGACCAAACGAGCCTCGTGTGAAAGGACCTCAGAGTCCAAGAGGAGGTGAGATTTGGACGATTAGAGCCCGGTTAGGCTACTATGTACCTCACAGTGATGACATCACAGTGATGTCATCAGACACGATAATCAGTCATTAATTAGATTCTTTTTGTGATTAACATTTTTATTTTCATTATTTATATTAATTCGATTCTAAACTCGTTCCGTTGTTATTGATCATCAGCAGAAAGAAAACCAGCTGCAGAAATGATGTTGGCATGAATCACCACGGCAACGACACAGGAAACAACCAGTTTCAGGTTCATCAAGACAACGTTTCAGCGTTTCCATAGAAACACACAAACTGTAACATGAATATCCTCCGTGTGTGTGTGTGTGTGTGTGTATTTGGGGCATTAACACACTTTCTCCGTTGTGGAGTTGAGCACACACACACACACACACACACACACACACACACACACACACACACACACACACACACACACACACACACACACACACACACACACACCCTGCAGCAGCTTCTGTGTTAATCCTCAGACTCTGAGCTGCTGAGATGAAGACGCTGCAGAGAAGCTGCTGCTGCTGCAGTCTGAGGGACCAGGTCTGAGGCCTGAGGTCTAGACCAGGACCAGGACCAGGACCAACTAAAGGGATAGTTCAACATTGTGTACCACACAGAGTTGTTTTAGAGGGAAATACAGAGACTGATGATGAAAAACTGTCCCTGAAGGCAACGTGCATCAGTGGTTTTACATGAATTTCCCTCTAAAACAACTCTGTGTGGTAACGTTGTGTTATTACCTCATAGCGTGGTGAATGTGCAGCTCACAACTTGTCCACCAGAGCGTTGTGGAGTTGTTGGATTGTGTATTTGATGAGTTTGATGATGAGGGAAACCAAGAAATCCCATAATGAGCCTCTGTAGCGTAGCTCTGAGCAGCTCACGGCTCTGCTCCACCGTTCTAAAAACAGCTTGCACCGACAATTAAAGGTAACGAACCTACTGCTATGACTATAGGGATTATGGCAATGGGCCAATTTGACTAAATGTTGAACTATCCCTTTTTTTATCTTTAGCCTTTATTTAACCAGGTAAAAAGACCCGACACAACACGACACCAGGAAGTGGATCATTGATCATTGATCAGTGGTCACAGCTGGTTGGTCAGATGACAGAGTGAGTGTTTGTCCCTCCTCGGCCACCGTAGCCGAGGCTGCACACCACACTGAGCCGACAGCGACTTTGAAACATAAAGACTTTTATTTTCTAATCTGTGCGTGACTTCCTGTCAGAGAGACCGGTCTCCTCAGCAGCTGTGTAAATATTAAATCCATTATGTGTTTAATCACAGCGTCATCTCCTCAGATTAACGGCCGGGGGACAAATTAACAGCAGGTTCTCGTGCTAATTTCATCTGTAATCCCGGTGTTGATTGACAGAGTCGTCAGACTCCCAATAACTCCGCTCCGCTCTCTGGATTATTTAAGATTATGTTGTAATTCCCCTTTTAATCTCCTCCGGTCAAAGATTGGAGAGTCGCACTCTGCGATGAAGTGTCGAAAGCGTTTGATGAGATGTGGAAATCCTCCTCTTCCTCCTCCTCCTCCTCCTCCTCAGCTCTGTTCTCTGCAGCTGTGAACTCGTCTGCAGCTTTTATCACAGATCAGAGAAACGTCGAGGTCGTTCACCTGAACTCAGACTGATGAGCCCCGCTGTCAGGAAAGACTGAGATAATCCACAGACCGACTGTCTTTAGAGCCACGTCACAGAGTTTTACTGAGTCAGACGACTGTATCACTGCAAAAAGTCAAAGTCTTTCCAAGAATATTTGTCTTATTTCTTGTCAAAATGTCTCATTTCTAGTCAAAACTAACCTCTTTCCACTTAAAATAAGACTCATCACCTAAAAATTAACTTGTTTTTAGATCATTTTCACTTGTTTCAAACTAATTTTCACTTGAAATAAGTAGAAAAATCTGCCAGTGAAAGCAAGTTTTTTGTGTTTGTAAAAAGGAAGAAAAACTTGCTCCACTATCACATTTTTCTACTTATTTCAAGTAAAAATCTGCTTAAAGAAGTAAAAAGTGTCTAAAAACAAACTGCTTTTTAATGTGATGAGTCTTATTTTAAGTAGAATTAGATTTATTTTGACTAGAAATAAGACAAATATTCTTGGAAAGATGTAGAGTTTTTGCAGTGTAAGACAATGACAAGGAGCATGAACAAGCAAAACTGTAAAATTCGAAGATGCAGGACGACATTCGGTCAATCGTCCCTCTCAGTGCTGCGTAGATACACACCTACACTGTAAAAACTCTACATCTTACCAAGAAAATTTGTCTTATTTCTAGTCAAAACAAATCTAATTCTACTTAAAATAAGACTCATCACATTAAAAGCAGCTTGTTTTTAGACACTTTTTACTTCTTTCAAACAGATTTTCACTTGAAATAAGTAGAAAAATCTGATAGTGGAGCAAGTTTTTCTTTCTTATTACAAACACAAAAAACTTGCTTTCACTGGCAGATTTTTCTACTTATTTCAAGTGAAAATTAGTTTGAAACAAGTGAAAATGATCTAAAAACAAGTTCATTTTTAGGTGATGAGTCTTATTTTAAGTGGAAAGAGATTAGTTTTGACTAGAAATGAGACATTTTGACAAGAAAAAAAATAAAATAAAATAATTGAAAATAAAGGTAATTTGATTTTTTGTTTGTTTGTTTGTTTCATATCCGAAAAGGAGTGGGAAGAAGTAAAACTTATTTACTCCCACCCCTTATTCATAAATGATCTATCAAGTTATCTAGTCATTATAATCTATACAGTAAGTTCATTTATGAGTCACTTTATGATCACTTCTATGTATATGTATATTATGTTTATGTATATATATATACATATATATATATGTATACGTACATATATATATATATATATATATATTCGCCGCACCGTACCTCCGCACCTGACAACTACCGTTCTCAACCTGGTCTCCTAGTGGACCGGGTCTGGCTCCAAATAAATGAGCAAAGACCCGACCAGGTCCGACCAGTGTAACGACCCTGGACCCGATGCGGTCGGACCGCGGCAAAAATAAATAAATAAAAGAAAGCCTGTAGCTGTGTTAGAGACGTGACAGGTGTGGCAGGACAAGCTGTAATCAGCTGTGGTCATTGAATAGACTACACTATAGGTCATTTCAATTTGCGCAATTCTCAATTTCCTTTTTATTTAGTTTTATAACATTTAGCCTATATGCGCATCGAGAGTGAGTGAGTGAGCGAGCGCGAGAGAGAAACAGCGGTGCACCAGATGATTGCCAACCGACAAAAACTAAAATGAGACGGTTAAAGAGAAGAAAAACACAGAATATAGCTAATACATGTCCAAGAGACTTTGTCCCGAGGAAGGATGGGATGGGCCCAGGTTTAGTGATGAGGAAACTGTCACTGTCCGCTGCACATCTGTCAGCAGCTGCTCCAAACAGACACGTCACTAATTTTATTTTGAAGAGACAGATTAGATGTTGATTTTGTTGCACACAAACATTAGCATATAGAACAGACCCGGCTTGAGACCGGCTTTATTTGCTCAAACCTGGAGACGGACCCGACCCAGTGCAACCGGCATCTCTCGACTTTTTTTTTCTTCGAGAATTTCCAGTAGCCTGGGCTACATGACGGTCTGGGAGACGCTGTGCTACTGTGGGGGGGGGGGTGAGAGGCTCGCGGTTCAAATGATGTAGACTTGATCTAAAGTAGATATAGGGACTATTACTCTGTCTGACCAGAGGGGGGGACAACACGTATCCCCACCGGGGATAATAATAAATGACCAGAGGGGGGGACATTGAAGACAGAGGGGGGGGGGGAATCCCCACCATCCCCCCCCCGCAAATCGCACCCTGCATATATATATATATATATATATATATATATATAGTGTTAATGTATAGTGTTTGTGTAATGTGTGGCCTCTCTGTCCGTCCCTGACGACCTCGTCACCACCAGACACACTGAGGCTTTCTGCTGCTGGATGAAACTAACACACACAAAACACAACACAACTCTTTATTATCTCACAATCTTTTTTTAATCTAATAATTTTGACTCAATCATGAATATTTATTTTCCTGCTCGTGTTGTGGCAGGTTTGATCTTCTGTATCTCTATATTTCCATGGTAACAGTGATGATGTAACAGTTGTACAGCTGATTCTCATTCTGCTCAGTTAAATCGCTGTGTTTTCACTCAGCAGCAGCAGCAGCAAAATGTGATTTTTGTAGAAATTGAAGAACTAATCAACGTAAAAGGCAGAACTGAGCGGTTTAATATGAACTGCCTGTTGTGTTAAACCGAGGCCTCGACGGCACATCAGAGGGAAAAGGGAGGTTACGTAAGCGTGTCGCTGTAAAACTGGATCATTCACCAGAGAGAATTCATTTCTCGCCGTCGGTTTTTCCTCGAGTTCTGGGGCAGAAACTCAGAGAGAAGGAGAAGAATGAAGGTTTGTAGCAACCAAAAACGTAATAACAGCCAATAACGTAATAATTTTGGCCATTTTAAATGTAATAACGTGCCAATAATGTAATAAAACTTTTGAGCCAATAACGTAATAACTTTTTTGCCAATAATGTAACAAGTTATTACATTATTGGCTGGTTATAACTGGTGTCGATAATGTAATAATACATAAATATGACTGCAGTTCTTGGAAATAAAAGGTTTTTTTTGCAGTTTTTGTGCAGTTTTCTAATTAAAAATAGGTGTGGATGACATAGTCGTCATATTTATTCATCCAAGATATGTACTATCTTTCCTCTCCCTCTCACTCACTCACTCACTCACTCACTCAAAGTTATTACGTTGTTGGCTCAAAAATGTTATTACATTATTGGCTTTATTACATTTAAAATGGCCAAAATTATTACATTATTGGCTGTTATTAGGTTATTGGTTGCTACAAGGTTTTTATCTGGTGAACGTATCGCGGACGAGTTCAAGGTCCGACACAGACGAGACGTTCAAACCAATCAACACGTTTCACTTTACTGTCTGTAGGCTTGCTGCCAACAACACACTCTGCTGCTGCTGCTGAGCCTCGGGGCCTCGGGGCCTCGGGGGCCGACACGCTAACCGCCGCTCGCCGCTCATCAGCATCACACACGGAAATTAATACAGTGAATTAATTATGTTAAAGACGTTAGACACAGGGACACGACAACAGACACACAACTCAGCTCAGAATGAAGATAAAGACGTCTGATGGAGCTACAGGCCACACGTTAACCCTCATATGGCAGCAATTACTTTATCTTCATTTTACTAAAAAGCTATGATATTCTCTTTTGTTTTTACACACTGCAAAAAATCAAATATCTTACCAAGAATATTTGTCTTATTTCTAGTCAAAATGTCATTTCTAGTCAAAACTGATCTCATTCTACTTAAAATAAGACTCATCACATTAAAAGCAGCTTGTTTTTAGACACTTTTTACTTCTTTCAAACAGATTTTCACTTTAAATAAGTAGAAAAATCTGATAGTGGAGCAAGTTTTTCTTTCTTATTACAAGCACAAAAAACTGTCTTTCACTGGCAGATTTTTCTACTTATTTCAAGTGAAAATTAGTTTGAAACAAGTGAAAATGATCTAAAAACAAGTTCATTTTTAGGTGATGAGTCTTATTTTAAGTGGAAAGAGATTAGTTTTGACTAGAAATGAGACATTTTGACTAGAAATAAGACAAATATTCTTGGAAAGATTTCGAGTTTTTGCAGTTTGCAGTGAGGTGTGAAAAGGGGCTTTTACTTTGAAGGACATACAAAGCATGAACCTACCCTGAGACTATGTTTACAACCTTTTCTTATATTTTTAAAGGTAAAAACATTATATTTTTTATATTTTGTGATTAAAGGTATTTTGTAACATATTATCTAAATGGACTTGCACTTATATCTTCTTAAGCAGAATATCCTGAGATCGCCACAAAAGCACTGAACACCTGCTTCCATTACAAACATATTATTATGTTTGTGAAACTGAGTTTTCTGCAGCTTCAGCAGCAAAACGAGACGACAGATGGACCATCACCCCAGATGTCTGACAGTATTATTGTGATCCTATATTATGGTGAGTTGTAACAAAGAACGTAAACGTAAGAGAAAACTGTGTGACCGTCTAGTCTAGTTCCACCGGTGTCTGGTCTGCAGAGATAAAAATGTTGGGGGCCGCTGATGTAGAGGACAGAAGTCGCTGAGCTGAGGTCCAGATCCACCACAGGTATCTGGACCAGGACTCATATGGCGCGTTTCCACTAGCACGGCTCGGCTCGGCTCGGCTCAGCGCTATTTGTAGTTTCCACTAGCAGCAGTACCTGCAACCAGGTACTTTTGGTATCACCTCAGACCTGGTTCCAAGCAGCCGAAGCGTTACTAAAACATGACGTCAGCCGACTGCCTTCCACTGATTGGCCGATGAGTGTCGTCACTGGAAGCGTCATAACCGCTCGACGACCGACTAGAATGTAAATAAAAACAAGACTGAAGACAAGACACCACTTTTTACTGCTTGAGTTTGTACTGCTTTGTCACTGTCACTGCCCGATTTGCATCGCTACCCGATCTGTGACAGCTACGTACGGCAACTCCACTTGGACAAACTTAGTTGAATTGACTTAGGATCACTGCCCTGTGTGGTCGCCAGAGACGCTTTATCTTTCTATTTAAAAAGCGTTGCAAATCGGGTAGTGACACTGCTGTTTGACTACTGCACACAGAATGGTTGATTGTGATGTTGGTGTTGTGTGACCGAAATAAAAACGAGACTCAAGACAAGACACCACTTTCTACTGCTTCAGTTTGTAGCTGTTTGACTTCTCAGGAGAAATCCAGTCCTCGGTCGGTGGAGGAGCTCCAGACTCTGACTCTGGCTGCTGAAGAAAGGATTCAGAGGGAGCTCCACGGCTCCACACGGAACGAAGGGGTTTCGGTTTCACGCAGCCGTGTTATGACGACTATGACGACCCCGCCCACGTCGAAGAGGCACCAGTTGTAATGGAAACACAACCGAGCCGAGCCGAGCCGAGCCGTGCTAGTGGAAATGCGCCAATATTGAACCAGGACCAGGATGATGTTCAGCCTGGGAAGACTCAGGAATCACAGCAGATTCCCAAACCCCCTCCTCCCCCTCTCCCCCCGGTCTGAAGCAGTCAGTGATCATGATCCAATTAGTGGTTTTCCTCTGGGGGGTTAGTTAGACCCTTACACCCCCCCCCTGCTCATTAATCAGCATCAACATCTCCAGCAGCAACATGACAGCAGCAGTCAGAGAAAACCATCACTAATGAACTCATACACATGATCACAACACAAGAACCAATGGAAACGCGGTTTCACAAAATTAGCTCAAAGACGTCGCTACACTGCAAAAACTCTCTACTTATTTCAAGTGAAAATTAGTTTGAAACAAGTGAAAATGATCTAAAAACAAGTTCATTTTTAGGTGATGAGTCTTATTTTAAGTGGAAAGAGATTAGTTTTGACTAGAAATGAGACATTTTGACAAGAAATAAGACAAATATTCTTGGTCAGATTTAGAGTTTTTGCGGTGCACATTTGGACGGAAACCTGATGAGAGACACAACAACAAACATCACGGCGTCTCATTGGTCCATGAGAAGCTCA
Organism: Trachurus japonicus; assembly: GCF_045865225.1. NCBI lineage: Eukaryota > Metazoa > Chordata > Actinopteri > Carangiformes > Carangidae > Trachurus > Trachurus japonicus. The sequence continues at coordinate 980,923 of NW_028221153.1, read as the reverse complement.
TCCAACTGCACCAGTTCATTAGGGTGACATCAGGTAAATTGGGCCATCAGGTAAAATGAGCCAGTTAAGGTTTGAGCCTCCTAGCTTTTTAAGTTTTAACAGGCAATGGCTGTAAATGATTTCAAATTGTTGCTACAACTGTACTTGACAAAAAACAATAGATTTGAGTCTCTGGTTGCTGTTGTGGGTGGGACAATGCTTTATATCCAGCCTGCTGAGGAGAAGTGTGCCAAAAGTGGCCTGGCAAACAAATTTCACTTGAAACTGATAAGGTTGATAACTCCGTAAAAAAACAGATCTACAATAAAAAATGTGATTTATAATACACATTGTGATTCCCCCCATTGGATAGAATGCAAAATTCTTGCTAAGCTTACTTATTTTTAATTTAAATGCATTTTTTATGGGTGGCTCAATTTACCTTAATGCATCATGGTAAATTGAGCCATGCATTTCAGCTAAAATGGGCCACATACAAAACACAGTCTTACACTGAAGTTACACAGAAATTGAGGGTGCAAAACATGTTCAAAGTTAGATATATATCCAAGGTTGGTCAGTGCCACTCATGGTGCCATTAGCACTGTGGGGGAAAAAATGGCATCTATAATGCCACACACACACATACACACACAGTAAAAGAGCCTATAACATAGTCAGTTAACAAAGAGCATAGCAACAACATGATCATGTAATTTTAAAATGCATTTTAAGATTAAAAAATGTCTTCAACCTCTTATGTATTCACTGTTAATGTTAAGTTTAGTGTTGTAGTTTAGCAGTAGTGTCAATTAATTATTAAAATTTAAATGATTTCTGCTAAAATTACTGTGTTGTTCTCTCTTGGCCCATTTTACCTGAACCTTCATCGTACCTCGAGAGGAAATATCCCGATACTTTAACTCTCATAATTCCAAAATAATTATACTTTTTAATTTTTTTTTCACACAGAAACATTTAAGAGACCTATGTCGATTTTTAAAAATATCAATGGATTTCATGCAGAGCGTTTTTGATGGTCTTATTAATCGTTTACCAAAAAGTGGCCCATTTTACCTGACTTCACCCTATCACACAAATCAACCAACATGGATTTTCAAAACTACACAACGAAGTGCGTCTGTTGTCGGTTCAAGAAGAGAAACGTCTTTTAGTGTCTAATACGGGACAGTGCTGTAGTTGAAGGGACGGTTGGTGTTTAAACTGTTTTTATTTTCTCTCCCCCCGCTCCTAAAATGTAGTGAAACCTTTAAACCGGTGTTTTAATCATGTATTTTTACTGCTCGTCCTCCATCTTGTCTCCTAAATAAATGAAGATTATGGTCGTTAATGTGCAGCTGATTTATCTGATCAGTTTAATCTTCTTCCTGTTACTGAGGAGGTTCAAGGCCTTCAGGGCTTTTATTCTGACATCCAGGTGATGAGGCTTTTACTTTGGTAAATGATCAGGAGGAGGAGGAGGAGGAGGAAGAGGAGGAGAGAGAGGAAGGAGAGAGGAGGAGGAGGAAGATGAAGAGGAGGAGGAGGAGAGAGAGTGAGGAAGAAGAGAGGAGGAGGAGAGAGGAGGAAGAGGAAGGAGAGAGGAGGAGGAGGAGAGAGAGAGAGTGAGGATGAAGAAGAGGAAGAAGAGGAGGAGGAGGAGGAAGGAAGAGGAAGGAGGAGGAAGAGGAGGAGGAGGAAAAAGAGGAGGAAGAGGAGGAGGAGAGAGAGGGATGAGGAGGAGGAAGAGGAGGAGGAGAGAGAATGAGGAAGAGGAGGAGGAAGAGGAGGAGGAGAGAGAATGAGGAAGAGGAGGAGGGAGAGGAGGAGGAGAGAGAGTGAGGAAGAGGAGGAGGAGGAAAAAGAGGAGGAAGAGGAGGAGGAGAGAGAGGGATGAGGAGGAGGAAGAGGAGGAGGAGAGAGAATGAGGAAGAGGAGGAGGAGGAAAAAGAGGAGGAAGAAGAGGAGGAGAGAGAATGAGGAAGAGGAGGAGGAGGAGGAAGAAGAGGAGGAGGAGGAGAGAGAATGAGGAAGAGGAGGAGGAGGAAGAAGAAGAGGAGGAGGAGGAAGAGGAGGAGGAGGAGGAGGAAGAAGAAGAGGAGGAGGAGAGAGAGTGAGGAAGAGGAGGAGGAAGAGGAGGAGGAGGAAAAAGAGGAGGAAGAGGAGGAGGAGAGAGAGGGATGAGGAGGAGGAAGAGGAGGAGGAGAGAGAATGAGGAAGAGGAGGAGGAGGAAAAAGAGGAGGAAGAGGAGGAGGAGAGAGAATGAGGAAGAGGAGGAGGAGGAGGAAGAAGAGGAGGAGGAGGAGAGAGAATGAGGAAGAGGAGGAGGAGGAAGAGGAAAAGGAGGAGGAAGGAGAGAGGAGGAGGAGGAAGATGAAGAGGAAAAGGAGGAGGAGGAGGAGGAAGAAGATGAAGAGGAGGAAGAGGAGGAGAGAGGAGAGAGAGTGAGGAAAAGGAGGAGGAAGGAGAGGAGGAGGAGAAAGAGAAAGAGAAGGTCTCTGAAGTCGAGTAGCTGAGTTCATTTAGAAACAAAGTCTTTTAACTTCAACGACAGTTTGAAGTGAATCCCAGACGGAGACAGAGACGCTGTTTGATGCTGCACACACACACACACACACACACACACACACACACGCACACGCACACACACACGCACACGCACACTCACACTCACGCACACGCACACACACACACACGCACACACACACGAGTTTCCTTCAGCAGCGACATGTTCACTCTGATGCTCTAAAGGCCGAGGACACTTGAACTCACCACAGAGTCAGTCGGGAGCTAGCTACGGCTAAGCTAAGCTAAGCTACGCTAAGCTAACACCACATTAGCAGCTAAAAAAAAACACTGAGGAGCATCAAGTCAAAGATCCTCCACTCTGACTGGATGTCTCACTACCAGCTGCTCCAATAGAAACATTACAGCTTCACTTCCTGTTTCCTAAAGTGGGCGTGGCCACTTTTCTCCTAAAGTGGGCGTGGTCACTTGTCTCCTATAGTGGGCGTGGTCACTTGTCTCCTAAAGTGGGCGTGGCTACTCGTCTCCTAAAGTGGGCGTGGCCACTCGTGTCCTAAAGTGGGCGTGGCCACGTGTCTCCTAAAGTGGGCGTGGCCACCGTAGCTCCAATGTCTGTAATGTTAAATCTGACTGTTAGCTATGTACATATTTAATGTTATCATAAGAAAAAAACAACTTTTATTAATCCACACACACGTTGACAACAGGAGGTGGAGCCACGGTGGCCACGCCCACTTTAGGAGACAAGTGACCACGCCCACTATAGGAGACAAGTGACCACGCCCACTTTAGGAGAAAAGTGGCCACGCCCACTTTAGGAGACAGGAAGTGAAGCTGTAACGTTTCTATTGGAGCAGCTTCTCATGTCAGAACGAGATAGCGGTAAAGAAGCTATAAGTTGTTTTGATTCCCGCTGTAGAGCCGCTAATACGTCACTTCATCACGTTTTAATATGTTTCCATGGAGACAGTAACCGTTTACATCCCAACATGTGGTCAGTTTATCACACCTGTTTGGAAGTTTGCTCCGATGTTTTGGCGTGATTATATATTATATATTATATTATATATTATATATCTGGCGTGAAGTGTTTTCCGTTCACGCCGGTGTGTTGGGGAAAAAAGGGAGAGATGTGAGCTAGTTAGCCATGCTAAGCTAAGCTAAGCTAAGCTAAGCTAAGCTAAGTGAACGCTCTTCAGCTTTTCTCTGAAGCTGCTCACTGACAGTTGGTTGTCAAGACGACGCCGCCTCTCGGCATCAGCTCCCTGTGTGTGTGTGTGTGTGAGTGTGTGTGTGAGTGTGTGTGTTGATGTGTGTCAGTGTGTGTGTGTGTCTGTGTGTGTGTGTGTGTGTGTGAGTGTGTGTGTGTGTGTGTGTGTGTGTGTGTGTGCAGCTGGAGCGTGAAATTAGCGTCTCTGTTGTGTGTTGATAACCCAACAGTTTGGAGAAAAAGCCTCAAACTGTTTCTGACTCCGCTGCTGCTGCGGCCGTGCTGCGTTCACTGGCACCGGGAAAACACCGTTCACACACTGTTCACCTCCACAACATTTAACAAAAACCAGAGTCCCCAACCACAGAGCCTCTACAGCACTAATTATGAAAGAATATAGTCGTATTAAATGTCAAATTAAACAGTAGAAGCTGGGCTACAACCATACTTGCCAACACTCCCGATTTACGCAAGTGGAACTCGCTGCAGAACCACAACTCCAGCATCAGCCCCGCCCATCTGCATCAGCCCCGCCCACTCGCCAGCATCAGCCCCGCCCACCAGTTCCAATTTCACCTCTCTGGAGCGACTGAGCAGAGAAGCACACACAGCCCATCTATCTACAGCACCAACTGCATTAAGATATAGGCTATTTTGTGAAAGATGGTGACACAGACTGTTAGTAAATCAATTTTCATATCACATTGATTACTGTTTTAACATCTGAACTGTATGTACCGGTATATTTATAACATATATGTATGTAGCCTACCTGTTAAATAGATAGAAGTTCAGGATATCACTTGTGTAATGTTGGTAGCGTAGTTGGTAGGGATGTTAACTTGATAACAGGAAGATCAGTGTTTGATCCCCAAGGGAATCTTTTTTTTAAATTGCATTTTCCATTTTGTATCTATAATATATATGTATATACTAGTGCTGTCAAAGTTAACGTGTTGATTTTGGAGATTATTTTAAACATTTGACGCATTAAAAAAAATAATGCAATTCACGCCGTTTTGTTTACTTCCAGTGGTGGCTGACCCATTATGTGTGCAGGCAAAGCGGCTGTAGCGCTGTCACTTATTCAGTTTTAATATTTTTTCATGCGAGTAAGTAACCGTTAGATGACCAATATGCTGTTAGTTTATCCACATGATGATGAAGTTTGCTCCGACGACGGAGCAGTGACGCTCCACCAGCAGCGACCGTAGCGGAGCATCACGGAGGCAACAGCCCGGTCAGCGGAGCCGGTCGGCCGGGTACACAGCGCCGTCCCTGGGGTAAGTCAGAGAGCCGAGCAGCGACCGTAGCGGAGCATCACAGAGGCAACAGCCCCGGTCTGCGTAGAGATTAATTAGTTTTTTGTTTTTTTAAATCTATTGACAGCCCTAGTATACCTGTTAAATAAATAGAAGTTCCAAGTGCCTTACTGTTCATATTACTGTGTAGGCTAATGCGCATTTACCAAAATCACTTTTGCCTCTGTGATGCTCCGCTACGGTCGCTGCTCGGCTCTCTGACTTACCCCGGGGACGGCACTGACCGGGCTGTTGCCTCCGTGATGCTATGGTCGCTGCTGGTGGAGCGTCACTGCTCCGTCGTCGGAGCAAACTTCATCATCATGTGGATAAACTAACAGCATATTGGTCATCTAACGGTTACTTACTCGCATGAAAAAATATTAAAACTGAATAAAGTGAAGAATAACAGCGCTACAGCCGCTTTGCCTGCACACATAATGGGTCAGCCACCACCGGAAGTAAACAAAACGGCGTGAATTGCATTATTTTTTCTAATGCGTCAAATGTTTAAAATAATCTCCAAAATCAACACGTTAACTTTGACAGCACTAGTATATACATATATATTATAGATACAAAATGGAAAATGCAATTAAAAAAAAAAAAGAAAAAAGATTGCATTGGGGATCTAACAATGATCTCACAGTAATCAAGTTAACATCCCTACCAGCTACGCTACCAACATTATACAAGTAATATCCTGAACTTCTATCTATTTAACAGGTAGGCTACATACATATATATTATAAATATACCGGTACATACAGTTCAGATGTTAAAACAGTAATCAATGTGATATGAAAATTGATTTACTAACAGCCTGTGTCACCATCTTTCACAAAATAGCCTATATCTTAATGCAGTTGGTGCTGTAGATAGATTCTTGTGCTTCTCCGCTCAGTCGCTCCAGAGAGGTGAAACTGGAACTGGTGGGCGGGACTGATGCTGGAGTTGTGGTTCTGCAGCGAGTACCTCCTCGATTTACGCGGGAGACTCCCGACTTTTAACCCTATTTCCCGCGATGCTCCCGGTTAGTAATTTCTTCCGCTAATCTCCCGATTTTACAGTGAAGGAAACAAGTGAGATTGTGGGGGATAATTGTTGCCGTATCTGGCAACCCTGGCCTGCCTGCACGTATGAGGCCATCCATGGTGACATGTCACTGACTGGAGTCAGTGATACCAGTAGCGTTGATACTGCGGTTGCCTGCCGCTGTCGACGTCGGCACGAGCGGACCCGCTGGTCCGAGCGGATGCGGCGGCGCACATTCGTTTTTTTTTTTTTTTTCCGTACTCCTTGATCCAGACCCCTAGATTTAAAATACGAGTTTAGTTTTTGCCCACCAGCCACTGCCCCCCACCAGACCAGCTCTGAGTTCATGTTAAGTGTCACTCCAGCCATTCTTGCCTTCAGTCAGTAGCTACTACCTAAATGTGCTTCTTTTTTTCTTTTTTCTTTTTTTTTTTTTTTTAGTCTGTTCCCTTTATGTTCTCAGAGTATACACTAGAATGCTTCATTTATGTGTTAAAAATTACATTTTTTTGTGGGGGGGAATGCCCCCAGACCCCCCAACAGGGGTCTAGTGACTCAACTTTTTCACCCCTTCTGACTTTACTGACAGATTCTATGCATCTTCAGGTAGGCTTACTGGACAGGGCCACCTTTGGTCAGCCTTCTGGTTTTCATTTCAACAATTACAACTGCTTTTTTTCCCATTGTCCTGATTGGTAAACAGAATCATTTATTGAATAGGCTATCAAAGAAACAGTTTCAGAACAAGTTTCCTTCAGGTTTAAAATACAAGGCAAGAAATGATGGCAATTTATAGCCACACCTGGCGAATGAACCCTGATACACTGATGAAAAAAAATCTCCCTATTTTTCACAACCCAATGTTGGCAAGTATGGCTACAACGTGTAAAAACCATGTTTCTATGACCCAAACACTACTCAGATAAACAACTAGACATCAACCTTCATGAAGCAGCTCTGTGTGGACCCAGTCGCCACATTTCTGGCTCTCAATCATTTTGTCCTGCTTCACTTTATCAGAATCAACCACTGCAGAGAGAGATAATGTTCATACATTGTATAATCATGTGATAGAGGTTTTGAGCTTCAGCAGCATCATTCTGAAGGACACTCATCTAAAATATCTTTTTTTTTTTAGGTGAACACTAAATTTATTTATTTTTTGCTGTGTTCCATCTTCATTTACTCTTCACATATACAGAAATTTACTTCACATCTCAGCAATTCTCAATTTTTTCCCTTTACTATGACACCAAAAGTATTCAAATAGACCTTGTGGTTGCAGAGATATAGGCAAGGTAAGGCAAGGCAGTTTTGTTAGTATAGCCCATTTTTACCACCAGTTTGTCTCAAAGGGCTTTACATCCCATAATAACAACATCCTCTGTCCTTAGACCCTCACATCCACTGAGGAAAAACTCCATGGAAAACCCTTTTAACAGGGAAAAATCGGAGAAACCTCAATTTTATTATGGATATGCAATTTTCAAGAAAAGGCCTAAAAAATCGGCTTGGTTTTTAACACGTTAATAAACTGACTCATAAGATGTGAAGTGTCCAGCGATGTTCAGATCTCCAACAGAACATGAAGCACCTGAACGCCTCAGCACATCCATGTTTTCTGTTCAGTTTATTTATTTATTTTTCCACAATATCTTTATTTGAGTTTCAAGCAGCATAAAGACATTCCTGCAACACGTCATACAACATGTTAGCTGCAAGAACACAAAACAACTAAACATGCTTCTCTTGTTATTTAACCAGATGATATGTTAATGGAGTCCTATCGAATGATAGAATGAAAACCTACAGGTATCTGGACAATAATAATAAAAACAAAAGATAATAATAATCACCATCTTGGAAACTGCTAGGCTATATCCACACTATTAGTCATTGATTTGATTGTCTGTTAAGTCTGAGTCTCCATATACATTCAAATACGTTGTTTGGCCTTCAGTGTGTAAGTAATTCTTTCCATTGAGGCTCGACAACATCTGTCTTCACCATCGAGTGCTACTTTAATGTTTACGAGTCCTTTTCCATAATAATGCGATGCATCTTTTGGCAATAAGAGCAGAGGTCTATAAAAGCCTGTTCATATTTATTACAGTCATGTTTCTCTGGGCAGAAACAGCTCAGGCTCCAATAAAACTCATTCTGAAACTATTTTCTTGTTAATTATTCTACACAGCCAAACACAATGAAACAGTGTTTGTTCCTCTGTCTTCTGTACATTTTTTTCTACCAGCGTCACTAATGTCCACATTACCCATTTATATTGTAATATTTTAAGGCGTGTACATGCGGTTTCCCGTTCTTCCTTGTAAACATCTTGTTATGTTTTTCCTTCCAGACCTTCAGCTTATAGACTGAACTTTCAGGTGAAGATGATATAAAACTAAAGTATAAACCTCTGATATTACATCTCTTCTCAGTCTGTCCTTTATCACCGTTCAGTTTATTTATAAAACACAGTCGACCAACGTTCTGTTCAGTTATAAAAACACAATATAATTCATCACTGACAGAATAATAATCAATAAAACTACAAAGACTCAGTTTAAAACTTTTTATTTAGAAGAAAAGAGAAAGTAGAAGAGAGAGTTTCTCAGGTTTTCATGTTTTGAAGCCGACCGTGCAGCTCTAACATGGACAGGTAGGGGGCGCCACTGAGCAGAATCTGAAATTTAGTTTTTTGGTTCCTTTCTTTAGACTAAAGGAAGTTAAAGGGCAGTTCCACTCTAATCCAACCTGAGGCTCTATATAGTTTCTAATGTTTCAGCTCTGACTGAATGAACGTGTAGATTTTCTTTTTACTGTCTCCTGTCCTGCAGTAGTTCTGTCTGTCCCTGCATCGCCACGGCAACGTAGGCTGTTTACATCCCATAAACCAGACCATAATGTCAGATGTCTTCAAACAGACACCGAGGGGTTTGTTACCTTCATGTTGGAGCTGGAAGACAAAAAGTCTCTCCTTGGCAAAAAGTAGTAGCTATACTTGAATTTCATTTTAGGCCTGAGTATAAGTATAAATATAGCAAGTATACTATGGACCATGTACTTGTAGCATACTAGAAAGTATACTAATTTAATACTTCTTCGGACTAAATTGGAACATTTTAAGTTTATACAAGTATACTTTATGTGTTGTGTATTGATCAACTGAACTGGACCGATCAGTTTCCTCTGAGTTCAGCTTCTTCATTTCACACCGTGACTCCTTACATCATCGTTACATCATCGTTACATCATCGTTACATCATCGTTACATCATCATTACATCATCGTTACATCATCATGATGTAGTTATGATATCTGCATAGTTATAAACTGAAGAATAGTTAAAAAGTTGTGGGAAATATAAAAAGTATTGTACGTCTTCCTACTCCCTTTTCCAACAATGTGCAGTGTTTTGTTTTGTCTTAGCTCTTTATTTTATTGTTTTATTTTTATTTCTCTTTTTCTTTCTTTTGTGTGTAGCTACAGTAGTTACATACATTTATTTTCTTTTTATACATGTTCGAAAAATAAAATTCATTCATTCATTCATGATAATAATAAATATTATCATCATCATCATCCTCAACGTCTCTCTGGTCAGTGAGTGATCGATGTTATTGATCAGATATCGATCAGAGTTCTGTGTCGGTCCCAGTGTGATGGGCCGTGGTCTCCGTGGTAACCGGGTCGGTCAGCAGAGCCGTGGTCTCCGTGGTAACCGAGTCGGTCAGCAGAGCCGTGGTCTCCGTGGTAACCTGGTCGGTCAGCAGAGCCCTGTACCGGTCCTGCAGACGCGTCCAGGAGAACGAGGCCGTGTCCACCTGCAGGACGACCAGCAGGTGATGATGTCACACATCTGATTTTTTATTTTTTTATTTTTTTATTTAAAGCAGAAGTCAGGTGAATGTTTGTGTTAATCTAAGTCTTAAATAGTTGTATCTTCCGACAGCAATCACTTCTATAGAGTGTTTGGTCTGAAACACGGGTCTGTCAGTCACTCTGCTCTGCTCTGAGCCCAGGAGAAAACTTTCCTTGTATCCTACAACCTTTATCCAATGAGGAGAGAGAACGGCATAAAGGGGCAGTCCTCTCTGTGTGTGCAGCCAAGGGATGCGCCTGAATGTGGTGACGTAGGGACGAGGACCAATAGATCCATGACGAGGGCGGGGGCTGCTAACTCCATCTGCTGACAAGACGTTATGGTGCGTTCAAGGCAACCCGTAACTCGTATTTTTCCGACCTGTGAAGTGGTACCAGTTCGATCTGGTACGAGTTCACGGGTCAGAAGTTACGAGTGGCCGTTATAGTGACTTTCACCGGTAAAACAGGTCGGAGAAACACGAGTGGGTTGCCTGGAACGCTACAAAGTCGTAAGTTGTGACTTGAAGCTGTAATTTACGGTTTCAAAAGCCGGCCTGGAACGCAGCATTAGCCAAAACCACCGGATCGCTTACTTCTGCTTTAATGAGGACAATGCACATTAATGAACATAATAAAATGTAAAAGTGCCAGTGTTAGCCAACAGCTAGCTTTGGCCGTGTACCGTAACCATTTAATACAACTTTAAAGGGACAACCAGGAGTTTTGGAAAAGCAAAGTGTTTCCACGCTACATTTATGAGCCTCCGTGCGGTAAAATTCTTTGACCGGCGCAAGACAGACGTTGTGCCAAGAATGTTTTCATTCATCAAGAATTAAAGTCATCACTGGTAAACAGCTCAGGCTGATTCCTTCTTTCTTTTTACTTTACCATGATGCTCCAGACTTTTTTTTGGACACAGACACCAAATCTCTGTTGATAATTCTTTTGTTCCTGGCTAAAAAATGTATCTTGCTGCGGTGGTCAACTCCCCAGGTCCCTACAGTCGACATGTCACAGATTTCTGCTCTTATTCCTCTGGAGAAGTTGACTCATGACCTTAATCACAAATCAGACAAGTTTTGGAGGATCTGGGAACCACTGCACTCCTTCTTACAGAAGCTTTAACTCAGCATCTGTCCCTGGAAGATGAGGGCTGCCTGTTTTTTCTGTCATTTATTCCATGTATGTGCTCTTAGTTTACCTGTCTCCTGTCGTCTTTTTTAATTGACTTATTTATTTACTTACTGTTCTGTTGTGTCTTGTTTTGTTCTGTTCCAATGTTTGTACTTATAAAACTGAAAAACCAATAAAAAGAGTATTATAAAAAAAAGAATTAAAGTCAGAGGTTGGAAGACGATCACATACCGTCGTAGTTCCCACCATAAACGGAGATTCATACGGCGGCGTTATTCTCATGACTCGCCACGAAACCGAAAGTAAAGAAACGCTGGTCGGCTCGCCCAGCATTTCCACCACCACTAATAATAACAAAATAACCATAGAGACAAAACCATAGATTTATCTAAAATGGACCATTAACAAGTGGTAACGGAGATTCATCCACATTAATATCAGACTTTTTATAACCAAATAGAAACTCCTGGTTGTCCCTTTAAGTATAATAACAAAATAACCATAGAGACAAAACCATAGATTTATAGAAAATGGACCATTAACAAGTGGTAACGGAGATTCATCCACATTAATATCAGACTTTTTTAGTGTCGCGGAATTTTTCGTTCTGCCGACAGAGAAACTCCTGGTTGTCCCTTTAAACTTATACAAAAAAGAAATCAAAAGAAAAAAAAGAAGTAAACAGCGGATGAGTGCGAGCCTGGATGGCGGTTACTGGCCGTTACCTTGACGACGTGTGTGCGGGCGACGTCCGGCCTCCTGCAGAGACTCCTCAGACGTTTACACAGCTGCTCCGGGGTCGAGTACAGGTACTGGGCTGAGGGAGGGGGGGGGGGGGGGGAGAGGCTGAGCTGTGATGTCATCATCAGCAGTGACATCATCAGTGACGTCATCAGTGACATCATCATCATCAGCTCCCTACCTGGGAAGATCTCTGGATAGACGAGCGCCCGCGGACACAGAGGATAACAGCCGCAGTGAACCGCCTCCAACCTGGAACCAGATACCAGAGTAACTAAGTAACTAAGTAACTAAGTAATAGTAACTAGCAGCCGCAGTGAACCGCCTCCAACCTGGAACCAGATACCAGAGTAACTAAGTAACTAAGTAATAGTAACTAACTGCTGAGTGAACCGCCTCCAACCTGGAACCACACACCAGATACCAGAGTAACTAAGTAACTAAGTAATAGTAACTAACTGCTGAGTGAACCGCCTCCAACCTTCAACCAACCAAATACACAAACATATAAAAGAGAAATGAACAAATTCACAGCTCAGACCAGATCACTCAGCTGTTAGTTACTATTACTTAGTTACTTTCCATTCAGACCCTACTGAGTTGGCTGCTCACAGCGCTCAGCGCCCTCGGCGGTAAAACGCCCTCGGCGCTCCTCTGGCTTCTTTTTGTGGCGGCGCTCAGAGCGCTCGTCAATGTCACTGTTCCCCGCACGGACCAATCAGAATCAAGAAGGGGCGGGACATACGTTACCACAGCAACACAATGAGACGTGGCTCGGTTCATATCATGAAGGTCGACCGACCTCAGGGTCCAATGCTAACGCTGCTGTGTATTTCTGACACTCGTTGTCGTGTTGACATTAAACAAGGCAGGAACACTGTCAGAGGACTCGTTCTGTAACCTAGCAACAGCTGCATTCTGACGAGGGAGAGAGAGAGCGCTAAAAACACTAAGCGCTGGGAGACACGGCCCCTAAATGAACGGAGCTCAGTTTATACAACACTGGAGCTAGCAGCTAGCATGCTAACTGTGCTACCTGCTGCTCTGAACCATCTACACGTAGATGTATATACGTAGCCTCTGACGCTGCTGCCCATTGCGTTTTGTTATGTTATGTTTTACCTCGTGCTGCCGTTCGTGACATGCATCATGACGTCATCTGTGTTTTTACCATAGATATATACAGGGAACTCCCTCCCAAGATGGCGGCCGCGACAACGTGCCTGAATGAGTAGATGCAGCATCTACGTGTTTATATCTACGGCTCTGAACATTAGCATGCTAACAAGCTACAGCATGTTAGCAGCAGTAGCATGCTAACTGTGCTACCTGCTGCTCTGAACATAGCTGCAGCGTGTTAACAGCTAGCATGCTAATGGTAGCTGCTAGCATGCTAATGGTAGCTGCTAGTATGACGTCATCCTCAGAGTTTGTTTCATCTGAGTCAACACAACAACTCCTGCTGGGCTCCATGGCAACCAGGTTCTGGATCAAAGACAAACACAACCTGACCTGAAGGGACACACACTTCACACACACACACACACACACACACACACACACACTCTGGGTCAGCTACAGACGCAGCGACATGAAACGGATCGGAGCGTCTGATTGGCCGCTGCTCCTCAGAGAGCGCAGCGTTTGATTGGCCGACGGCGCCGATCCACCTGACTGAGACGGAGATCAGAGCGTCGCCCAGGTGACTGAAGTCTGGCTGCAGGACACACACACACACACACACACAGAGACACACACACACACACACACAGAGACACACACACACACAGACACACACACACACACACACACACACACACCTACGGCAGCCTGGAGGAGTCACAGCTTTGCTTCAAACAGCAGAAACTCTGTGATGGTCGACTGTTCATGTCACATCAACACACACACACACGCACACACACACACGCACACACACACACGCACACACACACACACACACATAGACACACACACACACTAGTGCTGCACGGTTTGATAACAGTGTGTGGTTGTGATGACGATATGTGACCTGATCCATCAAAATGAGTCACAGTGACCCCAAATTTCAAAGTTGAGATTTTGGTATCAATGGAAAGATTAGAAAATAAGCTTTAAAATGAAACCCTAGTCCAGCGTTTCTCAAACTTTTTTCAGTCAGGGCACCTTTCAAAAGTGAATAAAATCTCAGGGCACCCCTGTGTAAAATGTAATTCAAAATAACACTGCATAGCCTAAATGTAAATGTCCTGTTTATTTAGATGAGACAGTATTATTTAACAGAGCATAATACAAACTGTAAATGCAGGGTGCATAGGTGCCTCTGTAGCCTACATATGCACACACACGCACACGCACACAATAATCCGCAATGTGAGAGGAAGAGAGAAAGGTCTACATGCGCGCAGCGCGCAGGCACGCGCTCAAATGAATCCACCGGCGTCTCCGCTCCGTTCTGACTCTCTCAATCAGAGAGTTTCTACCGTGTCACTGCAGAGTGTTTTTATACATCAAATGCACCGGAGTCGGAACAGAGCGGACACAGATCCACTGGAGAGAGGAGGGGGGGTGACTCGTGATGTGTGCCTGTCTGTACGACGCATTTTTTTCATAGCGTCCTGTGTCCGGTGGACACGGCCCCTACTGCTCTGAGCGCCCGTGACCAACGGCTGTGTCCACGGAGCGGTCTCTCTCTCTCTCTCCCTCCCTTTCCCTCTCTCTCTCTGAACGCTGCTGAAACGAGCCGCCTCACGTCCGAGCCGCTTGATAAGTGCGGCGCTGTTCCAAAAGTTGATTATTTCAACTCTGAGCGCTCTGAGCGCCGCGACAAAAAAAGAGAAGCCCCGACCCGAGAGCTTTTTTTCCGCCGAGGGCGGGTTAAAAGGGCGTCCGGTGGACACGGCCCCTTTGCATAGGCCTATATGTAAAAAGAATGTATTCTATGAAATGTCAGAAGTTTTTTTCACGGCACCCCTGACGCAGTCAGACGGCACCCCAGGGTGCCGCGGCACCCACTTTGAGAAAGGCTGCCCTAGTCAGAGTCATACATGTGATGGTTTTCGAGATGTCAGACTTTTTAATACTTTTCAAGGGTCTTAATTTTCCAAAAATTGACTTATCACCTTCTAATACTTTTCAAGACCCCGCGGATACCCTGTACCTTTATTTTTGCGCCACATCGGCCGTCCAACATCATCTTTCTGGGAAAGTAACAGTATTTAGGAATAATAGGAATAATTGTGGCGTTAAATACCACGATTAATTGTGAAAACAAGTAATTGTGACATCCCTAGTTGTGGTTGTGTTGTTGTGGTTGTGTGTCTGTACTCACATGGCGACTCCAAAGAACTCGTGCTTGGCCGTGGAAACGACCACGTCGGCCTCACACAGGACCTGAAGGAACCGGTCCCGACTGGACTGGAAACCCCACGACACGATGTGGTGCTGCAGCCGCCGCCGCGCCTCGGCAAACACCTCTACACACACACACACACACACACACACACACAGAGACACACACACAGAGACACACACACACACACACACAGAGATACACACACACACACAGAGAGACACACACACACACACACACACACACACACAGAGACACACACACACACACACACACACACACACAGAGACACACACACACACACACACACACACACAGAGACACACACACACACACACAGAGACACACACACACACAGAGACACACACACACACACACACACACACACACACACACACACACACACACACACAGAGACACACACACACACACACACACACACACAGAGACACACACACACACACACACACACACACAGGTCAGAGCTGCCATCACAGCGTCTCGTTGTAAAGAGAGATCACAGTGTAACAGAAGAGGAACCTGAACTCACCATCAGCTGTATTAGTAATGAGAAATACTATTAACACTTAAAGGGATAGTTCAACATTTAGTTAAATTGGCCCATAACCATAACCCCTATAGTCATAGCAGTAGGTTCGTTACCTTTAACTCTTTCGCGACCATAGACGAGTAAACTCGTCAAAACCGTTTTTTTACAGATTATGATAATAGACACTGTGAGGTCCCCGTGTGTGAATATGGTTCCTCTGATATGTAAAAATGTTTTAAACTACAATCAAAACATAATGTTTTTTATAAACTGTGTGATCTTGGTTTTGTTTGAGTTTAATCCAGATTTACCTACAAATATATTTATTTAGCCGTAGAAATGATTTGGGAGACGCCACACTGCAGAGTAGCGGTAAAATGAGCAGATTGCCACTTGACACAAAAGTGCGTTTTTCTCTGAAACTAGAGCGGGAGCTCCGTTTTTGGAGAAACCCAGCTCTCTTCTTCTACTTCGTACTCACGAACGAAACGGCGGAAAAACTCGCCGTTTTTTCGAGGAGCACGTTGGAAAGTCACTCTGCCACCACGTGAAGACCGTTTGTTTCTAGGTGATGTACAGAGTTCGGTTCGACGTGAGATAAAAGTAAACAAATAGCCAAAAACATGTGGTCCTGAGCGGATGTGCTGAGGAATTAGTGTGGTCGCGAAAGAGTTAATTGTCAGTGCAAGCTATTTTTAGAACGGCGGAGCAGAGCCGTGAGCTGCTCAGAGTTTCCCTCATCAAACTCATCAAATACTAGGGGTGGGAGAATTTTTTTTTTTTTTTTAAATATTGTGCAATGTGCATTTGTTCGCCTTTTTTACATTCAGAGAGTCCAGGTTTTGAAAAGGGTTTAAGTTCACTTTATAATGGAGTATGTTAATTTATAGGCTCCTACAGTATTTGTGTGCAGATAAATGTTAAAAATGCTAAAGACTAAAAATCGAGAGAATCGGCAATATAATATATAATATCGTAGAATCACAATTTAATATTTATTTTATTTTAAATCAAATCGCCATCCAAAACATCGTAGAAGAATCGTTTCATGCAAAACCGCTGATGCACGTTGCCTTCAGGGACAGTTTTTCATCATCAGTCTCTGAATTTCCCTCTACAACAACTCTGTGTGGTAACGTTGTGTTATTATCTCATAGCGTGGTGAATGTGCAGCTCACAACTTGTCCACCAGAGCGTTGTGGAGTTGTTGGATTGTGTTTTTGATGAGTTTGATGATGAGGGAAACCAAGAAATCCCATAATGAGCCTCCACTGCAAAAAGTCTACATCTTTCCAAGAATATTTGTCTTATTTCTTGTCCAAATGTCTCATTTCTAGTCAAAACTAATCTCTTTCCACTTAAAATAGGACTCATCACCTAAAAATGAACTTGTTTTTAGATCATTTTCACTTGTTTCAAACTAATTTTCACTTGAAATAAGTAGAAAAATCTGCCAGTGAAAGCAAGTTTTTTTTGTGTGTTTGTAATAAGAAAGAAAAACTTGTTCCACTGTCAGATTTTTCTACTTATTTTAAGTGAAAATCTGCTTGAAAGAAGTAAAAAGTGTCTAAAAACAAGCTGCTTTTAATGTGATGAGTCTTATTTTAAGTAGAATGAGATTTGTTTTGACATTTTGACTAGAAATAAGACAAATGTTCTTGGTAAGATTTTGAGTTTTTGCAGTGTATAATTAAAACACTGAGAAATGAATCCTAAACGATCACCCTAAAAACAGCTTGCACCGACAATTAAAGGTAACGAACCTACTGCTATGACTATAGGGATTATGGCAATGGGAACAATTTGACTAAATGTTGAACTATCCCTTTAATTACAGTGTGTGTGTGTGTGTGTGTGTGTGTGTGTAGAGATGATGAGATTAAACCATAAAGCAGCAGTCGTTCTAAATCAGATCGAGACGTCAGACTGAACGATGAGAAACAGAAACGAGATGATGTTTATGAATGTGGACGTTTATGAACTCACACACACACACACACACACACACACAGACACACACACACACACACACACACACACACACACACACACACACACACACAGAGACACACACACACACACACACACACACACAGCGTGCAGGTGAGGGGTGAAGCGGAGGATCGATACTCTGACCCTATTAACAAAATCAAAGTCGATTAAAGCAGCTCTAATGTGATTGGCTGCAGCGGCTAATCAGCTGAGTTACCGTCAGTGTGTTTATGCCGCACTAAACCTTTACTGCCCAATATCTCAGAGTGTGTGTGTTCATTACATTAACACACACACACACACACACACACACACACAGAGTCATTATAGCATCATCAGCTGATGATACACGGTGTGTTTTATCAATTAAAACGTGTCTGGAGGCCGAGGCAGCCTGACCTCTGACCTCTGATACAACACAACTTTAAAGGTCGAACAAACTCACTGAGACTTTGTTGTCCCCCCGCCCCCTCCCCTTTAGACGGTTGAACCAGTTAGTTATTGTTTCTTCTCCTTTTTTATGTATTTATTTAAAGGTTTAAGGATCAGGGACATTGCACATTAATCGCACAAACTCCCTGAGACTCTTGTGGTTGTCTCACAGACACTACAGAGTAACTCTCCGTCCCTTCATGTAGGTATTAATTATCTAATTTGTGAATGAATTCTTTGTAACCAGGGCTAGACAATATAAGTTCTCTTCTTTCTGCCCCTTTCATTCAAGACTTATAGTATTGTCATTATTTTTTATGAGTTTTAATTTATTTTTTGTTTTTATGCTCGATAAATGAATGCAATAACTAATAAAGTAAAACTAAACCTCCCTTTAGACAGCTGAACCAGTTAGTTCCAGTTTCTCCTCCTGTGTGAAGACGTCCAGCCTGAGGCTCAGACTCAGCTAGAGAACTAGTTGACCAGAGAACACAAACTTCTACCAGATTTTACGGACTATAAAGCCCTATTCTATTCGCACGGGATTATAAAATGTCAAAGCAGCAACGTGACTTCACAACAGTGCAGGTGTTGTTGCAGTAACGGTCCGTCATGGCGTCTGTATTCAGCCTGTTGAAAGCCGCCGTCGTCCATCTCAATCCTCCTAAATGTCTCTCTTTTTATGGATGTGAGCTGTTTATTTAAATGGGTCTCTCTCCAGCAGCGATACCAGCCGTGTGTTTGCACCTAAAACGCCTTCGAAGATGCTGCTCAGAATTTCCACTGCAGCCTCCATGTTTCAACCCGTAGGCTACAGTAGCTATGGTTTCACCCGGGGAAGAAGTAGAAAAGGCACGCAATAAAACAATAACAATAAAACAATAACAATAAAACATAACATAACAATAAAACAATAAAAACAACAAAAACAAAACATGCCCCTCAATTACTGAGATGCAGATTGGCACGGGACTAGTTTTACCTCGGGACTAGTTTTACCTCGGGACTAGTTTTACCTCGGGACTAGTTTTACCACGGGACTAGTTTTACCACGGGACTAGTTTTACCACGGGACTAGTTTTACCACGGGACTAGTTTTACCTCGGGACTAGTTTTACCACGGGACTAGTTTTACCACGGGACTAGTTTTACCACGGGACTAGTTTTAACCTCGGGACTAGTTTTACCACGGGACTAGTTTTACCTCGGGACTAGTTTTACCACGGGACTAGTTTTACCACGGGACTAGTTTTAACCTCGGGACTAGTTTTACCTCGGGACTAGTTTTACCACGGGACTAGTTTTACCACACGACTAGTTTTACCACGGGACTAGTTTTACCACGGGACTAGTTTTACCACGGGACTAGTTTTACCACGGGACTAGTTTTACCACGGGACTAGTTTTACCACGGGACTAGTTTTAACCTCGGGACTAGTTTTACCTCGGGACTAGTTTTACCACGGGACTAGTTTTACCACACGACTAGTTTTACCACGGGATTAGTTTTAACCTCGGGACTAGTTTTACCACGGGACTAGTTTTAACCTC
Organism: Trachurus japonicus; assembly: GCF_045865225.1. Lineage (NCBI taxonomy): Eukaryota > Metazoa > Chordata > Actinopteri > Carangiformes > Carangidae > Trachurus > Trachurus japonicus. The sequence goes on along the minus strand of NW_028221153.1, from coordinate 961,258 downwards.
GGGACTAGTTTTACCACGGGACTAGTTTTACCTCGGGACTAGTTTTACCACGGGACTAGTTTTACCACGGGACTAGTTTTAACCTCGGGACTAGTTTTACCTCGGGACTAGTTTTACCACGGGACTAGTTTTACCACGGGACTAGTTTTACCACGGGACTAGTTTTAAACTCGGGACTAGTTTTACCTCGGGACTAGTTTTACCACGGGACTAGTTTTACCACGGGACTAGTTTTACCACGGGACTAGTTTTAACCTCGGGACCAGTTTTAACCTCGGGACTAGTTTTACCTCGGGACTAGTTTTAACCTCGGGACTAGTTTTACCACGGGACTAGTTTTAACCTCGGGACTAGTTTTACCACGGGACTAGTTTTACCATGGGACTAGTTTTACCACGGGACTAGTTTTAACCTCGGGACTAGTTTTAACCTCGGGACTAGTTTTACCTCGGGACTAGTTTTACCACAGGACTAGTTTTACATCGGGACTAGTTTTACCTCGGGACTAGTTTTACCTCGGGACTAGTTTTACCTCGGGACTAGTTTTAACCTCGGGACTAGTTTTACCACGGGACTAGTTTTACCTCGGGACTAGTTTTACCACAGGACTAGTTTTACCTCGGGACTAGTTTTACCACAGGACTAGTTTTACATCGGGACTAGTTTTACCTCGGGACTAGTTTTACCACGGGACCAGTTTTAACCACGGGACCAGTTTTACCTCGGGACTAGTTTTACATCGGGACTAGTTTTACCACGGGACTAGTTTTACCACGGGACTAGTTTTACCTCGGGACAAGTTTTACCTCGGGACCAGTTTTACCACGGGACCAGTTTTACCACGGGACCAGTTTTACCACGGGACCAGTTTTACCACGGGACCAGTTTTACCACGGGACTAGTTTTACCACACGACTAGTTTTACCACGGGACCAGTTTTACCACGGGACCAGTTTTACCTCGGGACCATTTTTACCACGGGACCAGTTTTACCACGGGACCAGTTTTACCTCGGGACCAGTTTTACCTCGGGACCAGTTTTACCACGGGACCAGTTTTACCTCGGGACCAGTTTTACCTCGGGACCAGTTTTACCTCGGGACCAGTTTTACCACGGGACCAGTTTTACCACGGGACCAGTTTAACCTCGGGACCAGTTTTACCTCGGGACCAGTTTAACCTCGGGACTAGTTTAACCACGGGACCAGTTTTACCTCGGGACCAGTTTTAAACTCGGGACTAGTTTTACCTCGGGACTAGTTTTACCACGGGACTAGTTTTACCACGGGACTAGTTTTACCACGGGACTAGTTTTAAACTCGGGACTAGTTTTACCACGGGACTAGTTTTACCACGGGACTAGTTTTAAACTCGGGACCAGTTTTACCACGGGACCAGTTTTACCACGGGACCAGTTTTACCTCGGGACCAGTTTTACCACGGGACCAGTTTTACCACGGGACCAGTTTTACCTCGGGACCATTTTTACCACGGGACCAGTTTTACCACGGGACCAGTTTTACCTCGGGACCAGTTTTACCACGGGACCAGTTTTACCACGGGACCAGTTTAACCTCGGGACCAGTTTTACCTCGGGACCAGTTTAACCTCGGGACCAGTTTAACCACGGGACTAGTTTTACCTCGGGACCAGTTTTAAACTCGGGACTAGTTTTACCTCGGGACTAGTTTTACCACGGGACTAGTTTTACCACGGGACTAGTTTTACCACGGGACTAGTTTTACCACGGGACTAGTTTTAAACTCGGGACTAGTTTTACCACGGGACTAGTTTTACCACGGGACTAGTTTTAAACTCGGGACTAGTTTTACCTCGGGACTAGTTTTACCACGGGACTAGTTTTACCACGGGACTAGTTTTACCACGGGACTAGTTTTACCACGGGACTAGTTTTACCTCGGGACTAGTTTTAACCTCGGGACTAGTTTTACCACGGGACTAGTTTTACCACGGGACCAGTTTTACCACGGGACCAGTTTTACCTCGGGACCAGTTTTAACCTCGGGACTAGTTTTAACCTCGGGACTAGTTTTACCACGGGACTAGTTTTACCACGGGACTAGTTTTACCTCGGGACTAGTTTTAACCTCGGGACTAGTTTTAACCTCGGGACTAGTTTTACCACGGGACTAGTTTTACCACGGGACTAGTTTTAACCACGGGACTAGTTTTACCACGGGACTAGTTTTACCACGGGACTAGTTTTACCTCGGGACTAGTTTTAACCTCGGGACTAGTTTTAACCTCGGGACTAGTTTTACCACGGGACTAGTTTTACCACGGGACTAGTTTTACCACGGGACTAGTTTTAACCTCGGGACTAGTTTTACCTCGGGACTAGTTTTACCACAGGACTAGTTTTACATCGGGACTAGTTTTACCTCGGGACTAGTTTTACCTCGGGACTAGTTTTACCTCGGGACTAGTTTTAACCTCGGGACTAGTTTTACCACGGGACTAGTTTTACCACGGGACTAGTTTTACCACGGGACTAGTTTTAACCTCGGGACTAGTTTTACCTCGGGACTAGTTTTACCACAGGACTAGTTTTACATCGGGACTAGTTTTACCTCGGGACTAGTTTTACCTCGGGACTAGTTTTACCTCGGGACTAGTTTTAACCTCGGGACTAGTTTTACCACGGGACTAGTTTTACCTCGGGACTAGTTTTACCACGGGACTAGTTTTACCTCGGGACTAGTTTTACCACAGGACTAGTTTTACATCGGGACTAGTTTTACCTCGGGACTAGTTTTACCACGGGACTAGTTTTAACCACGGGACCAGTTTTACCTCGGGACTAGTTTTACATCGGGACTAGTTTTACCACGGGACTAGTTTTACCACGGGACTAGTTTTACCTCGGGACAAGTTTTACCTCGGGACTAGTTTTAACCTCGGGACCAGTTTTACCACGGGACTAGTTTTACCACGGGACTAGTTTTACCACGGGACCAGTTTTACCACGGGACTAGTTTTAACCTCGGGACCAGTTTTACCACGGGACCAGTTTTACCACGGGACTAGTTTTACCACGGGACTAGTTTTACCTCGGGACTAGTTTAACCACGGGACTAGTTTTACCACGGGACTAGTTTAACCTCGGGACTAGTTTTACCACGGGACTAGTTTTACCACGGGACTAGTTTTACCACGGGACTAGTTTTACCTCGGGACTAGTTTAACCTCGGGACCAGTTTTACCACGGGACTAGTTTTACCACGGGACTAGTTTTACCTCGGGACTAGTTTAACCTCGGGACCAGTTTTACCATGGGACCAGTTTAACCTCGGGACCAGTTTTACCACGGGACTAATTTTACCACGGGACTAGTTTTACCACGGGACCAGTTTTACCACGGGACTAGTTTTACCACGGGACTAGTTTTACCACGGGACCAGTTTTACCACGGGACCAGTTTTACCACGGGACTAGTTTTACCACGGGACTAGTTTTACCACGGGACTAGTTTTACCACGGGACGTCGGTCTTTGGTGAAATATAGTCGGTCATTTGCGGGGGAATTTTTTTTTGTGTGAGCGTCCACCGACTCCAGGTCGCATCCGGCAGCCGGGGCAACACATACGCAGAGCTTCTATCGGCGCATCAAGCAGCACAGAGCAGGTCCTGTATGACAGGAAATCGCGGGCAAAATACAAAATAAAACACCCGGTTAATTTTCAAAATAAAATACACAGTGGCGGCCTTAGGCATCTGGGGGCCCGTTTCAATATTTCATATGAGGCCCTATGTTAAACATAAAATGATTTGCCAGCTATGTGCCCATGTGTCGCTGATGCTTAAAGACCCACTCCCGTGAAAATCGTGTTTTTTGAGCTTTTCACATGTTCCTGTGGCATTTTTCTTGTGTTAGAGCCAGGACATATCAGCAGAAAAGGAAGTGCAAAATTGCATTTCTGAGTTTTTCTGCCTTCAAACTGCTGTGAACCAATGGCAGACTCAAACTGGCAGTTTCAGGGAGACTGGAGCTGACGTGTCACAGCTCCAGGGGAGGGCACTAGTGCTACAAGCCCCCGCCCCGCTCTGCATCTGGCTCAGAGCTGAAAGGCTTGACAGCTCGGTGTAGCTGTCAAGGTATAACAGGTATAGCTCACCTGGTAGAGCAGCTTGCACCGTGAGCAAGGACTATGTTCCAGTCTGAGATTGAATCCCAGTGTGGAGTTTTACGCTAAACACGCTGAATCTGTAATTGTACAATGTCCAGCTGTCAGCAACCGGGGAGGTGGCTGGGCGGGTGCAGAGCAGCACAGTCTCCGCCCACCCCCCAGAGGTACATTGCTAATGTGCATGGCTTATGAGCTGGTTTTAAAATGGCCGAAAAGGGTCGTGGGAGTGGGACTTTAAACCCTGAAAGGACCCAGTAAACGCACTATCCATGCATCCCAGGTACGCACAACACATTAAGTGTTAAAATCACTACCAGGGCAAGAAACCAGGACTTAGCAGAAAAAACGAGGACTGAAGTTGGTTTTCATCAAAAAGCTAAATCATTATGTAGCTACATTTTCAGACATGAACAGGAATCTTAACACAGTCAAAAACTACAGGCTTTAACAATATTCTAAATTTAAATTGGCAACAAAAGTAATGAGAGCAAAGTGCTCCGCGTTATTTCAGCACCACGGACAAGGAAGGGACGAGACATGCGGACAGACAGACGTCTACAGGTGCTGATCCTGTCGGTGCTGCGGTGCTGGAGCAGCAGACAGACAGCTGTCTCCTCCATTATTACAATCTGTAAATAAGCTGCCAATAAAATCACATTTTAGTTGTGCTCTCGCTGTGTTTTATTTCTCTGTTAAGTTAGGACGTACTCATAGATCGCCTGTTTGGAGGCATTTTAACCCGAGGAAAAAAAGAAAAGAGGAGGAAAGTGATTGACAGACGTCAATCATCAGGTTACGCAACTGGGCGCACGTCAGGAGGAAAGCAGGAAAAACAAAAGGACATTAGAAACGCTAAGAGAAAAGGAATAATACTGGGAGAAGGAAAACGAGGGTCTATTGATAGTTTGCGGGCCCTTTTCAAAGGTAAGACAAGTTGTTATTGATATTTCCTGCCGTATTATTAATTAGGAGCGACTAGTAGGCTACAGTCGCGGTGTGGCATGATACGCGCATCAGGTTGTAGAGCGGATCAGGGGTCGAGTGTGTGACCACACGGTGGACAGAGCTGTTTGTGTGTGTGGTGGATGTAGGCCTGTGTGTGTGTATAAGATGAAACCTATGAATTATTGTTCTGTCTTTTACTTGGCGGCTGGCAGCTGGGGGCCCCCCTGGCAGCTGGGGGCCCCCCTGGCAGCTGGGGGCCCCCCTGGTGGCTGGGGCCTGTTTCAATTGAAACGGTTGAAACATAGGTAAGGCCGCCTATGAAAATACACCATGTTTACAGCGGAGCATATTTCCTGCTTTACACCTTGAAAACGTTGTGATGGGCAGCGAGCGGCCTGAAGTCAGCAGCTCTGAGGTTTTCAGACATCATTTCACCCCGTTTACACCACGGACAAGGAGATAGTGATTATAAAACCAAGTCAGGTCAGCACCAAGTTGTTTCCTCTGGATTAAATTCATTGTTATTGATTTTGTGGTTCACTTTATGGAAACTACAACCGGCTTTATCGCCAGATCACGTGTTCCCGCTGTGCGGCGGAGCCGGTGTGAGTTGACGGAGTCGGAGTACGCAGCCGTTCCGTAGCGGACCCGTTTAGGAATCGTTCTGCATCCAGTAGAATCCCGTCATGTCTCAGCTCCACATCTCCACATCGTCTCTCTGACTTCATCCAGTTTCCTGTTGGTCCAGATGTGGAGCTGCAGCTGCTGCACCAAAACCACTACACCACTAAACCACACGCTGCTACCAGCTACACTACCAACACCAGACCTGTGTGTGTCTCTCTCTGTGTGTGTGTGTGTGTGTGTGTGTATATGTGTGAGTGTGTGAGTGTGTGTGTGTGTGTGTGTGTGTGTGTACCAGGGACGTCGGTGAAGGTCTCTCCGAGCACCGACAGCTGGAAGTCCAGATGTTCCTCCTTCAGCTTGAACAGAGTGTTGAAGAAGAGCTCTGGGTTCTTATCGTGCTCCCTAAGACACACACACACACACACACACAGACACACACACACACAACAACATCAAAACATGGCAGCTCTCGTCTTAAACGGCTAGAATTTAGACATTTTAGTTTATTTGTTGAGGTTTTAAAGGATATTGTTGTGTATTATTGCAGTAGCCTATATGAAGTACGTTTATATTAAGCTGTGATTGTTGTATGGTGTGAAATTGCAGTTCTCGTATGTGATGAAATAATGTTTAACAGTTATCAAGGCTGTAACATTCTATGTGCACTCATCTGCAGCGTCTCCTCTCCTCCAGAATAAACATCATTTACTGCTGCAGTGATTTATCCTATTCAGCTCTGAGCCACAATACGACAAACCTCCTTCAGGTATCCATGGTTTTTTTTCTTCAGAGTTCCTGCAGCGTGAACGCAATGATGTCGGAAGTCGGAGATTTCCGAGTTGGGAATTCCGACCTCCGAGTTGTTTGGAACGCAGAAACACACACACACAGAGACACACACAGACACACACACACACACAGACACACACACAGAGACACACACACACACAGAGACAGAGAGGTGAGGAGGCGTTCGAGGCCGTGGGAGATCAGAGCGCTGCAGAAACAGATGGAGACCGACACTCAGGTGGAGACACATCTGTGTCAACATCTGGAGCTGGAGGAGGAAGTCGCTGTGTTGTTGTGTTGTTGTGTTGTTGTGTTGTTGTGTTGAGGACCAACGTGGTCAACGAGTCATCAGGTCATGTGATGAGGCGTGGTGACGTCATGGTAACCATCAGGTGAGTGAGCTGTGAGTCGGAGCTACGGCAGCTGCAGCAGGACAAACTGAGCTGCTGAATATCTAATACACTCATCATCCTTCAATACGCTAGAAGAAGGAAATACAAGTTAGTATTAGTTGATATTATATTTACTATTTTAATCCTAATTAGAATTCAGTATATTGTGTATAGTTATTTTTAGTAATCTTTTTTTTTTTTAAGTATATTTTTTGGCGTTTTTGCCTTTATTTGACAGCACATAGTGAGATAGACAGAAATGGGGGAGGCAGAGAGAGGGGGAATGACATGCAGGAAAGGTCTGCCCGACGCGGGACTCGAACCGGGGACGCCTGCGTTGAGGACTGTGTATATTATATTATATTATATTATATTATCGTATTCTATTGTATTAGTTTTGTCAACGTGCGTCATGCACACTCACAACCCTTCATTCTTTGGTTTTTACCTTTCAAAACTAAATTAGAAAAATGGTAAAATGGATCTGGGTTTTCTGATTTTCTGTTTTGAAACAAAACTGAAAACAAAAAAACAGCGTTTTTCGGTTTAAGAAACGAAAAATAAAAATATTTATAATTTGGTTTCTGCTAATTACTTTTTCTCATTTATGAAAATGACGGCAGAAGAGACGTGTAAGAATAAAATAAAAGTAGCGTGCTATATTATGAAACATCCCTTCTTCTGTTGCACCAAACCAAGACGATTCTCCGGTTCTTCTGTCTGAGTCGTCGCTGGGACTCGGTTGTACGACAGCGGAGGAACATCTGTTGCCATGGAGATGTATCTAGTGCAGCAGCAGGGTTAGGTTACAGTCAGGCTGAACTCATCCTGTAGTTTACAGTTATCTGTGCACATTGAGTGAAGAAGCTCTTTTATTACTTTAGTTGTAACGTCATCGTTTATATTAAACTTAGCTCTCCGTTGTGTAAAACTTTTAGCTTAACTAGATTCCCTGTCTGAAGAAAGAGCCTGTATGAAGTCAGCAGCAGACATCCCATCATCACCACAGCAACACTGACACGGCTACCAACAACTACAATGGTATTAATCATCATTTAAAATGAGAACTTATGAGTGAATGACGACTCCAGTGCAGTTTGTATTCCACCAGCAGGTGGAGCAGTGGTGACATGAAGAGGAGCTGAGAGCTTCAACATCCAGACTCTGTTGATCCAGATCAACTAAACCTGAAGCTCAGATATAACTATGTTTGTTACGTCTCTCAGCTCTCAGCTCTCTGCTCTTCCATTAAACTAAATAAACCAGAGCAACAGCCTGACATCTGACTACAGCTGCTTCTTTTATTGGAAACAAACGAAAAAAAGGAATTTGCAGAAACCAAATTTTAAATATTACAATTTTACGTTTTCCCATTTTTAATTCATGAAAAGAAAAATGCTGTTTTTTTTTGTTTTTTGTTTCAAAATGGAAAAAACAGAAAAACATTTTTCCCGATTTTTTTTATTTTGTTTTGAAGCGGAAAAACCAAAGAACGAAGGGTACACGGATTATTCCTGAGTGAGTCTGTAGCGGCACGCATCCGTCCACGGACCTTCACCACGTAGACTGAGCGTTGTGGCGTTTTCTGAGAGGACAACGGGAGAAGACAACACTTAACTCCGTCCTGACAGGAAGACACTCGGCCTGCAGGGGGCAGCACTCACCCTCACCCAGAAAAACATCGACCTTAACTGCACTATTAGTTTAGTTACTTAAGCAATATGTGATGTTGCTTTTATGCAACAGTTTCAACAATTCCATCTAAGCATGGATACATGTTTAAAACTCAATGAATGTGTAAAAGACACTTGAGTCGTTCTGTCTTGTAAAGCAGACTGGAGTAGATCATGAGGATCCTTTAACACCGACAGACTGAAGCACAAATCATTAGGAATCTAATAGTTTTCAATCAAAAATCCATTTTGGATCGAATCGTAGCCCCAAGAATCTGAATCGAATCGAAGTGGAGATAGTAAAAGATTCCCACCTTAACCCTAACCCTAGTGATTAGGGGTGGGAGAAAAAATCGATTCACATAAATATCGCAATATCTTTTTTGACGATTTTTAAATTGATTTTTTCTTTCAAAGATCGATTTTTTTTTTTATTCTTTTTTTGTTGAATCTTTTTTAAATATTGTGCAATGTGCATTTGTTCGCCTTTTTTACATACAGAGAGTCCAGGTTTTGAAAAGGGTTTAAGTTCACTTTATAATGGAGTATGTTCATTTATAGGCTCCTACAGTGTTTGTGTGCAGATAAATGTTAAAAATGCTAAAGACTAAAAATCATAGAGAGAATCGGCAATATCGTAGAATCACAATTTAAATCGAATCGCCATCCAAAAAAATCGTAGAAGAATCGAATCGGGAGAAAAGCGTATCGTCCCAGCCCTACTAGTGATGAATGTGATAAATGTGGTGTGGCTGTCGGCCTCAAAAGGCAGTACATTTAACTGCACTATTTATTTTTAAATAAAGAGGCACTTTTAATTTTGTTACTTTACTTCAGCAATATGTGATGTTGCTTTTATGCAACAGTTTCAACAAGTCCATCTCAGCATGGATAAACGTTAAAACTCAATAAATGTGTAAAAGACACTTGAGTCGTTCTGTCTTGTAGCAGACTGGAGTAGATCATGAGGATCCTCTAACACCGACAGACTGAAGCAGAAATCATTAGGAATCAAATCGCTTTGACTCGAAAATCCATTTTGAATCGAATCGTAGCCCCAAGAATCAGAATCTAATTGAATCGTGAGATAGTAAAAGATTCCCACCTTAAAGGACAATTCCGAGCAAATTCAACTCAGGGCTGTATGTTCCTAACATTTTAGGTCTAACAGAAGGAATCTGAAGGTTTTCAGTTTAATCGCTCCTGTTTTGCGGTAGTTATGGTCTGTCCCCGCGTCGCCACGGCAACGATGAATGGGAGCGGATTGAAGTTCTGCTGCTTAGGCTGTTTCCATCCCTCAAAGCCACAGACAGCGTCAGATGGAGACTCAAACATGCAGCCAGAAGTTTATTTACTTGAAGCTTCAAGTCCAGAGTTGATATTCCTGTGTTTCTGACACCAACGGGAGCTTCCCACTGCACCTGAACACACCGAGCGTCAACTTGGGTCTCGACTCCGCCAGACTTTGAATTAGATCTAGTTTTACAAACATGTCGGCTTGTTGAAGTAAATAAACTTCTGGCTGCATGTTTGAGTCTCCATCTGACGCTGTCTGTGGCTTTGAGGGATGGAAACAGCCTAAGCAGCAGAACTTCAATCCGCTCACATTCATCATCGCTGCCGTGGCGACGCGGGGACAGACACAACTAGGGCTGACCCGATTATCATATTTTGATAATTGAAGCTTCGCGGACATAAAATCGATTTTAATCGAAGCTTCGACGGCCGGTGGGGGGGGTGCGCAATCGTAGCGGAAATAATCACAGTAATGACAAACAAACACTGCATATCTCCACAATCAGGCAGGTTCCCAGGATGCCAAGTGGCCGACTCATTTTTTTTTTTTTTTTTTAAAGTATATATTTTTCGGCTTTTTGCCTTTATTTGATAGTGATGACAGTAGAGATAGACAGGAAATGGGGAGGCAGAGAGAGGGGGAATGACACGCAGGAAAGGTCTGCCCGACGCGGGATACGAACCGGGGACGCCTGCGGCGAGGACTGTAGCCTCTACATGGGGCGGCCGCTCTACCCACTGCGCCACGCACCGCCCCGTGGCCGACTCATTTTAATGGAACAATTGCCGATGAGAAGCGGTGTCAAAAAGGAAAAAAAACAAACAATCGACCACGGATTTAAAAGATCGATTACCATGGCAACGAATGAAGCTTCGAAGCTTCGATTTTTTTGGGGTCAGCCCTAGACACAACTACCGCAAAACAGGAGCAATTAAACTGAAAACCTTCAGATTCCTTCTTTTAGACCTAAAATGTTAGGAAAATACAACCCCGAGGTGAATTTGCCCAGAATTGTCCTTTAACCCTAACCCTAGTGATGAATGTGGTGCATGTGATGACCCCCCCCCCCCCCCCCCCCGCAGCTCCTCCACCACCTGCTGTTTGATGTGTTGTGTTTTTCAATCAGAGTCTCAATCCTCTGGAGGTAGAAGCTGATCCTGATCAGCATAAAGCTCTCACTCAGCCCCCCCCCCCTCCTCCCCCCTGTCCCCTCCCCTCCTCCCCCCCAGGCAGGATGAAGCTCCGGTGCTGCAGCTTCTTCACCTGGAACAGCTGTTCTCCCCCCCCCTGCCCCCCCCAGCAGCAGCAGCAGCAGCAATAAGACGGGGCTGTAATCTGAGGATCCAGGCCACACACAGATTAAACATAAAAACAGATGAAATGGAGAGAAGCTTCAATCAGAGAGATTAACAGAACATCTCTGCTCAAATCCTCCGTCCGTCCCACCGACCTGCAGAGTAAAAGCAGCGTGTAGCGAGCACGGCGAGCGGCGAGCGGCGAGCAGCAGCAACGGCTCTAATCCATCTGTGTTTTGCTCAGTTGAGAGCAGATTACACGGCGCTGCTTTGTCACTGATACAAGAGAAGGTGAAAAACACGGGACGCTCCACTTCACTTCACGTCCACTAATCTGATTTAAAAACATGTTCAACCTGGAAATCTGACCGCTGCACTTTCACATCAACACTCAGAGGATTAGAGCGGCTGCTGCACACAACATGTTGATGTTTATCGCTACCTCTCTGCTGCTGCTGCTGCTGAAACCACCGCTTCACTCTCTCCTCTTCTCAAAACACCAGCTCTTTAGTTTCTAATCGTCTCTAGGTCATTAGGGTCCCAGCTACTAGGACCCTATCGTATTCCTAGGAATTCTTCAGAAATGTCCGACCCCATGCCAGATTCACTCAACTCCAAGGACAGCGTATAAATTGAAAAACTTTAAAAAATTCCTACCAAACCAACGGTACATGCTACAGTAGGGCTGGGACGATATGCTTTACTCCCGATTCGATTCTTCTACGATTTTTTGGATGGCGATTTGATTTTAAATTGTGATTCTACGATATTGCCGATTCTCTCTATGATTTTTAGTCTTTAGCATTTTTTACATTTATCTGCACACAAACACTGTAGGAGCCTGGACTCTCTGTATGTAAAAAGGCTAACAAATACACATTGCACAATATTTAAAAAAATTCCCCCCCCCCAAAAAAAAAATTCCCCCAAAAAAAAAAAAAAAAAAAAAGATTTTAGAAAAATCGATTTAAAAATCATCAAAAAAGATTTCGCGATATTTATATGAATCGATTTTTTCTCCCACCCCTATGCTACAGTTTTGCAACTTTCACCAAACTGTCACCTCAATACTGCTGAAACTTTTGTCCACTTAAACTCATTACAAATGACGAAGTCCATCACTCTGTTTTTTTCAATAACTGTAAAACTTTTAAAATGTATCTCCTCCCACAATTTTTGCTCAATTGACACCAAACTTGCTACAGAGCATCTCCAGACTGTCCTCCACAAAACTTGTTTCTCGGATTTTTATTTGTCAAAAATTGAGCCTACAATGCATGAAAACGTTTGACTGTAAACGGTACTGTAAACATATACCATCCAATTCTAGATAAATACATTTTCAATCTAACTGAAAAAAAGAGAATATTCTGGAGTCATGGTTGATGAAGTTTGGCAAATATCAGAATTTTATCTCAAAAACTGAATTTTTGAGAACATTTTGAATTCTGCTCTCATGGGAACAACTGCAGTCAATGTGAGAGTGGTGGTTTTAAACATCACATTTTCTCTTGTGAAGCAAAACACTTATCATTAAAAACAAATCACCAACATTTCCATGCTGTCTAGATGCAATTTATGTATTATCAGATTTTTGTTTATATATTAGAATTTCTGACATTTTGACCATTTTTGAAATCTGCGTTCACAACAGCTGCCCGGACACTGACTCCCTGAGTCTATTTGAGAAGACACACACCATGTCTCACTTCCAGATAATTAGCTCAGTGAGTTAACCGCTGGTTTGTGGTGCAGGTTCAAGACCCAGCAAGGGTGATGATGATAATGACACAGCAAAATGCCAGATGTCCTCATGGTGACATCACAGCAAGCCTCTAATTTAAAAAAACTAAACAAATAGCTTGGACCGGACCATGGGCGAAAACTCACTACATTTTGCACAAAGGTCCAGTGTCATCTTCTTCTTTCTACTTCCAAGGAAATCATACTTCCCATGCGTGAAAACTCACCAAACCTTACAGAAATGTCCAACCCCATGCCAGATCCCATGTATTATCAGATTTTTGTTTAGATAACAGAATTTCTGACATTTTGACCATTTTTGAAATCTGCCTTGACAACAGCTGCCTGGTCTCTGACTCCCTGAGTCTATTTGAGAAGATACACACCTCATTGCACCTCTAGACATTCAGCTCAGTGAGTTAGCAGCTGGTTCTTGGTTCTTGGTGACATTCAGCTCAGTGAGTTAGCAGCTGGTTCTTGGTTCTTGGTGACATTCAGCTCAGTGAGTTAGCAGCTGGTTCTTGGTTCTTGGTGACATTCAGCTCAGTGAGTTAGCAGCTGGTTCTTGGTGACATTCAGCTCAGTGAGTTAGCAGCTGGTTCTTGGTTCTTGGTGACATTCAGCTCAGTGAGTTAGCCACTGGTTCTTGGTTCTTGGTGACATTCAGCTCAGTGAGTTAGCAGCTGGTTCTTGGTTCTTGGTGACATTCAGCTCAGTGAGTTAGCAGCTGGTTCTTGGTTCTTGGTGACATTCAGCTCAGTGAGTTAGCAGCTGGTTCTTGGTGACATTCAGCTCAGTGAGTTAGCAGCTGGTTCTTGGTTCTTGGTGACATTCAGCTCAGTGAGTTAGCCACTGGTTCTTGGTTCTTGGTGACATTCAGCTCAGTGAGTTAGCAGCTGGTTCTTGGTTCTTGGTGACATTCAGCTCAGTGAGTTAGCAGCTGGTTCTTGGTTCTTGGTGACATTCAGCTCAGTGAGTTAGCAGCTGGTTCTTGGTTCTTGGTGACATTCAGCTCAGTGAGTTAGCAGCTGGTTCTTGGTGACAGAGGTTGTGGGTTCAAGACCCAACAAGGAAGCTCTGTATATCACCTTTTTACTCTTTTATTCTTTTATTCTTTTGCTATGCTATTTATTGTGTGTTATTGTATTGTATTTTATGTGGTCTTATGCGTACTGTAAGTGGTGAAGCCAAAGACACATTTCCACATTGTGGACAATAAAGATATTGAATTGAATTGACTACAACACCAGATCAGGAATCGAACTCACCACCTGTGGGGCCAGACGATGTGCAGAGGCCTGAGCCGGTCCTCAGGGACCAGACCAGGGACCAGACCAGGGACCAGACCAGGGTCCAGACCAGGGTCCAGACCAGGGTCCAGGGTCTGGTCTGGACCTGGTTCACAGCTGGACTCAGGTGGATCCTGCTGCTGCTGCTCAGACCTGAGAGAGATAGAGACCAGAGACCAGGTGAGACAGAGACCAGGTGAGACAGAGACCAGGTGAGACAGAGACCAGATGAGACAGAGACCAGAGACCAGGTGAGACAGAGACCAGGTGAGACAGAGACCAGAGACCAGGTGAGACAGAGACCAGAGACCAGGTGAGACAGAGACCAGATGAGATAGAGACCAGAGACCAGGTGAGACAGAGACCAGGTGAGACAGAGACCAGAGACCAGGTGAGACAGAGACCAGATGAGATAGAGACCAGAGACCAGGTGAGACAGAGACCAGGTGAGACAGAGACCAGAGACCAGGTGAGACAGAGACCAGGTGAGACAGAGACCAGAGACCAGGTGAGACAGAGACCAGGTGAGACCAGGTGAGACCAGGTGAGACCAGGTGACCTCACCGTGGGGGCGGAGCTTCTCCCGGCTGCTGGAGGAGCAGCTTGTGTTTCGGCAGCAGCCTGAGAACAATAAGAGAAGAGGAGTCAGTTAGACGAGGTCCCTGAACGCCTCGCCACAGACAGAGAAGCTGCTGATAGAAACACAGCTGGACGTCCCTGTCTCCATGTGGTTGTCACGGTGATGTCTCTGCCTCCGAGGCCTCTGGGAAACTTGATTCAATAATCCATTTCAGAAATTAGATGTTGGACTGGAGGCAGTAAAAACAGGGCCGAGGGGGGGGTGGGGGTAATTATCTTATTGATAAATCAACAGTGATCAGTGTGATGACATCATCACCTCTGTCTGACTAAACAAGAGACATGAAGGTCACACCGCTCCTGAAGAAGCTACCGTTAAAGAAGCTACTGTTAGCCTGAAGGAGCTAACTGTTAAAGAAGCTAGCGTTAGCCACTGTTAGCATAGAGAAACTACTGAGAGCGGAGCGGAGAGGAAGGAACTCTGAAGTGGTGTCCTGCTGTTAGCATAAAGAAGCTAGCGTTAGCCACTGTTAGCATAAAGAAGCTACTGTTAGCCTGAAGGAGCTAGCGTTAGCCACTGTTAGCATAGAGAAGCTACTGAGAGCGGAGCGGAGAGGAAGGAACTCTGAAGTGGCGTCCTGATGATGGATGTGACAGCCCTGCTGAATCTGATCGATCTCTATTAGATTACTGAGCTGCAGCCGTCAGACAGAGACAGAAGACATCACCATGACGACATGACATCTCCATGACCCCCCCCAGCCGTCAGAGGCCCAGAGACAGAAAACATCTCCATGACAACCCCCCCCCCCCCCCCCCCCCACCGACCTGCTGACGTCGGGGAAGTGGACCGGGTAGTGGAGGACTCGACACTTGGGACGGATCAGCTGGTCCAGACCGGACGGACGGTGGTCGGGAATCTTCTTCAGGAAGGACGAGATGGAGGACAGGAAGGAGTCCATGTTGAAGACTGAGTTAAAGACGACCACGTCGGCCACCAGGCTGAGGACAGACACAGAGACACAGGATGAGGACAGGAAGGAGTCCATGTTGAAGACTGAGTTAAAGACGACCACGTCGGCCACCAGGCTGAGGACAGACAGAGAGACACAGGATGAGGACAGGAAGGAGTCCATGTTGAAGACTGAGTTAAAGACGACCACGTCTGCTACCAGGCTGAGGACAGACACAGACACAGAGACAGGATGAGGACAGGAAGGAGTCCATGTTGAAGACAGAGTTAAAGACGACCACGTCGGCCACCAGGCTGAGGACAGACACAGAGACAGAGACAGGATGAGGACAGGAAGGAGTCCATGTTGAAGACTGAGTTAAAGACGACCACGTCTGCTACCAGGCTGAGGACAGACACAGACACAGAGACAGGATGAGGACAGGAAGGAGTCCATGTTGAAGACAGAGTTAAAGACGACCACGTCGGCCACCAGGCTGAGGACAGACACAGAGACAGAGACAGGATGAGGACAGGAAGGAGTCCATGTTGAAGACTGAGTTAAAGACGACCACGTCGGCTACCAGGCTGAGGACAGACACAGAGACAGAGACAGGATGAGGACAGGAAGGAGTCCATGTTGAAGACTGAGTTAAAGACGACCACGTCGGCTACCAGGCTGAGGACAGACACAGAGACAGAGACAGGATGAGGACAGGAAGGAGTCCATGTTGAAGACTGAGTTAAAGACGACCACGTCGGCCACCAGGCTGAGGACAGACACAGAGACAGAGACAGGATGAGGACAGGAAGGAGTCCATGTTGAAGACTGAGTTAAAGACGACCACGTCGGCCACCAGGCTGAGGACAGACAGAGAGACAGAGAGACAGGATGAGGACAGGAAGGAGTCCATGTTGAAGACTGAGTTAAAGACGACCACGTCGGCCACCAGGCTGAGGACAGACACAGAGACAGAGACAGGATGAGGACAGGAAGGAGTCCATGTTGAAGACTGAGTTAAAGACGACCACGTCGGCTACCAGGCTGAGGACAGACACAGAGACAGGGACAGGCTGAGGACAGGAAGGAGTCCATGTTGAAGACTGAGTTAAAGACGACCACGTCTGCTACCAGGCTGAGGACAGACAGAGAGACAGAGACAGGATGAGGACAGGAAGGAGTCCATGTTGAAGACTGAGTTAAAGACGACCACGTCGGCCACCAGGCTGAGGACAGACACAGAGACAGAGACAGGATGAGGACAGGAAGGAGTCCATGTTGAAGACTGAGTTAAAGACGACCACGTCTGCTACCAGGCTGAGGACAGACAGAGAGACAGAGACAGGATGAGGACAGGAAGGAGTCCATGTTGAAGACTGAGTTAAAGACGACCACGTCGGCTACCAGGCTGAGGACAGACACAGAGACAGGGACAGGCTGAGGACAGGAAGGAGTCCATGTTGAAGACTGAGTTAAAGACGACCACGTCGGCTACCAGGCTGAGGACAGACAGAGACAGAGACAGGATGAGGACAGGAAGGAGTCCATGTTGAAGACTGAGTTAAAGACGACCACGTCGGCTACCAGGCTGAGGACAGACAGAGACAGAGAGACAGGATGAGGACAGGAAGGAGTCCATGTTGAAGACTGAGTTAAAGACGACCACGTCGGCCACCAGGCTGAGGACAGACACAGAGACAGAGACAGGATGAGGACAGGAAGGAGTCCATGTTGAAGACTGAGTTAAAGACGACCACGTCTGCTACCAGGCTGAGGACAGACAGAGAGACAGAGACAGGATGAGGACAGGAAGGAGTCCATGTTGAAGACTGAGTTAAAGACGACCACGTCGGCTACCAGGCTGAGGACAGACACAGAGACAGAGACAGGCTGAGGACAGGAAGGAGTCCATGTTGAAGACTGAGTTAAAGACGACCACGTCGGCCACCAGGCTGAGGACAGACACAGACACAGAGACAGGATGAGGACAGGAAGGAGTCCATGTTGAAGACAGTTTTAAAGTCCCCCTCCCGCGACCCTTTTTGGTCATTTTAAAACAAGCTCATTAGCAATGCACCTCTGGAGGGTGGGCGGAGACTGCTCTGCTCTGCACCCGCCCAGCCACCTCCTCGCATTGTACAATTACAGATTCAGCGCGTTTAGCGTAAAACTCCACACTGGGATTCAATCTCAGACTGGAACATAGTCCTTGCTCACGGTGCAAGCTGCTCTACCAGGTGAGCTATACCTGTTATACCTTGACAGCTACACCGAGCTGCCAAGCCTTTCAGCTCTGAGCCAGATGCAGAGCGGGGCGGCAGCTTGTAGCACTAGTATAGTAGTAGTAGTAGTAGTAGTATAGTAGTAGTATAGTATAGTAGTAGTAGTAGTAGTATAGTATAGTATAGTGCCCTCCCCTGGAGCTGTGACACGTCAGCTCCAGTCTCCCTGAAACTGCCAGTTTGAGTCTGCCATTGGTTCACAGCAGTTTGAAGGCAGAAAAACTCAGAAATGCAATTTTGCACTTCTTTTACTGCTGCTACGTGCTCTAACACAAGAAAAATGCCACAGGAACATGTGAAAAGCACGAAAAACACGATTTTCATGGGAGGGGGTCTTTAAAGACAACCACGTCTGTTACCAGACTGAGGACAGACACAGGATGAGGACAAAAACAAAGACAGAGACAGACTAAAGGGACAGTTCGGGGCCTGAACGTCTCCATGTTGATTGAAATGAAACCTGAGTTTATTCTTCATAACTGATCATTGATCCTCTGTCTTCGTTACAGCTCACATCAGTGCTGTGGTCTGGCTGCCGTCCAATCAGAGGAGACTCTGTGGTCTGGCTGCCGTCCAATCAGAGGAGACTCTGTGGTCTGGCTGCCGTCCAATCAGAGGAGACTCTGTGGTCTGGCTGCCGTCCAATCAGAGGAGACTTGACGAGCGGTCTTAACGAGGTTATTGACAGGCGGCTGTGTGGTCAACAACCATCAGTTTGTGTTGCAGTGACGGACGAGAGAGTAATGACCTCATCGACCACCGCAGCTCTGCAACCAATCATGTCGGCCCAGCTCGTTAACCAATCATGTTGCCCAGCTCGTTAACCAATCATGTTGCCCAGCTAGCTACCAAATAAATGCAGTAGTGACCGGTGTAGCTACCAAATAAATGAAGTAGTGACCGGTGTAGCTACCAAATAAATGAAGTAGTGACCGGTGTAGCTACCAAATAAATGCAGTAGTGACCGGTGTAGCTACCAAATAAATGAAGTAGCGACCGGTGTAGCTACCAAATAAATGCAGTAGTGACCGGTGTAGCTACCAAATAAATGCAGTAGTGACCGGTGTAGCTACCAAATAAATGCAGTAGTGACCGGTGTAGCTACCAAATAAATGCAGTAGTGACCGGTGTAGCTACCAAATAAATGAAGTAGTGACCGGTGTAGCTACCAAATAAATGCAGTAGTGACCGGTGTAGCTACCAAATAAATGCAGTAGTGACCGGTGTAGCTACCAAATAAATGCAGTAGTGACCGGTGTAGCTACCAAATAAATGCAGTAGTGACCGGTGTAGCTACCAAATAAATGCAGTAGTGACCGGTGTAGCTACCAAATAAATGCAGTAGTGACCGGTGTAGCTACCAAATAAATGCAGTAGTGACCGGTGTAGCTACCAAATAAATGAAGTAGTGACCGGTGTAGCTACCAAATAAATGCAGTAGTGCAGCAGCCTCAATAAATGTGTCCAGCTGTCAGAGTTGTCCGGTTGCAGCTTCCTCAGACTCCCACAACAAACGTCGGAGCAAATTTCCTAACAAACGTTATAAACTGACCACAGACTCTGGATAGCTAATTTCTGTTAGCCCGTTTAGCATTAGGCTAGCGGACTTTATGCTTAGTTGTGACACTGGCTGTGTGTGTTGTGAACGTTGTTTCAAACTATGTGGGTTTCATTGAACATCTTTGATGCTCAAATATATATATTACCGCTTAATATATTGCTTTACTCCTCTTTTTATGTTGGTACCTATACACTAGGGTTGTATATCTCCACCACTGAGGCCGATTCGATACGCATCTCGATACGCTGCCACCGATACGATACATTAACGATACACTGAAGCTCCCGTCGATACGATGTGATACGATTCACTCCTGTTCACGATGCGATTCAAATGCGATTTGATAACGATATGACTTAATTACAAAGAGATTCGGTTCGATATGATGTTTGATACCGTTACGATATGAGAGTTTCTTCCCACATCAAGTTTATTACCTCAATACCATTCTGCTTTACTCTCTGTATCAATTTGAGGGATGTAGCCTATATTTGGTTAATTTTTACAGGGCAAACCAATAAATTATATTTGAAAGATAAAGTCTAGAGGATATAAATGGTAGAAATGAAATCCAGTTTAATCATATGGGCTAGTCTTGTGGCACCTCTGCAGTTTGGTCTTTTGCTATGTTATAATAATAACTTTCTTTATATAGCACCTTTAAAAACACAAGTTTACAAAGTGCTTCACAAAACAACTTAAAAGAGACAAGTCACAGATGTTTTGTTGTGCATGGGACATTTCTGGGTGAAGAGTCTGTGTTTTCTCTCCAGCCAGTGCTCACAAAGCTCAGGTGTGGCTGCGTGCAGCAGAGTAGCAGAGCTACTGTACTAGCCCTGCTAGCTGTCCGGATGCTAACCGCTACCGCTAACTAGCGGTTAGCATCCACGGCTACCACCGCTTCCCAGCTCACTACAACCAGAACTACTACCACGGCCCTGCTCCTAGTTCCAGCCGCTGACAGCCGAGTATTGACCATTGGCCCGCCGCCTCACTCAGACTGTTTACTTTTCTTGGCGGCTCTGACTACAGCTGCTGCTGCTGCTGCTGCTGCTGCTGCTGCTACCTGTCAGGAGCAGGAGGCTGCGCACGGCTCCGCGGTGGTGCGTTCAGGTTGCCTCGAAAATTAAATGATCGATTTAACCATGGAATTTACCGATGTAGAAGGCTAGAAGAGATGCATCGCAAATTCAACCATAAATTATGTCCGATGTAGCCTGAATCTACCGGTGCAGTCGCATTGCATACGTTTATATCGGACCACCGATATGAATCGGTGAATCTCCACATCCCTAATATACACCCGTAGGTCTATGCTACACTGGCCGTTACCATGGTTGTATCCATGGTAACTACGCCGGCCGTTACGATCGCGGTTGGAACGTTTTAATTACGCGACGTAATACGTCATTAACTGTGCGGAGGAGTCGTGTCTGAAAGTGTTTTTTATTTGACCAGTGAGTCACTATATTGAATTCACTATATAGAGAGTAGGGAGGAGGGAGGAGGGAGGAGGGAATGAGGGAGGGGTTTAGGACACAACCACACACACACACACACACACACACACACACACAGACACACAGACACCTACCAGGACAGGATCTGGTTGTAGCCGTACTGGAAGTCCCGGTCCTGGTCCTTGCGGACCGGGTAGACCAGCTGGTTCTCGTGGAAGTACAGCACCTTCTTGAGCCGGGCCAGGTCCGGTCTGAGGGCCACCAGCTCACACAGGTTCAGCACCGAGCTGCAGAACAGCACCCTGGGGACAGGACCAGGACCACATCACTCAGAACCAGATCCAGAACCAGATCCAGAATGTTGTCCAGCTCAAATGTTTCTGTGGCTTCCCTAAACTCTTAGAGGCCAAGTTCACTATTCTCTGCAGTTTGTTTCTCCTTTAATATTCAGGTTTCTGTACCACATGATCATGTTAAATGATAAGATACTTTCCACCAGGCTCTTATACACTGTTTCTAAAATACTTTGACTCACTCCAAAACTGTTCAGCTTGCGTAGCAAGTGGAGGCGTTGTGAGCATTTTTTAAAGACATGATCCGTATTGATTTGGAAGGTAAGACTACTGTCGATGTATGTGCCCAAATATTTAAAATCATCGACCATTTGGACCATTTGTCCATCTATATTTACTGGCCTCCTAATATTTGTTTTATTCTGTAGGAGCAGCTCCTTGGTCTGAAGAGCATTGATCTGTGGTGTCACGGTGATGTCAGAGGGTCACGTGGTGATGTCAGAGGGTCACGGTGGTGATGTCGGAGCCTGACCTGAGCTGTGGGCCGGCGGCGGGGACCGTCAGGCTGAAGTGCAGCGCGGCCGTCCTGGCTCTCCAGTGCCACTTCTTGGCGGGCAGCGTGAAGACGCAGCAGCCGGGGACGTTGTCCCTCAGCAGGTCGACCAGCTGGCGGTGAGAGCCGCCGTAGAACGGCTCCAGCAGCAGCACGCTGCCGGGGGGGGGCGGGGCCTGGGGGGGGGGGGACCACACTTACTGTTAGAGAGTTGGTGTTTTGTTTTGTTTTCTCTTTAATGAATGAATGAAAACTTGTTTATTTGGGTCAGGTCATTCAAAATTAAAAGTCCAACAGAAAACATCAGTTCAACTATAAAGAGCCAAACCGAAAAGGCATCAGGCTGAAGCTATCGCTTATTTCGCCTACCCTTCTTACACACACACACACACACACACACACACACACACACACACACACACACACAGCGTTTATCTGCCACAATAGCAGCAGCAGCAGCAGCAGCAGCAGCAGCAGCTCGTCTCCATCGTCCCTATCTGCTGCTGCTCTTCTCGTCTCTATCAGCAGGAAATGAGCTGTTCAATCTGCAGCCGGGGCAGATAGACAGAAGAGGGGGGTGGGGGGGGTAGAGGGGGGGTCAGGGTCCTGCTGACGCCTCAATAGAAGGAGAATCTGATTGGAGA
Source organism: Trachurus japonicus (assembly GCF_045865225.1). NCBI lineage: Eukaryota > Metazoa > Chordata > Actinopteri > Carangiformes > Carangidae > Trachurus > Trachurus japonicus. Next base: position 938,735 of record NW_028221153.1, on the reverse strand, counting down.
CTCGGCCTAATGTGGCCCATTGTCCCCCATTGTCCCCCATTGTCCCCCCCCCCCCCTCCGGGGCCAATTTACCTCCTGAATGCTGCTGCTGCATAATCTGGAATATGAAAATATGAAGATGTGAATGTGAATGTGTCTGAGGGGGGGAGGTGGGGAGGGGGGGGGGCTGATTGTGGTGGTGGTGACCTTTTGTTAAATAAGAAATGAGGTCCAAAGTGGTTCAGGCCTCGACCCCCCTCCCCCCTCCCCCCTCCCCCACTCCACCACTACACGACCTGTAGGAACTCAACCAGACGGAGAATAACAGTGATGATGAGGATGATGATGATGATGAAGATGGAGATGGAGATGAAGATGATGAAGATGAAGATGATGAAGATGAAGATGAAACAGAGTGGAAGAACAAGAGAGAGGACGAGTTGTTTAAAGGTATCCACCAACTTTCCGGAGAACGACGCTGGGTGTCGCCATGACACTCCATTCATTACATTTTACATGGATGCAAACAGCGCGCCGAAAAGCGAAACTCGCTTTTTTCATGACCAATTAGGTGACTTGTGTGAATCGTTCAGATCCGAAGAGTTTTTGTTTTGGGGGGGGGGGGGGAGGGGGGTCTCAGCGTCTCAGCTGGGGTCAGTAAAATGTTTCTCTAACAGGCTGACAGTGACAATCACATGAGGCGAACTCATTCATGGTCTCTGATTATACTGATAACAGCCGACCTCCAATGTAGACGCGACATGCGCGCTCATTAAAGCGGCGCGTATCCGCGTGCAGTCGGTGCGACGGCGACGCCGTTTTTTTTTTCCCCCGTGCACCGTGGAGCTGTGGCCGCGGACATGCACGGTTCCCTACGTTGCTGTGTCAGGCAGGTGTTTCCACGGAGCTCTGCCCCGTTTCAGAGGTGAAGGAAGCCCTGAGTGGAAAGACGTCGCCTCCGCGATGTAGAATGTGTTCAATTAAAGTGAAACTAACACATTATATAGGCCTATATGTCCATTACACACTGAATGAAACATCCTATGTCTTTATTTATTCAGTTTATTTTAATAGTAATAATTATGACTAACATTCAGTGAAGACCTAAAATTCAGTATCTCCAAAATGGAAATATTGCTAAGGAAATTTTTTTTAAAAGCATTTTCAATATAGAAATGTTGGCCTTCTGAAAACTATGTCCATCTATAATCAATCAATACTTGGTTGGGGTTGAACTACTGGAAATTGACTTTTCCGTGATTTGTTAATGGTGAGCACCCCCCCCCCCCCGGGAAATTCCTCTCTTTTTTGGTCCTGACCCGTTTGCATCCCTGATTTTAAATTAACGTTAGCCGGGCTAACCGTTAGCTGTTAGCCGTTAGCAGTGACTTAAATAACCCAATAAACGGTCCATGAAAAAATATTTTCTCCAGCGGATATCCTAGTTCCAACATGACTGAGCTAACTGGAGTAGTTTCATGTGGTGTCCCACAACGGGAGGGTTTTGACAGCTGACGTCCTGCTGTTAGCTTAGCTACTGCTGTTAGCTGTCAGCAGCAGCTAAGCTAACAACTACGATAACCATGACTAATTACAAAAACGTGCACACAGAAATAGTAATGTTTGTTCAATAATTCGTTTTATAGACTTCACAAACATCAGATTTAGTCAAAACGGTTTTGGCAGCCCGGAGCCCCCACATTTGGTACCTACACCGGTGGCTAACGCTACCAGTTAGACGCTAACGCTACCAGTTAGCCGCTCGCTAGAACCGGTGGCTAACGCTACCAGTTAGCCGCTAACGCTACCAGTTAGCCGCCAACGCTACCAGTTAGCCGCTAACGCTACCAGTTAGCCGCCAACGCTACCAGTTAGCCGCTCGCTAGAACCGGTGGCTAACGCTACCAGTTAGCCGCTAACGCTACCAGTTAGCCGCCAACGCTACCAGTTAGCCGCTCGCTAGAACCGGTGGCTAACGCTACCAGTTAGCCGCTCGCTAGAACCGGTGGCTAACGCTACCAGTTAGCCGCTAACGCTACCAGTTAGCCGCTCGCTAGACTGCTACTAAAACCCACTTCTGTTGTGGTGTGACGCAATGGATCATGGGAAAATAAAGTGGTGGATAATATGTAGGAGTTCCCATCCCATCTAGCGGTGCGGTTGCATATCTGAACGTATTCTTGATGTTGCATTCAGGTGAAATGGGGCAGACGTCAGACAGACAACAGACGCTGCATGTAACAGGACAACATGTTGTCATGGTGATGTGGTATTGTTTTAGTAAAATGACATCCGGTTGGTTTGCCGAGTCGACGGCCGTCTGCCTGACTGCACCTGAATGCAACACCGGTGCCTCCGTCCTTCCTCACACTACACAGTGGTGACGGTTTTAACAGGCCGTTTCCGTGGTTACCTACGGTCACGATGCAACATGGCCGCCTCGGTTCGGTGCGTCGCCCACTTATGTGTTTGTAACGACTTGTAACGACTCATTCTAAGGCAGTGGTTCTCAACCTGGGGTCCGGGGACCCCTAGGGGTCCTTGAGAGACCTGAAGTTGGTCCCCAATTTATTTCTTGAAAATTTACCACTTTTTTCTGGAAGTTTTTTATTTTTATTTTTTAATTTTACCACTTTTTCTAGATTTTTTTTTTACTTTTTTGTTTTAGAAATTTTACCACATTTTTCTAGAAAAATGTTACTTTCTTATTTTGAACATTTTTTTCACAAAAAAATTTCACCACTTTTTTTTTTTAAGAATTTTTTTTTTTTTTTTTTACTTTTTTTTGAGCATTTTTACCACTTCTTCCTAGAAATGTTTGAATGTTTTTGGAGAAATTGGACCACTTTTTTCCAGAAATTTCTCTATAATATTTCCAAAAATTCATTGGCCCTAATTTAAAAGTATAAAAAAGTAAAGTTCTGTAATGTATTTCTGGTGTTTACTTCTAGATTTTGTCCAATGGGGGTCCGTGGTCTAATCTGTGTCTATCTAGGGGTCCTTGATGTACAAAAGGTTGAGAAGCACTGGTCTAAGGGACCAGAAAGCTTTCATTTGGATGCAGCTGTGATTCACCTTCAGTCAAATACAGATTTATGAAAGACAGGTTGGATTTTTGATCATAAAAAGACAAATAAGTTACAGACTGGGCCTTTAATGAAAACTATGAGCTGACAGAATAAAGGAGGGATGGAGGAGAGAGGGATGAAGAGGAGGATGAAAGTCGTAGATGAAGGTGAAGGAGCGGCGTGGGTGCGTGCGACGTGTGTTAGTGAATGTGAGAGAACAGAACTCATCATTCCACCTTAAACCGAGTCCAGGGAAACCCCAGAACTACAGCAGGGGATTCACGCTCACACTCATCTCACACACACACACACACACACACACACACACGCACACACACACATACACCCTGCAGCCCTGCAGCTCACAGGAAACAAAGGGTTAATGTCAGCGCTTCCCCGGGGCCCCCCCAACACACACACACACACACACACACACACACAGAGACACACACACACACACACACACACACAGACAGACACACACACACACACACACACACACACACAGAGCAGTGAAGGGTTAATGAGGATGAGTCATGAAGCCGTAGGAGGAAGATCCTGCTGCCTCGCCGTGATGTCATCGCTGATGGGAATAACAGCGTGAAGATCAACGCCGTCGTTTCAGTCAGTAATCAATGAGTTACTGTGGCAACACCGTCAACCATATCGGCTACCCGCCCCTACGGAGCTAAAACAGAAAACTAAGGCACCCCTGGCGGCATCCTGCTACTAGCTACTACTTTATGTTTATGTAGCTATTGTAATGAAAAGCACGGGCGCTCGTGTATTGATTAACTGATATTTTATTCCAAAAGTTGTGAAAACATAAAGGGAACCACCACATTAAATCAGAAGTCAGGTGAATGTTTGTGTTAATCTAAGTCTTAAATAGTTGTATCTTCCGACAGCAATCACTTCTATAGAGTGTTTGGTCTGAAACACGGGTCTGTCAGTCACTCTGCTCTGCTCTGAGCCCAGGAGAAAACTTTCCTTGTATCCTACAACCTTTATCCAATGAGGAGAGAGAACGGCATAAAGGGGCAGTCCTCTCTGTGTGTGCAGCCAAGGGATGCGCCTGAATGTGGTGACGTAGGGACGAGGACCAATAGATCCATGACGAGGGCGGGGGCTGCTAACTCCATCGGCTGACAAGACGTTATGGTGCGTTCAAGGCAACTCGTAACTGGTGTTTTTCCGACCTGTGAAGTGGTACCAGTTCGATCTGGTACGAGTTCACGGGTCAGAAGTTACGAGTGGCCGTTATAGTGACTTTCACAGGTAAAACAGGTCGGAGAAACACGAGTGGGTTGCCTGGAACGCTACAAAGTCGTAAGTCGTGACTTGAAGCTGTAATTTACGGTTTCAAAAGCCTGCCTGGAACGCAGCATTAGCCAAAACCACCGGATCGCTTACTTCTGCTTTAAGTTTTTGAATATATATATCAAGAATATATTATATATATATATATATATATATATATATAAGATCAATGCCGTTACCACGACGATACCTGTTTCACTCACAGCAGGGCTCCAGACTGCCACTAAATGGTCGCATTTTGCAACTAAAATTTGATACAATGCGAGTAAATTCTTCATCTACTCGTGCATGTGCGACCAGTAAATTTGCCGATTTTTATTTTTATTTTTTTAATGACCACTGTGATTGGCTACTGTGTGAAAAGAAACGTGTGTTTCTCTTCTCTACACCTCTGAGGAGACGTCTGTCCACACGATATTTTTTTTTTCTTCCGACGGCTCGCTACAAACCTTAAACAGTCCCTCCAGGATTTCGCGGGCTTTTTTTGTGATTGTTGCGGCCTAAAATGCCTGATTTTGCGGCCACATGTTGAAAAAATTGCGGTGCATGTTGCGATGTTTTAAGCGCTTTTGTTGCGATTAAATTGCGGGAGACAGCGAAAGTTGCAAAAAAAAAGTTGCAATTTTGTTCTGAATAGATGATTAATGATTAAAATGATTAAAAATCAAAGGAAAATTAAAAATTTTGAAATGTCACAAAATAATGTGAGGTCCTGTTATACCAGCAATTTTCCACTTGTTAAGAAAGGCACAGGAAAATTACATAGAGTTGAAAGTTGTTTTACTTTTATTTAAAATGTCTGTTTAAAAATCGTGGTAAAAGAACTGTTTTAAAATGCCATTAAAACAGTCCAGTCTTTGAATAAAAAGGGGAGGGTGGCTACTCAAGTCCAGGGCCAGGGCCTTAGGATGGGGGAAGGGGCACCTGGCCGCCGGCTGCTCCGCTCCGGCCCTGCAGTGGCGCACTCACTGGATTCCCCCTCGGCGAGTGCTGCGAGGTTGACACAGCCTCGGGTGGTCAACCAGGACAACTCACACACTCAACACGTTCAACTCAGCTTGTGTTCCTTTACTTATCACTTTGTGCACATTGTATCAAGTTTCTTGCCGTCAGCCCAGCCACGCCGTTCCTCCGTGGACTCACTTTCAACCACCGCTCCGTCCAGACTCGCACTCTCTGCTGTGTAACTTGTGGAAAGCACCGACAATTGGTCCAATTTGCGGAAAAGTTGCGGTGATTGTACAAAATTGCAAGATCGCAAACATTTGCGGGGATTGGCTGAATTTGCGTTAATTGTTGCGATCGCAACATTGCGAACTCCTGGAGGGACTGCTTAAAGGTGTACAGAAAAGAAAACTGAATTTAAGCCCACTCTGGATCATAAAATTAATGTGATAACTCATCTTTCAGACGATGTAGGTCAAACTTTGTGCAAAATTCTATTTTTGAGTAAATCCAGGATGAAAGTGTGTATTTTTTTTTTCGCATTGGATAATGCAGGTGCACGGATTATACATCAGCCTGCTCACGATTCACCAGCCACTGATATTGGATCCATCATCCGTCATTCAAACGTCTGAGACACACACACACACACACACACACAACACACACACACACACACACACACACACACACACACACACACACACACACACACACACACACACACACACACACACACACACACAACACACACACACACACACACGGAGCTCGGTCTCGCCCCAAGCTTTGAATATCCCGCCCGTTCGATAACGACCAATCAAATTCGTTTTCCTTACTCGGGTAAACTGGTGTTGCAGCTCGGGACAACTCGGCGCGACAAACAGGACAAACGGCCGTTTCTGTACACCTTTAAACATCCCATAATATGCTCGCGCTCTCAGCAGTGATACTCAAATCGTCACAAGGCAACAAAGCAGCTTGACTTGCGTTGCATTGCAGAACAGCGCTGCACAGACTAGGCTCCCATACGGAAATGATTATTTAATGATTGTTGATTGATAGATTTGTTTTGACCGTGCGGGGGGGGGGGGGGGGGGGGGGGGGGGGGGGTCAGGGTCTCTCAACGAGTTTGATGCCAAGGAGTCTGTGCACATGTGGCTCAGTCAGGGTCAACAGACAAGGAGGTCAAACTACAGGGGCTGTCCTACACGCGGGGGGGGGGGGGGGGGGGGGGTCTGTTCTAGGATGAGTTTACCACAAGGTGTGTGTCTAAACATTATAGTTTCTGCATTTATCAAAGTATTTATCAGTAATACAGTGAAAATTTGAGGAATTGTGAATTTCCTGTTTGCGCTGCTAAAATGTTAAGTTAGGGGTTCACTGTGCTCCTAGTCAACACAGTTAGTCTGGAGCCCTGTGACCCCAAAAAATCGAAGCTTCGAAGCTTCGTTCGTTGCCATGGTAATCGATCATGAAGTCCGTGATCGATTGGTTTTTTTTTTCTTCCTTTTTTTCCTAAGCCACGCCCCCAAACGCGATGAGCCAATCACAGTGCTCATAGCTAGCCCATACACTGGGACATTCTCTGCTTCCACGTCCATTGAAATGCATTGCAGTTAGTCAGTTTTCATTCGTTTTTTATGTTTTTTCTTGACATTTTAAGTTTTAAATGGTCAAACGGTGTTCATGGGGTACATGTAACTCTGACACTAGGTATCCTGAGAGGCCACGGGGGGGATTTTTTTACCTTTTCCCAAGCCACATCTCAACCCAGAGAAGTGTCTGCTCTGGATAAAGTTATGCAGTAGACCACAACACCAACTAAACCTGGATAAACTTAACAAGGATGTCTACATCTGTTCTAAGTTAAGTCAACAACGTATTTGAGGCAACATATTGTCAGAGATGTTTAGATGTTAGCCAGCATCACAACTAAGCATAAAGCCCGCTAGCTTAATGCTAACGTATAATGTAAAACTCCATAGACAGGCTAACAGAAGTTAGCCCGTCGCTATCGGCAGCCATAGCAGTAAAGCTAAGTGAAGTTTTGGTGACTTCAACATGATATTTAATCTTTCTGTCTCTCCTGTGAAATAAATGTCTCTACGGTGACAGCTGTTGCCATAGCAACTGTCACCGAATGTTGACTCTTTGTCCGAGTGAGTGGAGGGGGCGGGGCTTAGCCAGAGGTCAATTGTTACATTACAATGAGTAGGCGACTTGGCATCCTGGAAACCTGCCTGATTTTGGAGATCTGTAGTGTTTGTTTGCCATTACTTTCATTATTTCCACTACGATCGCCCCCCCCCCCCCCCCCCCCCCCCCCCACCCCCCCCCCAGTCAGACGTTACGGTCGCGCACCCCCCCGGCCGTCGAAGCTTCGATTAAAATCGATTTTACGTCCCCGAAGCTTCGATTATCAAAATATGATAATCTGGTCAGCCCTAGTCAGAACGCCGTCACCTGTTTCAGTCAGTAATCAATAAGTTACTGTTACAACGCCGTCACAACGCCGTGACAACGCCACGACAACGCCGTCAGCGTTACTGACAGTGAGATTCTCCCTCATTAGCGTCACTTGACCCGTTCAGTTCACTTTCAGAATTTTTTTTTTTACTAATTTTTTATTTTTTGGAGAAGTTTTACCACTTTTTCTAGAATTTCTTTTTAAACTTTTGAGAAATTGTACCACTTTTTTTATTTGATTTTTTTTGAGAAATTTTACCACTTTTTTTATATATTTTTTTTGAGAAATGTTACCACTTTTTTTCTAGAATCTTTTTAAAAACCTTTTTTTTTGAGAATTTTTATCGTTTTTTTCTAAAAAAAAAAGTATTTTTTCCAGAAATTTCTCTACAATATTTCCACAAACTCACGCCATTGGCCCTAATTTGAACATAAACTACATTGACTAAAACAGTAACGTTCTTCAGCCTCAGAACAAATATTATTATATAGCCTGTAAGGTTGGTTTTCAGCCAGGAGACGCTCCATTCTCCCTGGAACCACGGTAATAATCCTGTTCAGTTCCTCTTACGTTACATCAACATTACATCCAGCTCCTCATTGGTCAGGCTGCTGAGCCAATCAGCTGCTGAGCCAATCAGCTGCTGGCGGAGTGATACAGAGTTACTGTGGAGGGATACTGACTGACTGACTGAGTGAGTCGGTTGGTTAGTCCCAGATAAACTGAGTTAGACATGTTGACATTCTTTAACTCCATTACTAACTCTACTCTACTACTTTTGGGGAAAGTAACTAGCAACTGTAACTAATTACTTTTCTGAAGTAACTTGCCCAACTCTGGATGTCACCACCTCCACCTTCATCATCATCACCATGACAACAGGGCTTTCCCCAGCAGCGCCGGCTACTTTAATGATTGTTATTATTATCATAGCTTACAGGCTGAAAGAGACAGTAATATTGTAATGTAACTAAGTACTTTTAAATGACAGTAACTAATAATATGTAATGTATTATATTGTGGATGTAACACTGCTCATAATGACATATTTACACTGGTTAAAGGGAGAAACATGACTGTTGGTGTTAGTTCATAGCATATAAACTAAGAGATGTAAGTTACAGCCTCATGATGTCACAGCTTCTATCTGAGCTTATAGACTAATATTTATTATTTTTAGTGCACAAATCACAGTTTCCATTGGTGCATTAACGTCTAGCAGCTCACACATTACACTAATGAATAAAAGATTTCCTGTGTAGAAACACTACTATGTGTTAACACAACCAGAGGACAGAGAGGCTGATTCAGACTGACCTGAGACCAGTGGAGATGCTCTATTGTATTATATAGTATTATATACTGTATTGTATTATATAGTATTAGATAGTGTATTGTTGGTAAGTTCTCCCTGATCAGTTTCAATAAGACACAAAGAGTCTTTAGATCAACGTTGAACTGGTCAGAAAGGTGAAAATCAACGTCTTAAAAAGGTAAAGTTGTTATATTGAATGGTTGAATGAACAGTGAGCGGTGACTTTGGCAGTGGAACTTCCTATGGACTCTTTGTTATTTCTATTAGATGTGTTTCCTGTTTACCACAGAACAATGTTATATATTACATGTTTTGTTGATGATTGCAAGAAAAATGATGACTATAAATTGGATGAAGACTGTCTGACCCCCCCATGATCACTCAGTGGTTACAGAGAGTAAAACATGTCTACATGATGGAATATATGACGGCCCAATTACAGCTAAAAGTAGGCCTACCTGTTTTTATGAGAAGGTGCAGGACCCCAGTTACCCATTATATCACTTAAGACTCTTATACACTATTACTATCTAAAATATATACCTTTATTTGGAATACAGAACCAGATAAAATATGTGCAATACCCTTTACAGTGCTATTTGTGTGACAGATGAGACCCAATCTCAAGATGTGTTGATTTGTTTTCATTTGTGATGTTAATTCCCTGTTACTGTAATGTGCATAAAACACCCTTAAACTTTCTGTCTTCACCTCTCTGTTAAATAAAGGTTAAATAAAAATAAAAATAAAGGCAATAAAGTTTAAAAAAAAAATAAATTAAAAAAACAGTGAGCGGTGGATGAAACTGAGACACCAACACTGGGTCAACACAGTTTCACCATGGATGTATTATATCTGATGAGTTTCACTGCTGCTGTTTCAATGAGGGGAGGAGGGGGGCTAGCAGCGGCTAGCGGCTAGCGGCTAACAGCTAACAGCTAGCTAACAACTACAACAACAACAGCTTCTCCTCTAGCCGGTACCAGCCGGTTCTATCTCCCGTGGAACCGGAGACCGTCAGCCCCCCCGGTCCCTCTACCGGGGAGAAACTCCGGTGTAAACAACTCTCTCACGTGGAGTCAACAACACTCACCTCACACTGCTGCATCTCTGCTTCCGCCCGGCGTCATGACGACACACGCACGTTCCCGTACGTCATGACGTCGATTTAAAGTGTCAACGAAACCTTGGTTCAGTTGAATGATATTGATGTGAAATGCTCCTTCTGTGAAGCTCTTCCTGAAACATCTTCTCATCTATGTTGGTGCTGTGACTTTACTCATGATCTGTAGAATGAGATTAATAGATTTATAGTTGCCTGTATTTTCCCAGACCTTGTCTTATACTATAAACATGTTTTATTTGGTTGTTATGAACACAGCTGTAAAAATGAGGATGCTTTTTTCCTTATTAATTTGATTTTACTGTTTATAGCTAAATTTCACATTCACAAATGTAAATTCACAAGCAAAAAACCAAACTTCACTGTGTTTATGAAAGAAATGGAACAGTATATTTCAACAGTTTCCCCCTCACAGAACAAAAGAGCGATCAAAACTCTGAGTGTATGCTGTACTTTTAAGGTATTTACGTAATCTGATCATTTATTCTCGCACCTCTTTATTTTATTACTATTTACTTACTTTTATTGCTGCTAATATTATTTTTATTTTTCTCTCTCTCCTTTTTTTCTTTTTTCCCCTTCACCTCTCATCTCTTTGTTAATGTTTTGTTCTCTCTCGGTGTTGTGTTGATGTTTACACCAGCAACAACGTATTGTATGGTATTTGCATTTGTATGTGCTGGTCACTTTCAATAAAGTTTTTTGAAAGAAAAAAAAAAACCTTGGTTCATTTATTCTGGTCTGGCCGACACACCAGACAACTGGAGCTTTATCACTGATCATATTCACCCCCAGTTTAATTTATGCTGGAAAAATGTTTCGTTTGGCTTCACTGGATATGATTTTTTTTTTTTAACTAAATTCTCAGTTTTATATGATTAACTTGTTAATTATTTTATCCAAATTTTATATACATGAGTCTAAATGTTCTGGTAAGAAGCCAAACTGTCTGCATGTTGGTCAGTATATCTCCTCCCTCTGTGATTGTGAGAATAAAAAGCTGTTAAAACGTCTGATCTCTGTAAACTTTACAACATATTGATTTAAGTTTATGTTTTTTCTGTCTTGCTGTCATCCCCTGGCATATTTATGATGGTTTGGTTGTGTAATAATGTCGTATACATACACTTATTTAATCTCTAACTGTATTCAGTCCTGTGTATACTCTTGCTGTCAATAAAGTTGTTTAAAAAAAAAAAAAAGCTGCAAAGATTCAAGTTCATTTGTTCTGGCTTTGCTCTCACACGAAAAAACACCTTAGCAAATGTATTGTTGACTCTCTCACTATAGGTTTAATTTTACTTTGGGAAAATGTTGTTTTTGGTTTCCATAGTTACCCTGAGAGAGAAGGAAAATGTTACTTTTTAATAAATCTGTTTTTATTTCTTGCAACATTTCATATTCATAAAAGTAAATCTTCTAAGAAAACCCCTTGATTTTATATTTTTCAAAAAGAAATGGAGCGGTGTAATAACCCTGGTTAATCCTGGTTCATCATTAATTAATCATTGAGTCTTCCACAGACTTGCATAATAATTAGTCTCTGTCTAAAGTAACTATAGGCTACAGTGATATCAGGTTTGTGTCATTTTAAAGGACTCAAAACTGGAATTTATCCTAATAACCTCACAATATTCGCAAAATATTTCTACATTTCTAAATGTTAACCCATATTTTCCACTTTCTTGACAGAGATTTCTATATTTTGTGACTCCCCTAAAATGCACAACATCTGGGCTATATCAACATTTATTAGAACTTTCCCTTTATCAGACCCCAGAAAAATAAAATGGATGTAGCCTGTTTCTTATTTCCCATGTTTGTATTTATTATCCCAGTGCTATATTGTTCTAAAAACTAAACTAAACTAAACTAAACATGGACCTGCATCGTTCTGCTCCTCTCCACAGAAATCTGTTCATTTCTGTTCAGTCTTTTTTAGTTTTTTACAGAAAATAAAACAGTTTATGCTGCCGGGTGTTGATGAATGAGACACGGCTGCAGAGCTACAAGAAGAATAACACAGCTTTATTAAAATTTAATTTGGCTACATTTATTCGAGCATGGTCATTTCCAAGAGAAATTAAAAATTCAATAATAATAATAGTAATACTTCAGACATTGCAGGAATTCCTTCATCATCATCATCGTTAGTCTCTCCAGTGGGATGAATAAAGTGGATCTTACTTCAAAAATACAGTGTTTTCACAATAATCATCGTATCAAAAGTTCCCCAAATTTAGAATTTCCAGTAGTTTCAATGAAAAAGACAAAAAGAAATAAAAAAAAACAGAACAAAATTAAAAAATTAAAAATTTGGTTAAACACCATAAACACCCTTTTTTTCATATTTTATTTCTTCCAATAAGTCAATGACAGAATCATTTTACTAAAATATATCTATGTGTGAGGAACTCTTATACTGTACACTACAGTATGAAATAAATAAAATTAGGTATTATAAAATGAGTCACATAAATAAAAATGGTAAATTTGTGTTGGAATTCAACAAAACAAAACAGAAAAAATATTTAATACTGACAAGAAAAAACACTGTGATGGAACAAAAAACAAAGAAAAAACAGAGAGAATTGCACAAACACGTGTAAACTAAACTACTGTCTAAGCTACAATACTGACGGACCACAGGCGAGACTATGGGATGGCACTTTACAGGTGAGAGGGTTTGCATATAATAAGGCTTTATTCTCGCTCCGGCTTAATTAAGACTCACAGCCGATCACACAGGTTGAAATGCTCCTTTACATGTACATTTATATGTATATAGGACGTATAAAAGCAGAGTCTGGAGGTTAGTAGTAAAACAGGTCAAATGAAAAGTCACAGTAATAAAACCAACAACACTGACAGGAAGTGGCCGCCATTTTCTCCTCCTTCTCCTCCTTTTTATTATTATTCTTCTCTTTTTTTAGGTTTTTTATTTTGTATTTTTGTAGTGATTCGGGAGTGGAGTGCATTTGCATTTTCCTGCCGGGCAGCGGGCAGCGGGATTCGGGATTCGAACACAACGACGACGACGAGACACAGGAAGTTAAAACATGGTAGCACCACACACACACACACACACACACAGCGTCCAGACCTTTAATACTGTACATTACATCATCATTACATCATCATTACATCATCATTACATCATCACAGCGTCTCTTTCTTCGTCTTATTCTTTTCTCTTTTTTTTTTTGCATAATGTGGATTTAACAGTGGTTAGTTAGTATTTATTTATTCTCTCTCTCTAAGGACCCAACTCAGCACCGGTCCTGTTGGTCGTCATGGCAACCGACGCAACGCGACGTGGGACAGCTGTGACCTTTGACCCGGGAGGTTTAATTACATTAATCTGTGGTGTCACAGGTGTCACGGCGTGTTCACACCGGGCGCCAGGCGAATGTTTCGCGCGATAAAATTACATACAAAGTCAATGTACAGACACGAATGGACGCTAATTTGTGCCGGCGGCGCGAATGAACTCGAGCGAAATATTCACGCGAATGCCGCGAGTAAAAACAAATATTCCAGCGGGCAAACTCGACATTGTCAATGTACAGACACGAATGGACGCAAATTTGTGCCGGTGGCGCAAATGACGCGACGCGAATGAAGCGAAAATGTGAAAATCGCCCGTTCGCTCGAGTTCAAAATATTGAACTCAAGCGAAATATTCACGCGAATGCCGCGAGTAAAAACAATTATAAAACGTAAAGGTGAAATCCTGCGATCTGATTGGTTGTTAACCGTGGTATAATGAGCAGTTACCACGGCTACTATTCTAAAGCCTTATCACAGCGTAGGCTATCACTCCGCCACAGGCACGTATGACTGGTATGAATGGAAGTTGTTGTCACGTATCCATGACAACGGACTGTTGCAGTCCGTAGCAACAGACAGCTGATGTTTTTACGATGTTAAAAAATGTAGTAAAGTAGTGTAATTGACATGTTGAAGGTGAACTTTGACCTCCAGAGGGTTAACAATGGTAGAGGGGACTGAGCAGTGACAGAGCTACTTGGAGCTAACAGCTGGAGAGGTGGGAACAGTTTTTCCACAATGAGGCTATTTTATTGGATAATATGTATTTCTGGCTAAATAAAACTACATGAAATTGATTGCGTATCCCTCTTTCATATTGCCTTTATTCGTAACCGTTTTATAAAAGCAACATATCCCTCCAGTCCGTGGTCTCTGCTCATTCTACCACTCTAAGGGGGAACAACTCCCCTCAGAGTGGTAGAATGAGAATAGACCACCTGGAGGACTGGAGGGATATGTTGCTTAAATATTCCAGCGGGCAAACTCGACAATGTCAATGTACAGACACGAATGGACGCAAATTTGTGCCGGTGGCGCGAATGGCGCGACGCGAATGAAGCGAAAATGCGAAATTCGCCCGTTCGCTCGAGTTCAAAGTATTGAACTCAAGCAAAATATTCACGCGAATGCCGCGAGTAAAAACAAATATTTCAGCGGGCAATTCGCGGCCGGTGTGAACGCACCGTCAGAGCTGCAGGAAGACAGTGTCAAACCACCGGTCGTCGCCGTGGTAACAACAACAGGAAGTCGTTTTTTGGACGTTTTGATTGGACACATCGAACAGTTAGCGGACGAAGCTAACTGATGCTAACTGATGCTAACTGACAGGAAGACGCTGGATCAGAGGTCAGAGGTCAGAGGCGCCTCCAGCTCCGCCGGACGGAGGGAATCACCAGGACCCACGGCATCTTGCAAATTCACACATATGGTGGAGGTGGAAACAACTAAATATTTTATGGGATGTGCCTTTCGTTTAGACGACGACGGCGTTTTTGGGGCTTAAAAAAAGTGTAAAAACGCTCTGTTGTGGCGCTCCCGTCTAAACGGTAAAAACGCTAAAGTCTGCTACGACGCGTCACCGTATGAACGTAGATTTATTCAGTTAACAGTGAGAACCGACGCCACGCTGGTGTTTTCTGTTCAGATCGTTTCCATGGAAACGGTGCATTTTATTTTGAAAATTAGCCGGTGGCTTCGTTTGGCTTCCTGCAGCGACTAGTCGCCACATTACAACCTGACGGGTCAAAGGTCACAGATCAGTCCGACTGTTGCCACAACACAGGAAGAATCAGCCCTGACCCTTCAGAATAAAAGCCCCGACTGACCCTTCAGAATAAAAGCCCTGACCCTTCAGAATAAAAGCCCCGACTGACCCTTCAGAATAAAAGCCCCTCCCTGTGAGGAGAAGCTGAGCGACAGAACTAAATGTTCTTTTTTAATTCCTTTTTTCTGTCTGTTTGTCGGTCGGTCGGTCGGTCAGTCGTCCTGCAGAGACCCACGACCGTCCGTCTTCCCTTGTGAGCTCTCCTCCTCCTCCTCCTCCTGCTCCTCCTGCTCCTCCTCCTGCTCCTCCTCCTCCTCTTCCTCCTCCATCCTCATCATCATCATCTGCTGCTGCTGCGTTGCATCTTTAACCTCCACGTCGCCTTCATCCTCCTCTCCTTCTCCTTCCCTGAAACTGAAACTTCTCTCCTCCTCCTGTCTGTCTGTCACCTCCTTATCCACTTCTCTCTCTTCTCCTCCTCCCTCTTCTCCTTCTCCTTCTCCTTCCTCCCTTAGGATCGTTCCTCCTCCTCCTCCTCCTCTCTCCTCCTGCATCTCCTCCGTGTCGGGGAATCTGAGCCCTTGCAGGTAAGCAGCGTTCCTCATCAGCAGCTCTCTTCTTTCTCCTCCTCTTTCTCCTCCTGCTCCTCCTGCTCCTCCTCCCTCCTTTGCCTGCTCCCTCTCGGCCGCCTCCCTCTCCTCCGCCTCCCTCTTGCAGTAGGAGTAGCGGTGGTTCATGTGCTGCGAGTACGAGCCGGAGTGTGAGAAGCGCTTGCCACACTTGTCACACTGGTAGGGCTTCTCCCCGGAGTGCAGGCGCGAGTGCTCGATCAGGTGGTGCTTGTGCTTGAAGGCTTTCTTACAGATCTGGCACTGGTGAGGACGTTTACCTGCAGACAAGAGGAGGGGAGGGGACAAGAG